>NC_138883.1:39682065-40882065 GCF_965194825.1 Balaenoptera physalus
GAGGATCCCACATGCCGCGGAGCAACTGGGCCCATGAGCCACAACTACTGAGCCTGCGCGTCTGGAGCCCGTGTTCCGCAACAAGAGAGGCCGCTATGGTGAGAGGCCCGCGCACCGCGATAAAGAGTGCCCCCACTCGCCGCAACTGGGGAGGGCCCTCACACAGAGGTGAAGACCCAACACAGCCAAAAATAAAAATAAATAAATAAATAAATAAATAAATAATAAAATTTAAAAAAAAAAATCAGAAGAGAAGATACTTTCAATTTAAACTGTTAACAAGTAGATTTCCACTCTAGGTATCACCCTCCAAGTTGGGTCTTGTTTTGCTTAAGCCTCATTGGGGAAGGGTGACAAGAAGTAAAGAGGGGCTATTCCATTTATTCCACTATTTCAGGACAAAAAAAGTACAATGAGGGGGGATGGTGGGAGGGGCTAAAAATTTCAACTTTCTAAAGATAGTTAATTCATAACTCTAAAACAAATTATTTTACAATCCAAAAGTTTACAAATCGTATCAAAAGCATTTCAGTGGCATTTACAGGTTTTAATCATCCTATCAGAAAAAAAAGGGGCTAGGGGAATAGCCTTTTTTTAATTCTAAAATATTTGATTCATTTAAAATTCATCTGAGCAGTCCAAGTGCAAAACCACCACACAGACCTGCAGGTGAAGAAAATTAGACTCTAGGTTCAGAAAATACAACATTAAAGACAGCAACCAAAACCTCCCAGAAAAAATGAATTGTATTGCTTTTATATTATCCTTTAAGACACCTTTTTCAGCCTATATTTAATTCATCAACCATACTAAACATGAAGTATAAAGAAGGTGACACTGGTTATTTACAACTGTAAGATGGGTACATGGCTAAATGTCCTTCACAATCTTAAGGAGCCAAAAATAATAATAATAGTAATAATAATAATAAAAGCAACCATATCTGCTATCCAGTACTGTATATATATATATTTACATCTGTTTCAGATCCTGATTCATACCATTTTATAAAATTTGTCATTGCTCTTTCTTATTTGGGCATAAAAGGAAAATGGAATATAGTCACAATTATTCAGAAAACCCTGGAAGTTACAAAGATGGGGCAGCAAATTCTTCTGTTTTGGTCCAATTCACTAAAAATTTGTAAAACTCAGAATCTTGAATATAAATTAGAGATGGTTGTAATTTGACAACTTTGAATAATCTTATAAAGTAGACACTTTTCCTAAATAACTTTTCCTTATTTAAATCCCTGTGCAAATGTAATCTGCTAATAGTGCCATGGTGTATATGGGGTGGTAGGGAGGGAAAGCATCATGAAGGAAAAAGCTTGCCTGCTGACCAAGGTAGAACTGAAATGAACCAGTCAGGGAGGGAAATAGGTGGGGAACCACTGGATGGATTCTTTGTGGGCAGAAACAAAGGTGGATTGGGCCAGCGTTAACACTGTTCAAGCGCTACCCTCTCTGACCTGAAAGGGGAAGTTAGCGATGAACCCACCCCTTCCATCAGTGGCACTCCACCCTGGCCACACCTTTAAATCACCTGGTATTCTTTTAGAAACTATACAGTTTGCCTTACCACTGTCACTCCCTATTCTGACATAATTCATTGCAGTGGGATTGAGCACTGGTACTTTTTAAAAGCTTCCCAAGATTGAGATCCAGTGTAGTTCAATGGGGCTCATGTTTGGAAAGCACTCTGACTGCTGATTACAGTCTATACCATAAATATCTGACAAGCTTTTGTCATCTCTCTTTGAAAGAATCATTCTAACCCCAGACGGGGAGTGTGAAATACCCCTGTTCAAGGAAAATGGAGAAAGAAGAATCTTGTATCCAATTCTTCATCAACTCTCCTAATTCGGAGTGACTGAACATCACTCCCAGGTGATGTTTCCATCTCCTCTCCCTCTATAATGGGCTGAATGGTGGTCCCCAAAAAGGTATGTCCATGTCCTAATCCCTGGAACCTGTGAATGGTGGAAGGGTATCTGCAGATGTGATTAAGGATCTTAAGAAGATCTTCCTGGATTATCAGGGGGAGACCTAAATCCAATGACAAGTGGCAGAGAGAGGACAGACACAGACAGGAGGGCAGCAATGTGAAGATGGAGGCATAGGTTGAAGTGATTCAGCCACAAGCCCAAGAATGCCGAGGATGGTCGGCAGCCACCTGAAGCTGGGAGAGCGTGTGGACCCGCTGACATCTTGATTTCAGACTTCTGGTCTCCAGAACTATGTGGAAAATCAATTTATGTTCTTTTAAGACACGAAGTTTGTGGTAATTTGTATGGCAGCCACAGGAAACCGAACCATCCCCTAACCCTCCTTTCCCCTGATTTTCTCCCATCCCAGAAGTTCAAAAGCATGAAATAGTGACTTGAGTGGGGAAGATCAGGTGAGCAGAAAAGTAGTGCAATTAAGACCTTGGCCTCTGACATTAGGCAGTTTTGGGATACGAGTCTCAGCTTTGCAGCTTAATAGTTTGGAAAAAAAATTCATCTCTCGAAGACTCAGTTGCCTCATCTATCACATGGAGATGATAATAGTATCTGCCTACTGAATTGTGTAGTAGGAAGGTTGTACTTGAACATATTCTGACCTAAATGCAGAACTGAAATAAAAAAGTATCTGACAACAGCAGCCATCATGGCCCAAGCAGAAGGAATTGGGCAGGTCAGAGCCCCAGCTGGACCAGAAGCTAAACATTCAGTTGTAGGTGAAGAGGTGGGAGTGGTCTTGAGGAGGAACCAGTCAGCTGGGCCTTTTAACCAACTGGTGGGGAGAAATGGTCACATGTGGACCACCTCACTCTTGAGCTCCAGCTGACACAGTTGACTGCTGAGCCCTGGCTGAGCACCAGCTCTTCCTAAATGTACAAAAGCTGTCGCCATGCTGTCTCACTGTGCTCTTGTCTCTCTCTGCCAACACACCCCCTCCCAAGCTCTGTGTTGAGAAACTAAACTTCAGCTTGCCCCCTCAAAGTCATCTGGTCAGTTTCACTTGGGATAAGTAATCAGTTTGGGGGATTTGCACTCCCACCCCACGCTCCTGCTCATCAGAGAGCAATGGGCATGGCTGTAAGCATACTTACCGTGGTGTGCCGTTCCTCCCTGCTGCCTCCCTGACCTCCAGAGAAGTCAGCCTCTGCCTCTACAGCCTTCCTCGGGAAGGGTCCAGACCTGCAGTACCTCTGGTGATCCTTCCAGGCAAGACAAGTACATAATCTGAAGACCCAGTGCAAAATGAAAATGGAAGGACCCTTGCTCAAAAACCATTAAGAATTTCAAGAAGGCAACAGCAGAGCACTAACCCAAGAGCAGGCCTCGGGTGGCGTGCTCCCCAACCTCTGTTACAGGCCCACCCTACCCCAAGGTGTGACAACTCCCTGGCAGGAGTGCTCCCTGGCAGCGCTCTTATTCCTCTGCTGTCTTCTCCCCACAGGGTCATGCAGAAACTTCTAAACCCCTGTGTGACATGAGCTGCTCACCTGAAGAACTGCTCAGGGAGTCTTTTCCAGATCTCTCTCCTCCCATTCCCACTAGCGTGTCCTACCCCTGCAGCCACGGTAGGCCCATAAGAGACACGTATGAGGCCGTCTCCTGCCACCCTCTGGAAGGGGATGCACGTGGCGCTCTGCTTTCCACCTCTTCCTCAGGCCATGTTGGACTCAGATCTTCTTACCACAACCACTGCAACCCCACCCCACATCTGCCACCCTTCTCAGGGTCCAGGCAACTCTCTAGCCCTCTGAATCTCTTTCCCTGTGGTCCTTCCAAGCCATGGACTGCCCTTTCCAGTGGTGGAAAGCCTTTCTTCTTCCCCTCCCTGCCTGGGAGGAAACACCCTCCTGTCACATCCTCCATCCTTTCTACCCTGTGCCTTTGAAAATGAAGCTCTTTGCTCCAACTTCTAAATGTTGCCTTTGATACATAAAGAAAGCTTTTGAGGGGGAAAAAAAACAAAAAACAAAATTCTTCTCCCTCTTTCAAAGCTAAGCTTCTTTAAAAACTATGATTTCACCATAGGATTTTTATTCTTAATCAATTTTTTATCTCAACGCTGAACAATGGCTTCTTTGTGGCAAGTCATATCCACCCTTCCCCCAAAGCAATCACTACCAACAAACAACACAAGTACCTTGCATTAAGAAGTCAAATAATCCATGTAACAGACTTAGCAGCTGTATGGCCACAGGAAATCCTAAATAAATGATAGCCACTAATTATCATTATTTAATTATTATTATTGCCTATGTTATTAGGAAGAAACTGTTTCAGTTTCTTTCTCCCCTTAACCTACATCCAGATAAAATGATATGTGTAAATTCTCTGAACTTTGAAAAAATAGCCGAAAAGGCAAGGTATTTTTGTGAGGTAAATTATTTGGCACAGTGGGTTCAGAAAATAAATTGTCACGCCTGCCTCTCTGATATTACCACACAAAAGAAAAGAATTATTTTATTCCTCAGAACCTCACATGTATATTAGATTATAATGATTAGGTTGCTGATATTCAGCCATTTTTTGATCTATTCAAATGGCAATTTCATATGGCTCAGTCTCAGAGTAGGATGGTCTAGTTGCTTTTAATCATTTTCATTAGGCCTCTTTCATTCATAGACTGAGACCCAGAGAAGAAATTGCTACGGTAACCCTAAGGATCAAACAGGATTGCACAATAGCAATTGGGAGAAGAACCTAGTCCAGACTTATCAATTTGCAAGTGAGGACTTAAGACCCAGAGAGGTGAGGTGAGCTTCCCAAAATATCACAGCCAATTAGTGGCAAAACTAAGCTCTGGCTGTCTTCACTGTGCTTCTTTCCACCACACCAGGCTTCCTTCCTCCCTTCTCTACATTTGTCAAAATATGTTAAGAACATCCCAACTTCACTGAGAAGTCAGGGCTCTGAGGATGATAATTAAGGCAAACATCAAAAGTTAGATAAAATCTGGGCTAAAAGCACATTTTTCAAAGACTCTTGATCAATGATAATTAAACTTCTAAAGGAGAAATGTCAAAATGAAGGTGTTTGCTTCTTAGACGTTATAATTTGTAGATTCTCCTGATTAAACTATTTTTAAACCTCCTTCATATGATCCCACTCTAAGTTTGAGACATGGATTTCAGTGTTTCTTGAGCTAACAGCTTCTGGCCCATGTTTTATTGTTATCGTTTCAACATTATCTTCAAACCTCAACTTATTTGCAAGTATAATTCATAATTGTCTCTAAATTACTCAGATAACATGTCAAACAAGACAAAAAGAAAAATATCTTAAATAGCTCTAACCTTAGTTCTTTGTACCCATTATAGTTTGAAAAGGAGAAAACCACCAACTTTAATCTCCCAATTTAAGTAATGAATACAGTGTGTTCATGTGTGATGTCATTCCTAAAGCCACTATTGTGACTGGAATTTTGTTAATACTACACAGCTATGGTTAAAGTTCTATTAGGACTTTTATCATAGGCACCATGCTGGTACCTTTACAAAATTAATTCATTTAATCTAGATCAACCCTGTAAGGGATGTATTGATAACCCCAATGTACAGATAAGGAAACACATTTAGAACGGTTCCATAATTTGCCTCGGTCACACAACAAGTGACAGTCAGCTG
Organism: Balaenoptera physalus; assembly: GCF_965194825.1. NCBI lineage: Eukaryota > Metazoa > Chordata > Mammalia > Artiodactyla > Balaenopteridae > Balaenoptera > Balaenoptera physalus. The sequence continues at coordinate 39,687,691 of NC_138883.1, forward strand.
CAGAAAGGAGAAAAGTAGAATCACTATGAACCCTACCTTCGTATCACCCCATGACCAAACAGAAGTCTATCATCCTGCTCACCTATGTCCCAGCTGAGACAGTAGTGGCTAAACCATTAGTAAGTCCCAGATTTCACATAACAAATTCCATTTTATTTTCAGAAGAGGAGCCATATGTCCCAAGTGGAGTTCAAAAAATAAGGCCACTGCAACGGTAGCAATGCCAAATCAACTGCCAGAACTGCAATTTACACCCCTCCCATTATTCTCTCCTATGGTGATTTTAAAATACATCACACAGTCTTTGATCTGTTCCCTTAAAAAGTGGAACTTAATCCCCCTTCCTTTGAACATAGGCTGTACTTAGTAAATGACTAGAATGTGGTGGAAAGTGACACTGTATGTAGACTAGGTCATTAAAAAAAAAAACTGTGGCTTCCTCTTGCTCTCCTCTCTTAGATCATTCATTCTGGGGGAAGCCAGCTGCCATGTGATAAATACATTCAAGCAGCTCTGCAGAGGGTTCACACAGGAACTAAAGCCTTCTGCCATCCTGGAAGTGAGTCAATCAGCCCCAGTCAAGCCTTCAGATGACTGCAGCTGACATTGCAGCCTCATGAAAAACCCTGATCTGTAACCACCCAACTAAGCTAGTCCCATATTAATGAACTTCGGAAACTGTGAGATAATAAATATTTGGTGTGGGGTAATTTGTTAAAGCAATAGATAATTAATACACATTTATTCCAAAATTGTGCCTTTCCTTATATCCAAGCAAAAAAGTTAAAAGATGGCTACATAAGGTGCCATATCAATAAGGCAAATATTCTCCTTGGTCCAGGCTGGCTCACCCAGAATATGCCCAGGAGGTGGGATGACTAAGGGGTGTTTTCCTCAAGGTCTTGCCCCGGCTCAGAAAAGTAATGTTAAGACTGTCCCTCCACCAGTTCCGTCATGCCCCACACATGGGGAATGGGAAAGGAGGGTAAGACTCAGACTGCTTAAAAAAAAAAAAAAGCAAAGTTGTTACCTGTAAGATAAGAGCTCTGTCTTTAAATGTCCAGCTTCTGTGTGATGATAATCATCACTCTGTGATAACATCCTGTATCACAAAGTTCTACCCTTTAGCAATTGAAAATAGAATATGTCCTTTAAGAGCAGGAAGCCAATTATTTCTTTTAGTATGTTATTTTCCCCCATCAAACTGAAAGAAGTTAGTAACTGATGTAGTAGATTCAGTGAACTTAAAGAGTAAAAACCTCCTGTTGGAAAAGTGACTGTTGCCATATGAGGTGGGGAGTGGCCCTGAGCACGGAAAATCTCAAACACAGCTAACTGAAGTGAAATGTCAACACTGTTCCAACATAATGAGAGCAAAACACATCAAGGCTCTTGTCAATAAAAATCCAGTTTTTTCCTTCAAGCATTAGTCAGAGGGAAACTCAACACAGACATCTAAAAAGCTAAGAAGATGGGAAGTGGTGGTCAGCCTTTTCCCATCTGCTCTTTGGACCCTGAAGAGAGCATTACTTTCCTAAAGCTAATGTATTCTTCAGTAAAGCCCATTCATCATGTCCACCACAGCAGCTGCTAAACAGCTCACGTGTGATTTCTTAATGGGGTCCATCCTGAAATAACAGTGACATTCTTTCCCTGACCCAAACCACAGCAAGATGCCAAGCTCAGGAGACTGTGAAGCATGATGCTTACCCAGCCCTTCATGGGTCTTGTCTTTAGAGTGCTTTCTCTTCCCTTGTTGGTCCAGGCATGGAAGGCCTCCTGGGGTTTCGAAACACAGCTTCTTGTTGATGAAGAGGAAGAGGACAACCAGAAGAACAAGAAAGACCCCAACTGCAGACAAGAAGCTGATGGCTTCAGGAGGGACTGGCAAGAGAACACAAAGGAAAAAATATCACCAAGTGAACCAACTTTTAGTTCTAACGACTGATCAAAGTTATTTGGAACCTTTACATTTATTAACTAGAGTGGCAGATATTCTACAACTCCTGACCTGCTGGCATCCCCAGAACTGTGTACAGGGGAAAGGAAAAGGACTATTGCCAGGTACATCCTGCTAGGCTGGTTCCTAGATGACAGACCTCCATACCTTTGCACACGTGGCTTCTTCTACCTGGAATATAACTCCTCTGGCCCCTATCCTCGGCCTAATATTCAACTTCAAACATGCAAGCTAATAGAGAGATATCAGTCAAATGGGTTGAGCTGGAAATGGTTAACCACTGTTATAAAAGCAAGTGTTACTCAGAGAGTGGCATGGACATATATACACTACCAAATGTAAAATAGATAGCTAGTGGGAAGCAGCCGCATAGCACAGGGAGATCAGCTCGGTGCTTTGTGACCACCTAGAGGGGTGGGATAGGGAGGGTGGGAGGGAGGGAGATGCAAGAGGGAAGAGATATGGGAACATATTGTATATGTATAACTGATTCACTTTGTTATAAAGCAGAAGCTAACACACCATTGTAAGGCAATTATACTTCAATAAAGATGTTAAAAATATATATATATATAAATAAATAAATAAATAAATAAATAAATAAAAGCAAGTGTTTTAAAAATACAACTGCCTAAAGCTTAAAAAATAATCACCCGAGACAAAGTTTCAGACATACATCTATCAATATGAGCAACTGGGGGAAAGTCATTTCCTGGATACAGTTTTGCAAATTCATCTAAGCAATACATGACGATGATGATTATCCGTGGTGACAAGAAAATTCCTAGTTTGTGCCGTCCATGTAATAAATTAGAATTATATTGTGACTGCTAATTTTTTGGAATTTTGGAAGATGAATTTCCATCTTCCTCCGTTCTCCCCTCATCAAAAAAAATCCTGAGTCTTAAAGGACCCGGTTAAGTGTTACCCAGTATGCTTTACAGGGTCCCAGCCATCGCGCTCAGCTATGAGGTACATAGAACACATAGGCCAGAGCTCGTTCCGGGCTGAGGGAGGATTCCGCCAAGGAAATGACATTTGAGTTTAGACAATATTCCATAAACAAATCAAAAAATCAAGTTGTGTAAAGGAATCAATCACAAAGCAAGTGTCAGGAAGAGTTATTCAAGGCAGTTGGGTATATGCAAAAGCTTATGAAAATGAGTCTCCTAAGAGGAGCTTTAATCCTTGGGCAGGTTTAATATGTGAATTAATAATATGAAGGGATAATATTCACCTCATCCTACCATCCAGATAAACAGAGAAAGGATGAATCAAACCAGTCCCAACCCTATGAAAAGATAAAGAAAATAAATGGCACTGCCTCACTGAATTAATCTGGTGGCAAGCCAGGGAAAGAACAAACAAACAAAAAATAGCAGGCAAGATAATAGCTTTGTAATCTGCAAAATGATAATAAGCGCCTGCTTATCGAAGTCAACATATATTGTGAAAAAAAAGTATGCAGATTGATTATTCCCTCGGCCACCAGAGGCAGCACAGGTAGCAGTGTTTACTGGTATGGATTCAACAGTCACACAGCCCGGGAGGAAATCACATTCTACCACTTACTATCTTTGTGGCCTTGGGCAAATTATTTAACCTCTCTGTGTTTCAGTTTCCTAAGCAATAAAAGGATATAATCAATATAACTACATTAAAGACTAAATGAGCTAACACAGGGAAAATAAGCTGTGTGGTACCTAGCACATACAGCGTTCTCAAACAGGAATAACCATCTTCCTCAATATCACCATTATCATCTCTACAGAGCTTTTAAAATACCCCGGAGTAGTCAAATATGAGATGGATGTGCTGCTTTATACACAGGCTGTGCTCCAGCACCCACTGCCTCCCTTTCATCAAAACAATTATCTCAGAGGGATGGGGAAGGGGTAAAGTAGGAGTTTGAGATTAGCAGATACAAACTACTGCATATAAAATTGATAAACAACAAGGTCCTACTGTATAGCACAGAGAACTATATTCAGTAGACTGTAATAAACCATAATGGAAGAGAATATGAAAAAGAATATGTGTATATATATATATATATATATATATATATATATATATATATGTATAACTGGATCACTTTGCTGTACAACAGAAACTAACACAACATTGTAAATCAACTATACTTCAATTAAAAAAAAAAAATTATCTCAGGAATTCCCTGGTGGTCCAGTGGTTAGGACTCCACCCTACCACTGCAGCGGGCACGGGTTCGATCTCTGATCGGGGAACTAAGATCCCGCAAGCTGTGCAGGGCGGCCAAAAAAAAATTCTCTCTACCTCCCCCAATTCTTGTATTTTCAGCTACTTCCCTTAGTAGATACAACGTCATGCTCACCTGCATGAAAAATGCACTAAGTATCTCCCATCCTTTAAAAGACCCTCCTCACCACCATATGTTCTCTTCATCCATAGCCTTCTCTTTCCCCCTTCACAACCAACCATCTTCAGAGTACCCTATACTTACCTCCACTTTCTTATCTCCAAAGCCTCTAGCTTTGAGATTCCTTTACAGATTCCCACTGATCTCCAGGTGCCCAGCCTTACCCCCTCAAATCCTTTCTCCACAAAGTAGCCAGAGCAATCCTTCTGAAATTAAGTCTGATTTGTTCAACTGCCCTCCTAAAGCCCTCTGCAGTGGGTTGAATTATGGCCCCCAAAAGAGATATCCACCCTGAATCTCAGAATGTGACCTCATTTAAAGGTCTTTGCAATGTAATTAGGATAGGATCTTCAGATGAAATTTTCCAGGATTAGGGTGGGCCCTAAATTCAATGAAAAGTATCCCTAAAAGACACTGAAAAGGAGAAGACACAGAGAGAAGAAAACCATGTGAAGACGGGAGCCCAGAATGGAGTTGTGAAGCCACCAACTGAGGAATGCCAAGGGCTTCCAGCAGCCACCAGGAGCCAGGAGAAGGCCCTGGAAGAGATTCTCCCTCAGAGAATCCAGAGGAACCAACCCTGCCAACACCTTGATTTTGGACTTCTGGTCTCCAAAACTGTGAGAGAATAAATTTGTTGTCTTAAGCTGTCAAGTGTGTGGTAATTTGTCATGGTAACCCTAGGAAACTAATTTACCCTCCAATGGCTTCCCATTACCCACAGGGCAAAACTTGAATTCCTTAACTTGGTTTACAAGGCCTTTTATGACCTAGCTGCTGATTCCAGCCTTTATCACTCATCACTCCCCAGCATCAAACTCTTTGTTGCCAGTATATTCATCTATTTCTGGTTCCCCAAACACAGCTTACCTCCAGACCTTTGGAGAAGCTATTTCAAACCCATGGGACAACTGCTCACCCTCTACTGTCTAACTCTGATACTGTACTTGCTCTGAAAGCCTTTCTTGTTCCTCTTGACCAGGATGGATGCTCCTACTATGTGTTCCCATCCACTGAGACCTCAATAGCTTTTTCAAGAGTTTTCAAATGTTAAATTTTCAACTTCATATGAACATGGATTTTGCCTCAGTCACCCACTGTACTCTCAGCAGCTAGCATAGGATAGGCACTCAATACATATTTGATGCTTGAATAAATGTTGGACTCTTCTGTGCTACAACATGTTGATAAATGAAAACTTCTGGAAAGAAAATATATACCTCAAGCGGGTCAGTAACACTAACAATACAGGATATGATTTACGTAAGATCCGGGCTTAGGTAAAAAAAGGGTTCATCTATCGTCCATAAGCAGAAACATTTGCACCTAATAATGCCATTCATTAAGGAAACTAAATCTTGATTTTTGAATAAGCTATATTTTTCCATTATAAAGCAACATGAGGCTTATTACATAAAATCTGCAAAATATAGAAAAAGATGAAGACAACCACTTAAGACTTTGGGTACTTTCTTCCAGTCATTTTGACTGTTGGGCAAATACTAAATTGTCTGTATTGATTTTACCTTTATTGACTTATAAAATATTTTTATTAAATAAAAAATTTCTGTTATTTTTAGAGACTTAAAGAAAAAATAAATAATTCATGCATGTAGTAAAATATTTTGAAAATACTGGAAAATGTTTTTTAAAAAAAAGATCATGTTGAATCTCACCACCTATCACTGTTTTCTCTTACAATTTTTTTCTTAACTATTTTTACCATAATTGAGATACTATCTTACATGCTGATATTAATGCATTTAATATAAAAACATTCACAGATTCCAGATTGAAGACAATATAAAGAGATTCAATATAATCTCCAAAGACGCAAGAAAGAATGGGGGGAAGCCCTTGTGTTGTTCAAAATAACTCTGCTTTCTGTAGATGAAAATATTTTTGTTAGTAATAATTCTTGTAGCAGTGACTAAACTATGGGTGGGTATAAAAGTCCTAGGTAGGTACCAATATTTTTTTCTCCTCAAAATTGCCTAGACATCACTCCATTACCTTTTAATCTTTAATGTTTCATGAATGAGTGTGATGCTGAAGTTTACTTTTTGTTATTGTATGGGCAACAGAATTTTTTGGTCTAGAATTTTTCCTTTTAACACAAAAAAATTGACAGAATGTGCCGTTTTTTGGGATCTTTTGTTAATTTTTTTCCTGGAACCTAGTTTTTTCACCAACATATCCATGGCTTTTTTAAAGCTTGGAACAATTTTCTTCGATTATGTCTTCAGTAATTTCTTCTGTGCCAACTGTTCTTGTTTCTGTCTTAAACTGGGGTACTATTTCTTCAGTTACCAATCTTTAGGTTTTTTTCTTCTGCATTCTAGCAGATCTTCTTAAATATGGCCTACACTTTTCACTCAACTAAAGAGGTGAAAGTGTGTTGTTAACTACTACACCCATTGTCACAACTGTAAACTGAATATCTGAGTCAGTGGCAGACAGTGGGGGAAGATAATGTCTTTTGAGTTGGATGGTGGAGAACACTAGGAGTAAGTACAAATGTAGCTAAAGCTGAGAGAAGACTTAGTTCAGCAAGTGTGGTTATTTCATCAGCGTTCATGTTCCTCTCAGAATGTATCAATTCTAATTTCATCTTTTTCTATGTATTTATGGGTACTTAGCTGGAAGTCTGAAGAGGTGCATGAGAGGCTGCTAGCCAAATGCTACGTTAAACTATAGGTTAGCGTATGTACTTTCTACATGAGTAGAGTATCATAGAAATGACTTAGAAGTTGGCAGTAACCCCAGATTTGTAAGAATTGCTTAACCAGGGTTGCACACAAACTGTCCTCTTTAAAAATGGTTTAAAATTACAAACATGACCTAGTAATTCCACGTCTAAGTATATATCCAAGAGAACTAAAAATATACATTCACACAAAAACCTGTGCATGAATGTTCAGAACATTATTCATAATAGCCAAAAAGTAGAAATAGCCCAAATGTCCATCAACTGATAAACAGATAAACAGAATGTGGTATATCCATACAATGGAATATTACTCCACAGAATGAAAAATGAAGTATTGACACATGCTATAATATGGATGAAACTTAAAAACATCATGGTAAGTGAAAAAAGTCAGACACAAAAGGCCACATATTGTGTGATCCCACTTATATGAAATGTCCAATAGACAAATCCACAGAGACAGAAGGTATATTAATTGTTCCCAGAAGCTGGGGGGTGGGCGGGGGGATGAGGAGTGACTGCAAATGGGTATGGATGTTTTTTGGGGGTTTTTGAGGTAATAAAATTATTCTGGAATGAGATGGTGATGATGCTTGTGCAATTTTGTGAATATAATAAAAACGAGTGATTTGTACACTTTAAGAGGTGTGAATTTTATGGAATATAAATTTCATCTCAAAAAGATGCTTAAGTTCCAAACAGCTTTTAGTAAAGACTGGAAAGAAATATGAGAAAAATTATAATAGTTTTCTTAGATTTGGTTTGGAAGTGATTTTCTTCATGTTTAAATATTCTGTAATTTTATTACTCAATATTTAGAATTAAAAATAAAGTTTAAATATTGTAGATTATGAGATTTGTCATCAGCACAGCTCTAGCATCTATGTGTAACACTGAACACAGCAAGCCAACAGTACTATCAGTCAAAGCCAAAGAGGGTTTGATGCTGCTACATTTGAGTCTAAATAAAATTAGAGACTTTGGCAGGGAAGCTTAAAGTCATCTTGCATCCCATATATACAAATGCTATGGTGAAGAACAAGCATTACTTGCATCATCTGCTATAGATGACAAGGGCACATATGTCGTCGAGAAACTTCACTGCCATCTGCAGAGTAACTCATCTAATTATTCCAGTAATTACTAAATTGGAAATCAGATGGCTGTGAAGTTTGGTCATATAGTTCATATTGAAGTTTTCAAACTTCTTCAAAGTTAAATATACCTCTCACGTTCCACTGGATAGCGCCATCTGTTGGTTCGCAAGCAATGGCTCAAGAGCATGCAATGACATAAACAGAGAGGCCTCTGCATGTCACAGTCATTAGATGTTTGTAAATTTCATTCCACGGTTGTTGAAGAGGTTAAAAAAAAAGGCTAGCCACTTGTAGCCATCTGACTCACAAGTACTAGAAATAAGATAAGAGGAAGCCGAAACTATACTTAACAAAATGATAAGGAGGGGAAATCAGAATTAACTGAGCAATGACAATAGAAATCATTAAAGAGTAAAGTTATAATTTCTCAGGAACTTTCTTGACACCACTCTGAGGATTGTGAGGAATCTCATTAAAAATATGAGGAAAGCCTGAAGTAAATCTAAAACTCTACTCACCTATATACCTCTACCATCCTTGAGTAGCCATCAACCTGAGAGTCCTGTTTTCCATGACATAGTTTCAATTTCATTCGTCCCTTTAAAAAGCAGCATGACTTTGTAATTGTTTCTATGAGGTTCTCAAGCGTGGTCATGCAGCACAAGTCCCTAAGCTTGTTCACCTTAAAATTCCAGGGTTGATCTAAGGCTCAAGCACAGTGGCTACAGACAGCAGTACTGTATTACAAACCTCAAAGCTGCTAACAGACTAGATCTTAATTGTTCCCACCACACAAAAACAGATTATGTGACATGAATCATGTGACAAAAAATCAATTATGTGGACTTCCCTGGTGGCTAAGAATCCACCTGCCAGTGCAGGGGACATGGGTTCGATCCCTGGTCCGGGAAGATCCCACATGCCACGGAGCAACTAAGGCCATGCGCCACAACTACTGAGCCTGCGATCTAGAACCCACAAGCCACAACTACTGAGCCCACATGCCACAACTACTGAAGCCCACGCACCTAGAGCCCATGCTCCGCAAGAGAAACCACCGCAATGAGAAGCCCGCGCACCACAACGAAGAGTAAGTAGCCCCTGCTCGCCGCAACTAGAGAAAAGCCCGCACGCAGCAACGAAGACCCAACGCAGCCAAAAATAAATAAACAAATTTATTTTTTTAAAAAATCAATTATGTGACAAGACGAAGGTGTTAGCTAATGCTACGATGGTAATCACACTACAATATATAAATTATCAAATCAACACATTGTACACCTTAAATTAGCACAACATAATATGTCAATTGTATCTCAGTAAAAATACATTTTAAAAAAGAATTTAGGATTGCCTGGGCATGTCTACATCCTCCTCCAGGGATCCATCAACCTGAGGACCCAAGGAGCCTCCCAGGAAGGTCAGAGCAGAATTGACCTGAGTGCAGCATGGGCATCTACCACTCAGGTTGACCCAAGCCCAGACTCCTTTGGTCCCAGGGCAAGGAGGTGATGTAAAAGCTATAGCATTAGATATCAGCAGCTTTTGCAAAACAAGGAGATGTTTTCAAAGGCAAAGGTGGCACAATAAGAGTTGAGGCCCTTGACCTACAGTTTATGTTCAGACTTTCTTTGCAAAAAGAACAGAAGGTAAGAACTGAGAAACTTTTAAGAGTTGAACACCAATGTGCCAACTCCATATAGAGCATAGAGCTACTTCAGTGCACAAATTCAAAATAACTGTACAAACAATTAGACTCATTTATACCATTAGCTGTGTTTTTACAACCAACTACAAAATTACATGTCATTTTAAAAATTAGTACAGAACAAAGTAAACTGAGGACTTTAATTTCCCTTTTTTCCTACAGTGATGCTTCTGGAACCAAAAAATAAATAAAAGAACAAAGTCTTAAACACTTAGCAGCATATTATTTTGCCAGTGTACTAAATTTAGGGCTAGTTAGGCATTATAACCTCAACAGCCAACATGGATAGTCAACCATTTCTCTAAATATTTCTAGGACTTCAAAATATAAAATATTATATATATACACATATATATACACATATATATATATATATATATATATATATATATATATATATATATATATATATATATATATATATATGAAAATGGGTAGTGCTACTTAAATTTTCTTCCTGGTAATAGCTAACAAGGATATGTTAACTACATATTCAAATAAATTCTTTGGAAGGAAAAAGTAGACCTTTCAAAAAATAGGAAAAAAAATTGGCTTAATGAAACCTAAATGAGATTTTAACATGTTCCAAAATAAAACATAGCAACATATGGAGTCACTAGCAACCAATCATTCTGCAAACACTTGAGAAAACAGCATTTCGGGGTATACATGGGATGCTATCTTTAATACAGTAATATATGTGTGTTGAAATATGTCCATCTTCTCCTGAGAATTAAGTAAGCTAACTTGTCTGCTTTACATGTTTAAAGTGTATATCCCCCCTTAGCACGAACATGAACACACACAGGCATGCACACACTCACACATTTCTAGAAGCCAAGAATTGTCAGCAAGCTTGCTCTCCTTTTCCTTCATACTCAGATGGTGAGCTCAGAAGCAGCATTTAATGATGAAAATGCCTGAAATGCACCAGTAGGTCAATGGAGGGAATCTCTGAGTCTTTGTTCACTTGTCTGAGTTTCCTGAACACTTCAGGTCTTCTCCACCATTCCCAACCTTTCCATTTTCCTACATCTTCCCAGATGGGGAAGAGGATAGAAAAAGAAGCAAAAGGAATGATGTGGCATTGATGGTTTATAAGGCAACAGTCAACATTTTTGGATTGTTGGATTTTTAATGGCATGTTTCTGTTGCTGAATTTAAATGAGCGATATATGGGCCTTGTATAATTTCTATGTCATTTGCCAAAAAATTAATCAGTTAGCATGAATATCATTCATTATAACTTGAACATCACTGAACTTAACTATATGATCAAATTATGAACATACGCCCAATAAAAGCATGCCATGCAGAAACATCAGGGAGCATACACTTATAAGATTTCGGTGGAATGGATGTTGGATCAATGTGGCAATTTACCTTTCAAGTACAAAGAATATTTTTATGAGAGAAACTGAGAGACAAGTCTGCTTCAGACAGACAAAATGTCTCAGTAGAAAGATATCCAAATTTCTTCAACTCTCCAAAACAAATGCACTTGGAGAGCATCTGGAGTGAAATATAATTTTGATTTGTTTATAACTTATTTATTTTTCAACTCACAGAACTGCCCACACAGTGACAATGAAATTTTCACAGAACTGTTTTTCACTAATCCAAAATCCTCAAAAAAAGTTTTTTCCTGCAGTCTAAAACAATTAAATATCTTTAAAAGATTATTATAAAGACTCTTCGAATTTACATTTTGACCCTAAAATGTAGTATGTAGATCTTTGTGCTCAAGGACTAAGCAGCATATGGGACATCTAGAAACAGGAAGATTTAAGGAACATTTAAATCTCCAATTTCTTAGACACTATAAGTATTTTCTTGTGTTCAGAAAGTTATGCATCCACAGAGATACAAGTTCACCCTGTTACCAAGAATTTGTTGGGAACACTCAAAATCTACTGACATTTCAGTTAAGAGCATAATGTATAGATAGCCCTAACGGTAAAATCTATTATCTATCTTTGTGTCCCTTTCTAAAGTTCAGACCACAGGACAACCATTTAGGTAACAACAATTGAACAAAATTATCATTGTATTCAAATAAAATAGGCATCTTTTACTTATTCTAGTTCCTTAGTAGAAGTTAAGAAGCCGCCCTGGAATTAATTTCTGAATAAAATTCCCTTCCAAAACAGATGGGATTCTAATCGATTCTCAGATTTCTCTACTAGAAGTATTTACTGGTTCTTTTTAATTACAAAAAAAAAAAAAAAACCCACCATAAATTGTCTGTTTTACTGTCTGTGCTAATTTCATTTCATTATACCTTTGGAGTAAGCTGTTATTTTCCCACTGGTTCCCATGGCATTCTTCATTATCAGCTGCTAATTGTCTAGCATTCACATAGGACTGGGAACCAAGTAGGCTGCTGCGTTGGCTGAAGTTCTAGGGGAAACTGAACAGCAGTAGGATTCTGCATTGTTATTATTGTGACACATTAGAAAGTTTCCGCCCACTTACATGCCCACATCACTCTGCTGTACAGCACCCATAACCAGAGGGGCTGTGCACTGGGGCTAGGAGGCCATCTGCGCTAGGCATCCACTTGTTGATTAGCACCACACATTAAGGGAAGATTACACAGGGCCAAACTGTTGCAGCCATGACAGCCAGAGGTCTGGCTCCATACGGCAGGCGTGAATATTGATCTTAAAACACAGCTATGACAGGTCCATCTAAAAGGTTTTTTTTTAACCTCCCAGCCTTTAGCACAAGTACCTGACTCGGCCCAATAACTCCCTCAAACTTCTCCCCATTTATCTGTCCAGAATCAAGGCCAATTTAGAGATTTAAACATTTTTGAAAGCTGCAAAGAGATTGGAGACTTTTAAGTTGGTTTTGAGATGTACTGCTCCTTGAAATCGTTCCTAATGGAGACCTGGATATCTGGAGCTAATTACATTTGACCTTTTAAATTCAAAATGTGCCAAACAAAAGCTATTTAGAAGAGCCAAAACAACATGCAACATTTTACGCATTTAGGTCAAGAGGGAGTTGTGAAAGTCTCTTAATTAGCAAAGCAAACAAGAACTATTAGAGTGGGACTTTGAGGCACAGAACGTGGTGTTTTCATTCACATGCTTTGTGGGCACCCTGTTGCAAAGTCTGGTGAAACAAAGCTCTGATTTCACAGCATGCTATGTGCTGATCACTTTTACCAGAAATCTGTGCTCTTGAGACACCTGTGCCTCCTTCAGGTGGATCATTTCAGGGTTCAGAGCTACTCTCACCAGATGAGCGTCACAGGGAACTAAATTTCCTTCCTGGGTTCAACACGATCGTCTGAATGCTGTAAAACACGTCAGAGGTAGGATGACGGCTTCAAGCTGAGCCTTACTTACTGGTGCATCCTGGTGAGGCCACCACAGTCCTAATACTATTTCAGGGCTTTTAAGTTTAAGAATATGATAGTCAAAGTTTACTTAGAGATGCTGAGACTCTTGAGGACTAGTTCAGTCTAATTAAACCAGCCAGAAGCTGAAAGGCAGAGAGGCAGAGGAGATGCAAAAAGAGCACTTGGCCTTGAGTTAGAAAGTTCAGGTCCAGCACTGTACTACTTAACTCTACAACCCAGGGGGATGTGAGGTCCTGAGGGCAGGGCTGTATCTTGACTGCATGAGGTCTATGTGCTTTTACAACAATAATATATGTGATAAATCAGGACACCAACTTTTATATTGTAATGGTTATTCCTGGTCCAGGAACTAGAAACAATCTTGTATCCAGAGAACCACAACCAACCTCATACCTGGGGATGGTTCCATTTAAGATGAAATTACAGTTCCCAAGGTTGCCTGGTAAGCAATGAACAAAAGCAAGAAAAATTGGGTCTTCTTGAGGCCCCTTTCCACCCACCTACAGGGTACATGATTCAACAACCTTCTTTCAAGGACTCTGTCACTCAGATCCCAGAAAAGCCATTTAAAATCAGAACACCTGGGACTTCCCTGGTGGTGCAGTGGTTGGGAATCCGCCTGCCAAGGCAGGGGACACGGGTTCGAGCCCTGGTCTGGGAGGATCCCACGTGCGGCAGAGCAACTAAGGCTGTGGGCCACAGCTGCTGAGCCTGTGCTCTGGAGCCTGCGAGCCACGGCTGTTGAGCCCACGAGCCACAACTACTGAAGCCCGTGTGCCTGGAGCCCGTGCTCTGCAACAAGAGAAGCCACCGCAATGAGAAGCCCGCGCACTGCAACGAAGAGTGGCCCCCGCCCACCACAACTAGAGAAAGCCCGCGCGCAGCAATGAAGACCCAACACAGCCAAAAATAAATAAATAAATTTATTTTAAAAATAAATAAATAAAAATAAAATAAAATCAGAACACCTAACCCTCTGGACAGAGCCAGAACCCATATCACACACCATTCTTCTTCAACTTTTCTTTCTATATGCCTAAAACATCGCCAGAATCTTATTTAGGGTTCTCTTCCTATACTGCAATCACTCTCTCGAAGCTCCTCTTCTCTGCTCACCTCTCAGAGTTTTTATATTCTTAAAGATTGTGTGTTTGTGTCCCATTCCCACTTTAAAAAGAATTCCTTCAGATTTTTTATGTATTCTCATGGCTTTAGCCATCACTGAGGGCTACCAAGTACGTGTGTCTACAAGCCGAAACTCTCATCGGAAATGTGTCTCTACCAGGACGTCCTGCAGGCATTCCCAAGATTATCAAGCCTAGGACTCAAACTCATTATCCTCTTCCAAAGTCCTCTGAAACCTCCAAATCGCCGCCATTCCATCCCTAGTGCAGTGCTTTAGTCAGACCCTTACCATTCTGAGACCAGATTGCTACACAAGCCTCGAAACTGATGTTGTCTTCCATCTCCTTTCCCTATTACTTCTATTTTAGATTTTTTTTTAAGTCTAGTTCAAGTTTTCAACTGTTTAATTTCTTTAAAATATGATCTGGGTCTCTGGTGGAGAGGAATTACCTGGGCTAAGCGACTTTAATGAACTTAGAGGATAGTGAGGTTCAGATAGAGATCATTTCAGGAACATGGCTGAACGTTGACTATCCCCACACACACACTTATGTTGGATACTGCCAGATCCCCCACGACTCCAAGCCATCCCACCCCCTCTAATTAGATTAGCCATATAACCATAGACCCAAAGTCATGCGTAAAAGCTTCTAGGATTCTCCACCGCCTAAAGATGAAAGCTCAAACTACCATACTGGTAACAAATGTTACCGTATCGTAACATTTGAGACCCTTTCCAAACCAGACCAAACCACCTTTCCACCTCTGATCACCAAGCATACCTCCCAGGTCCTCTGTACTTAGCTTTACCAGATACTTACTGTTTCCGAAACATGCCATGGACTTTAAAACCTCTGTGTATTTCCTCATAGGAATCCCTCTCGCTGGGGTGACCTTTTCCAACAGGCAAAGTCCTCCTCATCCTCTAAGAACCCATGGAAAGCCAACTTCTGTACAAAGCTTATCCTTGTCCCACCAAGTGGCGTATATGACCATGACATTTGCACAGTGCTTGTATCTTTACACTTAACTTGGGACATTGCATTACTGTTAGTTTAATCCGGCGGTAATCCCCACTAGACTGTAAATTTATTGAAACCAGAGATGGTGTGTTCTTACTCATCTTCATAGTCCTGATGCCTTGCTCATAATAGATCCATAATGCATGTTAGTTTAATAAAATTAAAATCATAACCTCCAAGATGATATTTTATTTTAAATGAGTTTACTGATGGAGTTATTGCATATAAACCATCACTGAATTAGAGTATGGAATGACAGAAGTCTCAGGAAGGCTCCTTACAAAAACGAATCCCATGTACGATATGCTCTTGTTGTCTTCAACAAGCATATGGTTCTGCTGTTCCTGCCTTACGGTTTAGGTCCATTAAGGTTTCAGGGCCTTCAGTCAACTATCAAAAGTGTGGGCTGGGAAAACTATTATCCTAAAACTGTTAATTTAGAAGGAACCCTGGAGGACATTGATTCAACCCTCTTTACAAAAATAAAGACTGAAAGCCAAAGAGGCCAACAGACCTACCCCAAATACCCACCATTATGGTGGCAGGGCTGAGACCAGGGCCCAGGTTTCCCCATGCATTCTGACAACGCTTTCTCCACCCTCTGCTGCTTCTCCCTGAAATCCTCTCACAGAAGCACAGCATCTTTGGAACAGAGTTCTTCTCTTCACCAAGAACTTCCGACATCTCACTAAATGAAGCAATCTAGTATATCCTATCCTGACTGACAGCCATCAGCATCTACTTGAACACTTCTAGAGGCCGGGGAGCTCACCATTCTGCCAAGCAACCCATTCCTTCCTGGTCCCTATCTTCTGGGTATACATTCTTCTTCACAGAGGAAGCCAGTCTCAACCCTGCCAATAGCTGAAGACAACAATTATGGCTCCCCGATTTTTTCTCTCACCTAAAGAACTGTAGTTTCTTCAACTATCCCCAACATAGGGTTGTGACTCCACAATTTTACTAGTTGCCCTTCTCTGTCTCATAGAATATAACCTAGCCCTAGGCAGCTTTTGTTTTTGAAAAGAGAATAGAAATAAAGCCTTTGGAAAAAAAATGTCTTTCAATGCCTTTGTAATTTTTCATGCAAAATTGCCATTTCTATCAGCTCTATAGGATGTCCAAACAGTAATATGCAGGACCCATCAACAGAAAACATTACCAGAGAATGTTCTGTTTCTAAACCAGT
The DNA here is from genome assembly GCF_965194825.1 of Balaenoptera physalus. NCBI lineage: Eukaryota > Metazoa > Chordata > Mammalia > Artiodactyla > Balaenopteridae > Balaenoptera > Balaenoptera physalus. The sequence goes on from NC_138883.1 coordinate 39,704,270, forward strand.
TTACATTTGGTACAGACCTAAGGAGCAGAAACTACACGCACTATGCAAGTATCTAAGAAAAATTTTAGGGCCACAACATCCTAGAACGTGAGCAAATCAAACTAAAAGTTTTCAGAATGAATTAAAACATCTCAAAACATTCTTTCCTATTTTTTCTCCCTTCAACTCCCATCCCAAGTTTTGAAAGCATTCATTAAAATATCAATTCAAAACCAAAAATATTCTGTACATATCTTTGATAAGATCACAACCATCTAAGCTCCTGCAGAGATTGTTTCAGAATCCCACTGTGAGTAGAAAAACAGAAGAAATTTCTCTCTCGGCTTATCTAACATCTCTTCCAGCTAAACTTTCATTATTTAAACCTGGTGGAGTCCCATTTTGATAACATCACTGATATCTCCACTGAAGAGAAAAAAGACTGAATGGAGCCTGTTTTCCACATGGAAAACCAACTGAGATTATTCCTTCAATAATCCAACTGTTTATTGAGCACCCACTCATGACTGGACTTGATTCCTAACTCTACGAAGTTTAATAAAGATTTTCAAGGAAGGCTTCATAGATGGAAAATTTATTCCACACAAAACAAGACTTGAAGAAGGGGATTTAAGGATCAGTTGTTGTAAAATAAGGAAAATGTTAAAGGAGGTTGATCGACTTAGCAAGAAGCACTCCAACAATTTGTTTTTGAATTTTTTTAATTTTATTTTTTTATACAGCAGGTTCTTATTAGTTATCTATTTTATACATATTAGTGTATATATGTCAATCCCAACCTCCCAATTCATCCCACCACTACCAGCACCACCCCCACTTTCCCCCCTTGGTGTCCATACATTTGTTCTCTACATCTGTGTCTCTATTTCTGCCTTGCAAACCAGTTCATCTGTACCATTTTTCTAGATTCCACATATATACATTAATATATGATATTTTTCTCTTTCTGACTTACTTCACTCTGTATGACACTCTCTAGGTCCATCCATGTCTCTACAAATGACCCCATTTCGTTCCTTTTTATGGCTGAGTAGTATTCCATTGTATATACGTACCACATTTTTTTTAGCATCTTTATTGGAGTATAGTTGCTTTACAATGGTGTGTTAGTTTCTGCTTTATAACAAAGTGAATCAGTTATACATATACATATATCCCCATATCTCTTCCCTCTTGCATCTCCCTCCCTCCCACCCTCCCTATCCCACCCCTCTAGGTGGTCACAAAGCACGGAGCTGATCTCCCTGTGCTATGCAGCTGCTTCCCACTAGCTATCTATTTTACATTTGGTAGTGTATATATGTCCATGCCACTCTCTCACTTTGTCCCAGCTTACCCATCCCCCTCCCCATGTCTTCAAGTCCATTCTCTAGTAGGTCTACGTCTTTATTCCCATCCTGCCCCTAGGTTCTTCATGACCTTTTTTTTTTTTTTAGATTCCATATATATGTGTTAGCATATGGTATTTGTTTTTCTCTTTCTGACTTAACTTCACTCTGTATGACAGACCCTAGGTCCATCCACCTCACTACAAATAACTCAATTTCTTTTCTTTTTATGGCTGAGTAATATTCCATTGTATATATGTGCCACATCTTCTTTATCCATTTGTCTGTCAATGGGCACTTAGACTGCTTCCATGACCTGGCTATTGTAAATAGTGTTGCAATGAACATTGGGGTGCATGTGTCTTTTTGAATTATGGTTTTCTCTGGGTATATGCCCACTAGTGGGATTGCTGGGTCATATGGTAGTTCTATTTTTAGTTTTTTAAGGAACCTCCATACTGTTCTCCATAGTGGCTGTATCAATTTACATTCCCACCAGCAGTGCAAGAGGGTTCCCTTTTCTCCACACCCTCTCCAGCATTTGTCCAACAACTTAATTTTAAAACATCCCATAATCCATGTCTGTAAGCAATGCCTTATCTTATTAATAGGTCTAAAATAAAAACAAGACCAATATCAGAAACTTGTAACTTATATAATATACCTTGTCAAGCTGCAGGAAGGTAGTGTAATCTGCCAATTTTATGAACGTCTTTAAATACTGATAAACAAATAAGCTTGACTGATAAGTAATATTTTTGTATATATGACCAAAGAAGCCTTGCCTGGCAAAGGCAAAGAACCTCTTCTGCCTTTGGGTGAATTTCATCTGGCTCCAGATATTTTCTGAAATGCTTGTTGACTTGTCTTTAGATACCATCTTTAAGATAAATCATTGTTGATTGTCCACAAACTGGAAATTAAGGGCCTGCCCCACAGTTCATTGAGGCAGAAAGATGAGAACTTGCTGTTACTGTGGGGAAAGAGGCACATTTGCAGCCTGGGTAATGGGATCCATCCATCTAGGGAAAGTACAGTTTTAGTCACTCTGGTATCCTGCCTCACCAGGGCTTTTTTGAGGCTAGTCTCCAATAGACACTGTCAGTAGGGGTTCAGGCGACTGTGAGGAAAGCAGTTCTAGCCTGAAGTCCAGAGTGGAACAAGAATTTAGAAGTGAGGACATGAGGACCTGGGGCCTCAGCCTGAGCCAGCTGATGGAAACAGAGAACATGAGAAATAAAGAGGATGCCCCTCAGAGGCTGAGAAATAGAGGTTAAAAAAAAAAAAAAAGAATCAGTGCCAACCCCGTAAGGAGGACAATAATGAAAACTATGTAGCCGTTAACTTACTGCACCTCTTTATTCTACATATTCTGTTCATTTTCAAAGATGCCCTCCCATCATGATAAAAATTATCATGCATATAAACAGATGACAGCAGAAAAAATTGGTAAGAAACTAGCATTGCTGGAGAAGTTAAAAGAAAAAAAAAAAAAAAAAGAGGAGAAAGACTGCTAATCCTAAAATTGGGAATTGAAAATCCCCCAAAGATGACATCAGCCTAAATCGTCCTAGAAAAGAATGATAGAAAGCTAGCCCAGGGAACTTTCTGTTTGGGGATGGCCCGTTTTACCACGGGCATAGAGAACAGCGGGCCTGGGGCAGGGGCTCAGGGATATGCTGCTGCTCTCCCTCTTCCTCCTCGGGTGCTGTTAGGGGCTCAGCTGCGTCCCTCCACAAATTCATACGTTGAGTCCTGACCCCTGGTACCTCAGAATGTGACCGTATTTGGAGGTTAGGTCTTTAAAGAGGTGATTAGTCTTTCGGGTGGGCCCTAATCAGATAGGACTGTTGCCTTTATAAGCGGAGAAATGTAGACACAGGCAAGGGTGGGCACAAAGAAAAGACCACGTGAAGGCAAAGGGGGAATACGGCCAACCGGAAGCCAAGAAGAGAGGCCTCAGAATGAAATCAACCCTGCCGACACCTTGGTCTTGGACATCCAGCCTCCAGAACTATAAGAAAATACACTTCTGTTGTTTAAGCCACCCAGTTTGTGGTATTTGTTATGGCAGCCCGAACGGATTAATACAGGTGCCTTCCCTTGAACTACAAGTGTACATCAGAGAATGATTAGCTGTCTCACTGAATAAGTACGTATGTTTCCTGCCCCTAAAAGAGACCAAAAATCACTTCTTAGGGGGTATTATGTACCTCATGAGGACAAAGGAGAAAACGATTAAGGTCCCTCTTGACTTCTGCAGCTAATTTTCCAAGCACCGCAACCCCTCAGTTCATGTCCTTTTTGTACCCATTCTGAATGACAAAAAATCTCTGTAGATTCTTGGTTTCTATGCTCTCAGTCCCCTAAATTCATCCTCCTTAGCACTCCACCAAATTCATCTTCACCGAGTACTGTTTTACTCTCCCTCAACTGGTGGTAATGGTTTCTCATTAGCTATAAGATACAGCCCAAATTCCTTTATTTGCCTCATAAGGCTATAAAGGGTCTAACCCCTAGCAATCTCCCCAAGGAGGGTAATAAAACCAATTAAGCAAGGTTGTTTGGGGGGAACTAAGCACAGAATTGGCACATGCTAAGAGCATGATGAATGCTAGTTTCTCCTCCACATCACATTTCATTGGAAAAGTGCTTGGCCTGTAAATTTAGGACCTTCTTCTGGATGAGTCACCTATGGACTCTAAATCAACAGACTTAGAAAGATGTTTCTGATAATAATTGTGTTTAGTTTGTTTTTGATCTTTCTTTGCATTGTGGCAGGCACACAGGAGGTGCTTTCTAAGTACAAATTCTTTTGAATGACTTTTTAAAACCACTCAACAAGGACATAGGAAAATCAATGTCATCGGGATTTTTAGTATTACACTTTTCATGATCATCAGGGTTTTAATAAACTGAGCAAAGGGCACAAATACTCTGGTCCTTTGACCAGGGCTTGGAAATATTCTAGCTGAGAGAGTCTTTACTTAACTATATTGACTTAATGGAATTTGAGTTGTATGGGAACATTTTAATTATCAGAATCTTCTTTAGAAAAAGCCTTTGAGATCTGAGGTAAGTTTACATATTATTATATGAATCACAATTTGCTTTAAGAGCTTATCTAAATCCCATCTGTTTGATTGGAAAAGGGAACTCGGAATGAATCCATCTAATTTTCAGTTTTCTTCCTTGGAGAGAATCGTGATTGAAAGTTAGAGGAGGGTTATGTGCTGCCTTTTTTTGATGGTTTCTAGAGGAAGTTTTAGGGTTTCCATAGTAATGCATAAGGAGTCACTATTTTCTGCTACAATTTCCCAGCAAAGAGAAGAGCACTGGTAACTATGGTTTAGTATAAATGAAAAAGTCAAGAGTAGATCATTCTAAATTTGTTCTGGCTGTTGGGGGATGGGTGGGACGGAGCATTGTACTATCAACTGAAAGTGCCCGACTCCCAGCTCCACAAGGTAAATGATGCATTTACTGAACTTCCAGTGGCAATGTCAAAGATATCCTAGGCATTTTGACCAGGCGTGAGACAGGTAGGGGTCCCCACATGTTGCCCCTGAAATTCACAAGACAGTTTGCATTTAAGGAAACACTGATGTTGCTACACCTCCATCTTCTCCCTTTCCTTTCTCTCTTTCCCTATCATTTTTCTCTTTTCTTTTCCCACACTCCTTTGGCCCTCCCCTCTGCTCCTTGCTCCACCCCCTCTCCTTCTCTGGTCCAGTCTGCTCTTACAGCTGTGTTCTCAGCTGTTCTGGAGGCAGAGGAGAGTGGTACAGGATGCTGGTTGAGGCACGCCCTCCCTCCGGGAGGGAGTCACATTCCTGGGCACTGTCATTGGCATCTTTTCATCACCCTGGGGCTGCTGGGCCTGGCATGTTCCCTTCCTTGTAACAATTCAGCCTGTTTTCAGGTTTTTTAAAAATAGTATCCCTTTACCTCATGTCACAAGGTGTACCTGCGCATCCTTGTTTTGTTAAATCCGAACAAACCGTTCTCATTGGTGAATTTAGAGGAACTAAAAAAGCCTCCCCAGCAGCTGTCCAGTGTAACCGAGGACTTGTCTTATAGACAACAAAGCCACAGAAAGGATTGTGCCAGGAACGCTGTTATCATGCACCTCAGCGGTGGTCAGGAAGGGACTTCCCAGTGGGTAGTGAGGTCTCTGTGATTCCATTTGCAAGAGCTTCAAAGCTTGCATTTGCTTTAAACTGATTTTACTTTGAAATGGTACTCCATCATGATTTTCAAAGTTGGTTATTATTCATAATCTCTGGAGCAAGCACACTGTTAACAGCAACCATACCTAGCAATTTAAAATGTTAAAATGTTTTCAGAGATAAGTGATTTAGTAAGCTCTAGAAAACTCAAGGTGATCGTTTGCTTTAGCAGAAGACTAACTTCCTTACCTTGCCCATCATGAAGACAAGTCCCTTGAAAGTAAGATACTCTACATAAGAGCTTAAGATTTAACGTAGCTTTTAAATTTTATTTAACAGTTGTCAGCTACCACCTACGTGTCACCTCTCTCTGCTCTTTTGGTTAAAATCACTGAAGCATTTGCTAACAAACTCTCTGACGACCTTGAGCCAGTCAAGGTAATTGTCTTGGTATACACGGACTTCAGATGGGCAGGAAGCCCTCCCCACTCCTTTCCCTGCAGTCCTGGGAGGATATTGAGATGGTTTCCAGTGAGAGCAGAATTGTTGACATTGTTGTTTCTAAGGCAGACATGAGGGTCCATATGAGGTAACAGATTCCCCAGATATGATGTGTTTTTGGCATTTGTTGGGTCAGAGAACTGGAGGAAAGAAGAAGAATGGGAACTTCTCCCTGCTGTGGCAGTGTGAAGTCCCAGAGAGTAACATGATTGTTTAGAATCCATTCACTCATCCATGCATCCATCCAACATATATTAAAGGATACCCACTTGCACAGGAAGTAGGGAGGGAAGTATTGCACACAAGTGTCCTGCCTTCAAGGAGTTGGTGGTCCAGTGAGGAGTACCCGCTCTTTCACCTGATGCCTCTTCTGAACTCTCCCTGCCCACATACATACACACACATACAGTGTTTCAGAGAGGAAACTTTAAGGGAAGAGATCACACACATCTAGGCTATAAGTTTAAATTCTCAATTAATTGTCTAAGGACAAAGAAACTTATATGAAATGAGATGCTGAAATAGGGCAGAGACTCTCACAGGCTCTCTCTTCACATGTTTTCCCCCTTACCCCTTTCCCTGGAGTTTAGGGAATGCTTCTGTTGCCAAACTCCATGACAGATGTTGTATGAGACTGAGGGTGGGGCAGGGTACAGCAATATTAGACGTTTACCTTCAAGGTCTTCACAATGCAGAAAAACTAGCTATAAAAAACTGCCTAGGGGACTTCCCTGGCGGTCCAGTGGTTAAGACTCTGTGTTTCCAATGCAGGGGGCGCGGGTTCAATCCCTGGTCAAGGAACTAAGATCCCACATGCCGCGCAGCCAAAAAATAATAAATAAATAAATAAATAAATAATTTTTTAAAACCTTTTTTAAATTTTTTAAAAAATGATTTTTTAAAAAAGCTGCCTAGTTTGCCAGGTATTAAATGTTTAATACCAGGTAAGTGGTGTGGAAATGCTGTAGAGCTCACCTTCCAAGTGGGTTGGAAGGGAGTCATGTAAGAGGGAACTTGGGGTAGCATTTGACTAGGAGGCAGTCTTGGGGAGGGGATTGGATTGCAGGACCAGAGGCCTAGAAATGGACAAGGACCACTCTGTCTTGGGGCAATGAATTGAGGATGCTAATTTTGTTGATCCAGAAGGTTTCCCTTGGGGGCACAGTGGGATAAGCTCACTGATACAGATCAGGACACATAGGCTTAGAGAGATGGAGTGACCTGCCTGTTGGTCACAAAGCCCTGGTCAGCTGGAGAACCAGGACTAGGCCAGCACCAACAATGAGGGTTAGGGTTTTTCTGTAGCAGATGGCAGAATCCAACTCTGGCTAAAAAAGTAAACCCAGAATTTGATGAAAAGATATGCAGATTTCACAGATTAGAGAGAAAAAAAGAAGAAGCAAGACTAGAAAAGAGCCCGAATGAGGGCAGTTTGGTCATCTGGATGGGGGGAATGAATGGGAGTACTATCAGCATGAATCAGATTTGATTATTGCAGGGCGGTGAGTCTCAGCTGAAGGGACACGCAGACCCCCTGACTGGAGGGGCGGGACTGCCTGATTGACAGTACCACCCCAACTGCCCACTGTGGGGAGTGGTGGCTCCCCCAGGCAAAATTAGGAGGGAAGAAGAAATGGACGCTGAAGACCCCGAATAGCCAAAGCAATCTTGAGAATGAAAAATGGAGATGGAGGAATCAGGCTCCCTGACTTCAGACTATACTACAAAGCTACAGTAATCAAGACAGTATGGTACTGGCACAAAAACAGAAACATAGATCAATGGAACAGGATAGAAAGCCCAGAGATAAACCCACACACATATAGTCACCTTATCTTTGATAAAGGAGGCAAGCACATACAGTGGAGAAAAGACAGCCTCTTCAATAAGTGGTGCTGGGAAAACTGGACAGGTACATGTAAAAGTATGAAATTAGAACACTCCCTAACACTATACACAAAAATAAACTCAAAATGGATTAAAGACCTAAATGTAAGGCCAGACACTATCACACTCTTAGAGGAAAACATAGGCAGAACACTCTATGACATAAGTCACAGCAAGATACTTTTTGACCCAGCTCCTAGATAAATGGAAATAAAAACACAAATAAACAAATGGGACTTAATGAAACTTAAAAGCTTTTGCACAGCAAAGGAAACCATAAACAAGACCAAAAGACAACCCTCAGAATGGGAGAAGATATTTGCAAATGAAGCAACTGACAAAGGATTAATCTCCAAAATTTACAAGCAGCTCATGCAGCTCAATAACAAAAACACAAACAACCCAATTCAAAAAAGGGCAGAAGACATAAATAGACATTTCTCCAAAGAAGATATACAGATTTCCAACAAACACATGAAAGAATGCTCAACATCATTAATCATTAGAGAAATGCAAATCAAAACTACAATGAGATATCATCTCACACTGGTCAGAATGGCCATCATCAAAAAATCTAGAAACAATAAATGCTGGAGAGGGTGTGGAGAAAAGGGAACACTCTTGCACTGTTGGTGGGAATGTAAATTGATACAGCCACTATGGAGAACAGTATGGAGGTTCCTTAAAAAACTAAAAATAGAACTACCATACAACCCAGCAATCCCACTACTGGGCATATACCCTGAGAAAACCATAATTCAAAAAGAGTCATGGGGCTTCCCTGGTGGCGCAGTGGTTGAGAATCTGCCTGCCAATGCAGAGGACACGGGTTCGAGCCCTGGTCTGGGAAGATCCCACATGCCGTGGAGCAATGAGGCCCGTCAGCCACAACTACTGAGCTTGCGCGTCTGGAGCCTGTGCTCCGCAACAAGAGAGGCCGCGATAGTGAGAGGCCCGCGCACCGCGATGAAGAGTGGCCCCCGCTTGCCGCAACTAGAGAAAGCCCTTGCACAGAAACGAAGACCCAACACAGCCAAAAAAAAAAAAAAAAAAAAAAAAAAAAAAGTCATGTACCAAAATGTTCATTGCAGCTCTATTTACAATAGCCAGGACGTGGAAGCAACCTCAGTGTCCATCATCGGATGAATGGATAAAGAAGATGTGGCACATACATACAATGGAATATTACTCAGCCATGAAAAGAAATGAAATGGAGTTATTTGTAGTGAGGTGGATGGACCTAGAGTCTGTCATAGAGAGTGAAGTAAGTCAGAAAGAGAAAAGCTATATACAGTATGCTAACACATATATATGGAATCTAAGGGAAAAAAAAAAAGGTCATGAAGAACCTAGTGGCAAGATGGGAATAAACACACAGACCTACTAGAGAATGGACTTGAGGATATGGGGAAGGGGAAGATGTGACAAAGTGAGAGAGTGGCATGGACATATATACACTACCAAACGTAAAATAGATAGCTAGTGGGAAGCAACCACATAGCACAGGGAGATCAGCTCTGTGCTTTGTGAACACCTAGAGGGGTGGGAGGGAGGGAGATGCAAGAGAGAAGAGATATGGGAACATATGTATATGTATAACTGATTCACTTTGTTATAAAGCAGAAACTAACACACCACTGTAAAGCAATTATACTCCAATAAAGATGTTAAAAAAAAAAAAAAGAAAGAAATGGACGCTGGGCGAGCAAAAATGTTCTTTCTCTAAACAGTATCGAGTCCATCATGACAAAATTGCAGTAATTTCCTCAGGCCACAAAGTTTTAAACTCTTGGAGGTATATGAGAAGTCCATGCTGTTTTTTGCCCACGTCAATACAAACGAATTAAACAGAGCAGAGTCAGCTTCAAACCACTGAGTTTTAGATCTGAAAGGAACCTCAGAGGTCAACTAGAACAATTCTATCACTTTACAAGTAAGGAACCCAAGGACTTGTGCAAGGTTCTACAAGCTAGTTACTGGCAGAACCAGGAGAACTGAGCTGGCCTCAGTCCCAGGCCAGGCTCTGTCCACTGTGCTGCATCACATGTCATCACAATAAAGTCTCCACACAGGAAAAGAACTTGGTCATCTCCTTGGCATTACATGTGATGCAGTTTAATGGCTCCTGAAGCATATTTTACCCACCAGTGTAGTCTCAAACCATACTTTGTCTTCATGAAGTTTCCTTTGCATGACCATGCCTCAATTCTGGAGCTAACATGGCAGCTTTAGGATGTCAACATTCACAAAGCACTCTATGTTTTCAGTCATTAGAGAGTTTTCCTCAGGCTAATTTACCAGTTTTAAAAAAAAAAAAAAGAAAACTTAGATGACTAACATTTAATAAGCACTTGCTGATTCGCTGCATACTTTCTTTAAGCCATTTACATCCAGGTGCATGAGACTGTAATTCCAGAATTGTTAAAAAAAAATAGAAACTCAAAAATAATCTAAATGTCAAAGGGTTGAATCAAACCATACTATATCTATATGATTAAAAACATTACACAATCATTAAAGTTACAGGCATGGAAATATCTCATGATACATAGTTGAATGAAAAATTTAGGCAACAAAATTCCATATTTCTACAGAAACAATAGCAATGCACTTATATGAATGTCTGTATAGATATGCATGTATATATGTATACACAAACACATATAAAAATAAACGTATACATATGCATGTGTGTGTGTCTGCACATACGTACACATATAAAATTTGTACCAAAATGTTGATTGGGGGTATAGGGCAATGAAATACAGGTGATCTTTTTATTTTTCTCCTTAATTTATATTTTTATATCAAAATTTATTTTTTCCTTAACTAGAAAATAAATTTACTTTATAAATTTTATTTTGTAGGATTGCTTCCGATAATCCTAGATGTGCCGGATAACCTAAGCCTCACTGTCCACAGAAGCCCACCCATACTGAAGAGGCACAAGGCCCCCGGGATCTGAGGAACTACGCGGTCACTGCACACAACCCACTGCATTAGCTGGGGAAGGACAACACCCCCAGTGCATGCTCTCCTCAGAGCACAGGCAAGGAAGGGAATGGTGGGACCGCCCACTCTGAAAAGGCTAATTTTGTTTTTCCCAGCACCTCTTTTGTTTCAGAGTCCACAAATGGACCAGAACAGCTCTTGCACCGTTGGACTTTCAAGAGAAAATAACATAACTGCACTCTATATTCCTACGTGGAGGGATGGTGGTGGAGGGGTAGGAAAACAGGATGAAAAAGACAGGTGTGGTGGTTCCAACTGTCAGTGGTTTTCTTTTGTCATTTTAGAGACACTGAGTGATAGCTCTTGCTCCAGATTCAGGTACCTCCTCTCCAAAGCCAGAATCTTGGTGAAAGCAGACAATGAGAAAAGGGCTTTGCGGCTGTCCCCTCACCTTCCCCCAGCTCTCCTCTCTGACAGGCAGCACAGTGATTTAACTGTCAAACACTAGGCAGCACATCTTCTTTCATGAGGCTCCACAGACCACTCCATAAGCCGACAAAGGAATAGAACAAACAAACAAGTGCCTGAAAGCTTTTGTGTTGCTATGGCAACTAGCCTGGCTTTTCCAAACTCACAAGGGAAAAATTCTTCCACCAAAAAAAGAGACTATCTAACAAACCTGACATTTTATTAATGCTTCTGTATGTGCCAGATCAATATTTCTAAAACAGCCACAACCAAGGCTAACTACCAACCATATCAAAGCCGACCTGGGCTAGAAAGTCTAGCACTAGGCTTTTTTGCTGGTGACACTGAGTGAGCAGAGGTGTCAGGCTGGTCCACTCAGCAGACATTTATGGGACTCACACCCCACAACCTAAGGAGGCTTCTATATTACATAACATGCAGCAGCTACTTACATGAGTCATGAGTAGCTCAACTTCATGAGTAAATAAGGTCTGGAGTAAAGATGGGGGTAAGGCAGAGATCAGGGGGCTAAGAGGGTCTGTGTGACCCTATAGCAAGTTTCCTTTACAGATTCCTGACAGAGATCAGAAGCCTATAAAAACTGGAGGGGGCTATGATTCCGTGCTTGGTTTCTGATATTTGGTGCGGTGGGAAGAGGAGGCCAACCCACAGACTTTTCTGAGTAGTAATGGTACCAATTCCCTGGAGGGACGAAAGGAGTATGTCAAAGTTATAACGGAGCTGGGTGTGCTAGTTGCTGATCATGGTGCTGTCTGTGTTCAACTGGTGAAAGCCGTGCCCACTTCCAATGTAAAATTACCCTCTTGACACCTTTGATGTCATGCTCTCTAGTCCTCCCATGTATTCAAAAGATGGCAAGAGCATGAAGGTCAGCTGCATGAAAGGACGCTGTTGGTGGGAGTGCAAATTGGCACAGTTTTCCTGGAAGGCACTTTTGTGATATATACCAAACACCATAAAAATTTCAGAGACTTCGACCCAGCTAGTACACTTAAAGAATTTATTCTAAGGAAGTACCCAGAGACACGCACAAAGATACTGCAAAGATATTAATTGCAGTGTTCTTCATAATAGAGAAAAATTGGGAACAATATAAGAGTTTAACAACATGAGAAAGGAGTTCAAAATAAATTTTAGTACAGCCACCCAGAGGAATTCTGTGCAGCCATTAAAAGGGCTATAGAAAAACGTTCACATTATACTAAGTAAAAATTAATATATATATATTTTTTAAAGGATCATCTTTCACATACCATTTTGATAACTAATATTTTAACAATAAGTAACTAGGAAACTACACATCAAAATAATAGCAATGGTCATCTCTGAGTGGCTTCATTGTGAGTTTTTTTTTCATTTATCAAATTGGCTACAAAAAATGCTATTATATAATTTTAAAACAATAGAAGCTAAAAAAAGAAAGGAAGAAGAAGAAGAAAGGACAGAATATATTTTGACTCCATCCTGTTCCCAGAAAGGGATATATAAAATATAATGTAACCAACTGATTTTTAATTTATCTCCTCAAACTAAACATCGTGAATTGGACCAAGGTACTGGAAAATGGGCTCTTTTCTTTATTCATTCAACAGTTATTAATTGGCCCCTATATATAAAGTACTGAGGTGCTGAGTAGAAAAAGACAATGTAAGGGTTGGGGACCCACCAAAAGGTTTTAAGAACAAGGAAATAACATGAGGTCTGCATGTGGATTGGGATGGTGGCACACCAGAGGTAGAAAGGCCAGAGCATTACTTTTTTATTGCTGCTGCAACAAATTATCAGAAACTTAGTGACTTAAAAGCACACAGGGGGTCTGGGCAAGATGGCGGAAGAGTAAGATGCGGAGATCACCTTCCTTCCCACAGATACAGTAGAAATACATCTACACGTGGAACTGCTCCTACAGAACACCCACTGAACGCTGGCAGAAGACGTCAGACCTCCCAAAAGGCAAGAAAATCCCCACGTACTTGGGTAGGGCAAAAGAAAAAAGAAATAACAGAGACAAAAGAATAGGGACGGGACCTGCACCAGTGGGAGGGAGCCGTGAAGGAGGAAAGGTTTCCACACACTAGGAAGCCCCTTCGTGGGCAGAGACTGCGGGTGGCAGAGGGTGGAAGCTTCAGAGCCACAGAGGAGAGTGCAGCCACGGGGGTGCGGAGCGCAAAGCGGAGAGATTCCCGCACGGAGGATCAGTGCCGAGTAGCACTCACCAGCCCGAGAGGATTGTCTGCTCAGCCGCCAGGGCGGGCAGGGGCTGGGAGCTGAGGCTCGGGCTTTGGTGCTAGCCGGGAGGGAATCCGGGAAAAAGTCTGCAGCTGCCGAAAAGGCAAGAGACTTTTTCTTGCCTCTTTGTTTCGCGGCGCGCAAGGAGAGGGGATTCAGAGCGCCGCCTAAACGAACTCCAGAGACAGGCGCGAGTCGCGGCTATCAGTGCAGACCCCAGAGGCGGGCGCAAACCGCGGCTATCAGTGCGGACCCCAGAGACGGGCGCGAGCCACGGTTATCAGCGCGGACCCCAGAGACGGGCAGGAGACGCTAAGGCTGCTGCTGCCGCCACCAAGAAGCCTGTGTGCAAGCACAGGTCACTTTCCACACCGCCCCTCCAGGGAGCCGGTGCAGCCCGCCACTGCCAGGCTCCCGTGATCCGGGGACAACTTCACCAGGAGAACGCATGGCGCGCCTCAGGCTGCTGCAACGTCACGCAGGCCTCTGCCGCCGCAGGCTTGCCCCACATCTGTACCCCTCCCTCCCACTGTCCTGAGTGAGCCAGAGCCCCCGAAGCAGCTGCTCCTTTAACCCCGTTCTGTCTGGGAGGGGAACAGACGCCCTCAGGCGACCTACATGCAGAGGCAGGTCCAAATCCAAAGCTGAACCCTGGGAGCTGTGCGAACAAAGAAGACAAAGGGAAATCTCGCCCAGCAGCCTCAGAAGCAGCGGATTAAAGCTCCACAAACAACTTGATGTGCCTGCATCTGTTGAATACCTGAATAGACAACGAATCATCCCAAATTCAGGAGGTGGACGTTGGGAGCAGGATATATTAATTTGTCCCCTTTTCCTTTTTTTGTGAGTGTATATGTGTATGCTTCTGGGTGAGATTTTGTCTGTATACCTTTGCTTTCACCATTAGTCCTAGGGTTATGTCCATCCGTTTTTGGTTTTTTTTTTTTCCTTTTTTTACTTAAAAAAATTTTTTTTCCTAATAAATGTTCTCTTAATAATTTTTTCCTTATTTTCTATTTTTAGAAATTAAAAAAAAAATTTTAATAAGTTTTTTCATATTTTTTATTTTAAAAATTAAAAAATTTTTTCTTAATAAATTTTTAAATTTTTTTCTTATTTTCTATTGTAAGAAATTAATAAATCTGTTTTTAAAAATTAAAAAAAATTTTCTTAATAAATTTATTCTTAATTTTTTTCTTATTTTTTATTATAATAGTTTTATTTTATTTTATTTTATCCTCTTTCTTTCTTTCTATTTCTTTCTCCCTTTTATTCTTAGTGTGGATGAAGGGCTCTTGGTGCTCCAGCCAGGCATCAGGGCTATGCCTCTGAGGTGGGAGAGCCAACTTCAGAACACTGGTCCACAAGAGACCTCCCAGCTCCACGTAATACCAAACGGCGAAAATCTCTCAGAGATCTCCATCTCAACATCAAGACCCAGCTTCATTCAACGACCAGCAAGCTACAGTGCTGGACACCCTATGCCAAACAACTAGCAAGACAGGAACACAGCCCCATCCATTAGCAGAGAGGCTGCCTAAAATCATAATAAGGCCACAGACACCCCAAAACACACCACCAGACGTGGACGTGCCCATCAGAAAGACAAGATCCAACCTCATCCACCAGAACACAGGCACTAGTCCCCTCCACCAGGAAGCCTACACAACCCACTGAACCAACCTTAGCCACTGGGGACAGATACGAAAAACAACGGGAACTACGAACCTGCAGCCTGTGAAAAGGAGACCCCAAACACAGTAAGATAAGCAAAATGAGAAGACAAAAAAACACACAGCAGGTGAAGGAGCAGGGTCAAAACACACCAGACCTAACAAATGAAGAGGAAATAGGCAGTCTACCTGAAAAAGAATTCAGAATAATGATAGTAAAGATGATCCAAAATCTTGGAAAGAGAATAGACAAAATGCAAGAAACATTTAACAAGGACGTAGAACTAAAGAGGAACCAAGCAACGATGTACAACACAATAAATGAAATTAAAAATACTCTAGATGGGATCAATAGCAGAATAACTGAGGCAGAAGAACGGATAAGTGACCTGGAAGATAAAATGGTGGAAATAACTACGGCAGAGCAGAATAAAGAAAAAAGAATGAAAAGAACTGAGGACAGTCTCAGAGACCTCTGGGACAATATTAAACGTACCAACATTCGAATTATAGGGGTCCCAGAAGAAGAAGAGAAAAAGAAAGGGACTGAGAAAATATTTGAAGAGATTATAGTTGAAAACTTCCCTAATATGGGAAAGGAAATAGTTAATCAAGTCCTGGAAGCACAGAGAGTCCCATACAGGATAAATCCAAGGAGAAACACGCCAAGACACATATTAATCAAACTATCAAAAATTAAATATAAAGAAAACATATTAAAAGCAGCAAGGGAAAAACAACAAATAACACACAAGGGAATCCCCATAAGGTTAACATCTGATCTTTCAGCAGAAACTCTGCAAGCCAGAAGGGAGTGGCAGGATATACTTAAAGTCATGAAGGAGAAAAACCTACAACCAAGGTTACTCTACCCAGCAAGGATCTCATTCAGATTTGATGGAGAAATTAAAACCTTTACAGACAAGCAAAAGCTGAGAGAGTTCAGCACCACCAAACCAGCTTTACAACAAATGCTAAAGGAACTTCTCTAGGCAAGAAACACAAGAGAAGGAAAACACCTACAATAACAAACCCAAAATATTTAAGAAAATGGGAATAGGAACATACATATTGATAATTACCTTAAATGTAAATGGATTAAATGCTCCCACCAAAAGACACAGACTGGCTGAATGGATACAGAAACAAGACCCATATATATGCTGTCTACAAGAGACCCACTTCAGACCTAGAGACACATACAGACTGAAAGTGAGGGGATGGAAAAAGATATTCCATGCAAATGGAAATCAAAAGAAAGCTGGAGTAGCAATTCTCATATCAGACAAAATTAGACTTTAAAATAAAGACTATTACAACAGACAAAGAAGGACACTATATAATGATCAAGGGATCGATCCAAGAGGAAGGTATAACAATTGTAAATATTTATGCACCCAACATAGGAGCACCTCAATACATAAGGCAAATACTAACAGCCATAAAAGGGGAAATCGACAGTAACACAATCATAGTAGGGGACTTTAACACCCCACTTTCACCAATGGACAGATCATCCAAAATGAAAATAAATAAAGAAATACAGCTTTAAATGATACATTAAACAAGATGGACTTAATTGATATTTATAGGACATTCCACCCAAAAACAACAGAATACACATTTTTCTCAAGTGCTCATGGAACATTCTCCAGGATAGATCATATCTTGTGTCACAAATCAAGCCTTGGTAAATTTAAGAAAATTGATATCGTATCAAGTATCTTTTCCGACCACAACGCTATGAGACTAGATATCAATTACAGGAAAAGATCTGTAAAAAATACAAACACATGGAGGCTACACAATACACTACTTAATAACGAAGTGATCACTGAAGAAATCAAAGGGGAAATCAAAAAATACCTAGAAACAAATGACAATGGAGAAACGACGACCCAAAACCTATGGGATGCAGCAAAAGCAGTTCTAAGACGGAAGTTTATAGCAATACAAGCCTACATCAAGAAACAGGAAACATCTCGAATAAACAACCTAACCTTGCACCTAAAGCAATTAGAGAAAGAAGAGCAAAAAAACCCCGAAGCTAGCAGAAGGAAAGAAATCATAAAGATCAGATCAGAAATAAATGAAAAAGAAATGAAGGAAACAATAGCAAAAATCAATGAAACTAAAAGCTGGTTCTTCGAGAAGATAAACAAAATTGATAAACCATTAGCCAGACTCATCAAGAGAAAAAGGGAGAAGACTCAAATCAATAGAATTAGAAATGAAAAAGGAGAAGTAACCACTGGCACTGCAGAAATACAAAGGATCATGAGAGATTACTACAAGCAACTCTATGCCAATAAAATGGACAACCTGGAAGAAATGGACAGATTCTTAGAAATGCACAACCTGCCGAGACTGAACCAGGAAGAAATAGAAAATATGAACAGACCAATCACAAGCACTGAAATTGAGACTGTGATTAAAAATCTTCCAACAAACAAAAGCCCAGGACGAGATGGCTTCACAGGCGAATTCTATCAAACATTTAGAGAAGAGCTAACACCTATCCTTCTCAAACTCTTCCAAAATATTGCAGAGGGAGGAACACTCCCCAACTCATTCTACAAGGCCACCACCACCCTGATACCAAAACCAGACAAAGATGTCACAAAGAAAGAAAACTACAGGCCAATATCACTGATGAACATAGATGCAAAAATCCTCAACAAAATACTAGCAAACAGAATCCAACAGCACATTAAAAGGATTATACACCATGATCAAGTGGGGTTTATTCCACGAATGCAAGGATTCTTCAATATACGCAAATCAATCAATGTGATACATCATATTAACAAATTGAATGAGAAAAACCATATGATCATCTCAATAGATGCAGAGAAAGCTTTTGACAAAATTCAACACCCATTTATGATAAAAGCCCTGCAGAAAGTAGGCATAGAGGGAACTTTCCTCAACATAATAAAGGCCATATATGACAAACCCACAGCGAACATTGTCCTCAATGGTGAAAAACTGAAACCACTTCCACTAAGATCAGGAACAAGACAAGGTTGCCCACTCTCACCACTATTATTCAACACAGTTTTGGAAGTGTTAGCCACAGCAATCAGAGAAGAAAAAGAAATAAAAGGAATCCAAATCGGAAAAGAAGAAGTAAAGCTGTCACTGTTTGCAGATGACATGATACATAGAGAATTCTAAAGAGAATTCTAAAGATGCTATCAGAAAACTACTAGAGCTAATCAATGAATTTGTTAAGTAGCAGGATACAAAATTAATGCACAGAAATCTCTTGCATCCCTATACACTAATGATGAAAAATCTGAAAGTGAAATTAAGAAAACACTCCCGTTTACCATTGCAACAAAAAGAATAAAATATCTAGGAATAAACCTACCTAAGGAGGCAAAAGACCTGTATGCAGAAAATTATAGGACACTGATGAAGGAAATTAAAGAGGATACAAATAGATGGAGAGATATACCATGTTCTTGGATTGGAAGAATCAACATTGTGAAAATGACTCTACTACCCAAAGCAATCTACAGATTCAATGCAATCCTTATCAAACTACCACTGGCATTTTTCACAGAACTAGAACAAAAAATTTCACAATTTGTATGGAAACAGAAAAGACCCCGAATAGCCAAAGCAATCTTGAGAACGAAAAATGGAGCTGGAGGAATCAGGCTCCCTGACTTCAGACTATACTACAAAGCTACAGTAATCAAGACAGTTTGGTACTGGCACAAAAACAGAAATATAGATCAATGGAACAAGATAGAAAGCCCAGAGATAAACCCACACACATATGGTCACCTTATCTTTGATAAAGGAGGCAAGCATATACAGTGGAGAAAAGACAGCCTCTTCAATAAGTGGTGCTGGGAAAATTGGACAGGTACATGTAAAAGTATGAAATTAGAACACTCCCTGACACCATACACAAAAATAAACTCAAAATGGATTAAAGACCTAAGTGTAAGGCCAGACACTATCAAACTCTTAGAGGAAAACATAGGCAGAACACTCTATGACATAAGTCACAGCAAGATCCTTTTTGACCCAGCCCCTAGAGAAATGGAAATAAAAACACAAATAAACAAATGGGACCTAATGCAACTTAAAAGCTTTTGCACAGCAAAGGAAACCATAAACAAGACCAAAAGACAACCCTCAGAATGGGAGAAAATATTTGCAAATGAAGCAACTGACAAAGGATTAATCTCCAAGATTTACAAGCAGCTCATGCAGCTCAATAACAAAAAAACAAACAACCCAATCCAAAAATGGGTAGAAGACCTAAATAGACATTTCTCCAAAGAAGATATACAGATGGCCAACAGACACATGAAAGAATGCTCAACATCATTAATTATTAGAGAAATGCAAATCAAAACTACAATGAGGTATCATCTCACACTGGTCAGAATGGCCATCATCAAAAAATCTAGAAACAATGAATGCTGGAGAGGGTGTGGAGAAAAGGGAACACTCTTGCACTGTTGGTGGGAATGTAAATTGATACAGCCACTATGGAGAACAGTATGGAGGTTCCTTAAAAACCTAAAAATAGAACTACCATATGACCCAGCAATCCCACTACTGGGCATATACCCTGAGAAAACCATAATTCAAAAAGAGTCATGTACCACAATGTTCATTGCAGCTCTATTTACAATAGCCAGGACATGGAAGCAACCTAAGTGTCCATCATCGGATGAATGGATAAAGAAGATGTGGCACATATATACAATGGAATATTACTCAGCCATGAAAAGAAATGAAATGGAGGTATTTGTAATGAGGTGGATGGAGTTAGAGTCTGTCATACAGAGTGAAGTAAGTCAGAAAGAGAAAAACAAATACAGTATTCCAACACATATATATGGCATCTAAGGAAAAAAAAAATGTCATGAAGAACCTAGTGGCAAGACGGGAATAAAGACACAGACCTACTAGAGAATGGACTTGAGGATATGGGGAGGGGGAGGGGGAGGGGTGAGATGTGACAGGGTGAGAGAGTGTCATGGACATATATACACTACCAAATGTAAAATAGATAGCTAGTGGGAAGCAACCGCATAGCACAGGGAGATCAGCTCGGTGCTTTGTGACCACCTAGAGGGGTGGGATAGAGAGGGTGGGAGGGAGGGAGATGCAAGAGGGAAGAGATATGGGAACATATGCATATGTATAACTGATTCACTTTGTTATAAAGCAGAAACTAACACACCATTGTAAAGCAATTATACTCCAATAAAGATGTTTAAAAAAATTTTTTTTTAAAAAAGCACACAAATTTATTATCTTACAGTTCTGTAGGTTCAAAGTCCAAAATGGGTCTCAATGGACTGAGATCAAGGTGTCAGCAGAGCTGCATTCCTTTCTGGAGGCTTTAGCAAAGAATCCATTCCCTTGCCTTTTCCTTCTTCTAGAAGTAGCTCAAATTTCTGGGTCCATGGCCTTTTCTTCCATTTTAAAAGTCAGCAACAGCTGGTGGAATCCTTCTCCCATCACATCACTCTGACCTCCACTTCTGCTTCCTTCTTCCACTTGCACGGACTTCTGCGATTGTATTGGTCCCTGGATAATCCAGGATACTCTCCCTATTTTAAGGTCAGTTAATTAGCAACCTTAATCCATCTGCAACCTTAATTATCCTTTGTCATGTAAGCTAACACATTTACGGCTTCTGGGGATTAGGATATGAACATCTTTGGAGCCCATCATTCTGCCTACTAGAACCAGTTAGAAAATCATTACAGTGATGCAAAGGAGACTCTGAAGGATGGCAACAACCAGGGGAACGGGGTGAAGAAGGCACCTCCATCAGACATCAGGTTGAGACCTCTAGAATTTGGTGGCTGGACTGATGTGGGGAATGAGTTGGAGCCTAGGTGCCAGGTGGTACCACTCACAGAGACAGGAAACACATGCAGGGGACCAGCTTAGGGAGAAAGAGAATGACATGGTATACATGGAGAACTTGAGATGCCCATGGCACGTCTGGGTGTACGTGTCCTGTAGCACTTGGGGACGTCTGGACTGAAGAAAAAGAAGAGTCAGACAGGCATAAAGCTCCTGGGGGAAGCAGAGGAGATGAGTGCACCAAGCTGTCTTGAATCACATGGAAAGAACAGAAAAGGCTTTTTTTTTTTTTTTTTACAGATATCCTCATTTTGTACTCCTCATCCACAGGTTGAGAAGGCCTAGGTAAGACGTGAGCAGTACATGGCGTAGGAAGGATTATTCTCAAGATGGATTAACCAAGCTGGCCCCTTCCTCACTCAATTAAAGCCATAAGAAAAAAAGTGTTTTGTGTTTCCAGAAGTTCAAAAGTACTTCTCTAAGTTAACTGTACCCCACAACTGCCTTATATATAATTCAGTCTGGTGAGCTGTGTTATATAGAGGCGACAGTGTACTTCCAATAGTCTTAACTACTTTTTCAGTTTAAAAAAAGCAACTGAACAACATTTTAAAACATATTTAAGCCATCAGAAGTTTTAAGTCCCTCTTAGAGCTAATTTGGGGAACTCCTTTGCTAGGGTACTTTTTAGAAGCACTCATGGAGACAAATAAGAAAACCCATTTGATCACCGAAAGTCACATTCAAGCTTCTCACAGCACGTATCCTCCAGAGACACAAATGCTCTAGCAATGAAATAGTAACACAAACCCAGGATCTTTTAGACGTGCCTTCAACTGTAAGTTCAGGGACCAAAGGCAAAAGGAAAAAAGTATTATTGGTTGTATCAATTTGGTTTTTGTCCAATTACTGCTGAAGCAAATATTCTCCCCTGAAGCATTTTAAGTTCAGAAAGAGGGATGAAGGTAGTAGTGAGATCCAGAAGGGTCCTAAAAGATAATCTAGTGAATGTAACCTCCTCTTCAATATGAGGCTGCTGTGTAACAAAGAGAGTAACATGCCCAAGGCCACGTTACCAATGGCAGCATCAATCCAGGATGCTGAACCCAAACTCCCAGGCTGCTATTCCTCACCAGACCCTTTCCAAATCTCTCTTCCTTACCTGCCCAGTACACATTCTCCCCTACATACAATGTACATCCTTTATCCGCCCCTGTCCGTCTCTCTGTGTGAAATTATACATGCCTAGAATTTTCTTTCTTCATTTCATGCCTACCACCCAAACCTCCAGCGAGCCCAGCAGTGTTTTTCTAGTCTGCCAAACCTGAGAGGTTAGAGGGGAGGCTTGACGAGCAAACTTCACAGAATCTGCTCCATCAGTTCCTACAGAGATGCACAGAGCAGAACTGGAAGAAATGACTACATAAATAATAACCAGAAGTTTCCTTCCAGAAGTCCCCGGACTACTGTTCCTTTGGGCCTCAGAATGGATGGAAAAGCAGAACTCAGCCAACACTGAAGAGGCAAAGGAGCA
Source organism: Balaenoptera physalus (assembly GCF_965194825.1). Taxonomy (NCBI): domain Eukaryota; kingdom Metazoa; phylum Chordata; class Mammalia; order Artiodactyla; family Balaenopteridae; genus Balaenoptera; species Balaenoptera physalus. The sequence continues at coordinate 39,726,879 of NC_138883.1, forward strand.
AAAATTTGTTTAGCGTGAGGATTTTTCATTAGATGTTTAGCAATGTTCTTGCTCCAGGGTACAGATCGAATTTCTCACACTCACAGGTTGTCACTAATGACTGTGCACAGGAAGTGTCAGCCTTACGTCTATTAAATCACCTTTCCTTCTGCAAGAGCCGGTGCTTTGGGATGCACTTTTACCCTTATTTATGTACTTATCCTCATTATCATGTTCCGGATAACACGCTGTGTACCATGCTCTAGCCCCCGAAGGAAGCAATACTCAGTTCTTAACCCAGGTTATTTAAAAAAATAACCAGATGCCTCCAGTGTGCCTTTGAAGAGAGAAGTAGCCAATATCTACAGACATCAGCCAATCTTGTAGCAAAGACACGAGCTTTGTGAATGAGAACAGAATGTAGTTGCCACCACCTGCTCCTGACAATCCCCAGCAGACTGGTCTTCTCACCTAGATGTAAAGGAATCAGGGGTCCACAAACGTCAGACCGTGCTGCCACGGGATTTCTGAGGACTACAGATCCTCCTATACATCCCCTCCTACCTGGGTATTTAGACAAACAGATGGGGAAGCTATACACAGTCTCACTCAGCTCAAAGCTCTGTGCCAAGGTCAAAACTAGTTTAAAAATGGACACAAGCATAGGAGAGCAAACTTTGGTTATGTCCTTTCTTCCTGCCAATTGCTACTCAGAGAACAGCTTTCTATCACCTACCTCCCTTAGGGCCCTAAATGTCTGTTCCTATCTCTGGTGATGGGAGGAAAAAACAAAGCAGCTCCATCGAAGCTCTGGTCGACATACCTCCCCCCATTTCCAGGCACCTGTACCACCTCCAACATCTGTCCACCTCCAACTTTCAACTCCCTCCATTTCCAGTCATGGTCAGATGAACTCATAAGACACAGATCCATAAGGGGTTTAAAATCCCAGCACTAAAAGATGCTCTAATTAATTTCAAATAAAACAAAGTTTTAATAGGTTAAATATCAAATTTGCACCTATTGTAGTTCTTACACTGTTTTCAAAAACTGTGCCCTTCCCTCAGAACACCAAAGTGAGCCCCAGAAATGTTCAAAACCAATGTACCTGGCTCTGTGGGACATTCATGACTGCAAAGCAAATTAAATCATGGTATTTCCTCGAGAAAGTTGATTCAATGATTGCTTTGTGGTTACCTAAATATTTCCTGAAAAAGCACCTCCACTTCTTTTTTTCTTTTTTTTTTCTTTTTTTTAAACATCTTTATTGGAGTATAATTGCTTTACAATGGTGTGTTAGTTTCTGATTTATAACAAAGGGAATCAGTTATACATATACATATGTTCCCATATCTCTTCCCTCTTGCGTCTCCCTCCCTCCCACCCTCCCTATCCCTCCCCTCTAGGTGGTCACAAAGCACCGAGCTGATCTCCCTGTGCTATGCGGTTGCTTCCCACTAGCTATCTATTTTACATTTGGTAGTGTATATATGTCCATGACACTCTCTCACCCTGTCACATCTCACCCCTCCCCCTCCCCATATCCTCAAGTCCATTCTCTAGTAGGTCTGTGTCTTTATTCCCGTCTTGCCACTAGGTTCTTCATGAACTTTTTTTTTTCCTTAGATTCCATATATATGTGTTGGAATACTGTATTTGTTTTTCTCTTTCTGACTTACTTCACTCTGTATGACAGACTCTAACTCCATCCACCTCACTACAAATACATCCATTTCATTTCTTTTTATGGCTGAGTAATATTCCATTGTATATATGTGCCACATCTTTATCCATTCATCTGTTGATGGACACTTAGGTTGCTTCCAAGTCCTGGCTATTGTAAATAGAGCTGCAGTGAATATTGTGGTACATGACTCTTTTTGAATTATGGTTTTCTCAGGGTATATGCCCAGTAGTGGGATTGCTGGGTCGTATGGTAGTTCTATTTTTAGTTTTTTAAGGAACCTCCATACTGTTCTCCATAGTGGCTGTATCAATTTACATTCCCACCAACAGTGCAAGAGTGTTCCCTTTTCTCCACACCCTCTCCAGCATTTACTGTTTCTACATTTTTTGATGATGGCCATTCTGACCAGTGTGAGATATCTCATTGTAGTTTTGATTTGCATTTCTCTAATGATTAATGATGTTGAGCATTCTTTCATGTGTCTGTTGGCCATCTGTATATCTTCTTTGGAGAAATGTCTATTTAGGTCTTCTGTCCATTTTTGGATTGGGTTGTTTGTTTTTTTGTTATTGAGCTGCATGAGCTGCTTGTAAATTTTGGAGATTAATCCTTTGTCAGTTGCTTCCTTTGCAAATATTTTCTCCCATTCTGAGGGTTGTCTTTTGGTCTTGTTTATGGTTTCCTTTGCTGTGCAAAAGCTTTTAAGTTGCATTAGGTCCCTTTTGTTTATTTGTGTTTTTATTTCCATTTCTCTAGGGGCTGGGTCAAAAAGGATCTTGCTGTGACTTATGTCATAGAGTGTTCTGCCTATGTTTTCCTCTAAGAGTTTGATAGTGTCTGGCCTTACACTTAGGTCTTTAATCCATTTTGAGTTTATTTTTGTGTATGGTGTCAGGGAGTGTTCTAATTTCATACTTTTACATGTACCTGTCCAATTTTCCCAGCACCACTTATTGAAGAGGCTGTCTTTTCTCCACTGTATATGCTTGCCTCCTTTATCAAAGATAAGGTGACCATATGTGCGTGGGTTTATCTCTGGGCTTTCTATCTTGTTCCATTGATCTATATTTCTGTTTTCGTGCCAGTACCAAACTGTCTTGATTACTGTAGCTTTGTAATATAGTCTGAAGTCAGGGAGCCTGATTCCTCCAGCTCCATTTTTCGTTCTCAAGATTGCTTTGGCTATTCGGGGTCTTTTCTGTTTCCATACAAATTGTGAAATTTTTTGTTCTAGTTCTGTGAAAAATGCCAGTGGTAGTTTGATAGGGATTGCATTGAATCTGTAGATTGCTTTGGGTAGTAGAGTCATTTTCACAATGTTGATTCTTCCAATCCAAGAACATGGTATATCTCTCCATCTATTTGTATCATCTTTGATTTCTTTCATCAGTGTCTTATAATTTTCTGCATACAGGTCTTTTGCCTCCTTAGGTAGGTTTATTCCTAGATATTTTATTCTTTTTGTTGCAATGGTAAACGGGAGTGTTTTCTTAATTTCACTTTCAGATTTTTCATCATTAGTGTATAGGGATGCAAGAGATTTCTGTGCATTAATTCTGTATCCTGCTACTTTACCAAATTCATTGATTAGCTCCAGTAGTTTTCTGATAGCATCTTTAGAATTCTCTATGTATAGTATCACGTCATCTGCAAACAGTGACAGCTTTACTTCTTCTTTTCCGATTTGGATTCCTTTTATTTCTTTTTCTTCTCTGATTGCTGTGGCTAACACTTCCAAAACTATGTTGAATAATAGTGGTGAGAGTGAGCAACCTTGTCTTGTTCCTGATCTTAGTGGAAATGGTTTCAGTTTTTCACCATTGAAGCACCTCCACTTCTGCTTCTTCTCCAAATTCTAGATTATTAATTTTTCTCTAACTCTAAGTCATAACGACTTTTTACCCTCCTTAGAGTTAATAATATGCTCTCCAGTAGATTGCAGTTCCCACCCAAAAGGGGTAAAGGAAAGCTAGCTGCTTACTTAAGTGTGAGACTCATCTAAGGAATGTTTGTTAAACAGGAGGCAGAGGAACTGGTCTGACTCACCACAGTAGCTATTAGAAACTTCTGCCTTAATAACTGAATTTTTTTGGCAAATATATAACCACCTGTTCAGTGGCATTATTAGTTATCTATGGGCAGAATTATCTTCCTGATAAATTTGCTACAAATTATTTTTCATTTGCTATCAAACTGTAAGTAATTATTGCCTTTGGGGAACAGATGTAATTTGCTGCCCTGACTAAACTCAGACTCTGGTCACAAATATTTTGGTTCATCATAAAAGTTCTTTGTTTCTCTTATTTGTACCTACAATGAAAAGCAAGTACAAGATCACAGCTGGGATTCTGATGGAGCAAAATGCCTTGTCTGCCATGAATACTGTAACCTGGAATAAAAAGACAGTATTTCCCAAGCATTAATCACTTATTTCTTCGCTGCATAGCACTATAGAGCTTCAGGCTGAGATGAAGCCACACTTCCTGGAATTTAAAATCGGGAGGGTCACAGAAGATCACAGGTAAAACTGTGAAGCCAGGGACAATAGCTAAGCTGTTACTCTTTGAAAACTAAAAATGTGAAGTTTCATGGCATGAAAGACCATTGCTGCTGAGTTGTAACAGATTTTAAAATACTCCTGCTTCATACAAGAGGAGTCACATAGTTACAGCTGAGAAATTGTTATAGAATGTCTAGTCTACTTCCCCTAGGTATAAAAGAAAGAGAACTGGTATTTTATTTTCGTGCATACTTATTTTAAAAAAGCATAGGAACTCAGAGTTATAGAAGACCTTCATATCTCTGGAATTAAGAACTCCCTTTGAAACTGATGAAAGCTTTGAATCCTCTCCCAGAAAAAAAAAACAAATGTACAAACAAAGTCTTGTAAATACATTCATAGAATGCATTGATGTTCCCTTAAAATCCACCCCAAAAGCACTTTGAGATCCTCAAACTTCAGGTTAAGAATTTCTGCTTCAGAGGTGATATCTGGCCCATGCCTCAGTCCAATTCTCCCATCAAGCCAACACGAAAAACAATTCCTCTCTCACATTATAGCTCTTCAAAACAATAGAAAGTGCTCTCCTTCCAACTGACCCTGATTAGACATTATTTTTACACTCATTTTTTCTCCTGGTCACACTCATCTTTTCCCAAAGCATAGAAGCAGAGTGTTCTGGTAAATGGAACGGTATGTCTCAAACTAAATTGAGTTGCCCATCACTGTGGGAATGTACAGAGTCTGAACCCTCACTTCTTAGGGGTGTTGCTGAGAAGATCCAAGAATCAGGAAGGAAATGGGAATAAACAGCCTCTGAAGTCCACTCCAATACGAGACTCATAATTAAGTTATACTCTGATGCCTGTGTGTCTATGTCCTTCATAGGGGTGGTACTAAGAACTAAATAATGTGCTTCCCATGATACTCAACCAGGCCGAGCACATACTCTACTTTGGTTCTGTGCATTAATTTGGGCAGAATCAACCTCAACCTCATTTTACCTCCAAAATAAATTCCTTCTAGCAGCTAATGTCTCATTAATTTTTTGGAAGTCCCAACTTGACTCCTGTTAAGTTCTAAGTAGATTAAAACCCCTGTGTCTTTTACACATGTGCTGCTAAGTCACATCACTCACCATTGTTGGCAATTCATTTATTCAATTGGTTCATTTAGATAATATATTTTTATTGATAGCCTTCCATGTACCAAGCACATCCTAGAGATACAGCCATGATGGAGGCAGAAAAAGTCCCTGCTCTCACAGAGTTTCCACGGAGCCTTATACAATCTGAACTATGATTCTGGTTGTAGAATGTCTAAGTTGTCCTCTGATTTTCCATTCTTATGAACTATTCACAAGAACAGAGGAAAAATCACAAGTTCATGTGTAGGCCTCATAGAGCTTTCAGATAATTCTTCTGGGACTTCACCTTCAGGATGAGAAATTCTGACTCATTCACTTCAAGTGAAGAGAGAGAGACATAATAATTGCATCACAGGGCTTCCTTGGTGGCGCAGTGGTTAAGAATCCATCTGCCAATGCAGGGGACACAGGTTTGAGCCCTGGTCTGGGAAGATCCCACATGCCGCAGAGCAACTAAGCCCGTGCGCCACAACTACTGAGCCCGCGCTCTAGAACCCACGAGCCACAAGTACTGAGCCCACGTGCCCCATCTACTGAAGCCCGTGTGCTCTAGAGCCCGTGCTCTGCAACAAGAGAAGCCACCACAGTGAGAAGCCCACGCACCGCAACGAAGAGTAGCCCCCGTTCGCTGCAACTAGAGAAAGCCCACACACAGCAACGAAGACCCAACACAGCCAAAACTAATAAATAAATAAATACAAATAAATAAATTTATTTTAAAAAAATTGCATCACAGAACGTTAGAAGAAAATAAAGCAAAATCATGAAAGACAGCCACATTAAAGCCTAACCTTGAAATTTTCCTAAGAAGAGAATACATAATATATGTGCACAGGAAAACTGTAATTACACACCTTAAAAATCCTGGAGAAGAATCCCTTCTTTTTCATCTATTAATTACAATGGGTCTACACAGTACTAAATAGTTTCTGAAGTAATTTCGGACAGTGTTTGTTTTCCACATTTTTAAATGCTGAGAATATAATTAGGTACTTAAATACAAATGCTAATACATCAGTTTGTGTCCACAGAGAACACTCTTTGCACAACACATGATTTGATACTAATCTATGCCAAGATTTTCTTCCACAATCACAAATTAGCGGAAACTGGCCACAGGAATTCCTCCCTTACTGCCAAAAAGCTTTCTTCTCAGGCTTAACACTTCCCAACCTAAACATGAAGACTCATCCCAGGTGTGAAAAGCTGAGAGAAGGAAAAAGGGGGAAGGAGGGGAAGGGAACGAGCAATTGAAGAATATCTTAGGCCAGACACAATCCTAGGCTGCCAGGCCAGAGACTGCTAGCTGCCCCCAATATCTATTCTCTCCTTCTTCCTTAGGAGTAGAACCACCAATCATTAAGCAAACAATTGGCCACCCCAGAACAAAGATGGCATGTCTCAGCACCCTCAACAACCTGATGAGGCCATACGATGAAGGGCGGGCTGGCCAAGGAGATGCAGGTGCAAATGTTACAGGCAACTTTGAGATTGTATTGAGGATGGTGATGTAACAGGACAGAAGGAGCCGGAATCCTTAACGATGCAGAAGCCAGGACAATGACCCCTAACTAAACTACCTGTGGACTTGGCTCAGGCGAAGGAGAAATAAACTTCTAACTTGTTTAAGACACTGTAATTTGGGGGTTTCTTTCACTTGTAGCTGAATTTAGGAGACAGCAAACTTATTTAATCCATACACTACTTCTATTAGGTAGGTATTATCATCACCATTTTACACAATAAGAAACCGAAGGCTGTATCTGCTCGGCCCCTCATAAGCAAGAGAATCCCATACATGAAAAAGAAAGCATGGGGGCGTGAGAAGCAAGCAGCACCTCTTGGTGCAAGACATAGACAAGGGCACTAACTAGATCGTCACAGAAGGCTTTACATAGAATTTTGAGGCTTAATACCCAAACCAAGGTTTAATTAAAGTACGTGATTTTATACTAAAAAGGAAATACGCCCCAGTTCTGAATGCATCACATACTAGTTCTGAATGCATCACATACTAGTCGTTGACACACCAAATTGCTGCTCCTGCTACAGCAACTAACACCTTTACTCTTAGGTTAAACTGCAACATAGTTTTCAAGTCTTGCTCTACAGTTTCACCCCACCCCCATGAGTCTCTCCATGGCCCTAGCACAGTGACAGGTATAACTAAGGTCATCAAAAAAGCCATTCAAAGGAACTGTCTAATATGCAAGAATCACCACTTCATCTTTTATGTCAAAATAAATCCATCCTGACCCAGCACGGACAGTGGTGTTTCATAGATAGCACTGTCTATGTATTAACTTTGCTTGAGTGAAATTTAACTTTTAAGAGAAACTATTCATTTCTCCAAACAAAAGGACTGACAGCAGTTCTGAAATATATTAATTGTAGTCTTAATGAAGAATGTAGTCTTATAATCATTTTTGTCAACATGGTTTGGAAGGAAGGTCAAATTTCTATTAGTAAGGTGTCAGTTTTGAATCCTTATAAAGAAGTGATAGCATGACTTTCAAGAACTTTAGAAAACATACCAAATACTAGATAATTAAGTTGTGACAGTTAAATACTTAAGCTGAAAATTCTTTTCCATTTGTTTGGCACAGGCATTAACTGCACTGTGTCCCAATAACTGCATTAGTGGGTTCAGAGGCTGTAAATAATGTTTTCCTCCTGATCTTACTGGGATGCCTAGAGGGAGACAACTGCACAACAATTAACCCAAAGTGTTACCCTCACTCATTGGCCAAAACACAAAAGAAGACTGGCATCTAGTGGTGAGGTCAGGAAGTAAGAGATTTGGGGAAGAGAGATTTTGGGTCCCTGGAATGGTTGCTTGACTCTGTGTAATCAACCAGAGCAGTAGAAATCGATACAACTTACCATGTGGCACTTTTAAAAAGAAAAAGGTAAAGAGATAGCTGTTTGATTTTATCAATATACTGACTATGAATGAGTTTGGTACCATAGTTCCCATAATTTGTGGACCAACTACTTGGAATATTCCCTTGTTCTCCTAATAACTTTCTACATAATTAAAAATTCACAAGGACCATTCTCTTCCAGCATGCCAGAATGACCAGAAAGAATGGTGTACAAATAACCCGTCCACCTTTTTCTAACATTAGTTTCATCACCACCAATAAGAATTTATAAAGCATTTCTTTACTTCTTTACACATGGTACCAGGAAAGGCCCTAAGTGTGCCCTTTCTTTTGAGACTGTGCATTGATGATTCAATATGTACTAGATACTCTCATTTTAGATATAAGAACCCTGGGATAGCTTTAAACCCAATGGGGCTTTTATTTTTTAGTTTAAAATTTTATTTTTAATTTTTAAAAATATTTTTATGTAATAAAAAGTAGAAGTCCTTGTCCAACCGTCCTTGTGGGGCATCTGTCTGTGTCTCTCACACAGGTCATTCAAGTTAATGGGGAAGAAAGAACAGGCGGCCCAAGTCTGAGGTTATAAATAATAGAAAATAAAAGATCTTCATCTCCAGCGGGGGGGATAGATGAGAGGATGGAAGGGCAAGATGGGGTGGGGATGGGCAGGGGCAGAGCAGGAACCCCCCACCCCTGCTGGACCCTGGCCCTGCCCACTTTGAGGCCCTTCCCATTCAAGGTGTTTGGCAGGAAGTCCCCAACTCCCCCAGAGGGAAAGGGGAATGGGGGGCTGGGACTGGTCTGAGCTGCTGGAGGAAGAGACATAGATCACTCCTCCCTCCACTCATGTAGGTCTCAGGTCTCAGCCAGGACAATCTTCAGTTCCCTGGGGGATGGGAGGGGAGCTGCTGGGAGGGATGAGATTGAACTTCGCTAAGTCAGGAGACAGTCGGGGTCACTGAGAGGTGCGGAGGCAGTAGGGAGGGGGGGCTGCTGGATCACAACTGAGCGACGATGGAGGGAAGCAAAGGGGTAAAGCAGCTAGTATTTTATTGAAGCTAAGACCTGAAACCAGGCCTGTCTCTTCCAAAGTCCTTTCTCATAACTACTCTACTATTACCAACTCTTTCATCTCACTACCAATAGGACATGTGCTTTGAGGTTGTCGCCCCACAGGTGAGATACTGTTATCTCTCCCCTGCTGAGTCCCCATGTAACTAATAACTTGCAGAGTAGCTGGTTTGAGTTAGACAATGTTAAAACAGAAGAGGCCAAGCAAAATGCTTCTTCTATGGCTCTGAGCCCCTTATTCTAATCAACAAAGCTGCCAGGGCTCAGAGAAGCAGCTCACAACCTAAGGTGACACTGCTCAATATGGAACACAGACAGCTAAGGTGAGAACTGAAAATGAATATACAAACAGGGCAGACACGAAATTAAATATTGACACTGCCTACAGAGCAAAGGTTATGCATACAATCGACACAGAAGTTTCCTGTTAGCAAGTATGGAGCTAGGAAAATGGTCCCCCTCACTTCTTATGATTAATTACAGATGGCTTCTCAGAGGAGAATTTCAGGTGCTGTCAGAAAGAGGACGTTGCTAGTGACCTTTGCAATAAAGAGCGATGATGTTAGGCCTGATCAAAGGGCAAAGTGACACCTTGTGCAGGAGAAGATGCTAAGAGAGCCCACTGCTACAGGAACATGAGTTGTGCAATAAGAATAAAGCGAAACAGGAGCATCTGTTTGGTCCAACAACAAGTTTTCAAATGCTTACTGTGCCTGGCTCTGTGATGGATGCTGAGGGAACAAAGATGAATAAGTTCATGTGTATTCTCCAGAGGGAGACAAAAAACACAGATTTAGCTATCACGTGTTAACTACCAAGCTGGAAGTGAGCACAGAGGGCTGAGGGAACCCAGAGAAGGTGCTCCTAAGTCAGCCTGGAGGTCTGAGGAGAGTTTACTGGAAACAAGCCTGAGACTGGTTAGCTGTCTAACCTAGTCATTGATAGCAGAAAGTCTGCAGACTGTAGAGGTTCAAATCCTAGCTCTGTCAGTCCCTGCTCTGTAAATGAGGCAGATAACTTAGCTGGGGCTTCAATTTCTTCATCTATAAAAATGGAAATAAGAATAGTACTATTTTGTGAGGATGTTCTTCTAAGTTTTTCTGGCACCTGCAGTAATCAGTCAATAAAAGTTCCTGGTTGTACTGCTAAATAGAACAATGAACATTCATTCAACAAATAAGTGAATGATTCAACAATTTGGGGGTGGTGGGGAATCAAGAGGAAGTCTGTCTTGAATGTCAAACGTCTACAATGCCTATGGGACACACAAGTAAAGGTTTCTAGTTGGCAATTATATATGCAAGTCGAGGGACAGATCTGGTGCTGGAGGTATAAATTTGAGAATCATCCGGTATTTGAAGTCATGAGAATGGATGAGATCATCTAAGGAGAGAGAGAGGACAGAGATGAAGGTTATGAACAAGTTCTGAATAGCTCAAACTTTTAGAATTCAGGAGGGGAAGGGGAGCCAGCAAAGGAAAGTAGGGAGATAGGAGGAAAATCCAATGTATGGGAACCAAATGAATAAAGGGAGGGATCAGCATCAGCAAAGGCACAGGGGTATGAAACAGCAATGTGTGTCTGCAAGGCGGGGGGAGAAATTACTGTAATTTTAGTACTATCTGAGCATAAACTGAGAGTCAAGGGGAAGATAAAAACTGAGATAAAAGTAAAGCCAGACCCTGTACGTCTTTGGATGATTAAGAGGCTCGAAGGAGTTTTAATCAGGACAGAGTTCTAGCCAGGTGTGCATACTAGAAGACTTATTCTCATAGCTATGTGGATGATGTCTCTGGGGGGCAGAATAATGCCCCCCAAAGATGTCTATGTCCTCATCCCTGGAATCTGTGAATATGTTAGGTTTTGTGGCAAAGGGGCATCAAGGTTGCAGGTGGAATTAAGGTTGCTAATCAGATGACCTTAAAACAGAGATTATCCTGGATTATCTAGATGGGTTTAATGTAATCACACGGGTCCTTAAAAGTAGAAGAGGGAATCAGAAGAGAGAACCACAGAAATGGTAGCCTGAGAAGAACTCAACTGTCTGTTGTTGGCTTGACGATGGAGGCAGTGGACCATAAGCCAAGGAATGTGGGCTGCCTCTAAAGGCTGCAAAGGGCAAGGAAATTCTCCCCTGAAGCCTCCAGAAAGAAACTCAGTGAGATACATTTCAGACTTCTGAACCACAGTACTGAAGGATAATAAAAATCTGTGTACATTTAAGCCACCAAGTTTGTGGTAATTTTTTACAAAAGTGAGAAGAACTAATACAATGTCCTTGAGAAGTAAAAAGATTGGAATCAGATCAGACAAGAAATAAAAGGAATCCAAATTGGAAAGGAAGAAGTAAAACAGTCACTGTTTGCAGATGACATGATACTGTACATAGAAAATCCTAAAGACATCACCAGAAAACCAGTAGAGCTCATCAATGAATTCAAGATTCATTAAATTGCAGGATACATTAACATACAGAAATGTGCTGCATTTCTATACACTAACAATGAACTATCAGAAAGGGAAATTAAGGAAACAATCCCATTTACCACTGCATCAAAAAGAATAAAATACCTAGGAATAAACCTACCTAAGAAGGTGAAAGACCTGTACTCAGAAAACTATAAGACACTGATGAAAGAAATTAAAGATGACACAAACAGTTGGGAAGATATACCATGTTCATGGATTGGAAGAATATAGTTAAAATGACCATATTACCCAAGGCAATCTACAGATTCAATGCAATCCCTAACAAAATACCAAAGGATTTTTTCACAGAACTAGAACAAATAATTTTAAAATTTGTATGGAAACACAAAAGACCCCGAATAGCCAAAACAATATTGAAAAAGAAGAACAGAGCTAGAGGAATCATGCTCCCTGACTTCAGACTATCCTACAAAGCTACAGTCATCAAAACAGTATGGTAGTGGCACAAAAAGAGACACATGGATCATGGAACAGAATAGAGAGCACAAAAATAAACCCACACACTTATGGTCAATTAGTCTATGACAAAGGAGGCAAGAATATACAATGGAGAAAAGACAGTCTCTTCAATAAGTGGTACTGGGAAAACTGGACAGCTACATCTGAAAGCATGAAATTAGAACATCTTCTAACACCATACACAAAAATAAACTCAAAATGGATTAATGACCTAATTGTAAGATTGGAAATCATAAAACTCCTAGAATAAAACACAGGCAGAACACTTTTTGACATAAATCACAGCAATATTTTCTGGATCTGTCTCCTAAAGCAAAAGAAATAAAAGCAAAAATAAACAAATGGGACCAATTAAACTTAAAAGTTTTTGCACACCAAAGGAAACCATCAACAAAGAAAAAAGACAACCTGCTGAATGGGAGAAAATATTTCAAATGACGTGACTGATAAGGGGTTAATTGCCAAAATATATAAACAGCTCAAATAACTCAACATCAAACAACCCAATTAAAAAATGGGCAGAAGACCTGAATAGACATTTTTGCAAAGAAAACACACAGATGGCCAATAGGCACATGAAAAGATGCTTAAAGTTGTTAATCATCAGAGAAATGCAAATTAAAACCACAATGAGATATCACCTCACACCTGTCAGAATGGCTATCATCAAAAAGAACACAAAGAACAAATGTTGGCGAGGATGTGGAGAAAAGGGAACCCTCGTACACTGTTGGTGGGAATGTAAATTGGTGCAGCCACTGTGGAAAACAGCATGGAGGTTTCTCAGAAAACTGAAAATAGAACTATCATATGACCCAGCAATTCTGCTCCTGGGTATATATCCGAAATAAACGAAATCATTGCCAAGATATGAAAGCAACCTAAGTGTCCACCAACAGATGAATGGAAAAAGAGGATGTGGTGTATATATATACATAGTGGAATACTACTTATACATTAAAAAAGAAAAAAGAATGAAATTTTGCCATTTGCAACAACATGGATGGACCTGGAGGATATTATGTTAAGTGAAACAAGTCAGACAAATACTGTATGATATCATTTACATGTGGAATCTAAAAATTACAACAAACAAGTGAATATAACAAAAAAGAAAGAGACTCACAGATATAGAGAACAAACTAGTGGTTACCAGTGGGGAAAGGGAAGCAGGGAGGAGCAAGATAGGGGTAGGATATTAAGAGGTATAAACTATTACATATAAAATCAATAAGCTACAAGGATATATTGTACAGCACCGAGAATAGAGTCAATATTTTATAACTTTAAATGGATTATAACCTTTAAAAATTGTGAATCACTACATTGTACACCTGTAACTTATTTTTAAAAGACTGGAATGAGAAAAAACAACAAGGAGGCTGTTGCATTAGTGCAGAGGAGAGATGATGAAGGTCTGTCTTAGGAAAATGGAAACAGGGTAGGAAAGAAAGTGGTGCTTCTCTGAGCATCCACTGTTTACCTGTTCTTGTGATTATCGACATATTTCTATTAAATGGACAGGGAGGTCTCTTCACGGAACAAGAAAACGTGTATTTCAGCAAAGTTAAGATATATCCCCCTTGAAGAAAAACCTGTGTAATAAGCTGAATTGGAAACTACTGCCAAGGGAAGGTTAAAATAGTGGTCACCCACTGTCATGCTGAATCTTTAAGACTGCACACCAGGATCTGCATTTTCTTCTATGCCTCCTCCCCAAATGTTGAGTTTGGTTTTTTATTATTTCTAAAAGTTAGGAAAATGTTTTTATAACTCTTGATCCTCTCCTTTACATTTCTCTGACACCTAGAAATGCCTTGCCTGCATGCTTGCAATACTAATAATTTTCTCTCTCAGGAGCTACCTTCTGCTTCTGTTTTTTTACACAAGAAATTCATATTCATATTAGAAAAATTAGAACACAGACAAGCAAAATTTTTAAAAAGGTAAATCATTCTAATCCTACCCCCTGAGATAATCATTTTTTGCATTTTCAGAGGTATCTCTGAGAATGTTTTATTAATATTTATACATATTCATGTATTTGGGAGAAAAGAAGGGACCAAACTCTTCTAAAATGTCATGCTTTTCTTGCCAGGCAATATATTATGAATCTTTCCATGAATATAAACAAACATTTAAAATACAATTCTTAAAGGCTACTAGATATTTCAATATAAGAATATAGCATAATTTATTTACTCCATCTCCTTATCACTGGACATTTGGTTTGGTTTTTCCTTTATCCCGCATCTTCTGTGTTCCCCCCTCTTCATCCTCTTTTCATCCAGATGTTCTTGGACATCACCACCAGTTACCTTTAGGTTAGCCCTGCTACAGTATATGGTTCCTACTCCCATGATTGTTCTGGGTGGCTGCTGTATCTTCCCCATCTGATTGACTACTCAGATCTCCCAGACCTGTCTTACCAGCATGACACTGCCTAATACAGAGACAAAAGTGTGCTTAAGGCAGAACAAGAAACTCTACCTTTGTCGATAATATTAATAGTGACTTATGATTTATATATCAGTCAGAAAATCCCTCAGTGCCAAAAGTTTGTTTACTAAAACTAAAAAGTTCCCTACTTTATTATTGCTTACGATGTATAGTTCTATATTTGTTTATAATTAGGAAAGACTTGCTATGTAGTAGTCCTGATTCTTCTCTGCAAGTGACAAAAAAGCCAACTCAAGTAGCTTTAAGCAAAAGAACAGGTTGTTACACATAAATTAAAATCCGACATGATCAGACAGTATCAGGAAGCAGTTCTTCCTGACCTCTTGGCTCTGCTGTCAGTTGTGCGGGCTTCACTTTCAGGTTGGGAGGGGTTCCCCTTAAGGTGGCTGCAGCACTTCCAGGTTTCTATCATTATAGCTCCAAGTCCAGTAGAAGATTGCTTCCTTCCTCAATATCTCCAAAAAAACTCTTGGAACTGGCTCTGATTGGACCATTAGGGTCATGTTCTTGTCCCTGTGGCCCAGAGGATGGATACATTCATTGACTTAATTAGAGCTGGGTCACAGGCCTCCCATACTATGTGCTAAGCATAGTCAAAGACATCAGGTACAATTACCAGAAGAGGGAAATGAATGCTGTGTAATTGATACAGTAGACATCCATGCAAGGATGGAACGCTCTAGGACAGTGACTTTCACTTTTAGGATCACAAACCCCTCTGAGAATCTAATATAAGCTCTGCATGGAGGAAAAGGAGCAAAAGCACACACAAACACACAACATTTGGCATACAAGGCAGTTGTGGACTGGAAATTTATTTCCTTCACACAAGCAGCCTTACGAAGAGTTATGTTTCTCGCTCATTTTTCATGCAAAAATTAATGGGTATTTCCTGAACAATGATGGAAATAAATCCAAATTTCCCCTCCCCACAGAAAATCTGCTCAAAGGTAAATTTCAACAAAAGCTTGAAGGTTTTTGACTTAAATACGAAGTTGAAAGCATGAGATGGTTCTGAAATAGAATGCAAGTCATCTTTACTATTTAAGCAACTTTTCATTTTGACAGCAACTCGCCCTGAGGGAAATGACTTGTAAAGACACATAGCAGTCAAGAATCAAAGCCCCCATCTTTCACCTTGACAGACAGACAGGCTCGTATCAAGGAACACAAGAATGCTCCAAGATTTGGGATGAATTCAAGCTGTACCATTTCCTTTGTCCTCAAATCCATGAGATCATCTTTGGCAAAGACTGTATCATTGATGCACTGATGTCAGCAGGGAGAGGATTAATAATCCAAGCTTTAATACAAAGGTCTTCCAAGTAGAAGCAACCTTCAAACAAATTCTGCAATGTTTCCAGAGAGAGGCCTGCAGATTTCTGCCCACAGAAAGATCAAATGACAAGGTATAGTCACACTAGACTCCGGCACACAGGAGAAATTTTTCCAGCCATGGAATTAATATAGATAACTGCTTCCTTTATAGTGGCAGTCTCATCAAAACCATCATCTATCATGGCAAGTTAGGAAATAAAACATATGCCTAATTCATATATATAAATATATATGTGTGTGTGTATACGTATACACACATATTCGAAAAGGAAGCCAATAAAGAACTAGCTTCTCCCTGCCAAATGGTTCCACGTGGGTTTTTTATTTCTCTCAAAATAGTTCAAATGTGTGCCTATGGTTCAATCAGGTGCTTCAAAAATTTGATGTTTAGAAGCTCAAAGAATTTCTGGCAATAGGGAATATCATAGTGTGATCTCATTCCATGGCTATGTATCTTATATATATAAACATATAATACATACATATACACATATATATACGCATTAAAAAAAATCTATCATCTTAGAATATAAGTTCCATGAGAAAAGGGTCTCTATTCTCTTCACTGCTGCATCTCTCTTGACTAAACATCTAAAGTCATGTTCATCCATCAGATTTATCATGAAAAAGGCTGACATTCTGTTCACCATCTGACTGTCCTTGACATCCTATTTATAAAATTTAGAACATGACAGGAAAAGAGGGGTATTATTTAACATCTCCCCAAAACCACAAATGTATGAAGAAAAACTAAGCAGGTGAAGGCACAGAAAGTGACAGAAGTAAAGAGGTTTTTCTTCTAGACTAAGTGATGAGGAGCTCCTAGCAAGGAGAAGAGTGGGAAGAAATGAGGTTGGGCCAGATCATCTATGACTCTCTGGGCCATGGTGAGAATTTGGATCTGATTTTAGACATGAATGAAAGCCAGTAGAGGGTTTTGAATGTAACAAGGCCTGATTTAGAGCTCAAGAGGCTCATTTTGCTGCAGTCTGGAGAATAGGCTAGAAGGAACAAGGGAGAAAGAAGGGAGATGAGTTGGGAGCCTGCTTCAGCAGTTGGAGATGGATAGTGGTGGCCTGTACCTAAGCGAACCGCGGTGGAGGGTGATATATTTTTGAAGGTAGAGTCAAGCCAACAGGTGTGGCTGACAGATTGGACATAGGGTGTGAAGAGAATGGAACAGTCAAGGATAATTGCAAGGTTTTGGCCTCAGCAAACAGATGGCACCACTTCACACAACTGGGGGATGCTTTAGGAGGAATAGGTGGTGGGGAGGAATCAAAAGTCTGTCTTAGACATGTTCAGTCAGAGATAGATGCCTACCGGACACCCAAGTGAAGATGTCACTTGGACAAATGAGTTTGGATTTCAAGTCAAGACTGAAAATAAAAATGGAGAGTCCTAAGAGTATACTAAAGTAGCATGTAGGGACTGAACAGGATTCCTTCATACAGAAAGCATGATTCAGGGCTTCCCTGGTGGCGCAGTGGTTGAGAATCTGCCTGCCAATGCAGGGCACACGGGTTCGAGCCCTGGTCTGGGAGGATCCCACATGCCGCAGAGCAACTAGGCCCGTGAGCCACAATTGCTGAGCCTGCGCGTCTGGAGCCTGTGCTCTGCAACAAGAGAGGCCGCGATGGTGAGAGGCCCGCGCACCGCGATGAAGAGTGGCCCCCGCTCGCCGCAACTAGAGAAAGCCCTTGCACAGAAACGAAGACCCAACACAGCCATGGATAAATAAATAAATAAATAAACCCAAAGTTTAAAAAAAAAAACTCCTGGCGAAAAAGTGGATACCTAGCAAACATTTAAAAAAAAAAAAAAAAAAAAAAAGCATGATTCAGCAACAACATAACATGTGGAGCTCTTGCTTCACCAAAACAGCAAGAACAGACGTGTTTCATCTGTGCTTCATCTGGCTACAGAGGCCAAGATTTTCCTTCCAGTTGGAGGGTTGCCTGGCTAAGAAACTTTCCTTGGACCTAGGCTTCAGAAGTCCTGAGGCTTCTCCGACCCTGAAGTGATATAAAAAATTACTACAGAGAGATTAATGCTCTCCCAGACTGAACAAATTATAACTCCCTATGTCATTTCAAAGATATCAACAACTTTTAAAATTTCCATGAAGGACTCCCCAAATAAGAAAAACAGGTGAGGTTATCATGAAACATCCCAGTAATATCATCCATTTGCACGCTAAAGAGATGTGACCTAACTGATTTCTCCAAAACCTGCTTCAAAGTATTAGATGTACCAGTAAATCTGGAGCTTCTCCAATTCTGTATGGCTCCTTTTCCTTGACACTGCAACAAAAAAAGTCTGTAGCCAAGGCTGTTGTGTTGAGCAAAGCCAAGTTTTGGCCTCGTCCCCCGAAGAAGAGCCATTTGCCTGGTGTATTTTCAACACACACAGATGTAAGGTCTTTCCTTTAGCTTTACTGTCTCCAAGTTTTCATCAGCCAAAAAGAAAAAAAAAAATGCCATGCCACAGAAAGAAGGATGATCTTATCTTCTTCTCCATCATTTTCAGTTGAAGCTAAACCCACAGTCCAGTGGGTTTAAGTCCAGTGTCCATAATCATAACAGAAGGGTATATTTTCTTTAATTTCTATCAACAGGAAATTATTTAATTTCAAAACACAGAAATGGCAATAATTGTGTATTACCTAACAGTATACATCAGCACTCCATGCCACCCTACTCTTAATGTATTATATAACTTTTTTGTTTTTAAGGGCAACCTTAAAAGGTTTAAGAAGAAATAATTTTAAAAAAAAATTGGGGGGCCATCCCACCAATCTCTTCAAGGCCATAGACTTAGTCTTTGCAATCTAAAGTGTAAAGTAAGTCCTCATGCTTTCATGGTTACAAACCATGAAACCCATTCCCAGAACCCATCATTCATTCATTCCCTCATCCTTTCAACAAATATTTGGTGAGCATATACCATATGCTGAGCACTAAGGCTCTGGGGATACTGCAGCAAGCCAGGCAAAATCCCTACACTCATGAGATCACTGTCTAGTGGTAGAAACAGACAAACTAGTAAACAAATATTTATTATATTTTAAGATAGTGACAAGTACTAAGAAGAAAAATATAGCGAGGTAAGGAGATAGATTTGCGCCGTTTACAGGGTAGGGGTGGGGAGTGGGAGAATATTTTGAAAGGATGTCACATTTGAGCCAAGATCTGGATGGAATGAGGCAGGACCAAGACTCCAGATTCCCCAATAGAATTCATCACTCACTACTTCATGCTTCTACTGCACTTTATATCTCCAGTCATTTGACAAATATTTCTTGAGTGCCTATCACATCCCAGGCACTGTTCCCAGAGCTCTATTGTAGCTTCAGTTTATCCTATTTCTATCTGTCCCTCCCTACCAAGAAATTACAGTGATGAGGACTAGGTCTCTGTAACTCCTTTAGTGCTTTGTATTTCGGAGAATAGAGTATCTGACGGAGAGATGAAGAGATGGATAAACGGATGCATCACCCGAAACTCAAGTACTTCTCAGATTCTACACTGTTCTTTTCCTTGCTGCTCCTCCAAGTCAATGTTCATCTTTCCTCAGAAGAAAGCCAAGGTTACAGAGGCTCCTCCCAGAGAACCCAGCATAATAAATCAGGTTAGGCCTACTGGGAAATAAAGGATTCGAGTAAAAGGAAATCTTTGATTAAAAATGTAGTTCATTATTCAACACTCTTCGCTAGACAGCAAATATAAAGGCCATAAACCTTGTCTTAATTCAATAATTAACAGAGCTCCCCAAACACAGGGTAATACAAGCTGACTCTTTTGAAATCATACCCAACAAGTGACTCACCGGTCAAAATTACACGCAACATCACACCTGTGTGTGATGCTGTCAGTACGACAACAGTATTCAGATGTCAAAAACAAAATGAGTTTAGTAATCCTATCCAATCCTCCAATTTTAAAGAAGCCCACACATTTCTCTTTTTTTATGCTTAATTCTATGTTTCTCAGTGCTTAGAGAAACGTGTTCAAGTTAGAGGTAAGTCTGATAAATCCTCAGTTTCCCAGGATGTACCTAGAGAAGTAATACCAAATATTAACTGCTTGCTCAAAATTAGTTATAAAATACCATTAAAGCCTGAAGACATGCCACTCCCATCACTATACTGAAAATATACATGACATTAATAAATTTGCACTTGAATTTTTGCCAGCATCCCTCATAAGCTATGTACCAAATGTCTTCCCAACAATTTCCTGCCTCTACAATCATTTGGTAAATTGCAGCAATAATACACTTGTTTCCCCCTAACTGCACTTTTTGGGCAATGCAGATAATATTCCTCATGTAAACCCCTGTTTCTGTTGTTTTAAAGATCAAACATCCTTTCACCTGAGAAGCACAGAATGGCTGGTTTCCCTGGCAACGTAACTTGCTTCCAGTTCAATGGAATATCGAGTTCTTTTTCATGGGTTCACTGCACTGAGTGGCCAATCCTAGCTTAGAGAGGCCCACTTCCTTTGCAAATCACTATTTAAAAAAAAAGTCTGTTGCTAAGGTGTTTTGCTATGGTTAAATGAACCTCTTAAATATTGATTTTAATGCTTTCCACGTTTTAAGCTGCTCTGCTTTCCTCTTTTTCTTAAACACATAGGACACATCTCCTCTGAGTCTCTTGTTCATTTGCTGTGGCTCTTTCATTTCAAGGTTGCAAATCCACTGGCATCTCCTTCTGTAGATGTTTCAAGTGAAAACAGCAATCATTTGACTGAATGAGGATGGGCTTGGGAGAGCACCTGATTTTCCAACTCTGGTGTGAACAACCTAGAATTATAACAATGTGAATGCCCCTCTAAATTGTCCAAATCTGGACTTCTAGACCTAATGTACTTAAAGGTACATTTATGGGGCTTGAGTCTGGATTAAAGGTAATGGCCTTGAACCATTCTGGCAAATGTCTGGTTCTGAGAGCAGCTCTTCAAACCTGGTTAGGTTCTAGTGTGTGGCCAGTCCTTCAAAATCCAACCTCTGCATCCATTTCAGGGGCATCTAGTTACCCAGTTGGAATTCCTGTGAAATGTCTGTCCAACAGGACAAAGGAAATCTGTCTAAGGGAATACCTTACAAATTTTATTCAGAAAAGTTCAGATAGGTCAATTAAAAGTGCTGCCCGCATAGTTAGTAAACAGGCAAGAAACTAATCAATAACAAAATTCCAGTGAAACAGCATGTTGTTGCCAAAGGACAAGCAGCAGCTCAGGGTAACATATGACAATGAAATACAGAAAACAGACACAGGAAAACAGCTTCTGAAAAGTGGTGGAAAGCTATCTAATACTCCACATGGGGGTTTACTACCTCATCTCACCAAAGCTAACTTCAAGTTTCAGAACATACTTAAAGACAGTGGACATTTTATAGAAAGTGTTAAGATAATATGGTATCATACTGGAAAAAAATAATATAGAATTGGAGTGCCTGTATTTATATGGATATACAGGATAACAAGGAGGAACAGAAATAGATATCATGGGCTTCCCTGGTGGCGCAGTGGTTGAGAATCTGCCTGCCAATGCAGGGCACACGGGTTCGAGCCCTGGTCTGGGAAGATCCCACATGCCGCGGAGCAACTGGGCCCGTGAGCCACAACTACTGAGCCTGCACGTCTGGAGCCTGTGCTCCACAGCAAGAGAGGCCGCGATAGTGAGAGGCCCGCGCACCGCCATGAAGAGTGGCCCCCGCTCGCCGCAACTAGAGAAAAGCCCTCGCATAGTAACAAAGACCCAACACAGCTATAAATAAATTAATTAATTAATTAAAAAAAAAAAAAGAAATAGATATCATAACGGAAATACAGTTGTCATATTTGGGGCAGAAATTTCCTGTTCTTTAAGACTGAACTTTAAATGAAAACAAACAGAACCTGAAGACTAATTGTATAAAAATCACTGTGTCAGAAAGAAACAAAACCAGTGTTCAGCATGGAGTGTGGAAATGGACAAGGCACATCAGAGAATGGTGCAGAGGCACCTTAGAAGTAAAAGAGACCTAAGTACGGACAAGGCCAAGGACATGGCTAAATCCTGCCTTAGCCATTCTTGATTAAAGGCTCCACAAATATTCAGTAAAAAAAAAAAAAAAAAAGAAAATTGATAGTTAACTCCAGACGTTACAACTTTATATTATACAGTTTGCTTTCATTTTTACAGTATAGTAGTATAGCGGCTGAATGGTGGCGCCCCGAAAGATATGTCCATATCCTAACCCCCAGGACCTGTGAATATGACCTTACTTAAAAAAAAAAAAAAAAAGTCTTTGCAGATATAATTAAAATGAGGATCTCAAAATAAGATCATCCTGGATTCTCCAGGTGAGCCCTAAATCTAATGACAAGTGTCCTTCCAAGGGACCCAGAGGAGAGACACAAGAAGAAAGGAAGGCCACTTAAAGATAGAGATTGAAGTCATACAGCCACAAGCCAAAGAACACCGGGAGCCATCCAAAGCTGGAAGGGGCTAGGAAAGATTCTCCCCTAGAACTTTCAGAGGGATCACAGCCCTGTCAACACCTCCGTTTTGGACTTCTGGCCTCCATAACTGTGAGAGAATAAATTTCTGTTGTTGTAAGCCACTAAGGCTGTGGTATTACGGTGGTCACAGGAAACTAAACAAATAATCCATATACACCATGAAAAAATGCAGTATTCTCTCTTGCGGGATTTTAAAGTTAGCAATATGAAGTAATAATTGCGTACAGTCCAGATTACCTTGAAAATTCCTTGTATTACTCTGAAAGTACTCTCAAAAATATCCAATATGGCTCATTTTGATTTCAGTGTTTGAAATGGATTGCTACGTCTTAGCTGAACAGCAAGCTGGCTTGAATTTCAGGAACACTTACATTTAAAAACTCCTGTATCTCTAAGCACTAGATTTTCAATCAGGGAGAGAGGCTCACAGCCCAGAAGGCACTATGGAGCCCAGGCTACCTAGAGAGCATCACCCATCCCTGCTCAGTTTACAGCAAATGTTCATGGAAATTTGGAAGCCAAACTGTCTGCCTATTAAAATTGTTCTCTTTCTGTATTTTATTCCAAATTGCAACTTATATTCGAACTCCAAGAAGTCTGATGTGCACTTGACTGGGCCCACTGTGATCTAACACGGTGTTTTTTTAATCTTATAGCAGGGGTCCGAACCCCCGGGCAGCAGGCCAGTACTGTTAGGAACCGGGCCGCACAGCAGGAGGTGAACGGCCAGCGAGCCAGCAAAGCTTCATCTGCCGTTCCCCATCGCTCACATTACCACCTGAACCGTCTCCACCCCGGTCCGTGGAAAGATTGTCTTCCACGAAACGGGTCCCTGGTGCCAAAATGGCTGGGGACTGCTGTCTTACAGGACCTAAAAATTACCTGAAGTGATTTTATTTTTAAAAACCATAGGCCTCTTCCTCAGAAGACCCTAATGCAATAGGTCTGGGCCATGCTGAGAATCGCACTTCTAACAAGTGGCAGGATCCGGCGAGTCACTGGTTTAGCCCATGTCATATGCTTGCCTCTCCTTGGCTTGGTTTTGTTGTCTTTAAACGTTTCAAATTAAAGGATTTGATTTACGACTTCACTAAACAGCTAAACCTGGGACACCCAAATCAAATCTGCCATCGGTATGCTGGGGGAGAAACTGGGAAGGAAGGAAAGGCATGTAAGGAGTAGCCTTTCAAGACCAAAAGCTGGTCTTGTCCTACAGGGGTGTCCCACCACCTTTCTCACGTGGGGATCGTGAAACAAGGGAACCCGCATCACGTGGTCAACAAGGTTTTAAAGTTGCAACGTATTTGAAAAAAGAGGCTACAAAATCAAACCTGTATGGTTACCCACACAGCTCCACCTAAGACTACAGGAGTCTCTCATATTCTGTGTCCTTTGGATGTGGCCCTAAAAGCCCTAACATGGCCTGAATCTCTTTGTAGGAACACAGTCGTATGTTCACGTGATTAAAGTGCTATTTCTAAGAGTGAAAAAAGCGTTATGGAGAAAGGATATGATGTAGCTGGCCAACCTTCAAGATGGCACCCAACGACCTCTGCCTCCTGGTATCCAGGCCCTTCTGCAGTCTCTCCCACACTGGGCAGGGTCATCTGTGCGACCGACAGAACGTGGGAAAAGGGACGGTATGTCACTTCTGAGGCCGGGTCCTAAAGGGTACCGCGGCGTTGCTCTCTCTTTTGGACAGCACACTGTGGGGAGAGGGAGGAGCCAGGTAACGGAGCAGCCCTAAGGAGAGGCGAGGAGCTGCGAGCGAGCCTTCGTGGAGGCGCACCTTCTAGCCCCTGACAGGCCCCTGCCGACTTTCTAACTGCAGCCCCAGGAGACAGCCCGAGCAAGCACCACACAGCCAAGTCACTCCCGGGTTCCCGACATCACCAGCTATGAAATAATGTTTGTTGTTTTACGCTGCCAACTTGTGGGGTAATTTGCTACATGCCAAAAGATGACTAATGCAGATGTCATTTATAAACAAATTTTCATTGGTAATAATCACTCATGAGAACGTGATCTCTAGTTAATGTACAGATCTCACTCAGGAAACACAAACCAGAAAAAGCCAGCACTCAAGACTCTTCATGATAGTTTGACCTAAACGTGAAGCAATTATTAACAAACACAGACCTCATAACGTGTTTTACTGAAAATACTCAGTATTGTCAGCTATAACCAAGAGTAAAACGGTCAGTACTTAAAAGCCATTCAAGTTCCCACGAGCCAAGTGGCCATTGAGGGAACTGAGCCACTGTGTTCAGCTCTCCTCACCCTTAACGCAGTTCCGTTAGTTTTAAGAGCAAAGGGGTAGTCGGGCCCACCTTTGCTTCAAACAGGCTTTTAGAGCAGAAATTCTATGTACTGATGCCTACCGCAACTTCTTGCACAGGGTGAAGATGACAGGCATTTAAAATACTAATTGACTTCTAAAACCATTTCTAACTTTTAGAATGTGAGCTCTGTAAGACCAGGAGATGTGTGTCTCATTTATCACTGTGTCCTCAGAGGCTCACAGAGCTCCTGGTACATAATAGGTGGTGAGTATAAGTGATGGACGGATGCATGGATGGATGGATGGATGGATGGACAGACAGATGAACAATATATCCTGAGCTACTTAATGTAACTGCTTATTTGTATAAGTTTGAAAGTTTGACATGGGAGCCAGTAGTGAGGGGAAACTAAAACAAGTATGCTCTACTGCTTAAGACTATAGGAGAGGATTTACAAATAGTCACTGCAGATTATGAAAATAAGAGAAGGAAAACATTATGCTTGAGAAAGCTGAAGAGTAGGAGAAAAAATCTTAGATGTTAACTCAGTGAAAAATCCCTTTTAACCAACATGCTACAAGCAGTACACAGTCTTCACAAGAAGGATTAGGTAAGAAAATTTATTTTGGGGCCCACTGCTTGCTGTTCTAGATCCTTTCTACCTTTACCCTTAGCCATAACCCCTTCCTCCTCTACCCTGAGGAATTAGCTGTCTAAAATTATCTCTCAAAACATATTTTTAATAAAACATTTTACCACTTTGTTAGGGTAGCACTAGATGAGGTAATAAACTCCAATTCTCAGTGGCTTAACACAGTAGAATTTTAATAGCAGCAGGAGGTATGGGTAGAGGGGAGATGTTCCACAAAGTCATTCAGTGGCCTAGACTGATGAAGACCCTGCTGTCATCAACTCTTGACCTCCAAGGAGACCCGGGGCATGGACAATCTGCTAGCAGGTATAAGAAGAGGGCAAGTAAATAATTACACAGAAGGTTGTCACAGGCTAGCAGCTAACATCACTTCCATTCACATTCTGCTGGCCAGAACTCAGTCATATGGCCCCAGATAGATGCAAAAAGGGCTGGGAAATGTAGTTCCTGCCTAGACGGCCACTTTCCAGCAACAACACTACACTACAAAGTGAAAGCATGAATCTTCGCAAGATGGTTAACATCCATACTCACAAAACTCATTGACACAAATGTGTTAATACTTGATAACAAACTGAAAGCTTCCCAAAGAAGATTTGTTAGCAGAAATCAAGATGGATGATTTGGATGGGATTTCAGGCATATGAAAAGAGTATTGGGTTTCTCTCATTTGTAATGGCCCTAGGGTATAAATTGGTGCTGGTAGATTGTTGAAGGAACAAGGAAGAAATGTAAGGGAGAGGTTTTCAAAGTGAGTGATAAGTAAATGCATGATACTCTTATTTTGACCCCAACTATAATAGAAGCAATTAGATGGCCTTACAAACCTTAGGCTACCTAAGAAAATCTGTTCATGATTATTCCTTCATCTTCCCTAAGTGAGTTTTAATGATCTCCCTCTTTCAATAATTGCTATGTTTCTAACCTCCCAGTGGTCCCGCAAATTCAATTATGATTAGGAGCTACTAATTATAGTAATGAGACATAGGAAAGAAAAGACAAAGGGAAAAATTTATAAATATAATACATGTGACAAAAGTGGGCCAAGCTTCAGTCGACCGGCCTTCAGAGGCCCAGGGAGAAGAGGGCAGTATGTCAGTGAGCATTCCACCCGCTCATGCCCCGACACTCAAAGTCACACAGATCTCCTTTGTCTGGTAGCTTCTCTTTATCTCAGACCATTACGCTGTGGCTCCATACTGTCCCGCTGGTGACACAGCAGATGGAAAGAGTATGTTTTAGTGACAGAGACGTACTCCGAACGTGCACCTCTGAAAAGAGGCAAGGCAGAGGTTTATATTCTTCATCCAGAGATAAAAAGTAGCTCTACACACTAAACTTTCAAGACTCAAACCAGAAAAAGCCAGCACTCAAGACTCTTCATAATAGTTTGACCTAAACATGAAGCAATTATTAACACAGACCTTATAACATCATGGAAACTCAAAAACTGACTCTACGTTGTCTCCAGGGCACAGGGAATCCCAGATTTGCATTTCCCATCATACTGAGCTGCTCCCAAGGGAGCTCTAGAAAGCAGCTGCACCCTGCCCTTTGTGACCTGCTGTGCTGCGGGGCAGCTGAGCACATGTCTAAGGAAAGGAGCCCATGGGGAAAGCAGGGAAGTGAAGG
This sequence comes from Balaenoptera physalus, assembly GCF_965194825.1. Taxonomy (NCBI): domain Eukaryota; kingdom Metazoa; phylum Chordata; class Mammalia; order Artiodactyla; family Balaenopteridae; genus Balaenoptera; species Balaenoptera physalus. The sequence continues at coordinate 39,753,975 of NC_138883.1, forward strand.
AAACAAGGCAAATGCTGCCCTCCTCAGAGCTGACAGTCCTAAATCAGGACCCAAACGTGGCATAAATGGGAGCATCCACGGTACAAAACTCCCTGGGAAACGCTGACAGACGCCAGGGATGGGCGGTTCCAGTGGGACCAGACAACTATCAGTTAATGCCGGCTAATGAACGGGGATTGAGCTAAACATCCAGTTTGGGCAGCACACAGGATCAAAATTGGGTTCCAGTCTCCTGTGATTGGGAGTTTGCAGGAACAGACTGAAAATCAGAGTCAATTTTTCTCAGGAGTTATTGGCCAAACTTCCCTCCTCGCCGGGCTGGCACCCTTGAAGGACATGAAGGAACCCACCAAGACTTCAGGAGGTTGCTGATCTACAGACAAACAAACAAACAAACAAAAACCAAATTCTAATGCCTTTAGCACCCCAGCAATGGTTACCTATATACCAGCCTCCTACCCTCTGGCTAGCAGCTGGCAAGAGTCAGCTTTACTTGCTAAAGCTTATGAATTCATCGAAACAACTACAGCAAAGACCCGGCCAGGGCAAAGACCAGCAAAGTGTTTCTAAAATTATCTATAATTTATTTCCTATCATCTTAATCCACTCATTCAATAGTTTCCATCCAACTAAAAATGTATGAATATTTAGTAAATATTTACTTATCACCTACTCTGAGTCAGGCATGTTCTGAGCACTAAGGATATGTTAGTCACCAAACAGGCAGAGTCACTTCTCTCGTAGGATTTATGAGATAGCAAGAAGAAATCTGAATCCACCTCTGCTTCATTCATAACCTAATGAAAAAAGCACAACTCCTCTCCTTCTTTCACATAATTTACTACCTCATGAAGGGAGATAAACATATACTGAACATTTTACGAGGGCCCACTATGAGACAGAGAACGTGGCACAAAGACGAATAAGGTGTGATCCAGTCTAGTGGGGAAGACCACATATTCACAAAAGGTTACAGTATAGACAGGTATTAAGGGTTTAATTGTGGTCCCACCCCCAAAAAGACATGCTGGCATCCTAAACTCCAGTTCCTCAAAATGTGACTTTATTTGGAATTAGGGTTATTGCAAACGTAAATAGTTAAAATGTGGTCATACTGGAGTAGAGTAGACTCTTAATTCAATATGATTGGTGTCCTTATAGGAAAACAGCCACATGAAGACAGAGACAGGGAGAACGCCCTGTGACTACAAAGGCAGAGATTGGAGTTATGCAACCACAAGCCAAGGAACGCCAAAAACTGCCAGCAAACCACCAGAAGCTAGGTTTCAGAGAGAAAGCATGGATCCGTGACACCTTATTTCAGACTTGTAGCCTCCAGAACCATGAGACAATATATTTCTGCTGTTCTAAGCCATCCAGTGTGTGGTTCTTTGTTACAGCAGCCCTAGGAAACTAATCCACCAGGTAAGTGTTATAGCTAAGAACAGACTATGACAGAAACAGAGGAGGAAGTAACTTGACTGTACCTGTGATGGGTGAGGAAGGCTTCCCACAGGAGATGCTATTTGCACAGTGCCTTAGAATAGAAACAGGACTTTGGCCAGACAGGTGGGAGAAGTCAAGACACCAAGGCCCTCTCCTAAGCCATATATAGAGGATGCATGGAGGTAGAGGACTACAGGCAAGAGTGTAAATGGTAGACGATGCCACTGGAAAGTAAAGTTAGACCCAAATTATGTTGGCACTGTAGGTAATAGGAAAACTTTAATTATAAGCAGATGAACAATAGGATCAAGTTTAATTTTTGGTGAGATATCTTTGGCAACAGGGTGCTGAATATACTTGAGGAATGAGGACCAGGTAACACGTTACTCAAACAGATCATGAAGGAGTCAACTTAAGCAGGTGTGATATTGTGATATTATAAGAAACACATATTTGGTCTTTGTTCCAGTTCCTGGCACAGAGCTTCTAAAGCCCTTGGAAATTTCCTGAGTGCCTGGAATGAGGAGAATGTCTTTTGTTATTCATAATAAGCCCCTTTCAACCATACCTGAGTTTATGCCAATGAGGGGACTCGGAGAATAGGGGCTGGTATCAAGGCAGTGGGAATAGAGGGGGAAAAGCAGAATTATTAAGACGTAGAACAGATGTCTGATGGGTGTGGAGGGTGTAGGAGGCATGAAAAAAAAAAAAAGCAAGACTAGTTAAGGGCACAGACTCTTCTGCTACAAGGCAGAGTTAAAATTCTGTCCCAGCTATTTGACCTGGGACAAGTTCTTTAACTTCCCTTGCACTGTCCTTACCTGTAAAATGAAGACACTAGCAGCATAAGGTGATGGGAAGGACGTAATGGCTTTTTATACAGACAGTGCTTAGCAAAGGCCGAGGACATATTAAGTGCTTTGTCCACATTTGCTGTAGCAGCAGCAACATGTACTGGGGAGTTCTTGGGCCAGGAAAATGAGGATTATAAGAACATCTCCAAAAACAGAAAATTTTGTGAGAGCACAAAAAAGGAAGAGATTTGGGCTTCCCTGGTGGCGCAGTGGTTGAGAATCTGCCTGCCAATGCAGGGGACACGGGTTCGAGCCCTGGTCTGGGAAGATCCCACATGCCGCGGAGCAGCTGGGCCCGTGAGCCACAGCTACTGAGCCTGCGCGTCTGAAGCCTGTGCTCCGCAACAAGAGAGGCTGCGATAGTGAGAGGCCCGCGCACCGCAATGAAGAGTGGCCCCTGCTTGCCGCAACTAGAGAAAGCCCTTGCACAGAAACGAAGACCCAACACAGCCAAAAATAAATAAATAAATAAATAAATAATAAAAATAAAGGAATTCCTTTAAAAAAAAAAAAAAAGGAAGAGATTAGTTCCTGGTGAAGAGAAGCTGATATTAGAGTAGATGGAGCAAAGACACCCAGGTCGGAAACAGAAAGTTAGATGGGGGTAAACTGAAGGTGCAGGAAGGTGGCAGGTTCCCAGGGAACTGCTCTCACAGGCACGTCCAGAGACAGAAGGAGAGCAAGATCACAAAAGCCTTTCAAGACCACGTCTCAGAACTTACACCAAGGTCAACAGAGTTTCGGGAAGCTGAACCTTCCAACTAAGGTGCTCCAGGGGCTGCCTGGCACTCACTCCACCTTCTTTTTTTTTTTTTTAATATTTATTTATTTATTTGTTTGTTTGGCCGCGCCAGGTCTTAGTTGCGGCACACGGGATCTTCGGTTCAGCATGCGGGCTCTTAATTGCAGCATGCGGGATCTAGCTCCCTGACCAGGGATCGAACTTGGGTCCCCAGCACTGGGAGCGCAGAGTCTTAACCACTGGACCACCAGGGAAGTCCCCCGCTCCACCTTCTTATGGTAACCTTCCTCCTATTTCCTTGAGGAATTACCACTTCTCCATTGGATTACCCTTTGGGACTAAATCAAGAGGCTTTGCCTTCCCCTGACCAGGAGATGGGTACCAAGTCCAGGCCAGGCCAGAAAGACCCTGCCTCTCTGGGATCGAACTGGGAGGGGAGTGAAGAGAAGACCGAATAAGGCTGGGATTCACAGACTCCAGCGGTGGTGCTGTGGAGCGATTCCTGCCTCGAGACCTTCAGAGCTACCTGGTTCCTGCCCTTTCTGAGCTGCTGCTTCTACCCTGTGAGCTCTCGACATTGTTTCTGTTAATTCCCTTTTGACTTGAATTAACCAGAGCCAGTGTCTATGGCTAACCATCAAAGATCCCCAATACCCTAATGCAACTTCAACAAACGGGCCTTCCTGATCATTTGCTTTCAGAATAGAGGTATCAACAAGAAAATAGCAGAAAGTTGGAGGATGCCGCCCACTGCCTGACAACCAAAAGTCACTACCTGTGTCTGCCAAAGGTAGGATGTTGGAACCGGCTTTCTTCTTTCCCTTAGAGAAACAGAGTGTGTGATATGTGACATCAGAAGTTATAATATGACCCAGATTTCCTACCTACATCAATCAGTTCATTAATCTCTTTTTTAGTTTTGTGGACACCAAGAAAGGGGTGCTGTTTCCAAAAACAAGTTCTCCCTTCTGAACACAGTTCCACCCTAGGAGACCCACTGATTGATTTCCCTCATCAGCACCTCACTGATGTTAAGAATAAAGGAATCTTCTCAGATCAGATCAGCCCATCTCTTTGCTCTGAGCCCAATTGTTCCCCAGGGCTTTGTTCAGCGAGGATTAGATTTCTAACCAACAGGCCCTCCTGTTGGAGGCCTAAGGCAGAGACCATTCTAAAATCACATCTATTTCCACCAGAATCAGTGTTCTGATTCTTTCAAGTTCTCTTTCTATGGGCATGGTTGCAATATTCTTGTTACTACATCTGAGATTTGACATTCTTTCCCTTACTGATGCTTTGTACCTTTCAAATTTATTCACTCAACCGGTCCATACTGAGTCCTTTCCATGTGTTAGAACCAAATGTAGGCAGATTGTTCCATCCCTGGAGGGAAGTGAATGTTATTCATTTTGTATCCCATGCCTAGCTGAGCACCTGGCACATGAAAAAAGGCCCAGAAAGGTTTCCTTGTCAAAGGAGAAGTTTGCTTCACTAACAGCTTTGTGCAAAGTAGATTTCAGTGTCCTATCATAGGATCCCATCTGACCCTCAGCTATTAGGGTATGTGGAGAGGGTGGGACTCCAGAGTCATTACTGCCTGACCCAAATCCTAGCTCCTTCCCTTCTGACTATGTGACCTCAGGCTAACAAATGTACTCTTGAAAGCCTTAGTTGCCTTTGTAGAATGGGATTAGTAATACACACCTCACAAAATCATTAAAAGCACTAAAGGAAAAAATGCATGAAAATCATTTCAAAGATTACCTAGCACATCGTATTTAATAAATGTGACTATATCTGGTACAAATTTTATAATCACCAATTCTGGTGTGTAAGAAATATAACTTAATTTCCTATAACTCATTTTAATTTCTGATATGGGGCCCCTATTCTGCCCTATATGAAAAATAAAACTCAGTTAAATAGAAAATGTTCTCTTGGTCCCTCTCCTCTCTGAAGTTATCCCTTAGTTCCAGCCAGCACCAGCTTAGTGGTTGTGAGAACGGGGGCTTACAGCCACCTTCTCAGGATAGAACTCATCTCATCCAGCCCTCGACACAGGCAATGAGCAGTGCTATCTAGAAGAGCTCTCTGGAGCTAATGATCCACTGAGATGTTGGCACACCATGGGCAGAGTCTACCCATGTCCTGTCTTACCAAAGCACATCCCCCTGTGCTGTCTGCAAGACCCTTTCAGGCCTCTGGCATACACTCTCACTTGGTGTCTGTGCCATAGGAACTTATCGGATGCCCTGCAGTACTGCTGAGCGTCTGCAGAGATCTCCAAGGCCTTCCCCAGCCTAGGCACGCCTAGCAACTGGTCCTACTGTACAATAGTACCATGAGGACAACCGGAATTCCTCCATGAGATCAGCCACCACCCCGAATCTCCCCTATGATGTCAGGCAAGAATTAACTCAGTTTGAGGTGGGGAGCGAGAAGAACAGGGCACAAACACAGAGTGGTAAGGGGCGGACAGGAGAGAGGAAGAGAGGTGGGAGGGAATGAGGGGGAGGGGGAGAAGGGAGGGAAGGGAGAGGGGAAAGAAGGAGGAAGAGAGGGGAGGGAAGGAGGGGGAAGGGAGGGGAGAGACAGGAAAGGAAGAGAAAAGACAGGGTCCAGGGGGAGAGAGCACAGAGAGGAGATAAAGAGAGAAAGGCAGGAGAGGAAAAGAGGTCTTCCTTGCTTCTTCTCTACCGCTCCCCTCTCTCTTTTCCTGGTCAAAAGGTCTTTTTCTACTCAAGGAGAAACGCTGGGAGGGGATGAGAGAGGGAGAATGTCAGGGAGAAACTCAATTAGGATGGTTCTGACTCATCACACTGACTTCCTCAATCCTTGTTTCACGCTTCTATTTTACATTTAGAAGCTAAGAATTGCTACATTTTCTGCAATTTACTTCTGACAGTTTCTCTGGGGTAAATGGTGGCTGGGAATGTTTAGGGCAAGGAAGAAAAAAAGAAGCTTAATCCAATCATTAACGTGTGACATCATTAAAACGAATGCACCATAAAAATGGGACTTGAGTGTAGATGTTGAAACCCTCTCCGATTTGGGTATCTCCTGGAAGAGCCCCCAGAGCAGCAGGTGCAGCCCCATGAGAGGTCGAGTCCCATGACTGTTAAGAAAGCCTGCCAGGCTCTAGGAGAGAAGACCCCAGAGCTCCAGGGCACAGGGGATTCAGGATGAGAAGCCTAGCTCTGGCCCAGTCTCTTATCCAAGTGTGCCCATGGGTTTCAAATGGCTTTTATTTTCCCATTCTCTTCCAGACGGCTCACACCTGCCTCCCTTATCTTGTCAATACTGACATCTCTTTAGTAGCTTCTTGACTTGGGGAGCCAATCAGCCAACTGACTCTTGTGCTGTGTGCTAGCTCCCTCAATCACATATTCCAGGACTGTTGGCTGCTCTCTATTTTTCATCTACAGATGGCTTCATAAAAGCCATTCTCCTTATTCTGAGAAAAGTCCAAGTGGTAGCTGGATATTCATTTAAGATGCAAATCAGGTTATGCAGGTGGCATAAAATAACAGCAGGCTTTAAGAATCACGGATGAGGGGTGGAACTGACACAAACAGCGTGATGAAAGCACAACTTCTCCCGCCTGCTCTCCTAAGGATCAATGCCTTCGCAATGGGGCTGATTGCTCTTACATGTAGACCATATAAATAAGATTCTAAACAGAATGCTCTCCCTGAATTTCTCTTCATGTTCATCCACATCTTAGACCAGAGGCCAGCAAACTCTTCCCCGTAAAGGGTCAAATACTAAGTATTTTTGGCTTTGCAGGCAATCCGGTCTCTGCTGGAACTACTCGATTCTGCAAATGCAGTGTGACAATACGTAATTGAATGAGCATGGCTGTGTGCCAATAAAACTTTATTTATAGACACCGAAATTTGAATTTCTGGAATGCTCACATATCGTGAAATATTATTTTTCTCTTGATTTTTTTTCTAACTGTTTGAAACTGTAAAAACAATTCTTATGCTCTCCAGTCATACAAAGCAGGCAGCGGACTGGGTTTGGCCCACAGGGTGTACTTTGTTACCCTCTGACTTAGATCATCATAATCTAATAGGATAAATCTCAATTCTAACAAACAATTCTGGTCCCAAGTAATACAGGAAACTTTACTAATCCATCTCTTTTTTGAGTATATGATACAGGAGGAGGGGGCTAGAGTTTACATATTTCTTTAGAAATAATGCAAAATTATAAGATTCCCATAAACTTCATAAAACAAACTACTTTCAAAGTCTATACTGGAAACTCATTCTTATTTATTCTTTGAAAGTGTGACAGTGTCCCTTATTGGCAGTATTTTATTGGCCTATGTTGAATAGGCCTGTATTCAGTCAAAGAAATTGTATTTCTTTGTGTTTAGTTTATAGTCCAGAATTTTCATTTGTCCATTCTAGCCTTACCACTACCACCTATTTTCAGTTTGAATTAGTGAGTTGTCCATATCCAGGAATTTTGTTCCAGAACAACTGTTACGGCACATGTTGCTCATGGTTGACAATGTACTTGACCCCTCACTGGACACCTCCATGCTATGATTTCAGAGGCATTGCTCAAGAACCTATACTCCTCCCAATAGCCTTTCCACCAATATAAAATTTTTCAAAAAAGCACTTCCCTGCTCCACACTCAGATTTCCTCCATGAATGATGAGTTTTGATTTGAGGAATTGGGAAAGACAAAAAGAATAAAATTTGAAGGGTGCTATATTTGTACTGGGGGAGGCAGGGGGTAGGAATACAGAGATAAAGCAGGAAATTACAGAACATCCCTTAAGTTTGGGGAGCCCAGGACAAGGAGGCTTGTGCCTCATTTCCTGAAGTATAGCCCAGGGAGCCTATTGGCTTTGCAAGAAGTCCTCTTGTCCAGTTTGGTCTCCAAAAGTGCTGGGGCAAGAATCCTGAGCTCAGCCTCACAAAGCATATGGCCAGACAACATCTCAAAATTTCTCACTGGTGTCTGTCAATCCCACCCCCACCAGGCCCAAAAATGGCTCATAAGAGGTCAGCCCAGACCTCAGAGATGTGTGAAGACAGAGGCCAAAGAACAAAATACAGCAAAGACAAGGTAGTCCCATGCTGATGGAGGATAATTATGGACCACATGGCCCTGCCCCCACTGATGGTTAGCTCACCCTCTGAGGAAAAGAAAGCTGGTGGGAAGGGGAGTTTTCCAAATAACTATTTACCTAAAATCCAGAAGAGAATAAATTCACCTTAAATTGACATGATTAGATATTTTCTGCAATTAGGAGAAATACCGGCTCAAAAATCTAAATTAAAAGTAGAAATAATACAGCAGTAGGTAACGGTAGTAGTAGTAGTACAGTGGTAATAATAACACTGATAACAGTAATATACAGTAGTAGCAGTTATAGTCATGGTAACAGCAGTAGTAACATAGTGGTAGCAGCAGTAATAACAGTAGTAGGCAGTGGTGGTGGTACTAAACAGTGGCTAACATTTGAGTGCTTTCTATTTGCCAAGACTTGTTTTAAGTATTTTACTTAAAAGTGCTCATTTAATCCTTACAACAATCCTACGAGATAGGTATTTATCCCCATTTTACAGATGAAAAAAACTGAGACACAAGAAAAAGATAAAAACTTGAACAAAGAAAGACTCGATGAATATTTGTTCAGTGGATGAATGGGTTCACTTAGGAACTCTATTATAAACAGGAAGTGGTTCCCACATAAAATCAGAAGGATGTGGGTATCCCAAAATCACGGACAAAGCTCTGGATTTAGAAACCAAAGTTAGGGGAGGAACCTTTAAAAAAAAATCAATCAGTAAGAAAACAGAGATAATGACAGGTAACCAATACAGGCTAACTTGTTATCAACTCACCTTCTCTCTCTTATAATCTCCTCTATCCCTTCACACCAGTTCCCAACGGATTCCTTTATTCTTCCTCTGAAATAATGTTATTAGTGGTATCAATTTCCAAAATGAAGTTTCTAGAGCGAGTTTTTCCTGCTATTCTGCAAGCAGCGGGCAAGGCTGAGGAGGGAAGGAATTGGCAGGAAGAACATATCTTTAAGCCCAGATGGGCCAATGACTGAAAGATGACTGGAGCCCACAGCTACTCCTGATGCAGACACTGCCCCCGCTCTCAGCCCTGGCCTCATCTCTTTAGTGATTTAATACCCTGTCATGTGATTGCTTTCTCTCCATGCAAAAGTCCTTAGTGATATATTTATACTTTAAACTTAAAGTGATTTTAAGTCTTTTAAAAATGGTGGTTTCCTACTCAGCCACAGGGAAGGTTTGTGGTCCCAATTAGGAAACGAACTGAAGGGATTCTTGGGCGTGTGTGCAACCTGGCCTCCCTTTCCGAGAGCAGACAACACGGACCCTGGCTGATCATGCCACCTAGCGGCACACTCGTTCTCCCGCGAGCCTCCTTCAATCTGAAATGAGGGTGCCCAGCCATCAGTTAAATTATCCCACCTCACAGCCTATGAATTTCAATAAATCTACCATCTGTTCACCTTCTGTGTGGGAGTTCAATCATCTTTTTGGCAGGGGGATTATTCTACAGCAAGTACCTCGGTCTTTATCACCCCTCATTGAGCTGCAGCAGCATCTCTGTAAATCCGACAGGTTTTCAACCACTGTTTTGTAGATAGGATGGTCTCTAGGGTTAGAGCACAGAAGAATATCTTAACTGGGAGGGGGACCCACAACGTAATGAAGTGAGCGGGTTTTCCTTTGAGCCGTGGAGCAGGACCACAGAGCCTTCATTTCGGGCTCGTTGAAGGGTCAGGACTAGAAAGAGGGAAAAGCCACACTGGAGAGGGGAGCCTCAAGCCGAGAGGTGCTGTCAGGAGATGCGGGGGCCACCTCCAGCTCTGCCACCAGCCCGCTGCGTGACTGCGCGCGGTCAACGCTACTCTCTGGGCCTCAGTCTCCTCTTCTGTAAAATGAGGAGGAATGGGTGACCCCTGAAGTGTCCTTTAGCTCTGAAACTGTAAGATCCTTGCGAGTGGAGAATTGGAGCGTGCCGAGCAGCCCCCTCCTGCAGGCACCACCCACTTGCTGAGCTCCACTGAGTTGCGAAGTAAAATCATAGCTAGAGAAAGAAAACGTCGCGACTACCAAGGTGATCTGAATGCCTTTTTTTTTTTTTTTTTTTTTTAGATACAACTGACATACAGCTTCCTATTAGTATCAGGTGAATGCTTTTTAAATTTGGATTATTATTAATGATATTTTCTTGCACAAAATAGGCATATCTCATTTCACTGTGCTTTGCTTTACTGCACTTCGCAAAAGCTGCAGTTTTTACAGATTGAAGGTTTGTGGAAACTCTGTGTCAGGCAAGACTGTCAGCACGGTTTGTCCAAAAGCATTTGTTCACTTCGTGTCTCTGTGTCACATTTTGGCGATTCTCACAATATTTCAAATTTTTCATTAGTATTATATTTGTTATGGTGATTGGTGATCAGTGATCTTTGATGTTACTATTGTAAAAAGATTATGACTCACTTAAGTCTCAAATAATGATTAGCCTTTTTAGTAATAAAGTAATTTTTAATTAAGGTATATACATTGTGTTTTTAGACATAATGCTGTTGTACACTTAATAGATTACTGTAGAGTGTAAGCAAACTTTTATATGCACGGGGAAATGAAAAACTTCTTGTGGCTCACCTTATCACAATATTGGCTTTATTGCGGTGGTCTAGAACTGAGCCCGCAATATCTCCGAGGTATGCCTGTATATGAAAGAGGAAACAAAGGCTTAGGGAGGCTAATTTGTTCAAGATTACCCCTAGAAAATGGGATGCTGGGATTTAACTCATGCCGTTTGGTTCCAAAGTGCAAGCTCTTAAGTACAGTGCTAAATTGGAAGGCTTCATGGAAAAGCAGAATTTTAGGACAAGGTGTAGATCCAAAGAAAGGACGGAAGCGTTTCAGAGGAGAGCGTATACATATATCTCATAAATGTCCAGCATTACCTTTATACTGGTCCAGTTCTGACGACTTGCCATCTAATCACATATCCAAACAAGCTGACTGTAGCCCTAAGGTCCTCAAGCCCTGTTCATTTCATAAGAACACTAAATTCCTAGCACCCTTTCAGTTAGAGTGAGAACAAGGGATTGGATTCCGGCCAATGCAATGTGGGCAGAAATCCTGTACACTATCTGAGAGTGGCCACAAAACCCTGTGCGTTTCACACTCTCTCCCTCCCATTCAGGCAGCTGGAAGTGAAGGACTCCAATATAGCAGCACCACATGATGAGAAAGCCTCCATCCCTGAATCGTCACTTTGAGGGAAGCCTTACGAAGGTTGCCCCACCTGCACTGGGCTGTGGTAAAGTGAGAAACAAATCTTTATTTTGTATCCTATTGATATTTGGGAGTCACTTGTTACAGCTTTCTAAATTTTGATTATTATTAATGATAGTTTCTTGTAGAAAAGTAGTCAGCAGACCACTAGTCGGTAGACTGGCCAATAGTAATGGCACTTTATTTTTTGCCTGCCCAGGATGCAATACCGTTTCTTCTTTCTTCTGAATCCAGTCCCAATTCCCCTCCTCTAGTACCTAGATTTTTCCTGAACTTCAGTCCACAGGGTTCAGAAAGGAACACCAGCACCTCTCCCCAGCTCTAAGGCCTGGCAGCATATTCCAGTCCCCACATCAGCCAAATAAGAGGCAATCTTAGGACTGTTTGTGAAATTTACTGTGAAAGAGAAACTTTTTCTATCCGGAAGGCTAAGCTGGATAATATAAGCCTGGAGGTGCTGGGAGTTCCCTGTAGAAGAGAGCTTGCCCTAGAACAAAGTTAGCATGTGGGGCAACACACTATGAGAGGGGCAGAGAGTAAGGAGAAAGGGGATTAGAGAGGGGGAGGAGGCAAAAGGGGGGTGGGGGGCAAAAGGGAACAGAGCGGGGAGAAGAAAGGAAGGGGTGTGAGGTATGAAGGACAGGGGGATGGCGAGTAGGAGCAGAGGCGGAGGGCTTGGGAGGTACACAGACTGTGGGATCAGACGGAGAAATTGGCGGGCAGAGGGGGGAGGGGAGCAGGGGGGAAATTTGGGGGGAGGGTGGGGAAGAAAAAAGTCCAAGGGAAAGACAGAGGAGGAAGAGAGAAAGGGAGAAAGAGGAGAGGATTAATGGTTGGGGGATGGGAGCTAAGGAGAAGGAGCAGAAATGCAGAAGGAAAGAGAAAGGGGGAGAGGGAGGGAGGAATGGAAAGAGGGAAGGAAGAGAGATCCTTATTGGGGTCCAGGCTGGGCCCTGGGTCCAGCCATACCTAGTCAGCCTCATCCCTGGACTTCTCTGTTTATGAGTCAAATTTTCTTTTGCATTTTATCCATTTTAATTGGAGTCCTGCCACATTCTAGAGGGATTATTTTTTATATTCTCCAGAACAACCTTAAAAATAGATGAAGGCAACCTGTAAGTATCAAAACATGGACACATCGTTATGTAAGAGAATCGACAAAAACTAACTATCTTCTACCAAAATAAGAATTTTCAATATTCAGTGTATCTCTATCAATTTATTCTTTTAGTCTTTCCCAGATGAGTTCTTCAGTCCTCTCCTAGCCTCACATTCTATTACATTATCTGATTGGATTCTTTTCTCTCTCTCTCCCTTCTTGTTCCCTATTCTAATAAGTTGTTCTGTGTTTACCACCTTTTCCTGATGCAACTTGCATTGTTTCCATCTTTTACATAATCATTTAGAATTCTGTAAGGGTCCCGGGTGTCAGCCCCTCCAATCCCACGTCTACTCTCAGCACTGTAATGGTTGCTACTAAGGCCCATGAACTTGATCCCACAGGCTGCCGGCTCTAGGTGCTGCAGCTCAAATCACCCAACATGAGTCAACAGTGAGCCGAGATTCATTATTCTGAATGTCCCTAACGTCACAATCTCAAGAGCAGAAATTTGAAATGCTCAAATTCACCAGGGCAAAAAAAAAAAAAAAAAGGTGAAAATGTGCTTGCCACAAAGAACAAATGCAAGAGAGACAGACACAGAGACAGAGAAAAAGATTCTGTGTGTGTCCACAGGGGCACATAGCCTAGAAGGAAAGGGTAGAAGATAAATTCCAAGGGTCTAGTTCGCAAATGCTCCTCAGGGAATAAAACACTCTGGCATTCTCTAGAGGCTGAAAAAGAAAGACATGATGTGTGGAATTTTAAAAGGCAAAAGAAGGAAAGCATGTTAGCCAAAGCCAAGGGAGCCATTTTACAAACTGGGGGCAAACATCACCTGCTCTCTCAGTGACAGCACCTGAAGGACAGTGGCCAGCAGGGAGCCCTGCACACCAGGGACTTACTTATTTTCCCAGCATATTTCATAGTCATTCAAGAAAGTTCAAGCAAAACGATATATGTGACATCTGGGCACGGGTCTTTTTCAAAGAGAAAAATCAACCCAGCCAAGCTAACTGTCCTCATGCATCAGCCACCCTCCAGCCCCACCGCCAGGCTTCCACCATTCACGCACAGAACCGCAGCCACGAGACTGTTCAGTACAATCCCAGAGGATACTCTTAGGACTAGTTTACTAACATACGCAATCCCTGTCAACAGTGGCCTCAGTTTTTCATGTAGCAATGAATTTCAAGGCTCTGTAAAATTCTGGATCCAGATAAAAGGACACTGTAGACAAAGAGCTCAGTTTTTTTCTAAAAAGAAATGTAAATTGTATTTCCTACAATTAAGTTTTGTTTGTTTGTTTTTGGTTTTGCAGGGTGGGGAAGAAGTTATCATGATGAAAACACTCTTGATTCAATTTAAAACCACCCCACTCCTTCCTTTATCTGGACCTCCACGCTCAGGAGCTCCAGGGACAAAGGGAGCCCCTCCACTTTGGACAGGGCAGTGAACCTGACTCCTCATCCCTCTTACTAACCTGCGAAATGAGATGAGCAACTTGAAAGGAAACCCAAAGCACCTTCTCTCTCATTCCCCGGTGCCTGCTCGGCATCCACAGCTCCAAGACCTGCCCTCACCCAAACTGCTCACAGCCGCGGCCCCCCGACCCCAACTACCCTCCACACTTCCACCAAAGGTACCCACCCAGTCCTGTAACAACTGAAACTAAAGGTGGGAGGAGGAGAGGGAAGCTTGCCCGGGCTCCTCCTAGCCCAAGGTAGAGCAATATCCTACCTCTTCCCCATCTTTCTCCACTTGTCAAAGGTTACAGTCATTCCCCAATGGCTATCCTGAGTTATATGACCCTGGGGGCTGCAAAACCCTGTTTCTCTGCAGGGACTACCAGAACCTCTCCCTGGACCTCCTAGTGTGAATATGATTCTATGCCTTGTACCAACACCAGCAAAAACTCAAATGTGAAAGTAGATTATAAGATGTGGCATTATAGAGAGAGCTATCAGCTTTATCCCCATCGTTGTAGCTTTTTAGGAAAAAATAGGCAGAAATAAGATCTGTCTTTCTATTAAGACAACATAAAACATGGATTCCATTTTTTTATTTCCAAATATCTTGCAAGCCTCGAATGACCATTTATAAAGATTAACCTGGCTATATGTGCAAGGATTCATCCATCCACAGATGTGAATGCCAGGTTGAATCTACCTTCAGTGACCCCTGAAAGACCAGAAAAGAACTTTTGGCCACTTCCTTGCAACCTCAATCATAACAGTGACATTAGTAATGGTCATCACTATCTGCCACACATGTTACATAAATAAATTTAATTATCACAAAAATGCTCTGTGGGAGGTACTCTTATCTTCCCCCATTTTATAGATAAAGAAACTGAGGCAAAGATTAAGTTACTCACCGAAAGTCACACAACCAGCTGAGTCAAGATTTGAATTCAGATCTCTGGTTCAAGAGCCCAAGATCTAAAGCATTCTACTCCGCTACCTCCCTGTGCCCATTTAAAATAAGGTACTTTGTTACACAATATTAGACAGATAACTCATTGCTAGCGCTACTGCCTGAAACAACAGGACCTAAGAAGAAAAGAAAGCTGGGTGTGACTCAACCAAAGAAATCAGTCGATATTATTTTGCTCAAATCTTTCATGGGAGAAATCATTCCATTATGTTTATGGCCTTATGTCAAAAGAGGACAGTTTGACTTTATTTCCTGGAGTCCTCTGGTTTTTAGTGGGTCCCATGTGAGAAATCTACTGGAGCCTTTTCAATGTTGCACAAAGCTGCCAGTCACATTTATTGACTTTCTGTCCCTACCAGCAGTGGGAAGAGTGGCATCATCCCTCAATCCACATAACAGATCTTGACAATGAATGAGCAAATCTTTTTGCACTCCAGAAAAGCAAATATTTTCTGGGGAAAAAAAGAAACAACTTCTTAGGCATAATGAACCCACATATTAATGTCATTCTGCTACTCTTGCTAATTCTGGAAACAGGAAAGTAGTCACGCCATGTCGCTCTCAAATTTTAAAACCGTGCACATCATCAAAAACAAATGACTTTTCAACTTTGTCCTTTGATTGGTTGTGCTTTTCTGCAAGCAGCTACTTAGACACCAACTGATGGAGAAGAGAAGCTGTTTAATATCACTTTAAACTTATGTTTTGTTTTTTGTTGCAGGTATCTAGTTATCATCGAAGCAACAGAGCCCTTTAGTAATTACAAAATGCACTTCATTAACTAGTTGAAAATCTATGTCTAACTAAGTAAGGAAAGCAATAATAAATTGACTTTGGATCGCTAAGAATCCTTAATATTAATGTAGGGAGGTGGTAAAGGTCTCTTTTAATGTTTTTACAAGACTGTTGTTGACAAACGAATCGCCAGGTAGTGCCTCAAGCCCAGATATCTAGTTTTGCTTATACATTTCCTTCTAATGAGGAATGAAATCTGCCCTCTGTTACTGAAAAAGAGCCTATAAAACTCAATTCTAAGAAAAGGTAGGTGCAGAAATAGAAAAGCACCTGATGGATCAATAGTTGTAGAAGATAAAAAAGTTGTACAAAAATTCAGAGGATGCTTTCAAGATTTGGAAAAATATTGATACTGAAATTAAGTACAAATGACTTGATAAGTGCAGTCCTGCACTGTTTTGTTTACCCCATGTAAATTTTATTTCTGTATTTCAGAGGACAGAATATGACACAATGTCTACTATGTGAAGGTGATTTAACTAGACTTGTATTTTTAAAAGGACCACTTTGGCTGCCATGTAGAGAACCAATTGGAGGGACGCAATACCAGAGTTCAGAACAGTTTAGAACAAAAACAGTTCAGAAGCTGTTGCAGTAATTCAACATGGTAGCATCCAGAAGGATGAAGATGGAAATAAAGGGAAGTAGACAGATTTGGAAAAGGTACTTAGGCAGTGGTACGGTCAGGTATTAGAGATGGGTCGGATGTGGAGATGAGAAGAGGAACTAGTTAAGGTTTCTGATTCAATGGGTGGTAGTGATGTGTACTGATAAAGAGGGAACACTAGTTGAGTGAAGAGTTTGTGATATGATAAACATATTTTGGACCTGTTGAATTTGAGGTACCTGCAAGACATCCAAGCAGACATGAGACAAAATTGATTGGATATGCATGGTAATCTCTAAGCCCAGGCAACAATCTACTATCTATCAGACACCAGACTAGATGCTGGGGATGGAGCAGTGAAAAAGTTAGACATCACCCCTGCCCTGTGGAACTTGGAGTCTTGGTGGAGAGAAGGGCTGTAAACAAGCAATCACTTAAGTGAATAAATGGAAGCCATGAAAGGAAGTATTTCAAGACAGGCAAGGGCCAATCATATCAAATGATGCTAAGAGATGGAAAAGGACACTGACAGAGCTCTCTATTGGATTTCATAACATGAAGGTCACAGTAATCTTGACAAGAGCTATTTCAGTAGAAAGACGGAAGCCAGAATCAAGTGAGTTGAAAAGAAACCTGCAAAGTAAGGAAACAGAGACAGTGACTATAGAACATTTGTTCAAAAAGTTTCTCTGAGAAGGGGAGTAGCAAAATGGAGTAGTGCGTAGAAAGGGACATTGGTTAAGGAAGAGTTATTTAAGATGGATGATTGTAAAGCCATGCGTGTATGTTAGGCAACAGTCCAGCAGAAAAGGAGAAAGTGATACACTGCATGAGCCAAGTCAAGAAAACCAGAAAAAATATTAAAAGCACAAGAGTTATTCTTTGGGGAGGTTGTGATAGAAGGGCGCACTGGTGGGTGGGGGGACTTCCAAGGTACAAATAATGTTCTGTTTCCTGATTTAGGTACTAGTTAAATAAGTGTGTACATTTTGTGAAAATGTTTCAAGAGGTAAGCTTATGTGTGCTCTTTCCTGTGTGTATACTGTATGTCAGTAAAAGGTTTTTATAAGTGGAAGTATTGGAAAGGAGAAAACAAAAACCATCGTTTTTTTGCAAGTGATATGATTGTCTGTATAGAAAACCCTGACAAATTTATAAACTATTATAAATAAAAAGTAATTTTAGCAAAGCAGCTGCATATGAGAATATACAAGTCAACTGTACCACAACAAAAAAATAGAAGAAATAATTTTTTAAGTACAACATTTCCAATAGAAACAAAACCTGTAAAATACCTAGTAAGAAATTGACAAGATATACATTCAACCTGGATACGGAAAATTGTGACATTTTACTGAAAGATATTCAGGAAAAAACAAACAGAGCACTACATTTGTTGATGAATAAGAAGATTTGATTTTGTAATGATGTCAGTTCTCCCCCAAACTGATCTAGACACTCGATGAAGCTCCAGTCAAAACCCCAACAGGATTTTGTGGAACTTTATAAACTGATTCTAAAATGCAGATGAAATAGTAAAGGGCCAAAAAGAGCCAATACACTTCCAGCAAAGAAAGGAAGGGAGGACTTGCCCCACCATGTGTTGGGACTTATTATAAAGCTAGGTAACTACCTGTGAAGTAACTAGGACAGTGTGAGAGCAGCACAGAGCTGATCTGAACAGATTACCCCACGTATGGAACTCTGTTATATAACTGAGGGGCCCATATAATTTATCATCCAAACTGGAACACTATACGGAGAACTACTGATTCATAATTACGTCAGGCCAACAAACATAAACCATTACTGAACTGGACAAGTGAGGGTGCAGACTCAGTACGTCTATGACACAGTTGGAAGAGAACAAGTAGAAACAGCCTTTCATGGGAACAAAGACACTTCATCTGCAGACACAAGTGGGAAATGGAGAATGGATCAAGATATAAGAGGGTTGTTAGATTTGACGATGGGTATTTGGCCTGCCTTTTACTTTTATTTCCTCAATAAATTCTGGGGCAAGGTCATCAGTTGAAGGTAAATGGGAAAGGAGCCTCAGAGTTGGGAGTGAGAGAAGACAGTCTAAGTGTTCCAGAGAGTAGAACGAATATACTAAGTAGGTGGAGTAGGATTGCCAAGCAGTGTCAAGGGTTAGTTTTAGATTTATGTCACATGTTTATAAATAAAAGAGCACAACAGTGCATTTTCCTCCTGCAACGTGTAGCTGCTTAACTAACAAAAATGATAAATTGTGTAATCTAAACTAGGTAAAAGAAAAAAATATATATATAAAAAGGGGGATGGTAGACAATGGAAATATAGTCGGGCAATGGATTAGAAGTCTGCCGGGTGATAGGACTAAAGAAGGTGAGCTGGGAGGATGGGATGGGTGTCAGAGAGCAGGTTCCTTAAAACCAAGATGTTTTAAGTGATACTGCCATTTCTTGGTGATAATAATGGTCAAGGAACCATGGGAATGGGGGATCTGGAAATTCTATTATTTGAGTCACAAAATCCTGGATCATAAAATGTTAGTACTGAGGTCCAGAGAGGTGAAGTGACCTGCCAAAAGCGGTGAGGGAGAACACATACTGAACTCTCATTATTTGCCATGAGCCCAGTGGCAAAGGTATGACAAGCGTCCCTGGCACATTAATCAAAGGGAATCTTTACTTCTTGGCAGTTGCAATCTCTCTGCCACTCATTTTATTAACTTGGAGGTCAAGTAGGAGAGGCAAGAAAAGGCACACTTTTATTTTTATTTTTACATCATTATGGGAGCCAACTAGGAAAATGATTAATAATAAAGTTACTAAGTATTTGCTATGTGTGAACACTGGTAGCTATTCTGGTGGTGGTCTGAGGTGGGGCGTGGCTGACCTCCTCCTTACAGGCCTTCCTTATCGGTCCTATGGGCCTGTTGGGAAAAATGGACTAACACAAAGAAACCGAAGTAACAGCAGGAGATGGTCGGGGAGAGGGGCCCAAGTCTGCAGGGATGGTCTGGGGGTTGCGAGCCAGCACTCTCATCATCCTAAGTAAGCATTATAAAGTAAGTGTGCTTGTTAGATACACACAGCTTCTAGAGAAATCCTCTACAGCTCCTGGACTGCAGTCCAAGCCCCTCCCATTCAGCAGCTCTGCATCTCCCACGGCAGGCTGGCTAAAATCTCTCTAATGTCCTCTTGGGCTGTTCCTAGCCCACATCATCAGAAGAGGGAGAGTTTCAGTTCATTTTTGGATTCTGCACTAATAATGAAGGGAGTAAGTGGGGCAGGGGGCCAAAACAAAAAAGAATCAAAAATCCATATTACTTCAAAATCCAGGTTTCACTGTGAATCTGGCTGAAATGCTTTCCTTTTCTTCTTTCTCAAATCCGCAATCCTTAGGCTTTGGCAAGCCAGTGTAAAAGATGCGAGTCTGTCTCCAGTGTGACCGTGAAGCACTAAGATTGATTTCATGGCCAGGTGCTCCTGAGAATCAGACCCATTATGCTTTAGTCACATGCCTGCATTCGGGAATCATGCAAATTAGAGCTGCCCACGGAGCTTCCTTTCCTGCACGTGATAGCTCTCTTTAAGATGAGATTTCTGGATAAACTCTGGTGTTTCCACAGATGGCCATTTACATAACTGAGCAAAGAAGAGCCAAGTAATAACTGCCTTCGGCTTGCGGCTTTCTAGGAGAAATGGTCAACACTTCTTTTATTATTATACTGAGGATATTTTAAAGATTATATAATTTCCTTCATTTTCAGTGTAACAATAATCACTGACTTCCTTCTTTTGAAGACAAAAAGAGGAAAATGGGAACTAAATCTCGTTCCCTTTTAAAATTATTTGCTGCTACAACAATAATGCTCTTAATCAAGCTATTTAATTTTCCTTGATCCCCTAGAGAAGGGTGCATAGAATTAAGAGGTGTTCACACCCTCCAGGGCCTTTCTCAGGCCTGATATATTTATGATGTGTGCCTATGTGCCTAGAAGGTTCTACTCTTACCACTCTTCCAGGTCAGAAACACCTGGGGATCGGGGCTCTTCTAATCAGTTTCCTATAGCCTAGTCACCTTCTAGATATTTCCACTATGTTTCTACCCAACTAAAAGCCTCAATTCTCCTTCTGAGTGCTCCTTTGAGAGTAACTTTTCCCACTTAAACTATGAAGACCAAGGAATTCATCCTTGAACAAATCATGTGACCATGAGTCCACAGAGCTTCCTAGGGTAGACACAGGGCAAGCAAGCAAATCTGAGGAAGCCCAAGAACTCCATGCCCAGGGGACATGTCCCCGGCCTGGTTCTGGGCATCCAACGCTCTTCAGCAGGGGCTGAGCAAGGAGAAACGGGACTGAGTTTTAAGTTGTAAATACCTGGGAAAATTTTATACCGGCCCGGGCTGTATCAAAGACTCAATGAATCAGAATTTGGGGGAGTTAAGTCTCAGGAACATACATTTTGTAAAGCTTCAAAAGAGATTCATGTACACAGGTAAGGTTGCCAATCTTTGCCCTGCCTTCTTAGTACCAGAAAGTGGGGCCCTCAGACTTCACAAAAGATCAGTGTTCCTGCCTCCCTCCTTGACTTCAGACCTAAACGTGGGAGTGTCTGTGTGACAACCTTCCCTCCTTGAGGTGCAGGTGAGGATGCCAACAAGATATCAAACATCACATGCCGTTCAGATGAAGGACAGTCCTACGCCCCACTCACATGGGGCTCCATTTGCTTTCTGGTTGAGAAAAATACCCAAAGGCTAGCTCCTGAAGAAAATCTATTGTTTTTACCCCCAGTTAATAAACTTTTGATTGGCACAGTTTTGAGACAATGCATTAGGAATGGCAGAGAAGTTTGCTGAATGGAAGAAAGCCGGGGGGGTCTAATGACCCGCCACCCTGCAAAGCCAAGATGAAAAGAAGGCTCACTTCAGCTCTGTTTGAATAGGAGATAGGTGAGCTCTGAAAGTAAATTACCTGGTTCCTCCAGCTGTAGCAAAGGCACAAGATATATCTGTTCCTAAGCAACAGACAGAAGCCTTTATTTCCCATCATTGCTCAGGCTGGAAAAATTCCCATTCCCTGTTTCCCTTACATCACACCCCCTACTTCCTACTTACCTGCAGAACAGAAGCTTGAAATGGTGCCCTGCCCCTTCCCTGATGCTATCTCGTACACAGGCAAAATTCTCAGAAAGACCCAGCCCTGTTCTTTTTGGGTATGAGGAAAGGAACACAATCTAGAACGCCATCTGTCATCCTGAAATAGCCAACAGTGGCACTATTTTTACCCAGCAATTATCAAACAAATGGAGTCATTTGAAAGAGTCACAGCTGTTCCCCTGTGTTATCTCAGTACAAATATGACACAGTGCATGCTGATTTTGTTTCTGCTTTGTGTCTCATGTACACCAAGCAAGTGATAATTTCTCAACCTCCCAGCAGAACACAAGTCAAAGTGTGTACTCCAAAACTGAGTCATCCGGGCAAATTAAAAATCCCTCGTTATCTTGATTATGTGGGTCAGGGTTTCACTAAATGTGATTCTCATTTAGAAAATGAATGCAACGAACTCCCTATTTCAGAGTGAGTGCTAGGAAGTTTTTTAATCTCACAGAAACATCAAGTTTTCTCCCGGTTAAATGGGACCTAAAAGAATGTACTTTTGAAACGTGTGTCAGCCCTTTTAACAAAAAAGCAAAATCCTGCAAAATCAATTCTATTTCCCTATGATCAACCATCATCATAAAGTCAAAAAGATGTCCTACTGAAATAAATGTCTCTAGTAAACTGAACACACACACTCGTTCACACACGCATGTGTGCACACACGCACTCACACACCCAGGCAACTCTATCCAACATTTGTCGTGCTTTTTGTCCACCTGCATCCCAACCCTCTGCCTATGGATGGAGAATTCCCAGCCTAAGGAGCAGTGCTCACCTCCCACAATAACAGTGAACATGCCAAAGACTTGCTTTCCCAGCTTCCTTGCAACTGGGACAAAGACACACGATGTGGGCACCGCCACTCAGATGAACCCACCCAAGAGTACAGAGCTCACCCAGAGCTGCCTCTGGGCACAGAGGTGCTACAAGGAACATAGAGTCACTGCAGCAGCAGGGCTGGTGTGGGCATGCAGTGTTTGGTACCAATGGCATCGGGGTGCAAGTTGCATCCTCTAATGCTGTGCAGTAAGAGGAGTGTCCACCAGACCAGCCCTGAGGGCTGACTCAGGTTCCGTCCCTGACTCCCCAGCCCACCCAGAGACCCTGTGAATCAGGCAACACCCTTTCAAACAATTCATTTGCTGCTTAAATCAACCAGCACTGTTTGTTACCACCAAGAACCTTAAGTCAAAAAGTATTTTTTCAATGGTTTTAACCATGTGAATACCAATAATATGCTTGGAGTTGTTACCCTTCAAAATTGTCCAGCTCTTTCCCAATTCCTGAGTCTCTTTATTTTCTGTACACCTAATTCACAGACATTTCTCTAACTCCTGAGAATCCCGATTCCTCACTTTCAGCTAGGAATGTAACTGAAAGCAGGAAGACATAAGTCATAGGAAGAAGATACACTTTAATGCATAAAGTGATGATGCACTGGCAGACCTCATCATTTTTGAGCAGCGCCTCTTAAACTTGACTGTGCTTATGAACCTCTTGGGGACTGCGTTAAAATGCAGACACATTCAGTAGGCCTGAGATTCCACAGCCCTCCCAAGCTCCCAGTGAAGCCCATCCACAACTGCTAGTCTACAACTGCACTGGGTATAGCAAGGCTGTCA
This sequence comes from Balaenoptera physalus, assembly GCF_965194825.1. NCBI lineage: Eukaryota > Metazoa > Chordata > Mammalia > Artiodactyla > Balaenopteridae > Balaenoptera > Balaenoptera physalus. The sequence goes on from NC_138883.1 coordinate 39,777,052, forward strand.
GAGATCCGGGCACTCTTCCTAAGTCCCCAAAATGAAACCGTCCCAGGCCCCCCAAAAAATTCAATGTGTTCTCTCTTCATTTTCTAGAGCTCATCTCCTTTACCTCTCTTTTTAATTTTATATCTAGAATAATTAGACTTAAAGTGGCAATACACTCCATCATTTGGCACGCAATTCTCACCAAATGAAAACTTCCCATGTGCAAAGTGTTGTAATATATGAAACACATTAGATCTTGCCTCACTGGTTCTCAAAATGTTGAATTCTATAAAACTAGCCTATTTAATACAAAAGCCACTTAGGTTTTCTGTTTGGATTCTCCAGATTAAATGGTATTAGGGACCTCTACTGTTTTATAGTTTCTAAGATTCTCACTTGGGTGGCCTTTAATTTTTTTCAAATGTAAATTAAAAGTATAAACGCTTATCTTTGAAGCACAGTAACCCTGTAGTAACAGAGGTGTAGGGACACAAAGAAGAAATATTCTCTGTACCTCACCCTGATGTAAAAATATATTTTGTATGTATTGTCTCACTTTCCCTCATGCACTTGATGGAGTTTTAAACAGCAATGTCTTTAAAAGCGGAAGGCCTGTTTCTTTTCAATATCAACCAAATTGTCTTGCAAAGTGTTGTGCATTTAGAGTTCATATCCACCATCCTCTATAGAGCTCAGATATCACTTCAGCAGCTTTTACCCCGAAAATTGGTCGTCATATTTTTCTCATCATAAATCAATATCATTTCTGAAGGCAGGCCGTATTCTACTTTCTTGTAACACTGATAACTCCCCATTAAACATGTCCAAAATTTCACAATACATAAGAAAATTAAGAGGGGCCACAACCTTTTTTCACACATTGAGAAACAATGTAGTCAGCCAATAATTTCCAGAGAACCACAGGGTAGCTAGGAACATCATCTTTTAACTCTCCTAATATGAAATTCTATCTTTTTTATATTATGATGGACAGCTGGGATTAAGACTCAAAAATAGGAAAAAAAAATAGGAAAAATTAGGGACATTTTACCACTTCTATTATGAATATTAATCCTTCCTGTGTTACAAGGGGATTCTCTGCTCCCTTTGCCCTCTTTGTAGAAGGCAGGCGTGCCAACCTTGGACCTGGCTGCAGACCTAGAAGTAGCCTCACCTCCCTGTGGACTCAGCTCCAGCCCAGCTCATCCGTAATCCTACCACTAGCCCCACGTGCCCACAATCCTAGGAACGGGTCTACTGACTGGACCCACTGCAGATGTGGAAGCAACCCCATGACCCAGCTCTAACCTCACTCAACCATGGTCTCAGAAGCAGTCCTGGACACCTGGGCACCCAGAAGGAGCCATGCTTGCCTGTGCCCCAGGGTGCTGGCCCACCAAGCCAGCCTCTTGACTGAGATTCAGCCCCACTCAACTGTGGTCCCAGAGGCAGCTCCCTCAGCCTGGGGACCCAGTAGGATATAGTTACCAGCTGAAACCAATCTGTAAAAACTGGAAGAGGTGACTGCTCCTTCAAATGCACAGACACCAAGGCAGCGCTACAAGGATCATGAAAAATCAGGCAAACATGATACCACTAAAGGAAACTAGTAAAGCTCTAGTAATTGACCCTAAAGAAATGGAGATCCATAAACTGCTTGATAAAGAATTCAAAATAATCATCTTAAAGCTCAATGAACTACAACAGAACACAGATAACTAAATGAAATCAGGAAAACAATATATGGATAAATGAGAAGTTCAACAAAGTAAAAGAAACTATAGAAGTTTAGAAGACAAACTGAAGGACATCCTGTGTTCATGGATTGGAAGAATTAATATTGTTTAAATGTCCATCTTTCCCAAAGCAATCTACAGATTCAAGGCAATCTCTATAAATATACCAATGGCATTTTTTACAGAAATAGGAAAAGCAATCCTAAAACTCATTTGGACCACAAAAGACCCTGAATAGCCAAAACAGTCTTGAGTAAGAAGAACAAACCTGGAGATATCACACTCTCTGATTTCAAAATATATTACAAAGCTACAGTAATCAAAACAGTATGGTACTGGCATAAAAACAAACACATAGGCCAATGGAACAGAATAGAGAGCCAGAAATGAACCCATGCGTATAATACTGTCAACTGATCTTCAACAAGGGTGCCAAGAATACACAATGGGGAAAAGACAGTCTCTTCAATAAATGGTACAGGGAAAACTGGATATCCACAAGCAAAAGAATGAAATTGGACCCTTTTTTCACACCATATACAAAAAACAAACCAAAATGATTAAAGACTTAAACACAAAGCTTGAAACAATAAAACTCTTGGGAGAAAATATAGGGAAGAAGCTTCTAGACATTGGACTGAGCAACGATTTCTTGGATATGGCACCAAAAGCACAAGCAACAAACTAAAACACTTTTGCACAGCAAAGGAAGCAATTAAGAAAATGAAAAGGCAACCTAAGAAAAAGGAGAAAATACTGTAAACCACATATCAGATTAATATCCAAATATATAAGGAACTCATACAGCTCAATAGCAAAAAGCAAATAACCTGATTAAATATAGGCTAAGGGCCTAGATAGACATTATTCCAAAGAAGACATACAAATGGCCCAAAGGTATATGAAAAGGTGCTCAACACCACTAATCATCAGGAGAATACAAATCACCTCACACCTGCTAGGATGGCTAGGATCATTAAAAAAGGACAAGTATTGGTGAGGATGTGGAGAAAAGGGAACCCTTGTACACTGTTGGTGGAATGTAAACTGGTGCAGCCACTATTGAACACAATATGGAGGTTCCTCAAAAACTTAAAATTACAATTATCATTTTATCTACCAACCCCACTTCTGGGTATATATCCAAAGGAATTGAACTCTAGATCTCAAAGAGGTATCTGTATTCCCATGTTCACTGCAGCATTATTCACAATAAACAAGATACGGCAATAGACAAGATATGATGGAACAATGTCCATCAATGGATGAACGGATAAAGAAAATGTGGCATATACATATATACAATTGATTATTATTCAGACTTAAAAAAGAAAGAAATCCTGCCGTTTGCAACTACATAGATGGACCTGGAGAACATTATGCTAAGTGAAATAAGCCAGTCACAAAAAGACAGATACTACACGATCTCACTTACATGTGGAATCTAAAATAGTCAAACACAGAGAATGGATGGTGGTTGCCAAGGGCTGGGGGAGAGGGAAATGGGGAGATGTTGGTCACAGGGTACAAAGTTTTAGTTACGCAAAATAAATAAGTTCTGGAGATTTACTGTGCAACATAGGGCATATGATTAATAATACGGTACTGTGTACTTACAATTTTGCTAAGAGGGTAAAACTTATGTTAAGTGTTCTTACCACATAAGGAAAAATATCTACAGCTTTTTGTATGCAAAAAAAGAAAAAGAAAAAAAAGAAACAAATAACCCAAAATGTCCTCATATATATTAAAGAAATTGAATTTGTAGTTTAAAAAAAAAAAAACCTCCAGGACTGGATAGCTTCACCAGGAAATTGTACTAAACATTAAAAGAAGAATATCAGTTTTGCACAAACACTTCAAGAAAATGGAAGATAAAGAAACATCTCCCAACCTATTTTATGAGGCCAGAATTATCTTGATAAAAAGACTGGGCAAAAACATTAAGACAACTTAGACCAGTATTTTTCATGAAGAACACAGACATAAAATTTCTCAAATTTTTACCCAAAGAAATCCAACAATACATTAAAAAAGGATAATACATAAGTCCAAGTGGTCTTTATCCCAGGAATGCAAGAATGGGTCAACATTCAAAATCAATGCAATTCAACATACTAACAGACTAAGGAAGAAAAATCATATGATCTCCTCAATAGATGCAGAAAAAGCAGTTGACAAACTTCCAAATCCATTCCTTTTTTTTTTTAACATCTTTATTGGAGTATAATTGCTTTACAATGGTGTGTTAGTTTCTGCTGTATAACAAAGTGAATCAGCTATACATATACATACATCCCCATATCTCCTCCCTCTTGCGTCTCCCTCCCACCGTCCCTATCCCACCCCTCTAGGTGGACACAAAGCACAGAGCCGATCTCCCTTCCACATCCATTCTTGATCAAAGTGCTCAGCAAACTAAGAATAGAAGGCAATTGCCTCAACCTGACAAAGGGCAACTACAAAAAAATCTACAGGTAACACCAGACTTAATGATAAAAGACTAGATGTTTTCCCCCTAAGACTGGGAGCAATGCCTTTCTCTTCAACAGTATCATCTTTAGTTACATTGTTGCCTAAGTATTTCACATTTTTTATGCCCGTGTACATAGTATTGTTTCTTAATTGTAAATAGCACTGTGTTTTAAGTTAATTGCTAGAATAAAGAAAAAGATTGTGAAGTGGTTTTTTTTTTTTGTATATTTTACCTTGCAACCTGTGAAACTGCTAGCCTCACTTAATAGTTCTAGTAACTTTAATGTAGATTACAATTGACAGCTCAGGGCATATAGATCTTCTAGGTATTGAGTACAGGGGTAACCCTCAAATGAAGATGAACTAGCAAAATTCTCACCAACCACATGAGGAAATGAATCACCATGAGAATAAAAACTGCAAATAAAGAGAGTTTTACTTCTTCCTTTTCAATCTGTATGTCTTGTCTTTTTCTCCCCATACTGCAATATACAATATAAAAAGAAAATCCAGGAGAACTTATTCATAGAAATTGACACACTGATTCTAAAATTTATATGGAAATACAAATGACTTCAATTACCCCAAACCTAAAGCGTTGAAAAAAAAAAAAAAAAGGGAGAACAAAGTGGAAGGACTTACACTACCTGATCACAACATTTATTTTTCTTTTTTGTATAATACATAATATACAGCATACTGTATATAATATACAATAAGTATCTGGTATAAAGACAGACATATAGACCAATGAAAGAGAACAGACACTCCAGAAATAATCTCACACATATATGGTCAATTAATTTCCAATAAAAGTGTCAAAGCAATTAAATGGGGAAAGGATAATCTTTTTCAACAAGTGGTGCTAAAACAATTAGATGTCCATGTGCAAAAAAAAAGAATGAACCTTGACACTTTGTTAACAACTTGAACAAAAATATAAAATGGATCATTAGACCTAAATGTAATATCTAAAACTATAAAACATCTAGAAAAAAAACATTGGAAAAATTACTTGAGGCTTTGGTTTAGGCAAAGATTTCTTAAGTAGAATACAGTAAGCACAAACATAAAATTTGTTTAAAGGAAAATTAGATTTTATCAAAATTTAAAACTTGCTCTTCAAAATACACTGTTAGGAAAATGAAAAGGCAAGCGACAGACTACAAGAAAATATTTGTAAAACATATCTGACAATGAACTTGTGTTGATTCCATCTACCTGAAATTTTAGAAAAGGCAAAACTATAGAGATGGAAAACAAATCACAGTTGCCAGGGTCCCCAGAGGGGCACAAGCAAAATCTGGGGGTGAGGAAAATGTTCTATATTACGAATGTGATGGCGGTTACAAAATTGTCCACAGTTTTCAAAACTTACAGAGTGCTGCACCTAAAACTGGTGAGTTTTATTTCATGTAAATTGTATGTCAATAAAGCTATAAGAATATAGCAATAACGTATGATCGAATATCATTAAACAGAAAGTAAAAAGCACCTGTGATTCAGCCATCCAGACACCTCCATGGTTAAGACTTCTGTGTACTAAAATGTTTATATTTTTACCATAAAAATGATCGTTGTAAATTTTGCAACTTAACTTTGTCAATTGTTTTGTAACCCACCTCTTTTTTTTCCACTCAACATATCCTGTGTCCACAAAGAAACAGGACAACCACATGACTTCCAGTGGCTTCAAAATTATCCATTGTATTCGTGTAAAATAACTCATTTGGTTTCTTTCCCAGTGTTTATTATTGTGAGCAGTGTTGTCAAGAATCCTGCTCTCTGATCACCATCTCCCTTATTTCTAGTTCACTCCTCTTAGAACTCCCAATCTCACCATCTGATTCTTCCACAACTGGCATTCCCTCAATCCCGCTACCTTCTCAGAATCTCTCACCCTCTTCAAGATTTGCTGCCTTCTTTCCCCAGCTCCCAACACCATGGTCGGTCACCACACATCTCACTGGACACTCCCTACACTCACTGCATCTTCCCACTGCATCAGACCCACTTAGCAAAACCACCCTCCATAAAATCCAACTCTGCCCCACAGATGAACGAGGCAGGAGGAAACCAGTGGGCGAGCTGAGTGGCCTCACACTGTACTCTGGGCCCCTCAGTGCTGTGCAACCATCAGGCTGTATCCCTGGTCCCTTCTCTCCCAGCCCAGTGCCTCTCAAACTATCTGTTGTGAAGGACCAGATGTTCTTATTTCCAATCCATTATAGACCAACATTCTTGTAAAATACGATAAAAGCGTTACAGCAATGCCAACTGCTATAGCTGTTTCTAAATGCTGACTCTCACTTTCTGTGCTGGTGTCTTCAAAGGTGCACCTGTGCCCTGCAATCCCAGATGACCCTCCCACACCTTGTGGTCTCCTCAAACCACCAGCACGCCCACCCCTTCTTCTCTCTCAGTGATGACCTTGTTTCCTCCTTCTCAGGGAGGGAATGAAGACAATCAGAAGGGGCCAGGCTTCCCATACACTCTCTCTCTCCCTTTACTACAGATGAACTGTTTACAGATGAGCGATCCACGTTCCCATCTGCGGCCAAATCCTCCATTTATGCACTGGGCCGCACCCTTCTCATCCGCTCAAGAACACTCTTCTTTCTCTCGCATCCAAGATTCTTCCCTTTCCAAGGGATCACTCTCATCCATCTAAACGCTGTTGTTTCTCCCATCTTAAAAAAAAATTAGCCTCCCTTTACCCCACTTCCCTGCTGCCTCTGGATTCCACTTTCCTTCGGTGCTGTTATACTTTCTCCAGTCTCTCTTCCCCTCTCCTCAACCTACGCCGATCAGGCTTGCCCCACCGCTCCATTCAACTGCTTTCTCAAGGTCAAAGACATCCACTAGGTAAAATCCAACAGTCAACTGTCAGCCTTTGAAGCAAACACGTGTGATGGTCCACATCTTGTTCCCAGGGCCCACCTGTGATCTCAGCCGCAGCTGTAGCAGAAAGTCCCATGCTCACTCACAGCCTTCCTCATCAAGCACCCACCTCACCTCTCTGCTTTTCTGCCTCAAGGCCTTCTCCCACAGCAGCCTGCAAAGCGTGGAAGCAGAGGGGAGTCAACACTCCCAGGAAAACTCTCAACCAATGAGGGACTGGATAAATGTCCCAGCTTCCCATCATTTGTACAGACAAGTCTGGGGGCACTCTGGCTCCTTCTCAGATGTCTCAGTGGAGCTGACCCTATAATCTAGAGCAGCAACCTCAATCACACACCCTTTAATGGCTTTCTTCCACAATCTCACCTCTCATTCCTGTTCCTTGGATCACCTCCAAATAAATACCTGTACCAAAGACCTTGTTCACAGACCCTGCTTTTAAAGGAACTGACACTAAGGCAAACCTTATCTAACTTACCAACCACATTTGACATGGTTGATCATTCTCTCTCCCTTGAACAGATTCTCACTTGGCTTCTAGGACATGAGCTCTCCTGTTTTTCCTCCCACCTCGCTGCTTGCTCCCTGTAAGACTCTGCTAGCCCTCCCTGACCCCCTGAGTCCTTCGCCACTTCTCTCCCATGCCTATGCTTACTCCTTGGGGGATGTGAGCCAGTATCATGGCTTTAAGTATCACCCAAATGCTGAAGACTCTCAAATTTCTATATTGAGACCAGATCCTTCCCTCGAACTCCAAACTCAGGCATCCAACTACCTACTCAATATCTTTACTAGGATGTTTAAAAGACGTCTCAGACTTGATGCTCCCAACACTAGACTCCTGATGCCCACTCCAGTGCCAACCCTCACCTGCCCAAACCTATTCCTTCCACTGCCTTCTCTCAAAGTTCATGGCAACTCCTTCCTTCCGGTGCTCAGGCCAAAATCCTTCCAATGACCCTTGATATCTCTCTCTCATACTCCATGCAATGAGTGAATTCTGTCAGTTCTATCCTCAGAAGAGTACCTATGTCATACTGGAGATGAGTGAGTGTGTGTGCGTCTCTCCAAATTCTGACTAGCTCTCACCGCTTCCACTGCTACTCTGCTGAATCAAGCTACCACCATTTGTGGCCAACATTCTACTTAACTGGGGTCACCCTTTACCCACCTTTCATCAATTCTCAAAAAAGCAGCCAGAATAATACTGTTAAAATGTATGTTAGATCACATTGCGGGTGTCATCAAAATCCTTCGCAGCTTCAAATCCCACACAAAGCAAAATGCAGTCTTCACACCAGGTCTCAGGACTACCCCACCTGACCCTGCAGCACCTCCCTCACCTCACCTCTTCCTGCTCCCCTTCTCTCACCCTGTTCCAGGTACACTGGCCTCCCTGCCATTCTCACCTACACCAGGCACATTCCTGGCTCTTCCTTTTCAAATCCTTTGAGGACTTTAGGGATAACATTTGAGTGGGAAGATATAAAATTCATGTGTTGATTTGATGTGTTAGTTATGAGCGTTTTTTTTGCCAGCTGTGTCCTTTTTAGACTTCTTCAAACCACTCACATTTATTGCAAAAGGACTGGATCCCCTTTCATGGGATCTGCTGGATTCTGTTCCAAACACACTAAGAAGTATAAAAACCTTGCCTGGATATTATAACTGATAAATAAATAACAACATAATTACCACTCTACTCTCATGGTAAACTATTTTGCAGAATAGTTGTGAATTTCTTAATAATCATCCTACTATATACATCTGTAGTTCCATCCAAAATTATAGCTTAATTAATCTACCAATGGGCATAAGATAGGCTTGTTCCTTTAACTATACTTAGGAAACGAACTTGGATTCCGAGAGCGCTGAACAGAGTCTGGCAGCGCACACATTCCCTCTACCTGCGTCACCTCTGAGCTTCAAGGACTTCGTCTGTGATCTGTAAATAATGAAGTATAAAAAGAGAAAAGGCTTCTGGACACCAAGCTATCAATAAATTTATCCAGGTCCTTTCAGAAGGAGAATATTTATTCAATCAAGCACTCACAGTTCAGCTAACCTAGCCTCCTCTGTTTCCTATAAAAGCAAGTGTGATGAGAGAAAAATCCAAGAAAAAGTCTTTAACTTAAGAAGATGCTAGAATTTTCACTACTATGAGACAAACAGAAGTAAGATCCCAAAGTCCTTTCTATATACAAGGGAGGTGTGAGCAGGGAGGTGTTCGCTGCATATGCCATGGCTGTGCAAGTGGAAAAAAAAAAAAAAGAAAAAGCAACAGTTTTGATAAACTTTAGGTAAATTCCAAAATAACTCTTTTGTTCTCTATGCTTGAGTTTCCTAATATGCAAAATGTAGGCTTTCCATTGTGGATTGAAACCTGACCCTGAATAAATAATCCAACAGAGAGAGCCTGTAAAGGGCCCAGTACCCCGAGGGTCCAAAATGATTTCAGTTCTTCTGCTTTTAAAACTGTGTTTGTTTGGGACAAGTGAAGAACAATGAAAAGTCAAACTCTACACTTTAAGTCGTCAGTAAGTCAACAGGCAATAAAACTCTGTTTATGGTGTCAACATGACTCAAAAAAAAAAAATTTTAGTTAACTTTCTTTCAAGTAAAAAAAGATGTCTTGCATTTTTACATAATCCTTCAGAGCAACTGTCATTTTCACAACAGCCAGTTCAGCCCCTTAACCCTGCCAGAGAGCCAAAAAGAAAACATAATGTCGGCCGCGAGAGTAATGAAAAGAACATTCAGTTTCACTAATTATCACCAACACATACGAGGGTGAACAGAAGAAGGAGAGGCATGTCTCATTCCAACCAAAGCAATCAATTTTTGTCAAATGCATCTGATGTAGAGAACACCAAAGGGATAAACAGACGAGAATCCCTTTCTTCAAAATGTTTACAATCTAGTTACTGGGTAGATATAATAAAATCAGGAAAAAAAATGTTTTTCTTTTTAAAGCTAATCAGTTAAAATTAAAGAATTTTGGACTTCCCTGGTGGCGCAGTGGTTAAGTATACACCTGCCAATGCAGGGGACATGGGTTCGAGCCCTGGTCCGGGAAGATCCCAAATGCCACGGAGCAACTAAGCCCATGCGCCACAACTACTGAGCCTGCGCTCTAGAGCCCGCGAGCCACAACTACTGAGCCCACGTGCCACAACTACTGAAGCCTGCGCGCCTAGAGCCCGTGCTCCGAAACAAGAGAAGCCACCGCAATGAGAAGCCCGCTCACCGCAACGAAGACTAGCCCCTGATCACCGCAGCTAGAGAAAGCCCGCACGAAGCAACGAAGACCCAACGCAGCCAAAAATAAATTTATTAATTTTTTTAAAATTAAAGAATTTCAATTAATAAGACTCAGATATTCCAAAAGACTTCTAAATAAAAACTGCTAATCTGGGAACGCCCCACTGCTTCTAATTACATGTTATTGAATCCAAAGGCAATGACACAAGATGAAGTCATTCCTTTTTCCTAAAACCAAACAGGGTTAGCTGGGGAGCTGCCAAGCATTCTCTGTTACAGGAAACAAAAGCCTGGGACGTAGCTATAAGTGTGTCCCAACACAATGACTACTAAGAGTGGATGCTCTGAGATGTTTTTTAACCTGAATTACATGTGGGTCTCTCCAAAAGGATCCCAGAGGGAGGCCACATCACCATCTCGAGATAAGCCTAGGGGACCTTTGGTTACTTCCTACACTGGCTATCATTTAGCCCAGGGAGATCCCAGGGGATTTCTATCCCATTTCAGTGGATTCTCAAGCCAGTTTGGACCCTAGTCCCCAAAACTGGTTCCTAACGACAGAGAACCACTGGCCTAACCTAATCCCACTGCCTCCCTCTCGCCTGGGTGACAGCCCATAAATTATCCCTTGTGTGTCACATCTTCAATCTCTCCCCCCTCCATTGGCTTCCCACCCTCCCCCAAGCCTTTCAGTATACTCAAGTCTCCTCTCAAATCTTCTAATGGAATTCTAAGCTGCCCTCTCATCTCCTTACCTTCTCCTACAAACTCCTCAACAGAACAGCCCATATTCACTAGCCCTACCTCCTCACCTCCCTTTACACCGTAATTCCTCCGATCCAGCTGCTTCAGCTGCCTTCACCCCACGTGGCTAAACCACCTCGCAAGTCGCCAGCCACCTTGTCACGGCCGTTTGAAGACGGTGCTCACTCCTTATCCTGTTGGATCTCTTGGCTTTACGACATGAGAAGTGTCCTCCTTTGCCTCTGTGACCACACTCTCCCTGGGCTTTGCTCCTAACTCTGGCTCCCCTTTCCCGCTCTCACTTGGGATGCTCTAGTTATCCACCCTCATCAACAGCTGTACCCCTCCAGCTTCGGCCGTCCCGCTTTTTCTCACTCCACTCACTCTCCCTGAGCAATCTATTATTCACTGTTGTGGCTTCTCTTAAGCCTATTCACCAATGTCTCCCAAATCTAAAACCACCAACTCTCTCTCGAGCTCTAGACTCCTATTTCCAATAGCCTGTCTTGCTTCTCTATCCAGAAGTCCCACATGCATCTTTTTTTTTAATTTTTATTTTATATTGAAGTATAGTTGATTAACAATGTTGTATTAGTTTCAGGTGTACAGCAAAGTGATTCAGCTATACATATACATGTATCTATTCTCTTTCAAATTCTTTTCCCAGTTAGGTTACTACAAAATACTGCTTTGATTACTGTAATTTTGCAGCAAGTTATAATATAAAATCAGGAAGTGTGAATGCTCCAGGTTTGTTCTTCCTTTTCAAGACTGTTTTGGCTATCTGGGGGTCCCTTGAGATTCCACATGAATTTTAGGGTACGTCTTTTTACTTATGCAAAAAAACATCATTGAGAGTTTTTTAAATCTGTAGTATTGACATCTTAACAATATTAAGGCTTCTAATGCATGAACCTCTCCATGAATATCTTCTTTAATATTTTTCAGCAATGTATTGTAGTTTTACCTCTTTGATTAAGTTAATTCTCAGGTATTTTATTCTTTTCATTCTATTATAATAAAATTGTTTTCTTAATTTTCCTCTTGGAGTGTTCATTGTTAGTTTACAGAAACGCAGCTGATTTTTGTGTTGCCTTTGTATCCTGCTACTTTGCTGAAAATGTTTATACATCAATTTTTTTGTGGAATCTTTAGGGGGTCTCTCTACATATAAGATTATATAATTTGTGAACAGAAAGAATTTTACTTCTAAATTTTTAAAATTTCCAAAACTATGACCTAGATTTTTTTTCTTTTTTTTTTTTAATTATTTTTCTTTTTTCTTTTTGCCTGCATTGGGTCTTCATTGCTGCGTGCGGGCTTTCTCTAGTTGCGGCGAGCAGGGGCTACTCTTCGTTGCAGTGCATGGGCTGCTCATTGCAGTGGCTTCTCTTGTTGCAGAGCACGGGCTCTAGGCGCGTGGGTTTCAGTAGTTGTGGCACGTGGGCTCAGTAGTTGTGGCTTGCAGACTCTACAGTGCAGGCTCAGTAGTTGTGGCGCACGGGCTTAGTTGCTTCACCGCATGTGGGCTCTTCCCAGACCAGGGATCCAACCCATGTCCCCTGCATTGGCAGTTGGATTCTTAACCACTGCCCCACCAGGGAAGTCCCCTAGACTTTTTTCTCTTTTTCAATTCTCATGTACTCCATTTTATTGCAGAAGTCCCACATGCATCTTAAATGTGTCCCCAAACAACTCATCGTCTTGGCCTCCAAATGCACTTTTTCTCTTACCTTCTGTTTTAAACAGTGGGAGTTTCATTGAACCAGCTGCCTAATCTTGAAAACTCTATAATCTTTTATTTCTCCTTTACCCTCTATATCTAAGATCTCTAAGCCATGGATTCCATCTCCAAATTGTCTCTTACATCTGTATGTTCCACACACACTGCCTGAGCTCAGCCCCTGAACACCTCCTGCTTGGCTTCATCCAACAACTGCTAACTCATCTCTCCCTCCCCCGCCCCCTTCCCCTTCCTCTCTCTCCCTTGTCTACATTTCACAGGGCTCCCTCCCAGGTTAATTACAGTTTCTCTGAACAGGAGAGAAGAAGGCAGAAGTACAGTTAGCCCTGAGGCACTGGCTCGTTTCCCTAAGTAAGCGCATAGGAATCTAATGCAACAGCCAGAGGACTGTGACTTGCTGGCCTAAAAGGTAAATTAAATCTTTCCTAGTACAGTAAATGAGGTGCTCTGGGATGAGGCTCCAATCCAGCTCACCTGTACGCACTCCCCCAAATAATTCCCACATGCGCATCCCCCATCACCCCTGCACCCCCGGTGCTCCAGACCCGTGCTCTTGCAGCCCCGCTATCTTGGACGTATTGTGCCTCACCTCCTTCCCACCATGCAGATGCTTTCTCATATTTCCAGGCCCAGCTCAAATGTCATCTCCTGTCGATAACTCTTCCTGCCCCATCAAGTGGAGTCATTATCATCATTATCTTCCAGCACCTCCACACAACTCTGAATGTGCCCCTCTCCTAGCACTTAGTACCCATTTCCATTATGTAATAACCATGAGGTCACCTCCATATTGAGAGAACCCAGTAAGTGCTTGGCCTACAGTAGAAATTCAATAAACAAACACCTTTTCAGCGGTGAGTGCTGACTCAAGTGAAACACAGCCAAACACAGGATGATTTACTGAGGTGTTCATTTGTGCTTTCTTCCGGCTGCTATTGCTGTCAGCATTTTTCCTTTCCCTCCCAAGAAGGTAGACAACTGTAGGTTTGGAGTTCTGGTCTCCCTGGCCAGAGTCACTGGAGAATGTCATGGTTTTTTTATATTGCAGGGTCATAAATAGAAGTTGCAAGGTATCCTAGGAAGTTCCCACCCAGTGGTCTGTGGAAGGAAGCCAATGCCAAAGGGGATAGGACATGGATATTCCTCAAGACCAGGAAAGGAATGAGTCTGAGGGATTGTACTCTGTCAGTAACCTAGACCCTGTTTCCACTGTGCTTGGATGGGTGGGTGAGTGGCGAAGCTACCCCAGAAAGCCTACAGTGGATGGACACTATTCACTGTCTCCCAGAGTGGTCAGTGGTGTGAAAGCTGGGAGGGTCAGCTGACTCGGCCTAACTGCTGTTCCAGTCTTCAGCTGGCATGTCAAACTGTGCAACTATCTTTATGGAGCCAACTGTGGACAGCAGACTGAGCCCCACCCAAAATTTGTGGCCCTGCTAGTCTGGGATTCTTATATGCTCCCTTGGAGTGGTCAAAGTTACTTCAGTAATGATTGAGATTGAATTTTCCCTCCAATGGGCCACTGATTCCATGTAATTCAGAGAAATAAAGCAATGTGACCTAAAGTAATATTGCGATCTAAAATTAATACCAACTACACAATGCTCATTCAAATCCCCAGGAAAATCACAGGATCCCTCAGAGCATCCTTGAAACAGCTTTGGGACAGAACATTGGCCCATTCTTACTTTGAACACACATTATCTAATATGCCAAGATGCTATTACACAGAAATGAAATTGCTGGCACATATACATCTGTTTAAAACTATTAGAAAGTCTTCTTTTGGTATGTGCTATGACATATCTCTTCAAATCATATCGGTTTGCAAAGCCAAAGGCAGAAACAATCCAGGATGACCAATTACAGTTTTGCAAGATACTAGGATCTAGGAAGGAAGCAGACATCTAGGGAAGTGCAGTTCTCGAAAATGGCCACAAGATGGCAGAGTAGCCCTGTACACCAGAAGCCTATTGTCAGCATTTCACAGTGCTGGAACCTAGGGTTTGTTAGACAATCCGGGAGACAATTAACATAGAACAGTTGGAAAGCCTGTTCCTAGGGGACTTTTCTGCTTAGGAATTTATCCTCATATTATTAATATCCCCGTTTTATAGAGGCAGGCCCTCCACGAGCCTTTGTGAGGCCTGAGTGCGTTCAGATATTGAGTCCCCAGCACAAGGATCGACCTCTCACGCCAGTGGAGGATCAATACCTGTGACCAAGGTATTGATCACTAGCACACTAGCACACCCGCTCATTTGAAGCCCCCTTAATCTCAAGGCCCTGATCAAACCTCCCAAGAGGAAGAAAGGAAAGACGAGCTCAGTGTAAAACATTTCAGCAAAGGCAGGCTCAGTTGCCTTGTGATGGGACCCTAGCCTTTCGATGACATGAGCCCATGGTCTTCAAACCACTTCCCTCACTCCCATCAATGTGGGTCAGCACACCTTCTGCAGGGGACATGGGAAAATCCATAGACGGCAACTGGAAAATTGCTCTGAACTCATGAGAGAATATAAGCACTTAACTGGATATTAATTTGAGGCAACAAGAAAATTTATTCAAAGAAATTTAGAAGATCCTAAAGAAAGAAATAAGGACAGACATAAATAAATGGAGATGTGTGTTACCTGTGACTGAGCAGCTAACAAGCTGGTTTCCCCAGCACCCTCACATAATTCTGTAAGCTGCCCTACACTCTAGAGTTAAATCCCTTATCTTACAAAAAGTAGGTCTCACTAAGCTGGGGCATATGATAAGCTGAGACAGGGAGGACACATGTCTCACTAAGCTGGGGCATATGGTAAGTGAGCCAGGTAGAGAATATTTTTGTTAGGTTATCTACCATCTGCAATTTATTTTTGTAGAAGTTTTGTTAGATTTTGTTATCAATGCACTGCTGGTGAGAGTGCAAATTGGTGCAATCTCCCCAAAGGGAAATTTGGCAACATCAAAATATCAAATGAGTATATTATCCCTTGTAAGCTCCTTCACCTCAGAGACCTTTGTCTGTTTTGTTCACTGATATATCCCAAGCAACTAGCACAGTGTCTGGCACATAGTAGGCACTGAATAAATGTTTGTTGAATGAAAAAAAAATGAGTATACTCTTTGACTCAGCAGTTCCACATCTAGAAGTAAATAAAAAGAGTATAAAAAGATAAATTCAACTATATTCATGGTAGTATTTTTCTAATCTTTCACTTCTTCATGAAAAGGTGATTGACAAAATAAATCATAAAATAATCACCATCCATGAGACAACATTCACAATATACTACTTAGTGAAAAGGCACGTTAGTACAGTACACATTACTGTACTATGTTTTCTGCTACTCAAAGTGCCAGTCTATTAACTGATTTTTAGCATCCATAAATATAAATCAACACACTGCCTCCTTCACTGAAAATCTTTCGTCATAGCAAATAATACAATAATTTCTCTTACTCTCAGTATCTTCATATGCTTAATGCAGATAAAAATCAGGATTTAGAAAATGTATGTTTCTTTAAGGCCTTAATGAAACTAGAACAAATTCTTTGAAAACAGAAAGATATTACCAGACACATGTCCCATTTTGTAGGGATGCTAGGCTATGTGCCATCATATGTTAATACAGGAAACACCATACACCTTTTTCAAATAATGGGTAATTGAAATACAGCAATGTGCTTAATAAATAATTCCAAAAGAGAAAAAAAAGCAGAGCACCAGTAGTATTTATATACCAGTATAACTGGATATATGGATGGTGATCTACATCAAATGTTAATTCAGGCCATGTGGTACATACAGAGCTGATATGGATGTGCCCTTCCCACCACAGACACATGGGAGCTCCAGAGTAAACATAACCAATGAACTAAATCCAATTACATACATGAGCTCCAAAAGACAAATATACCCCAGATTTCAAAATCAAAGAAAAGCAAAGCCAAAGCCTCAGAAATCCACTGGGGTTTTAGTCTCAGATTTAGGTGTGATGGGCCTACACGAGGATGAATAACAGGCACTAAAGCTCCATTCAGAACTCCCTGCCAAAATGAAGCCCAGACCACCATGGAGAACACTCTTGAAAGCAAAAATTAAGACTATTCAGAGCCTGCTCACTAGCCCAAGAAAGAGCAAAGACATTGCTGAGTATCCCAGACCTTGAGTTAAAAAAAAAAAAAATCACCTGTAAAAAATGGAAATTCTAAGCTCACACAAGATGAGGGGGTCTAAGTTTTTTCTCCATGCATAGTTTAAGAATGCAAATGAATAGTTAATATATAAAGTGATCCAAGACCACTAAAATCCCTAGGGATCCAGCAAAGACAACATCAAAATCTTTACCCTTAGCAACTCTTCCACAGCTCAGGGCTTACAGAAAACTCTAACAATAAACTACCAAAATTAAATATCACAGACCACATAAGGAAACAAATCACCATAAGAGTGAGTAGCAGACCCCAAAGTTGACACACCAAGAAGTAAAAACAATAGACTAGAAAAGAATCATGTTTTTAAATAATTTAGAAACCATAATGAAGAAATAAGATACTATAGGAAAAGAACAGATTTTTTTAAGTAATCAAACAATTTTTTAAATAAAAACTTATCACTGGAATGAAAAATGATCAGTAGGTTAAATAGCAGACTAGATCTAAGTTAAAAGAGAACTGCTGAAGTGGAAAACAAATCTGAAGAAATTATGAGATGGGGGAAGGGAGGAAAGAAAAGAGAAAGAATGAGTATCACTGAACGAGTGGTTAATAAATATAAAACACAGAAAGAGAAGCTGCAACATATGTCAGTCTAATAACGTTTAAGAAGGAAAGAACTGGGGGCAGGGGAAATAGGGGGAGAGGTAACGCTCAAAGAGATAATGACTAAGAACTTTCCAGAATTAGGGAGCTGAGAATTAATATTGAAAATGTCTTGAACAAGATAAATAAAAACAAATCACCAAAAAAAAAAATACTTCAGTATAAATCTAACAAAATATTACAAGATCTATATGAGGAAAACTATAAAACTCTGATAAAGGAAATCAAAGAAGAACTAAATAAATGCAGAGATACACTATGTTCATGGATAGGAAGACTCAATATTTTCAAGATGTCAGGTCTTCCCAAATTGATCTATACATGCAAAGCAATCCCAATAAAAATCCCAGCAAGTTATATTGTGGATATCAACAAACTGATTCTAAAGTTTGTACATTGAGGCAAAAGACCCAAAACAGCCAACACAATATTGAAGGAGAAGAACAAAGTTGGAAGACTGAAGTTACCTGAATACAAGATTAACTAGTAGTTACAGTGATCAAGACAGTGTAGTATTGGAGAAAGAATAAACAGATTAATGGAACAAAATAGCCCAGAAATAGAATCCCATAAATACAGTCAACTGATCTTTGACAAAGGCTCAAAGGCAATACAATGGAGCGAAAACAGTCTCTTCAACAAATGGTACGGAACAACTGGACATCACTTGCAAAAAAATTAATCTAGACACAGACCTTACACTCTCCACAAAAATTAATTCAAAATGGATTAAAGACCTAAACGTAAAACACAAAAGTATCAAGCTCCTAGAAGATAACATAGGAGAAAACCTAAATGACCTTGGGTATGGTGATGCCTTTTTAGATACAACACAAAAGGCAGGATCCATGAAGAATTGATAAACTGGACTTCATTAAAATTAATAACTTCTGCTCTGTGAAAGACAATGTCAAGAGAATTAGAAGACAAGCCATAGACTAGGAGAAAATATTTGCAAAAGATACAGCTGATAAAGGACAGTTATCCAAAATATACAAAGAACTATATAACTCAACAATAAGGAAACAAACCACTCAATTAAAACAATGGATCAAGACCTTAACAAACACCTCACCAAAAACTATATTCAGATGTCAAATAAGCATATTAAAAGATGCTCCACATCTCATCAGGAATGTGAATTAAAACAATGAGATACCACTACACTTCTAGTATCTAATGGCCAAGCAGAAAGGCTCTGGGTTCAATGAACCAGTCATCTCTGGTGGTAAGGATGAAGTTCTGTACTGAAAACAGGGTCTTTGGAAGAGCCCAAATAATGAAGGGAAAGACCACTGGACATCTTCACCTCCCAAACTCACAAGATGATAAAAGCTGGGCCTACATGCATGCATGGACAGAGTAAGAGACAGAAAACATTGTTCAAGGGTCACTGAAACATGAAAACATTGTTCATGTTATAAAAGTAGTTTTGACCTTGCTGACCCTCTAAAAGTCTTGGGGACCTTGACCACCCTGGGTTCCCAGGTCCACACTGTGAGAACTGTGTAAAGGATGGGATCCAGGAAAGAGGAGGCTCACAGTAAAAAACAGACTGAATTTAGCAAACATTTGAATGGTTACTCTATGCAGGCCACCATGCTTATTCAATAGAATGACAAAGTTGAGAAAATATACCTAAAAGTAGATCTTTTCCTCAAGGGGCATATAGAATAGACAGAGGTTAAAATAGAAAAATATAACTGAAGAGGTACAGGTGAAATGAATGACGGATTCTGTTTGGGAGAGTTGATAAAGACGTCAAAGACAAAATAGCATGTGATTTGGACCACAATGGGGGAGAGACACCTTTTTAAGAAATTAATTTCAGACTCTCCCTTTCTATTCATTTTATAAACAGTGATTTTATCAGATAAAAACAGAAATGCTTGTCTCAGGGAGCTAACTCAATTTCTAAAGACTAGGATAGCCTTATCTCAATTACAAGGAGCTAATGACTCTGGTTACAGCTCTTTTACTATAGAATAGCTTTCAGGTGATAAGTAGCAACCAAAAATGAAAGTGCTCCGAGTTTCAAGAAAGGGACATGAAATCAAAATCAATACTTTCCATTAGGCAAAGCTTTTCCGAATAGTTTCATTTTCTAAGCTCTAACTAACTAAGGGTCAATAATCTTAAAGGAAGAATTCAAACGGTAGTTTGTCATTGCACAGAACAATACTATCAGGCAGTAAGGAAATGTGTAGTTTCCAGGTATCTGTCACCCTCTTACTAAGTCCAAAAAAAAATGGTTTGAAATGGATAAAACCACTTGTAAGAGTATACAGTACAAGCATATAGAGCCTTAAACTTTAAATAGTCTCCTATCCCCATGTGATGCCGCACATGCTAGCAAGGAGCCTTCATAAAATCCATTTGCCCCTGAGAGAGAACAGCTTCTCTTTGACACAATTCTCATCCCCCTTATTGTTCTTACTGTGTCGTTCACCAACTCTCAACTCAAATTTCACAGCTTCGTCCTGACCTCCTTTACTTTTAAACTTTTCCAAAAAGAATGTGAGTGTTTTCATTTTTATAATTTTGTAACAGCTTTCATAAAATGAACTCACAAGGCATGCAGTCTTCTGCTTATTCAAGCTCCCTGCAGCAGCATCTCATTCAGACATGACTTTCCCAGTAACAGTTCAAAGGCCAAACATTACCTTCCCTGCCCCCCTTCCACCACCATCCTTCCTACAGCACATCAGCTCTCTGGTAGGAGGGAGGAGATCATTTTCTTTTCTGAGAAAGGCAATTATCATTTCAGACTTTACCATCCCTATGTTATCTAAAGTTTAAAAGAGAAGTGTGATACTCCAAACAAAAATACAATTGAAGATGTAGATACAAAAGTCTCATGGGGGGCTTCCCTGGTGGCGCAGTGGTTGAGAATCTGCCTGCTAATGCAGGGGACACAGGTTGGAGCCCTGGTCTGGGAAGATCCCACATGCCACGGAGCAACTAGGCCTGTGAGCCACAACTACTGAGCCTGCGCGTCTGGAGCCTGTGCTCTGCAACAGGAGAGGCCGTGATAGTGAAGAGGCCCGCACACTGCGATGAAGAGTGGCCCCCGCTTGCCGCAACTAGAGGAAGCCCTCACACAGAAATGAAGACCCAACACAGCCAAAAATAAATATAAAAATAAATAAATAAATAAAAGATTACTATTTAAAAAAAAAAGATACAGTACGTTTTTTAAAAAAAAAAGGTCTCATGGGAGTATGGCAGACAGAAACTAAGATGGTCTCCAAATGTCCCCATCTCCTAGTAGTCATGCCCTTGTTTAATCCCTTCATTTTGAGTTCAGCCAGAATCTATAACTTGCTTCTAACCAATGGAATATGACAAAGATTTTAATACCTGTCTTGGCAGAAGACTCTGTCCCTTCTTCGCTTTGATGAAGTAAGTGGCCATACTGGGGAGGCTCACATCTAAGGATGACCTCCAGCCAAGAGCCAGCAAGAGATTGAGGCCCTCAGTCCATCAGCCCACAAGTCCAAGTCTTTTCAGGGCCTGAGTCTTGCCAACACTATGTGAGCTTGGAAGGTGATCCTTCCCCAGTCAAGCCTCAGGCCTTCAGATGAGAACCCAGCCCTGGCTGACAGCTTAATTGCAGCCTTGCAGACTCCTGATTTCCAGAAGCCCTGCCCAGACTCCTAACCTAGAGAGCTGACAAATGTGTGTTGTTTTAATCCACTAAGTTTGTTGTAATTTGTTACTCAGGAATAGATAACAAATACAGGGACAGCACAAAGAAAAATAACACGTATAGGTATAATTATGACGGTAATTATCACCCCTAAAATCTAACAATTGATTTTATGCAAATAGACCCATTAGGGAAAACACTGCAATGCACCTCTAAAAAGTCTAAGGACAGGATGGTAGGGGCTGAGGGGTGAAGGGTTGTCTTCTACCTCCTCCCTGTAGAGAAGCAGGGGCGGGCTGGTTGAAGGCAGCCTAGCTTCTGGGGACTCTACAAACCTGCGATTGACAAAGTCAGTGTGTCTCAGCCAAAACTCAAAGGAATAGTGAAACCAAAGGAAAAACAAACAAACAAACAAACAAAAAAAACGATCGGCAGGTACAGAGATTACAGAATGAGCTGGGAAGCAAGAGAAACAGGGACTAACAAGATGGGCAGTGAGAAGGCCTCCCAGGGCAGGAGTGAAACAGAGAAAGGCTACTCTCAGAACCTGGATGGCCAAGGTCAGGACCAGCAGAGACAGTAGGCAGATGAGGTCATTATATAGGGACATTACTAGAAGATTAAGCCTTTTTAGAGCTCAGTAATGGGACCACCAGCAATATCCTCAGGCTTATCATCATCATTGGACAAGCTTTTATAAGACTTCAGAGCCAGCTGTGAGGACACACCCTAAAGCAACCTCCACCCAGTGCTACAGCTGCCCATCAGTCATGGCCACGCAACAGGCAGGCCACAAACCCAGAGAGATCCCCGAGAGCCAATCAGCAGAGAGGATCCCAGAATGCTCCTGGATCTTCAGTAAAAGAGGTAGTTGTTGGAGCCCCTCTAAGAGCCCAGCACTGAAACCTCCCAGGTTGTTCAAGGCTGTAGGTACACATATGCACCACAAGCCCACGTACTCACATGCTGCACCACACTTGCACAAAACAGTGAGCATTGGAAAAGAACACATCACAATTAATACTGCTACATAAAATCTGAGTTCTGCACCTTCCGGTGATTTCTCCTGGAGTCTCTTCCCTGCAGTCTTACATTTCTAAACAGATCATTTGGTCTTCATTTTATATTCTTCACAAGGAAAAATGGAATCAATGACTAGGGACCCCATTTCTGAAGGTCGGACCTTTCTTGTAACATAAGGCACATACTATGGGAAGGATGTTGTAGGGAGCGAGGAGACAGACAATTATTTAATGGCTACTGTGTGCATGATCTCAGTTCATTCTTGCAACTCCTCAGGGTGGAAAAAGGCAAAGCCTCCAGGAAGTTAAACAACTTCCCTGAGGTTACCCAGCCAGTAAGCGGCAAGGCCAGAGTTCAAAACGTGGGCATCTCTGAAACTAGGCCTGTGCTTTCTTCGACCATCCCACAGAGAATTCATCAATCTTGTGAAATTTCTATTGAGCTAACTCAATTGAAAATCTAATTTTGATTGGTAACAGATTATGATTAAAGTAGTATATAAATATACTAGTATATAAGCCAGGGAAATTTTCACATAGGGTGGATAAAAACATTATATGTCTCTTAACCTTTGCTCCATTGTAAGTCAAACTATAAAATGTGACTTAGTGCATTCCTAAAATTAGAACTCTCAAAAATATTATACTCTGGTAATAAGAAAATCTAATGTAAAGGGACAGTATCTATGCATAAATTTAAACTGCCTAAAATCAGTTGTGCATAGTCCCGTAATGCAAGGTTGATAACTGCACATAAGAATTTTGTTTGCAATATGTGCTTCAGATACCTCCCTAATTTATTAGAAAGAGCTGTCAATCATTTTACCATCATTTTAACATACAGATAATCATTGTCAAATGGCATAATGGGCATGTTTTAAATCAATCCATAATGCTAAATAATAGTAATTAATTACTAAATGATATCCTAGTGACCTAAGAGAATAAATGTCATGCACATCTACCCACACTCAGGAGGTTTACTCCTCCCAAGAGATCTGGCCCATTTCTGTTACAAAACATTAGAAAGTCAGCTCAGTAAAAAAAAAAAGCTCCACTGGACTTACCAAATCAAAGATGCCACGCTGAAATTAAAACTTAGGGAATTCTACTCAAATAGTATGAAATTAGTCATTCTAACTTTCAGAAAGTTTCATTAGGATAACATCAAATGAATAAATTGGTCCAGAATACTGTCTCCTTACCCATCTTTATGTTTTCTTCAGGAATTTAATTCTTGGTTTAAAAACAGAAGGAGGAGTTTGGAAAACAAAACAAAAACAAGCAGCTTCTCAGACTCTTTCTTCTACACCATTTATAATTACCCAGGCTTCGCCAGCTTTTCAATCTTAGAACAAGTGCACAACCCATATTTGTCAAATCAGTGCATTTCTCAGAACTCTGGTTACTATCCTGCAACACTAACAAGTTCTAAATGCTATCATCTTGTATTACAGAATTGTTACTTTTCTTAAGTGCGATAGCAGCATGAGGGTTATGGGAGAAAAAAAGATGTACACAGAAGCACACTGAACATCAGTGGTTAAAACAACATGATGTCTTGGAGTTGCTTTCAAAATAGCACCTAAAAACGGGGGAGGGGGAGAGCGGGTATGTAAATGCAAAATGCTTTTGATTTTAAAGCTGGGTTACCTGAGTACATGGGGTTCATTACACTATTCTCTCTTCTTTCATATGTACATGAAATTTTCCATAAAATTATCATCTCACTTTTTCTTTCAAAAAGTAAACTAAATAGTATTAGACCACAATGCCTAGAATTACAGATCAGCATCCCAGTGCTGTCATTTATGGGTTTTTTTTTAATTGAAGTATAGTTGATTTACAATGTTTTGTTAATTTCTGCTATACAGCAAAGTGATTCAGTTATACATATGTATCAGAAAGGGAATGTAAAAAAAAAACAATACCTTTTAAAAATCTCACTAAAAAAAAAGAAAAATACTTAGGAATAAAGCAGACCAAGGAGGCAAAGACTTATATGCTGAGAACTATAAAACATTAATAATGGAAACTGAAGATGATTCAAAGAAATGGAAAGATAGCCCATGCTCTTGGATTGGAAGAATTAATATTGTTAAAATGGCCATACTACCCAAAGCAATCTACAGATTTAATGTGATCCCTATCAAATTACCCATGACATTTTTCATAGAACTAGAATAAATAATCCTAAAATTTACATGGAACCATATGCTTTGTTTTGTTTTTCAAATTTACGGAAGAGTTGCAAGAATAGTACAAAGAACTCCCAGATTCAGCAAATGTTAAGATTTGGCATATTTTATCTCTTTCTTTCTTGTATAACACACATATACATAAATATGCACACATATACACAAACATTTTTCTCCTAAACCATTTGAGATTTAGTTGCAGACATCATGTCCCCTTACCCCTAAGGACTCCAGTTTCCCCTAAGGAAGACAGTCCCTTCCAAACTGCAGTAAAAACATCCTATTTAGGGAATCTAACACTGATACAAGGCTATTATCCAATATACAATCCATATTCAAATTTCCCCAATTATTACAATTTGTCCTTTGTAGCATTTTTTCCTGATTTGGGTCAGATCCAAAACCATCTATTGCATTTACTTATCTCTTTAGTCTCCTTCAATCTGGAACAGTGCCTCAGGCATCTTTCATGACACTGACTTCTGTGGAACGTCTCCAAATGTGGGCTTGTCTGATATTTCCTCCTGATTAGAACCAGGTTATGTGTTTTTGGCATAAGTGTCGCTGTATCCTTCTCAGGGCTTCAGATCAGGAAGCCATAGGATACCAGTTTGCCCCATTACTAGTGATGATAACTTTGATGGTTTGGTTAAGGTAGTGAACCCCACGTTTCTGCACTGTAACATTATCCTCTTCCCCTTTGCAATTAATAAGAAATCTGTGGGGAAATTCCCCAAAAATGTAAATATTCTGGCCTTCAAGTTTCCACACAATACTTGAGCATCCATGGACGATTACTGGATGAATCAAGTGTTACTATGATGGTTGCAAAGTAGTCCTTTTCTAACTCTTTTTGTCTATATTTTTTAGTTGGCATCATTTCCAATCATAATAAATATTAAAAACTTACAAACAAGTTTACCCAAGAATTTGAGTACTTTTTCACTCAAAGTCGAGCAATTTTCTTTTAAATCCTCAACATCCTAAGTCCTGAACATCTCAAGTGTAACTGTTCAGCAGAGATCCCTAACCTTTACCTGCTTAGAGCCTAAATTTGATTTTTCCCTCCCCTGCTTTCTCTTCCTTCTGTCCTCCAGGACTAAGCAGAGTGGAAACTGCTGCTGGGATAAGTAGGATTGGGAAGAAGGAAATTCCAGGTTGTCGACCAGTAAGCGGAGGGAGGAATGGCCTGTGGGGTAGCAACTTGTGGATGGACCCGGCCAAAATGACACACTACCAATCAGTAAACCAGGGGCAACCAGATGGGGACTAGATATTTCCCTGATGAAGCCAAATATTCATCCACAACAGCCCCAAAGACCCATCCACCCAAGAATGCCCCGAGAGTTCCAGGGCATAATACAATTACATATTTCCAACATTGCCCAAACATGCCTGGCAGTTCCTGAGAAATTATGCTTATAAACAGACTACAGTGACTTTAACAATAAAGACTCATCAGGGGAAGTATTAGTAATGGAACGAACGACATAAATGGAAGAAAGAGAAAAATACTTCACTATGATCTGGAAACACAAAACTATCTGCAACACTGTAACCGAAAGTGGGGTCCGGCAGCTTGCCACTCAAAAGCCAATAAAGAGGCAAGGTTGGTGGAAAGGAAAGTTTGCTTTATTTTGGATGCTGACAAACTGGGGGGGTCGGGGGAGAGGGGCAGGGGGAGGCAGACTTCTGTCCAAAGCCCGCCCCCCACCCGACAATCAGTGGGCAAGAGCTTTTATAGGTGAAGGGAGGGGGCTACATGCAGAAACAGTACAGTCAGCTCTGCCAGTCATCTTGAAATTGGTCGTGTGGTGGTCTGACCAGCATCATCTTGATTGTTTTAAATACGATTAATCTTCAGTTCCAGGGTCAGTTTGTTCCCACTTCCTTGAGGCCAATTCTTGGAATTGTGGCAGCTTATGTCACGGCTACAGCCTGGTCATCATGTAGTTAACTTCTTCCACCTGGTGGAGGTTTTAGTATCCACAAGACAGCTCACAGGATAGGGCTCAGAATATTATCTATAGCCCTTGAGGAGGAACTAAAGGTACTTAACTAGGCTTAATGACTAAACTATTATTATTTACTCTTGTTGGACTGTTTTCCTTTGTTTCTGCATTTTCTCACTTCTCTGATTAAACTTATTCTACGGCTAAAGTTTTCCCACAGACAAAAGGCAGGTGGAGGACATGGGGGGCAAGGACCATAGGGGGTCCTGCTCCATTTCAATACTTATTACTGAGAAACTTAAGAAACATAGGCCAAATACCTATGTACCACCACTTTATATAATAACCAGGCTGCTCATATTAACAGGGTTTTGGGATTTTTTTCTCTACTAGTCTCACCTTTTTTCTATTACAATTCCTCCCAACTGTTTCAACCTTTTAAAGATCTTATAAACCTGAGTTATACAACTAAAAACATGCATAGCCCAAGGGGAATTTAGTTTGAAGGTCTTAAAGATCCTTATCATTCCACCATAACTCTCTGAAAACCAAGGTGAGGCTCTCAGATTCTCCATTCTTCCTCTGGAATCTGTCCTCAGACAGCACGCTGTCCGAACACAAGGACATTTTCGTTCTATTTGTTACATTCTTTTTGGTGAACATTGTAAGTTGCCAGGCAAATATTTTTTAAATATCTCTATTTTATACACATTTACATACCACATTCGTAAAGGAGGTCCTTCTGGATTCCTTCCAGAAATGACTGGAGAGGATTCAGGTTTTGCTCGGCTTTGGAACTAATTTTTCTCTCAAGGGGAAATTTCTTGGGGGACAAAAATAGAGAAAGCAGTCATCTATAGCCCTAAGGCGACAGTGCCCAGGTTTGATTTATGTTCATGGGGCCATGTACCCGCCACACAGTGACAGGACTGAAGAAGGGACTGTCATTCTGTGCTCCGACCTGCCTCTCACCTGTCATTCCCACACTTACAGATGAGAGAAGGACAGGGAGCACGGCTGCTTCACCTGGAACTTGATAGAAACATAAAATTCTCGGACTACAACCCAGATTTACTGAATCACAGACTCTGGGAGGGCCAGCAATCTGGTTTAACAAGCCCTCCAGGTGATTCTGATACAGATTAAAATCTGAGATGTATTACTTAAAAAAATAATGATGTCAAAGTATTTTTGAAAGCTCTTGGAGTAATTCTAATAAGCAACCAAGCTGAGATCACCTTTATGCTAACTGTAAGAGAATTGTGGGACTGTCAGCTGTAGACATGGTCAAGATTTGGAGAGAATTTTTCAAGACACTGGCTGAGAATACTTCCCTTCTTTTCATTTCCCTAGTAGGGACACATAGTAAGTCTCTCACTCTACTTCTGAATGAGAACAAAGACAAACTAATTATCCTCTACCTCTGGAAACCTTTCATAGTTTCAGCTCCATGCCAGCTGAGAACGAACATAATTAAGATTGCACCTAAAAAAAGGCTCAAGAGCTAAGCTGGTTGAATATCATTACCATAAACCATGTTTTTTCCATAAACAAAACAAATGGGCTAAAGTCTGATTCTTCAGTAGAGTTGAATATAGCTTGTAAGGAAGTCGAAGAAATATTTCTCTAAATAAATTGGGCAGAGCACGGCCAATTTTTTTTCTAGGATACCAAATGTATCATCTTTACCCTAAATATAAGAAAATGAATAATGGTACACTGTCCCACAGCATTTGTGGGATGCAAAAAATTGCCTATAGATACTTCAGGCCCCTTTGCCTTTGTTTTTAAGAAATACAAGAATAAGGCCAAATCTAATTATCTTCCTCTTTCTTGAGTATTACTTTGTTAATAAAAGGCTAAATCCATAATTTCTTTTCCTAGACAAAAAAAAAAAAAAAATAGTGAGCTAAACTACACTTTTTATAAATGAGCAGAGAAAAAGAGAGGCTTGGCCCAGATGAGCCAATTTTATTATAAACACCTGATCTAGTTTTCATTTAAAAAGGGGGAGCATGTTGGTATCTCCACACATATAAACTGATGGCAAAGAAAGAGGGCAACCACCCTGTACTAAGAGCCTACCATGTGCTTATCACCGTGCAGGACATGTGACAGATTTGTCCTGACTTTAAAGACAAAGAAACTGAGGTCATTTGGAACCTTCCATGGTCCCATGGAAGTGAATTTCAGAGGTTTCAAATACAGGTCTGTTTGGCTACAGAAACCCATGTTCTCTGCACTATAGCAAAGCTGTGTTCTCGGTTGGGATAATAGTTTGTTTAAAAGAAAAATAATAAACTATTGCAGAAATGCTGACCTCCATTTTCCCATCTTTGTCCCTTCTCACCTTTCAAAGATGCCTACCAAAGGGCCTCTCCAGCCAGTACACCATTCATTCATTCATTCATTTAAGCCCCTAACATGTGCCAGGTCTGTACTAAGGGCTCAGACACAACACCTTCTGCGTGCTAGGTACGCGGCAGGTGTGACCAGTGGTTTTACTCGGACCTCCCTTTGAGGTTCCACCAACACGCACCCAGCTTCCGACACAGCTAACTTAACCAGCTTTCATAGATGTGATTCCATTTCCAAAAGCACTGAGCAATGAAGCAGTGGTGCCAAGATGCCAAAAGCAGGCCAACCCAGCGCCTTCCAACACTTCCGTTCAGTAGTTTTAACCTGACACGTCCACGCGCTCACCTCGTTCACTGTCCATGGTGACCAGGTACGGTCTCTGGCCGCTGAGGCCACTGGGCAGCCGATCCGTCAGGCCACCCTTATGCCCAGAAGGCGAGCACGCAAACCCAGCCCAGAACTCGGGGCGAACCTTGAATTCAGCGCCAAGAGCTCGCGACGCCTGGGTGGCAGGGCTCCCCAAAGGTCGGCTCTAGCCCGGGGACACCCCCCAAAGGGCTGCGTTGGCAAGGCCCGCTGCCCCGCGGCATCGAGCGTCCCCTCCACCTGGGCGTCCGCCGCACGCCCTTCTGCCACATCCCTCCGGGACGGGCTGCCAGGGCCGCCTGCGCCTCTCCAGTCCTGCCCGGCCGCAGAGGGTGACGGGCTGAGGGGCGAGAGGGCACCCGGTCGCGGCTCCCGCGAGCCCTGCACAAAGGCGGGCGTCGGAAACAGGACGACTTCCCACCCCCGGGCCCCGCGGCCTCCCACCCGCGGCCTCCGCCGCCGGAGCGCACTTACTGTCGGTCGCCATGGTCCGGCCCGAGGCTGCGGGGCGGCCGCCGGCGCCTTGGGTACCGGCGCCGAGCCGGGCCGGCGCGCTCCTCGGCAGGCCCCGCGCGCTCGGGGGCCGCGCCGCGCACAGCCCCTCCCGCCGCGCGCCCCCGCCGCGCCGCCCCGCGCCCCGAGAGCCCAGGCCCGCGGGCAGAGCCGGCCGAGCCCCGGAGCCCGGCGGCTGACTCACCCCTCCCCGCCTCGAAGCGTGTGTCCTCCTTCCCCGACCCTCCCCCTAACACAATGAACGCAGCCACTTGGAAGAACGCTCCTGGCCGCGCTCCTTTCCCACCACGTTCCCCGCTACGTTCTCGTTTCCGTCTCACCTTTTCCAATGTCCACCTCATCCTTGCCTCGACCTTCCTGCCTGCGGCTTGGCACCTCCAACCACTGCAAGGAGCAAAGCAGGAAAAGAGAGTTGAGAGTGGGAGGCGACGCTCAGCCAGGTGCAGGACGCTAATCTCCTGGCCCGAGAACTCCTGGGAAACCCGCCCAACACCACCCTGGTAGGTTGCAAGGGTCCCGTGCTTCTCGTGTTACCATCTGTTTTGTCTCCAGTGTGAAATCAGTGTCTGGCACATAGTAGGCTCTCAGTAAATATCTGTTGGGTGGGTGGGTGAACGGAGGCCTGCGTGAATAAATGGAGGATTGAATAAATGGCCAGCTAACTGGATGCCACCTGGATGAGCAACTGATTAACAGATGACCACCGGCCCAACCCGGCCCTACCAGCTGACTGTGAGCGGATCCTTGAGTACCCTGAATCAGACTGAATGAGGGAGCCAATGAACGAGTTTTGTGCCTCCCAGGCCCTTCGTGATTCAGGAGGGCTCCAAGCTGAAGCCATCTGTGAGAGATGTATGAATGTTCCTGAAGTCCAGAAACCAATTTCTTACGGGCTCTTGGTATATCAGGGGGAGTGAGACCCCCTGATGAGAGATGAGACCCCCCCCATGTCCCTGATGTAAACAATCAAATGACTCAAACATGTGTCCTGAAGCATATGGTAGCTATTTACTTCTTACAGATACATCTGTCTGATGCACTTGGGGAAGCACCTTCCACCCAATCAGTGGGGATCCCAGTAGGGATCATCCCAGCCCTGGGCTCGACGCTGAGAAGACACTGAAGTAAGGCAGGGGCAGAAGCAGCTCCCATTTGGCTGGGCAGACACAGAAAGCAACCAGGGAACAAGCCAGGACTCCTTTCTGATCCGTCCACAGAGCACAGATGAGGGAGACATGGATATTCTGATTGGGCCCCATATCCAGAGCCAGTACATCTGAAGTGGGACTGAGGGCATCATTTTTTTGTTGTTTGTTTTTGATCTTTTTGTGTTTAACACAGGTGATTCTGAAGCACACTTATAATTAACCTCAGAGATCTGACTCATTTGGCTTTCACACCAACCCTCTGTGGTAGGCCCCAATGCAGAAAGACTTGAAATGGGTTAGATGGAGAACAGGGGGGGAAAAAAGGATTAAATATGACCCTGGAGTTTTGACCTTGTTGGAGGCTCACAAACCAGGAGGTTAAGCTGATTTGAGGGTGAAGATGGTGATTTGGGTTTGAAGTCATTTGAAGGGTCAGTAGAACATTGGTGAGGTTCTTTATTCATTAATTGAGCCTACCTGTGTAAGTCAGAAAGAGGAAAAATCATAACTCAACGTATAAGTTCAATAATTGTTTTCTGAATGACCAGTTCGAAAGCAAGTTTATTTGCCTGGAGCCAGATGTCAGATGAGGAGGGTTAAGGAATAAGTAGACCTCAAAGAGGTAGAGGCCCTGGTATAGATAATTCTCTCCAAAAGTTTGGCAGTACAGGGAATGAGGAATGGAGAGCTTCAGAGGAGAACAGGCTTGAGGTGAGATTGGTTTTTTGTTTTGTTTTTTAAGATAGAGGATTGTTCAGAAGGAAAGATACTTCTGCCCTTATATTCAAATATGTAAAAGAAAAAAATTCGCTTTTCTACAACTAGGTTAACTTTCTGGCCCAAGTCCGAATTCCACCTATTGTTAGGAACCTTGATTTGAGTCAGTTCTCGATAAACTCCATCAATTCAGAGGCAATTCAGAGATTTCCCTCCCCACTTTTTCTTGCAGTTGTGGAAACGTTTGGAGGAAAGGGTTATAAAGCATCAGGAATGTGAAGAGGTATTTGGCCCTCGGGCACCGTCTCCTCCCTGTGAGGGACCACTTGTCTGAATTTCAGAGCTCATCAGACCTCCTCCGTCAGGAATGGCCCCCTGTTGTCTGTCCACAAGTGCGGCAACCATTGCTCTGTCCTCTTACCCACACCCAAAGCCTCTCCGGGTCTGACTTTTTCTCCTTGACCTTCCCATTGCTTTTGAGGGGAAGGAGGATGACGTGCCCATGCCATTCTGGGGAAACAGGGAAACCTGGGAAGGAGTCTCAGGCCTTTTGTAACAAGCCACACACACAATCACTTTTTTCTTATCATTCTTTTACTGTAGTGATGAAGAGGAACTCTGCATGGTTTGCCAACAAACAAGACGTGTTTAATATGGTGTTAGACAAAGGTCCCCCTA
The DNA here is from genome assembly GCF_965194825.1 of Balaenoptera physalus. Classification (NCBI taxonomy): domain Eukaryota; kingdom Metazoa; phylum Chordata; class Mammalia; order Artiodactyla; family Balaenopteridae; genus Balaenoptera; species Balaenoptera physalus. The sequence continues at coordinate 39,809,305 of NC_138883.1, forward strand.
AGTCTCAATTGCCCCAATCTATCTGTAAGTTCTACCATCCCCCACCGGTCGTTAGCAATAAGACTTTTCTCTAAGAAAGTAAAAGGAATGAGTATGGGATGTTTTCAACTATATACAATGCATAAGGGTGGCTTAAACAGTAAGAACATTGTATTGTCTCCTATAATGAGGAATCCAAAGGTGGGTGGTCCCGTGGTTAGTTTGGCATCTCAACAGTGTCAGTGGAAAGTCAGACTCCTTCCCTCTTCCTCCTCGGCCATCCTGAGTCTGTTGGCAGCAGTCCCCCCTCATGATCACAGTAAGATGAAACCTCATGTCCTCACAGGACAACTTTCCAGAAGGAGGGGGAGGGCATTCCTTCTCATCTCTCTCTGCAGTCAGGGAAGGCAATCTTTGTAAAAAGCTCCCTCCATCAACTCTAGCTGCAGTGGAGGCTGGGAAAGCAAATGTCTGTTATTTTTAGCTTCTCTGACATGAGGTAGGTTCTGTCAACAAGGAAGAAGGAAGTAGGGAAGGGCTGTTAAGAATCTCTCCTCAGTTCTCTCCTTGATGACCCTTCCTCTCTGCATGGCCGAGGAAATCTGTCTCCTAATAAGAGGCTGGAAAAATGACTGTTAAAACATCCTGTTTTCTTGCAAATCTGTGTCTTCTATGTGGACCTTAGCTTTTGAAATTCAAAAGCCAAGGTTTTGGCCCATTTGAGTTCTCTACACAAACTAAGGCCACAGATGCCAAGGTCTACGAGCCACAACTACTGAGCCCACGTGCCACAACTACTGAAACCCGCGCACCTAGAGCCCGTGCTCCGCAACAAGAGAGGCCACCGCCATGAGAAGCCCGCGCACCGCAACAAAGAGTGTCCCCTGCTCGCCGCAACTAGAGAAAGCCTGTGTGCAGCAACAAAGACCCAACACAGCCAAAAATAAATACATTTTTTAAAAAAGAGACATGGTAAATAAAGTTACATATTAGGAGTGAAAGCTACCTAAGTCTATATCAAGCTAGGATTCCAACACACTTCCAAGGGGAGAAGAAGGAGCCACTGGAGAGAAAGGATCTGAAATATAGAGAAAGGCGGGAATAGGTTTTGGATGAAAGTGTGGCTGGCATCACCAGTGTACAGAGTTCCACCTTGGAGAGAAAGACTCATTTTTAGTCTCAGAAACTTAAGTTGAGGAAAACAGGCTGATGAAGGTCCTCTTTGTGGTTGGAAGAGGGAGGTTGAGGGAGTGCAGGCGTGCTCTGTGGCCCCAGAGTTCTCTGTAACGTAGGACGCATGCTGAGTTGCCAAGAAGGAAGGGAGCAGAGAGAAGGTTGAGGGCTTAGGACAGTGGGAACAGTTTAAACTGCCTCTGTTAGGAAGATGAAAGGGAATCCAAGGGATGAATAGAAGAAAAGGACTTCCGGTCCACAACGAGGACCCACCTGGAATTAGACCTCGGGAGCCCAGGAAGCAAGGCAGCCATGTGGAAGCTTTCTCCAGCATCACTGGGGAAAGCAGGGGATGGAAGGAGATGGGGCTTGAAGGAAGGCTAAAAGACAGAGGAATTTGAGGTCACCGTGTCCCCATAGCTACTAGCCACAGGGCTCAGCATGTTGGAAGGATAAGTGAAGCCACAGCAGGAGTGAGGAGGGAGTGGGAGAATGCAGAGGCCCAGGGCCTGGAGCCCCTGAAGACCTAAGTAGGAGGACAGGCTCGAGTGGCCTGGGAGAACGTTTGCTCTTGGGGCTGTGTATCCATAAGGGGAGTCGGGACAGGGAAAAGACTGGACCAACCATGTGTTCATAAAATGCTTTAGCTAAGGTGATTACTGAAGTATGATTGGTGCAGGGCTTTTCTGACTTTGCCATAATTGTGACTCAAATGTCACCATCCATGTTGCTTGAGTTCATTTCCAGAATAAGAAAGAACAAATGCCTCTTATACACGCAGCGTACACGCGGCGTGGAAATCACCATATAGGCCCTCTGAACCTTGACCTGTGACCACATCCTGTTGACTTTATCAGCACTCTGGCTATAAACAAGCCTGAGAGCAGGGAGCAGGGAGGGGCTGCAGCCACTTTCTGTGGGTCTGCGTCACAGTAGAGACTATTTTTGGTTGAAAAAGCTATTGCTTTGTCTCTTTGTTAAAGTAGGTGAAAATAGAAAAATTACTTTAACTATGATTTGTGCATGTAGCCTGCGAGCTTCTGAGCAATTTATCTGACAAGAGGAGAGAGGAGTTTTTGTTTGTTTTATGTAAAACTTGCCTTTGATTTTCATCTGGACTCTCTATCTGTCCTAAGCATCTGAACTCAAATACTTCAGAACATTCAGATATAATATGGATGATGGTAATAGACAGAGAGTAAGATTAAGAACCCCTGGTGGTTCCAAGATCAAGGCAATGGCACATTCAGTGTCTGATGAGAACTTGCTTCCTGGTTCACAGAGGGCCATCTTCTCACATGTGTCCTCACAGAGAGGAAAGGGAATAAGAACTCACTGGGGCCTCTTTTATAAGGGCACTCATCTCATTCATGAGAGCTCCACTCTCATGACCTAATCACCTCCCAAAGGCCCCAGCCACCGCCAAATACCATCACGTTGGGGATTAAGTTTTAACATGAATTTTGTGGGGACAGAAACATTCAACATTCAGTCTATAGCACCCTCAATAAAGGCAGTGACTTTCTAGTTGCCAAACTCAAAAGGATAATTTTTGGTCTTTATCATATCATACTGCTGCATATGATGACTAACTTACCACTCCCTCCCTGAAATTCTGTTCCCTCAACTTGTGTGACACTTTGTTTTCTTACACTTCCTCCTGCATTTCATATCGTTATCAATAGTTCTTCTCCAAGGTCCTCTTCCCCTCAAATTTTCCTTATATATTGGTGCTCCACCCTCAGTTCATTGCTCTATCCTCCACACTCCCTTGGTATCCCATCACCTCTCATGGTCTCAACAACCAATTCTTTGTAATATGTGTGCAATCTCCCCTGAGATTCAGACTCGTATGTGGTAGTTAAAGTGTAGGTTCTGGAGCCAGACCACATGGGTTCCAACAATGGCTTTATCACTCAGCAGCTCTGTGATCTTGGGCAAGTTACTTAACATCTTTGTGCCTTTGTTTCCTCTTCTCTGAAGTGATGATAAATTAATAACTCCTGGGACTCCCACTTCTGGCAGTATGACAGATCAGATACTTTCAAAGGCTATTCTAACTCTTCCCAAATAAATTACTATAAAAATAATTATTCATGCATTCCTGTGCTCACTAAAAAGTAAGGAAAATTTCCAAGGGGAAGATGAAAACAATGGGCTAAAATTAGAGCAGTGGCAGTAAGTCGTAAGCAAGTGGGATGGAGACCAGTGAAGCAGAATTGAACTGCTAACTCTTGCAATCAAGAACCCAAACTTTGAGCCCAAACTTGAGACTCCAAGGATTTTAGAGGTACCAGAATATTACTATTCCTGGCTCACAGTAGTGTTCCTGACGTTTTTTAAAACTATAAAACTTAAATCATTTATTGATCATTCACTTTTCTCAAAAACACAAACATGAGAATAAAGATAAACATACCCAAGACTCACCAGCCCTTGCAGAATAGGAAGAAGCAGTGGACAGACTGCATGCAAATGTTTTTCCTTATACCTAATGTCTGCACTTCCTCACAAATTCTAGAGTCCCATGTTTTGTCACCTCTTGCAGGAGAAAGGAAACTGAAGCTACAAGAATCATGTATAAGAGGGTCACAACAACTTTAAAGCTTTTGATGCTAATGGCTGGTACATTCTAGTTTGCAACTCTGATAAACGATATTAAATAAGAACTGTCAAATACCTACTCCCAGCTAACCTTTACTGTCATTCTTTGAAACTGCATCTCTGGTACTATTTATGTTCCTTCATTGTAGCTGTTGTTTCTCCCAAAGCACAAACCCTAAAAGCCAGCAAAAAACAGCAAAGGTAAGTCCCCTTTAAAGGGAAGCATCCCAAATTAGGCCCACCAGCTTCCACGTGTTAGGTTCAAGAAAAATATGAGCTCCAAATGAAAATTACCAAATACAGCAAGGATAGAACCACCATGAGAGAGAGTTAGCAGAAACAACAAATAATAGACTGATTTGTTGAATTTCAGATATTGAAATTATCAAGTACAGAATGTAAAATAATTATGTTTGAAGTATCTCATGAAATAAAAGACGAACTTAAAAAACTGATCAAAGAATGAGAAAATATCACAAATATCTAGGCAGATATAAATAAAACTCTCAGAAATGAAAAAACAAAGTGAAAATTTAAAACTCAGTGGATGGAGCCATGGCCTGGCTAGGACTTAGCTCCCCTTGGCACCAAGAATTCCAGCCTAAAGAGGCCTGCCTGGAAGGCCACACCTCACTGGTTTCATTTCATGTAGTCACCCAGACTGTACAAATCGCTAGAGATACTCTCCTCATTTGATCAAAACTTGATGTCAGAAAGTATGTAAATCCACCAAAGGACAAAGAGCCATCTGACTATACAGCCCTGAGGAGACAGGCTACATTTTTCATTTTCTTCGCTGAAGCATTAAGTCCCAATTATGTGGAGTGCAGTTTTGTGAATGAATTATACTTGTAAATATAAGGGATTTTCAGAAAGAAAGCTAATAGAGTTATTTACTGGTATAGTATGTATATGGGTAATTTTGTTGGTAATTCACTTTTTTTTCCCTTTACTTAGCGCCATTTAATGTATCCAAAAAAGCTTTTTTTTTTAAACTCAAAATAGATAAGATCACAGTCTCTTAAAAGCAATACATTTAATACATTCATAAGATTTCAAATGAGTACATACATGTTATAGGTTTTCAATCTTCCTTGGACAACACAAAAAACACAGTATTCAAATTGCAAGTTTTGACAGGAACATGAAATCTCATTTTGACACAAAGACAGGTTTAAAAAATAATAAAACCAACACTGAACTAATCGAGCACCAGCAGGCTTCCTTAAATCTTCCATCCTATCCCACTTTTGAAATCATATGGCTGCCTTCTATACCATCATTTCTTCTTCCCTACCCAACAATTTGACAAAAAAATTAGATAAAAAATTATAGATGTGTCACTGAATAAGTACCACAACAGGCTAAAGAAAAAAAAAAAAGCCCACTTATTTGTTGAATGTTGAAAGAGGAGAATAAGATTAGGTGGGAAAACTGTAAGGCGTTTGATTCATTCACTTCACTCTGATATCAGAGCACAGGAATTGTGCTCAAAGGACCTAATAAAGATGCCAAGAAATATGCCAACATTATTTATAAAAGGAAGGCTGCAGTCATGTCTATGAAGAGCTTATAATACCATGGAAAAATATTTAAGTTATAAAGTTAAATGAGAAAGTAGAATACAAAACTGTATACTCAGTATGATCTCAACTACGTAAAACCAAGCCAAAAAAAGGCTACAAGTTCAAAATGTTAAGTTAGTGGTTGTATTTAAGTAGTGTACCTAATTGGATCTTTTCTCTTCCTTTATTTTTGTCTCTTCCAACACTTTCTCTACTGGGGAGTTTTGTTTTTTGTTTTTTGTTTTTTTTAACGATTAGCTACCAAAAAAGGATGCCTGATAGAAGTATTGAATTTGAGTTAATGAATTTAAGTCCAGCCTATAGGAAAGGATCTGTACATGTATAAAATTAGAAAACATTCCAGGCTACCCTCTGAATCCACGGTGTGTTAGCAGTAACTTCCGAGAGGCTGGAGGGGTTTGTCCTCTCCTCCAGCCAGGTGCAAAGTGTCACCAGATCCTGCCTGATGAAAAACTGCTGAATCAAACGAAAATGTCATGGATTTACAAAAGAACAGAAGTACCCACATTTGGCAAAAACCTATTTATAGTACAGGAGTAGCTCTTTAATACTATGACAAGGGGACGGCTATTTTCTCCTATCTTCTGTGCAGATAGCAAGTTTCAAAAAAGCTATCATCAATAAGAACTGTAGAAAGCTAATCCTGGCTTAGAAATAAAACAGCCCTGCGACAACAGTGGATGGAGAAAAGCCACGATTTAGAAAATTATAAAAACTGCTTTCTATAACATTGATGCCCTTGAAAACATTCATTTACTGTATATACTTTAAGGTCCCCACTACCACCCGCCCTCAAAAAAAAGGGTGAAAACCTCTAACACTTTCTACCAAAGTAGCCACTGGTTTGTTCCTTCAGCAAACACTGAGGGAAGGCTCATAACGTGCGAGGCACTGGAGTCTCAAAGAGCCAACGGCTATGCCCCTGCCCCAAGGACACCTTGGTCTCTCAGAGCGGGACACGGGCACATCACCAACCATGATACAGGAATGAAAAGCAGACGCCACTGCTTTCCTACAACTCAAGAATAAGCTACAATTCTCACTGAATTACTTACACAAACGTCCTTACACAGAAACTTTCCTGACTCACTAGGAGACAAAAATGCAACTCCTTTCCCTTGATAAATACTTCTAGAAGGGACAGGCATTAAATTACATTTTGTGATATTTGCCCTTAAACATCACAGTGCCCAGTAGTGAGGTCAGTTAACTTTCTTTTAAGCAATGGAGCATTTTTACTCAAAGAATGAGACACTTTGAAGCCAAGAAAAGGTGACCAGCCCTAGATCTAGATCGAGACTTGTCAGGACTGTCAAAAGCCGAGACCGAGGAGTGTACATTTCAATTAAAATCTTCAGTCTCCTCTGCCATCCACTGATTTTCAATATGCTCCTGGGGCAACCGCTCCAGGTCCTTCCACACATTTGGGTGGTCTTCCAAATCTTCGTAGAGGGATCTCACGATGTCCAGTCTCCTGTAATCCTCAGGCTTGACTAGGCTTCGCACAACCTGGGGGCACCGCTCTTTCAGGGTGTACACTGGCAGTGTGATGTTTGCAAAAATAGGCTGTCCATCAACATTGAGAGACGGCACAAACAGCTCGGTTTGGTTAACTAGAAGCCCATCGGATATCCCAGCATCTCGGAAGAGCCAAAGATGACCCCGGCAGCTATGGATGCGGCGGCCCGTGCCGGCGGGCAGCCTCGGGTAGGGCTGCAGCTCGCCGTCGAAGTTGAGCCACACGGGCAGCACCACGCGCGGGCTGCGGTTGCAGAAGATGACCTGGGACGGCTCGCGCGTGTTCACTGAGCGCAGCATCCGCCGCGGCCGCCCTGCCTCCATCTCCTGCTGGGAGCCGGGCTCCTCCTGGTGGGACTCTTCCGGGCCGGACGCCCCCGCGTCCGCCTCCTCCCCGCCGGCCTCGGCCTCTTCCGCGTTCCCCGCCTTCCGGGGCATTACCTCCCGGAGCCTAAAACTCGGTAATTCAATATTTTGTCGGGTGTCAATGGTAACACTAAAGAAAACAAGCTATGTCTTTTGATTGGTTGATTAATCTTTATACACAGAATGACTTTCTAGACATATGGCCTCCAAAGGACAAGGTATTTCATTTTTAAATGTAATACCATTAGTTTCTGCTGAGAAAATTTTATAGGCAACTAGTTGAAGTTTACAGAGAGAATACCTTCAGTTAACCAAGTATAATAGTATAGACAATGTATCAGTTACGCTGCAAGAGACTAGGAAACTATGAGATAATCAACTATTTAAAACATTTAACAAAGGCAGAAGAGTTAACAAATTTGAGACTATAGCAAAATTCATTTCAGTTAAATCATTTACGCTATATGAAGTTCAGCAAATTATGTGGGTTAACTGAAAATAGTTAACTGAAGCTAACATAGCCCAATTCATTAAGTACTATGGTGATAAGGTATCTGAAATCAACCTGTAGATAATTATATGAAAGCTTTTTTGTTGTCATTTATCTTAAATAAGACTTTTTAAAGCCTCATATTGAAGTGCTTGTAAGAAAAGCACTTTTTTATGTGCAGGGAGAAGCTGGGAAACATGAGTAAGGGTAGGCACATGACGACTATGGAGCAGTGGACGTCCACAGCTATCAGAGCTGCTGTGCCCACTACAAGACCAAAGTGCCATTTTACCAGCCATGTCTCCGATGAGGTGGTCGCCTTCCTGTCCTCTGTATCCTTAAAATAAGCCTCCAGCATTTAAGATAACGTGAATGTGCCTTTGTTCCTTGCAGCTAAATAGGAGCCTGTTCAGACTGTTCTTAAAAAATCCAGACCCACCGTATACAGCATATTAAACCAAATAATTCAAGCATAAGAAACACCACATAAAAGGGGGTTATACAGCCTGAGACTTTGGCATTTACTTTAATTCAGGAAATTTTTTTTAATGTGCAATGAAAATTACTACGTAGTTGTTCAAAAGATAAATGAAAATGTGAGAAGTTAAGCACCCACAGAGTCTTCTCAATGCCATTTTAAAAAGTAAGCATTCTTCAAACTGTAATTTAATTCAAGAATCAAGTGTAGGTTGGGAAGGCGTTAATAACTCTTATTTTCCTAGGTTCTTTATCTCAAAGCAAGAGTAATTTTCAGCCCATAGAGTTCATTTTTAAAGATACCTCAATTATATTTTTTTCTATATATACATGTGTGAATCTTCTTGTCATAACTGACATAGGTTATTAGAAGAGGCTATATAGTGTACCTAATTCAACTTGATAAAAACAGATGCTGTCAATTGAACCATGAGAGCTTTGTCTCCCATCAATCTGAGGATCTGTGTAAACACAAGCTTTCAATTATTACTCAAGAAAATCACCTCAAAAATCACATTAACCACTAATAATCACTTTCATTTCCTTGACATCCAAGTACTTTTTAAAAGCTTACACTTTCCAGCTGTAATTATTTTGAAGTTTAGCATTCATATCTTTGCATTTTTAAAGCTATATGCAGTTCTTAATATTTTTGAAAAGTCACTAAATGGTTCTGTATTATCTTGAATTTACAGCGACAAAAGGATTTAGACAAAAAGAGATGAATTTCTCAAGGATACACAATGAATCAGTGACAGAACTAGGATAGAAATTTTTTACTTTCTAGCTTCTAGGTCAGAAAGCTACAAGTATTCAAACCATTTGGATAAAGTTTTTAAATGCATTTCCGTATCATATCACTGTTGTGGAAATCCCTGTAGAAGACAAAAGTCTTTGCCTAAAAGTTGGTTCAGTATCTCCTCTGGCAGTACAAAATAATTTGCAGATGGTACAACTGTATCTGTTTCAGGGAACAAGCACTTTAACAGGCTGTTAAGGAGACTGGGAATGTTTCCTCACATTTAATACATCCACTCACAGTTAGGAAACCTTTGAGGCATTAAGAGAAAGGGGTTATAAACCCAGATGGGATCTTAGATGAGCTTACAACCACATAAACTCTTAACAGTACCAGAAAACAAAGACAATGCGCTATGGTTTCTTATAGAGAAGTGCACATTTCCAGGGTAGTTTTCTTCTGAAGAAATAAACTATAATAAATTATTTTATTTTCCACGTGAAAAATATTCCCCTAATAAGCATCCATACAAGCTCCATTTTCTTTATGGTTACACTTCTTTTATTTGTTTGTTTTTTTTTTTAGATACCCCAAGTAAACCTGGTATCTAACACTAAAACTACTATAATGACAGTTTTCTACTCTGAACAATACTTTCATACATTAAGATTTCTGAAAGTAAAGTGGTATGGTTTTAAAATGTAGCTTCTGTTTATGAACACTGCCACAACCCCTCTTCTCCCACAAAACGTTAATTTCGTAAATATTTAATATTAAAATCATGTATTTACAACTTGGTGCCATTTTATTATAATCAAGTTGACAATACAAATAGCTTACTTTAATAGGTAACCAGTATTTGGACACATTTTAATTCTGAAAACCCACTGTTAAACACAAATATTTTCTATTTTAACTCTGCCCAGTAAGCTTCAATTTCACATCTAAAGCAAATCTATCAAGTGCTTCACACCCTATCTTCAAAATGTATTCATGAAAAATTTGCTATCAGCTAAAGCACTACATTGTCAGATGTAACCATATAGCAAGTCACCTCAGCTTAATTCAATTTTGTTAATTTTTGTCTATATTTCTACATTTTCTGCTCTTAAGATTCTGGCTGTATTCAACTGTCAACAATTACAAAGACTGATAACCAGTGTAATGGAGGGTCCCTTGCAAAATACTGTTAGTAGGAATGTAAATTGGCAGGCTTTTTGGAGTTCAATTTGGCAGTAATTAACAAAATTTTATATATACACAGCGTTTAACAAATTTATGTGTAGATTAGGTTTATTCAACAGAAATACCAACCTGAGTGAGACAAGATCAATGCAGCATTGTTTGAAATAGTGAAAAATGAAACGAAACTGTGCAGAAGTTAACAGAGCAGGCCTGAGACTGCTGTCCTAAAAAGGCTTTCTTTGCAAGGTTGGTCCTAGGCAAGAGTCTGAGAACTTGGCAAGTAAACAGTTCTCCACACTGATATAAACCCTTCCCTAAAGACCCACACCTGGGTAAATGAAGGCATCATGGAACTGAGGTACTACATAACCCAGACTGCCCCGCACCTGAGGCTCAACTGGTTTCAAATAAACTTTCCTTACTGTTTAAGCCATTTTGAAGTGGGGTTTTACTTCTTGCAGCCAGTCTGGATTTCCATCTCTGTTGGCTTACAAAAAACGACTCTGAAATTATAGGCCAGAGCCCTGTACCTGTACCCCAGATGCATTACTAACTCTGTGAATGTGGACAAGGCACTTACCATCCGGAGGTACAGTTTCTTCACTGTACAAGTGAAATGATACCTTTTAAAAGTACTGTTGTGAAAAAATAAGAGGGCAACTCACTGTGTTAGTTGTACAATGTCTGTAAACTTTAATGTTTATACAAATCCTAGCAAATAACCTGGTATGCAAGTGGCCAATAATGGATCCCAACGTTAGAATATTTAAATCCCAATGTTAGAATATTTAAACCCCAGAAGATCTGCCCAATATCCACATCATGAAAACTGCCTTATCTGTTACCAGAAACATCTGAAGTCAAGGAAAACAAGGGAAACAGTCAAGGGAAACAATTTTGTTTCATGGCTAATGTGACAGCACAGATTCTAATAAGTGAAAGTTTTCTCTGGGCTAGTGTTAGTATTTTGATTTTAAAAGATTACACACGTTTTCACTCACGGGGCATTTGTAGAATTCCTGAATATACCACACTGGAAAACAACATGGAGTTTAATCAATTTTAAGACAGGCTGAGCCAGCCACATGATGTGAGATGGTCTGCTATCGGCAGCAATTCAAACACCATGGCTAAAGCAATCTCCGTTTAAATCTCTCAAATGAGAAATTAACAGAGAGGCACAGTCATGAAGCTATAGAATTTTTTTCTTTAAGTACCAACTTTCTGTACCAGACACATTCTGAAATTTATATTACTCCTCTTAAAGGTTTTATTAGAAATAATCAGTATTTAAATGTTGTACCCAAACAATGTATTGAGTAATCATATTATATGTATAAATGGACAAATACATACATATATCTATACCTACACAAACATACATGTATACATACAGACATGTTAGGCCAAAGAGAGCTTTAAAACAAGCACAAAAGAATACTTAATTGATTACAGAAGTAGAAACTGAGCTTCCTAAGTTATCAATCACATAAGTTACTGACCATATAAGTTTCAAATATTAAAAAAATAAAGCAAACAAGGCAAAAACTTTATTGCACTTAACAACGTAATATATAAAATAGTTAATATACATCATAAACAAACATTACCAAACTAGATATAATTAGCCATTTACATATAATAAACATTAATATTTCGAGAAAAAAGATTTTAAATAGAATAGTTAACACTTCCAGAACTGTACTAAGATAGTATAATAGCACAAAAAAGTTGTAGGAAATAGCAATAATCTGCAAATAACAGAATTATTTCTATTACGTTCTAAATCCAAATTTTATCATTTATGCATATTTCACAAAAGATGTTAAAATTAAATTTTAGAATAATACTCTAATTTTTTTGTACTTTTATTCTAGAACTATATTAAAGTATTGACATTTCAAAGAAATACCTACAGCTTCCCAGAATAATTATTTTTAATATTGGCAGTCTTCCTGTTCAATACACAAAATATAAATCTTTTCTTCTGTCAGAAAGCTCAAAATTAAGTACTCTACACCAGGCTCTTTGTTCTGTGTTTTCTTCTCCTCTTGGGTGCAGTGAACTCTAAAGACAAAAAATTAAGAAGCCTGTCAGGTCTAAAGAATATAATACTTAATTGATAACACACAATTAAACTATATAGGTTGGCATAATAGTAAGAATGCCTTCACAGCAAAGATACAAGAAATCTTAAACCTGACATATACATGATTTTTATCCTTCAAAATGATACTGCAGTTGTAAACTTACTACTGGAGATCCTAATCATCCTAAATGCTACTTGATAATAAGCTACTCTGAGGTTGTTTCACGTGGGTATGCCCTCCCTATAGTTAGCACGGGCCCAGTATGCCAGATCTGAAAGGTCTGAGAAGAAAGAGAAAGTGACTAAGATTTCAACTGCTTTCCAATTAAACCTGAAAATGTAACCCAAAACAGCAGTACCATACATCTTTTTGGCTACCATGGCAGATGCCATGACCAACATTCAAGTAAGTGTCCATCTAGAAACAGCTGTGAACCTGAAAGTTACTGATCATTAAAAACAAAGCAAATAACAGAAGACACAAAAACATGAAAATTATGGAAGATGTAAAAGAAAGGAATATTCCCCACCAATGAAAACTGAAAGGAGAGTGACAGGAAAAGGAATGAGAAAATACAAAGAAAAAATTAAGAAGAAAAAGAAAATAGATTCCTGGAAAGAAGCGGCAGCAGGCCAAGAGAATGATGTCCAGAGTAAAGCAAGTCAGAGGCCTGGAGGAGACTTCTTTTAAGAAGATGACACTGATAAAATGCCTAATGTGCTCGAGTGTTTCAAGGGGAGATTTATACACTGAGGAACAGTTTGGGGGTAAATTAGTGATAAATACATAAAGAAACAAATTAATAAGGCAAAAAAATTAGTAACTCTTTAAGGCAAACAATAAGTGTTCCGATTAAGGGAGAATCATAGTATATATCACATGGCCCTGCTGCTAATAATGTTTTGTAAAATGCTGAATACTGATATAACTAAAACAATAACCATATTGAGAGGGTGGGTGATAGGAAGTATCATGTATTTGGATTGGGAGGTAAAGAATACATAAAATTATTATATTGTATCATCTTTGTACGGTGACAGACATAACTAGACCTGTCATGGTGATCTTTTCGTAATGTATAGAAATATCATATCACTAAGTTGTGCACCTGGAACTAACATAGTGATGTAGGTGAACTATACTTCAAATAAGGAAAAAAAGAATATATTAAGGAGAACTAAATCCTTGCCTCCCTCGATAGATAATTCATAGAACTGAAACATGAATAAGTGACAATATAAACATGTTATTTAGAAACATGGAGATCAATACCAAAATAATTATGAAAGAGTTGTCTCTAGGGAATAAAAAATGGGAGTCAGAGTCACAAGTCTGTGGTTTCTTATAATGAGTATTATAAAACTGTTAATTGTTAAATTATGTGCTTATGTAATTATGATTTAATAAAAACCAAATTTTTAAAACTCACAAGCTGATAGATTTTAGAATGGGACTGGTCAGGCAGCCATAAAGGTATACATGTGTTTGATTGTCTACTCACAATAAAAGCTACCAGACAAAACTAGAAAGCAACTACAGTCTGAAACTCACCAGATTATAAAGGACCATTTTATGCCGACATAAGCAAATCACAGAAGCAACTCAGATTTCTGAAGGAACAAATCCTCTCTTTTAATTGTCTTTGTCTTCTATATGTTTCCATAGCACCCTGTTTCTCTTTACTATAAGGTACTGTGTTGTTTTTCTGCACGCTATACTGTAAGGTCCTCTGGGGCACAGACTGATCTGATTCATTAAACAGTAGTTACTTAGGTCCACTATGAGCCACTCACTGTGCTCAGATCTACACTCACTGTGATCAAAATAAAATGGTTCTTAAACTCTTCTACGATATATCTTTATATTCCCATACCTACCTAAGCACTTGAAACAAAATAGGCACTCAATAAATGCTTGCTGAATGAATATAGCGCCAAAATGAAAAAAAAGTCATTAGGCAGATTCTTAATATACATTATGTTCATTATCATTGATGGATTACCAATTATCAAGCCTAGTCTGCTATGTATAACTTATTCTGTACATTACTGTAATTATTACTAGAGATAATAATTATTTAAACTATTGTTTAACAAATACTGCAAATTAAGATCACAGCAATGCAAAAAGATATAGCTATTTTAATTCATGTTGTGCAATTTACCACTTAGTTACAATCATCTCATAGGTGAAAATTTTACATTTACTAGAATTTGAAATTAAGTATTTTTTAACAATAAAATCTTTAAAAAGTTATATCCAGAAATCCACATTTTGTGACCTTTGCCCTTTGTTAGAAATACACTTCAGACACCATCACGATTATGGATATTCATTTACCAATAACGATATTTTCCCTGTCCTTCACCTCTCACCTGGACTGACCCCTGCCTCCCCATATCCATTCATTTACTGTATTATCACTTACTTTTAAGTGTCATGATTAACGGTCTGATTAACGCTAAAATTCTCCAATGTACCAAAGTTAAAGCATCACAGGAACACACAGCCAACCGTCATGCTCTTCAAGGGTTCTAAACCTTGATGCTCTGCAAGTAGTTTGATAAAATTTCATCTGTACCTGTTTCACTAAAACTTTCATTCTCCTCTTCCTCTTCTGTAATTACAGGCATACTCAGACTTAAAGATTTATCTTCCCTCTGTACATTTTGCATGTCACCTGGATAGTTGAAAAAATGATTTTATATGAAAACAAAGAATGCTAATCTTTGAGGAAAAATTTTATACAAATAATGACATTATTATAATAACAAAAATTAGATATTTAAACTAAAAGCTAAAATTGTAATGGTAAACAGAAATATGCATATAAAACTACCTATCTTTTTTAAAAGTGTTAATAAATTTATAATATATTTATACCTATGTTTTGAAAACAGTCTCTAATCCTTCCATTAAAGTAAAGAAAATAGAGGAAAAGGGAAGAAACAAAATTAACCAAACACAGATATATTATTCAATCTTTATCACACACAGCACAGGTTATATCTGCAGACATCAGGGAATAATCATGTGTATTACTTCAATTTTATTAATTAATCACCAATGTAATTCTAAAGTTAATAGCCTTGGTTTTTTTTTTTAAAGACTGATATGGATTTAATGACAAATATTCCATATTGGTTGCTGAACACCAGAATGCTGTCCAAGGAACCATCATTAAATAAAACAACCTGAAAATAAGGCAATTCTCACATACACAAGTGCACACACACACACACACACACACAAAACCTGTTACTTTTAGGATCATTAAATTATTCACTATTTTAACAAACAGCTGTAAAATCACATTACAGTGAAGGAAAATGTGCACAAACTTCAGAAACACAGTTCAGATTGTCTATGAACACAGGTTCTTAATTTGTACTTTTTCACATATGTACAGCCTCCTGATCTTGAAGAGGCCACGTAATAGCCTTGTTTTTGAACGCAGACACACTTTCTTGTTTCGCCACATATGCTCTACAAGATATATTTCTCTTAGTCATAATTTGCCAGTAACTTTCCATTTTCCAAAACATTGGAGGTTTTCTACATCAACTTTCTGTTGCTTGAAGAAATATCCTAATCAAATTATCAAACCCCGTTGTCCTATCAGGTCTCACTGAGCACATAACTTCCTTGACCCAGTAGCAACCGCCCCCCACAGTCACTCTTTGTTCCTTATGCTTCTCTACAACACTTACACCACCTCATATCTTAATATATAATACATAGTAAATGTAAGCTTCACAAGGATAGACTCTGGTTTGTTTAGGTTGATGTATCCCCAGTACTTAGAAAAGTGCCTGCCATATACTAGAGCCTCAATAAACTATAAATCATCACATATGGATTCAACTATCTTATAACACAGTATTTCACAGAGTATATATGTTAATAAGTACCTGCCAGCACAGGAGACAAGAAATTAAATGAAGATGAGTTTAAGCTTTCTGCTCTGAACACATGTATTCTGGGATCTTAATGGGATGCAGATTTTATGGAATGAATAGATTGCTCTAGACGCAGTTGAGTAAACTGTAGCAATAAGCTTCCATTTTAAATGCAATTCAAACTTAATAATACCAATTTCCCATTAAGTTATTAAAATAGAATTTTACCTTTACTTGGAAGTCCTAAGTATTAGATACAATAATTTTTTTACATGATTTTTAAGATGATAGATAATCTTTTAGGAAATCTATTTCCATATCTAATCACATTTTTGGCAATGGAGGGGGGTGGATTTTGAACCTATAAAATTTTTCAGTTGTTCACAAGATTATAATCAGTACAATCTACCTCAAATTACTAATATTGTTCTTTATAATCTTGTACCATGGCCATCCATATCAACTATTAATGATTTTTTAAAATCCACATTTACAACCTAACAGAATCTATCCAACAATGTCAAGGGAAGGATTTCTGAGTTAAAAACTGTCACTGTGAAAAAAAAACCTTCATCTAGTCACATGATGATTAACTACATTTTGAGATATATTTCTACATTAAAAGAGTAAGTTTAAAAAAGAAAATCAATGTTCTCTAAAAGCTCTGAAAAACAAAATACAATGCTTCACCCACTTATCATGCAGCCAGGAACCAAGAAGTGAACACACAACTTCAGGATGTTTATCTCAAAGTCCACATATTAAATAAAGGCTCATGAACTTCACAGATATGTTCCTCAGGCCTTTATCCAGAACCTAATTACATTTATTTATGTATGAATAATGGCAAACCTGTTTCTTAAAACCAGTACAGTTAAGAAGCAGCAAAAATAAATTACATTTATTTATGTAGGCATAATGGCAAACCCATTTCTTAAAACCAGTACAGTTAAGAAGCAGCAAAAAGGGAAAAAAATTGCTACAAGCCTGCATACTGAGAACAGAATGAAGACACCTACCACAACAAATGTGACAGAAAAACATAAGAACTGACAAAGTCCTGCAGCACAAAGCCGTAAGTATAAAGGTCAACTGCCCCACACACTTAAGCTATTTGATAGAATCATTATATTACAAAACCCAGTAAAATAACATGCTAATGATGATAACCTTGAATCATAAAGAGAAAACTAAATTATGTTCAGGATATATTGTTCTAGAAAATAGGAGAGCATAAAATACATGTAAAAAATAATAAATGCACATTGTAGAAAACAAGAAACATACAGAGAAGAATGTAGTATGTTTTAGAAAGATATCAACCAGAATAATTAACCGTTTAAAAAGTAAATTTTGACATTTAAATGATTAACTTCAGTTATCCACACAACTAATTCCTCAGAGGCTGTCAGGTCGATAGTTTTACTCTGCTCGAAGCTAATCATGTGGAATGCAATGATAAGTAATAGACAATTGCTCAACCTCAATACATACAATTATAGGACATGCAGCTAGAATACAACAATTACTTAAGTGAGTGTCTAACTGGAGCTCCAGATCCACATTTCCAATTACCTGAGAGACAGCAAATATGGCAGTTAAAGATTCAGACTTGCATTCAAACAGACTGCCATTCAAGTCTCAGCTCTATTTATTAGTTAGGTGACCTTGGACGTGTGAAAAGAGTTTGGCAGATAATAAGCGTTACATAAATAATAGTTGTTATCATCTTCACCATCATGTATCAGCATTACTATTACTGATGTTCTTCCAGAAGCATGCATGTTATGTTCTAGGAATGGTGAACAGGTATAGCTGAAGCTTAAATAATACAAACTTGGGTAAATCCTATCAATATACTTGAGCACCTATTTATGTGCTAGACAGCTGTTACAGAAATTGAGCCTAAAAAGGCAGATTGGGGCAAATTCTTCCCCCAAATGAAATCTTCATTCTGTGATCCTTATTCTGTTAATGTCACAACATCCCCCAGTTGCTTAGGCATTAAGCATCCTTGTCTCATTCCTCTCCACCAGCCTAAATATTTGGTTACCTGTAGATATCCATTGGCTTTCCTGTTAATCTGCTTGTCTAATTCCTACAGCCACCTGGCCAGATCCCCATTACTCCTTAACAGCCTTTTATTTAGTGTTCCTATTTTCAGTTTGTTCCCACCTACCTTCCATACTACTCCCAGATTGATTTTCTTCAAAGAAAATTGGTCATACCATTTGCTTGCTCAGAAGTCTCACATGACTCCCCTCTGCCTACTGAATGAAGTCCAAACTTCTTGGTTCCACATTTAAGGCCTGGTCACAATATAATCCTCAACATATCTTTCCACGTTGACAGTAACTCTTCAACACATCCTTTACGCTCTAGGCAAAACGGGCCCCTCACACGCTATACTTCCAACTACCTTGCCTCCTTTCATGCCAATCCCTCTACTTGCCTTAGTCTAAGGAATTATTGTTACATTTGTTTGTTTTTTAATCTTTGGATTTTTCCTGATTATAAAACATATGGTTATCACATAAAAGTCAAACACAGAAATTTATGGACTTAGAAATTTCCCATCCCTGAGAATTAATCATTGTTATATGCTTCTAGATTTCTTCAATGATATATATTGTACTTCTGTCTACATTTTTTTAATTGAAGTATAGTTGATTTACAGTGTTATGGTGTACAGCAAAGTGATTCAGTTTATTTATATATATATATACACACACTCACACATATATACATACACACATATATACATATACATATATATACACACATATTGTTCTTTTTCAGATTCTTTTCCATTACAGTTTACTACAAGATACTGAATATATTTCCCTGTGCTATACAGCAGGACCTTGTGGTTTATCTATTTTATATTATAGTAGTTTTGCGTCTACATATATATTTATTAACAAATGAATCATACTCTTCTTTAAAAAAACATTTTCACTAAGCAATGTATCAACATATTTTGGACATATTTTCATATAAGTATATATAGAACTTTCTCCAGCTTTTTAATAACTGTAAAATATTCCTTTATATGGATTTTTCAACGTTAAACATTTTTTCAATGTTAAACATTTGAGTTGTTAACAGTCTTTGTCAATAGACTGCAATGAATGTCCTGTGTGTTTTTGTCACTTGTAAAGGATAAATTCCTAGAAACTGAATTGCTAAGTTAGAAGGCATGTACATTTAAAACTGATTAAAATCAACTGACAGATGATTTCAAATTGCTCTCTAAAAAGGATGTGCTAATTCACTCTCCCACTTAAATTCAGATTTTACCTCCTCACACTTTCACTATCAATGGGTATTCCAGTTATCTTTAATCTTTGCCAATATAACAAATTACATGAAAATCATGTTTTAATTTACATTTCTTTCATTATTAATGAAATTAAATCTCTTCATATGCATGGTAACCACATTTTGTTCATGAATTGCCTGTTCATGTCCTAAGCCCATTTTTCTAAAGGGTGGTGGTCCTTTTCTTGCTAATTTATAACAGCTCTCCTAAAATTAAAAAGTTTAGCATTATCTTATGTGCTGCAAATGGTTTTACAAGATCTTTTGCATTTTATGGAATATAAGACACCTATTTTTGAAAAAACTATGAAATCAAAAATACTTTTCTACTTTGAGGAAATGAACTTTATTAATTAAAGAGAAACTTTTTAGTAAGCACTTGAATCTTTATTAAGGTGCAGAAAAACAAATTACCTCTGCTTCAGAGGAGCTACAAAGCTGGTTAGCTGGAATAGTTGAGTTACAATTAAGGATCTAATTCAGATCATATTTTAGTGTACTTTCTTTCTCATGGGTTAAACCCTCCCTAATACACCTAGGTAAATTCAATAACAAACCTCAGCCATCCTTAAAAGTTAATTTCAGAGTTTATGAAAATGTTTTCGGTAACTACATTAAGTAAAAAATTATGGCTAGTGAAAGAAGTGATATTTCATAAGTTACATGTGTCAAACATTTCAGATGAAAAGGAACTTTCATTTAAGTTCTTTCCTAGCTTGCATTTGGCTCCTCCTTTCCAACCGCATAAAAAAAAATGTTTTCCAGACATTTAAGAAAGCAGCTTGACCAACTTACCTCTCAGCTGCACTTGTAAGAAATAAGGTTGATAATTAATAAGAAATGCTTGTGCAGGTTTCTAAACCTAAGTATCTTTGATACCTTAGAAAAAACATTCTAATCTACCAGAAGTTACTTTTTTAAGTATAATCAAACTAATCAATCTTTTCCTCATGTCCTCTGTTTGGGTTTGGTTTTGGATGAATTAATATATAACTACCATTTTTAATGCAGTACAGAGCTAGGAGTTTGGATAAATGCATAGTTGTGCAAGCACCACTGTAATCAAAATATTGAATATAGAACAATTCCATCACACCAAAAATGTCCCTTGTGCCCTTTTGCAGTCAACACCTCCCTCCACCCCCAGTTCCTAGCAACCAATGATCTTTTTCATGTCTCTGTAGATTCACCTTTTCCAGAATGTCTTATAAATGGAATCATATTGTATATAGCCTTTTTTGTGTCTCACTTCTGTCACTTAGCACAGTGCACTGAGATTCATCCATGTTATTACATGTATCAGTAGTGCCTTATTCCTGAGTAGTATCGCACTGTATGGTTACACCACGGTTTGTTATACAATGACCAGCTGAAGATATTGAGGCTGATTGCAATTTTTCACAATTATGAATAAAACTGCTATAAACTTTTGCATAGAAATTTTTGTGTGAATATAAGTTTTCATCTCTCTTGGGTAAATACCAAGGAGTAGGACTGCTGTGTTATTCGGTAAGTATATGTTTAACTTTATTAGAAACTGCCAGTTTTCCAGAGTGACTATACCTTTTCTGTATTCCCACCAGAAATGTATGAAGGTTCCACTTGGACCTAAAACATTTACTATCTGGCCCTTTACAGAAAGTTTGCTGACTCCCTACATCTGGAGGATATTTTTTAAAATCAAGAATGGATGCTGGATTTTATCAAATGTGTTCTTGGGTAACTATTAAAATGAATTCACATTTTCCCCTTTAACCTATTTATATGGCAAATTATATTGATAGATTCCTAACTGCACCGTCCCTGCATCTCAGAATGAATGTACGCAGTCAAGTTGTTTTGTATCTGAGACTCTTCTGATACATAAAACTTAGAATTTTTCATTAATACTTATAAGTGAGATTAGTCTAACAGTTCTCGTCACAATATCTGCTAGCTCTGTGAAGAAAACTAAAAACATTCTCCTTCTGAAGTATTTCTTGATTATCCTTAACAAATGTGGTATCTCCTCCTCTGAATTCTCAATGCACTTCAAGCGTTAAGTTACGGAACTGATCATATCTGGACTGTATTAAAGGTATTTAACTTCAATTCTCCCTCCGCTGCCTCAATATAGGAAAAAAATATGTTACAAGGCTATAACATATCTTCATATACTGCTACAGTGGTTCTGTGTTTCTTATATTAGGCACTAAATATTCACTATGTTTCTAATGCTCCTTTTTTTCCCCCTGAGCCTGCTTATCAGATTCCAACTTTATGTATGGCGAACATATACTATTTGTGCAATGCTTAAAAATTAAACTTTTTGAGTATATAGTCATTTTTTTTAAAAACCAAATACCAAAGGTAATTTTATAGATAAACTATTTCAAGAGAAAAGCAGGTACAGCTTAGCTAGTGAAGAGAATGGAAAATACGGTTTATAGAATGTATTACTTATCATGCCTTATTCTACACATAAGTTTGATTCACACACAAAAATTACTAATAAAGTATGCTCTGGATAATTCTGGATTGATTCTATAACTATCTAACTATATCACTTTGGACAAGTTATTTAATCTGTATGGGCCTAAATTTCATCATCTATGAAATGACGAATTTGCTGACTCCTAGAGTCCCTTTCAGTAGTAAGATTCCAAGAATCTAAGATAATTTATTTTTAATATTAAATCTCACAAGGTTTTTAAACAAGTAATACTTTTTAATAAAGAAAACATGGTGAGAGGAGGTTGTAAATAAGATCTGTTTTCCCTTTTAAAGTCTCAAAAAGTTACCTCTGTTTCTGGAAGACATCTTCCTTCCTGCTGGTTTCAATGTCTCTTTGTTTCTTCTTTTCCTAGTTGCCTTGGTTTGTCCTTGACTAGATGCAGAATCAGAGTCAGAAGAATCAAGTTTGACCTGACGATGCCTTCTTGACTTGGATGCCTAAATAGTTGCAAATCCAATTAATTACAGTGAATTGCAAAATGAACCCAACTGACAGGTGATTTAGGGAACAACACACAATCAAAGATGAGGAAAGATTCACAGAAATACTTGTCATAAAGTACTTTGCCATGATACTCGCTTGGTTAATACCTGTTACCTGTATATACTCTTTTAGCTTTACAACAGGAAGAGTTCCCTGCAGCTGTCATCCTCATCTGCTCAAACGGGGTTAAAATATCCTCGTTGGGTTAAACTGTTGCAGTTGCATGGCTGGGAAATGGAGGTGTAAAGGACAAGTACCGCCATTTTACCGCCTGATAACCTATTCTCCTTTTCTTCTAACATTTTATTTTCCTTAGTTAGCACCATGTATTTCAAGTGGAACTACTTTATGCCTGGCTCTACGTATGGCCATGTGGCCCCAATCTAGTCAAAATGAGTTTCACATTCCCAGGGCCACCATGATTTGTTCAGGGGTGGGTATGTGATCTGTGTCATAGCTGATATAACTCAATTTTAGAATTTTGTTTAACTATTAGAAAGGAAAATTCTCCCTTTCCACTGAACCTAAAGCTGGGAACATGCAAGGCTGGAGCTGTCAGGAATCGCACTTGAAGGCAATGAAAGCAACATAAGAGGTGAGAAACGGAGGGACAGTCCAAGGACTTTTTAGTTACATCAGTCAATAAATTCCCTTATTTGCTTAAGCAGAGCCCTGACTACAGGAGTTTTCAGTGAATGTCATATATGTGGTGCAGGTATTAACAACAGTTTAAAAGCTACCATGCACTGTATGTTAATTATACCTCAATAATTAAAAAAACTACAACTATGCAATAACACACTCTTATAACAATTTATGGGGATTATAATTTAATTGTTTAATAATTTTTTAAAGTATTTCATAATGTCTTAAGAAATACATTAAACAACAATTAGCCTATATAATACGGAAATAGTTCTGGTTTAAAAGAATTTGGAATAATTAATTTATTGTCCTTGATGCTTTCATTCAACAATATTTTGTACTCAATTTACTGTAGTACAGCAAATATATAACACTTAACTAATCTATAGTCACTTTTAATTTTTTCATTTATTCCTTTTTATTTCTACAACCAGAGAATGATAGTAGTTTCCCACAGAATAAAGTCATTTTTAGATTCATAAAAAAAAAAAAACAGAAAAAAATATGAGTTTATTGGTGCTCCTTCCTGAAACCCCACTAAAATGAGAGGAAAGGAATAAAAATGAATAAACTCACAAAATGGAGATAATAGGGAACAATGAAGGTGTAAACAAAACAACAAAATTTTGGAAGTGTAAAAGTGATGGCTGACTTAGAATGAAGAAAGCTGAAACCTAACTGCCTGTATTGAGGAAGTTACTACAAGGAAAGCTGGTCCAAGTGGATCGGGAATTTGGGGTCATCAGAAGTGGGACTAAAAAAATGGGTAGATATATGAAAAATCTACATAGGGAATAGTATCCCATTTAGCAGCCTCAAAGCTGAACAACTGACCTCTTCCTGTAGAAAACAGGAGGTTTGCTCTCTGGAGAGGCTAAATCAGAGAAGCTGAAGGCTTGAGGAAACCAGTATAGCTAAGGAAGGGGATAAAGCCTCTTACTAGAAATAGGCGGGTTGAGTGAAGCCTCCAGAAGGAACGGTGAGCCTACTGGCAGATTCTCTGTAGGCGCCCAAAACATTGGCAGCTGGGCTTATTTACCACTTTCCTCCCCCAGGCAAGGGAGTGGAAGCCTGCTCTCTGGTAAAAATGACTAGATCCAAGAAAAGCATGGAGGCTAAAAAGCTGTAATCTCCACATGACCACTCTTAATGATCTGAGGATCTTCAAACGTTCGAAAAAAGCCAACAAAATGAATGACAGAGAACGGAATAAACAAAAATAAAAACTCTGCGGAAAAAGGAGGAAACTTCAAAAAACTAATTAACATCCTCAAGCAGATAAGCATATTGCATCCAGAAAAACAAAAAGATAAGGAATACACTTTTTAAGTAAGAATAGATTCAGAGAACAAGAAAAAAAATCTTAGTAATCAAAAAATGTCAGCAGAAATAATAAAAATTCAATATAATGGTTCAGAAGATAAAGTTTAAGAAATCTCTCTGAAAATAGATAAAAACAGAAAAGAAAAATAAGAAAATAAAAAGAGCAAAAATGCAGCAAAGAATTCGATCGAAGAAACAATACAAAAATCCCTCAGAACTGAAGGCTATCAGATCAAAAGGATGTCCACCAAGTGAGCCAAGGACAATGATGGAAAAAAGACCTACACCAAGGTACGTTATCATGAAACTCCAGAGCTCCAGGGATAAAGAGAAAATCCTAAAACCTTCCATGATCAGGAATACTAGAAGCTGGAAGACAATAAAGAACAATGGCATCAAAATTCCAGGTAAATACCAGAAGAAATAAAAGAGAAAAAGGTGAAGATGGTTGCCTCTTGAGATCAGAAGTACAGGGGCAGGAAGTGGTAGAGGAGGAGACTGCTGGATTATATAAACTTTACAGCATTATCAGTTAAAACTATGCACAAGTGTTACTTTGATGAAAAAATTAAAATGTGACTAAAAAAGCATCACATAAATTTCTAAATTACCTTATTTAAGAAATAACTTACCTGAACAAAAACTGAAAAGGCCTTTGATTTTATTTTCGCTAATGATTCTGCCCTTTCACTTCTCTGGAAGTAAAAATAAACAGGAAAGGGAAAAAGTTAAAACATACAAACATTGAGCGAAATTATGAATTCCCAAGTATTTTTTTTATCAGAAATAAGATTTGAGACAGAAGGTAGGGTAAAAGGAACTAACATTTATTGGACATATATTAAGTAAAGGCATATAAACATGCACTACTTTCTAACAGGTGCCATGAAAACATCCCCATGGCTGTGGATTGTTTTCATTCAGGATTTAAGGAGGATATGAATGAAATTCCTGGTGACCAGGCCATTCCCTCCTCATCTTCCTATGCCCAAAGATGGCTCCTTGCCTCATCCACTAAGATGGATGAAAACTCTGGAGACAGAAAGCAGTAAATAGTAGCTTGTGCTCCACACTGGCTGAAAGGCTGAAAAGACACAGTATTACAAAAGCCTTACTCTGCCCCTGTCAGGACTGAGGGCACCTTCCACCACCATCCTTCCCTCTCCCTGCTGAAAACTGTGAACATCCCACTCCCAATCTATAACTGATGTGGTCTTTCACAAGGTTTCCAGCAGAGAACAGGCTAGCCCTTCACAGAACCCATGTTACAGAATTTTCTGAGATATGTATTAGAATACTGACCATGGGACATTACGGTTAATATACAGAATCACAGCCACACATAAAATGAAAAGAAGCTAACCAAAGTATTGCCCCATAAGCAATCATATAGTGAATTTTTCTGACCTCTGATTGTTGTGAGTTTCCTTCACTCCTTTCTTCTCCATCTTTAGCTGTTGATTTTAAGGATAGATTCTGAAAGATCAAAAAAGTTATATTTACACATTTACAATTCAAACCAACTAAAAATTAACTGAAAGTCAATTTCAGAACAATGCAAATCATTTACTTTAATTACTAAAAAACTAAAAGAATATTTCACAGTATCAAAACATGGTTCACCACCTGACATTAAGATCATGGTTAGGTTAAAGAAGAGTTACAAAATTCATCAAGAAAATACCTAAATCCTCCTAACTAATGAAAGATGACATGCACTTTATGTGGTAGTGAGAAAACTGGTTTATTCTCCTTTCCTTCAGGTTTTCAAAGGTCTTAGTAATGCTCATTAAAGAGAGTTGTTAAAAGACAGTGCTACAATAGACGTTTACGTTAAGTGCCTAGGTCATTTGTGCAACCCATTTGTAGCACTTAAAGTATTCAAACATTCTAAAATGTGCTCTCATTAAAATAAATGTCTGTAGAGGAAGCAAATTATTTCCTTCTTCCCAAGGCTGTTATCTCATCACTTTCCTTGTTTATCTTTTCTAAAATTGAGTTTTGAGCCATCTCCCTTTATATAATCCAAAAAGTAGCAACAAATCTCTCTGAAAAATGCTATATAAGATAATAATGCCTATCTAGCATTTGTGAAAACACTAACACATTATCAAACATATAGTAAGTAATCAGAAATTACTTATTTTTTCCTAGAAGTATTTAGTAAAATTAGATGGAGTAGTGGTTTCAAAAGTAAATTTAGCAAGGCTGGTCTTCAGGTTTCCGGAGTAAAAAAGTTTCTCTAGCTGAAAAGGCTAATATGGAATATGGGCAGTTCTAGCATCAGTATTTGAATCAGAAAACTAAATGGAAGACTTGTGTTGATGCGATTTGTAAATGGATAAAGGAAGGCAGGTAGAGCACGTGAGAAACAGAAAGCACATGCTCTGTCACAATGGGAGAAGCCATCACTCAAGTCTAGCTGTCCACTGCCATGCAGCAAAGTAGGACCAGTGCTACCAAACCTCTCACTTTTAACAGAAGTTGGATGTCTGGAATTTTAAGTTAAGTCCACAAATATTTAAATGTTGGTAATTGATTCAAATTTTTTAAATATTAGGAACAATGCTATGCAAAGAAAAAAAAAAGTATGTGCAGGATTTGGCCCAAAGACTGCCAATGTGTAACCTCTGGAGAATGCTAAATTATAAAGATGTAATAAATCCATGGTACACCAAGACTATTTATTCCTCTATAATTATGTATACTACATAGCGTACGTGTGTGTGTGTGTAGAATGGATATTATTTAGCTATATATTATATAATTACAAGTATTAATTATAATTATTTAATAATATGCTATATAATTACATATAAAATCCATTTGTAAGATTAAATAAGATCACATGGCTAATAACTGACAAAGCTGATACTAAAAAAGTAAAGCACTCCAGATCTTAGCTTCACAGGAGGTAGCCACTAAGCAAGGCTGCCTCTCAACATCCTCACCCATGTCTAGCCAGTCACGTATGATGCAAATGCAGAGGTGACATATCAAACAGTTACAAACCTTTCTGTCTTTGTGCCATTGCTGATGCTCCAAAACTATGTTCTTGATATTGTCAAAAAAATCATCCTTTATCAAGCTGAGGGCTTTGTCTGGATTGGCTCTATCAGCTGAAATTATATGTTTCATTCTCTGATAATGGTCATGAACATTCAGCATTTCCTAAAAGTGAAACGATGAGTCCTTTAATTCAATTTTCAAGGAGAAACTTAAAGGCAAAATCAGAACAAAATAAAATCACCTTCCAAAGTGACAGAGTTGAGAAGGAATAACATACTACAGTACATTGAAAATGATATAATTATGCAAACTAGTACAACATTATTAATGAAGAGTCTGCTTTCCAGAAGTATGGAATCACTGAGTTCAACTTAACAAACATTAGGTAATACACACTGTATGCAGAAACGATGGGGAGAGATTAGTTAACATAAGATTGCATTCCTGGATGTAACAAAAATTATTTATAGTATAGCATACCTTTAAGTATTACTCCTGATAACTAATATCACATTTTGATTTCATATTGTCACATGAAGGATATTTACACAGTTCTTTATGCTCGGCCGGAAATTCCTATCTAACGACTCTCTCCCAATCCTCCACAGAGATGGGCTGACGTTCACAAATCTCAAAGCTCTGTGCTTGTCCCCATAAGCTTCCTCATTACCTCAGTGATAAGATTCAAGATTAAATGAAATAGTGATTTATGACACTTAAGGCATCATTTATTAGACCTTCCTCTCCCAGAAAACTCCAGACAAATGGGCAGGTATACAGGGTAAAGAGAAAGGGAGCATAAATACGGCAGGCGGACTTAAGAATCACATAAAACCAGCACTGGGACTTGGCTCAGAGACCAGCAGAGAACTATTCATCACAGATGGTCACTACAACCTCTGAGTCATCCCCAAGATAGGCTACTCAATGCATTTCTAGGAGATTTTGACGGACTCGATCGATATCTGTTCAAGGAATTCAAAACTGCTCAGGAGTGGTGAGTGCTCACATACGCAGGATCTTCAAGGGGGAAGAGTGTCCAGACATGGGAAGCCCCTAACTTTTTACACGGTCCAATGTGCTATATTCCCATTATTTTACATGCACTACAATACAGGGCAAAGACCACTAGCTGGACCTGGTTTTGAGCCTGAATTCCGTCACTTGCTAGATTGTGACCCTGAGCAAATCCCTCCGTCTAAGAATCACATTCCACATTTGTACAAAATGAAGTAAAGACGCCTAATGCACTACAAAAGTATTAAGTGAGCTTATACAAGTGGAAGTATTCTGTATGATGTAAACCACTATACAAAATTAAAGGATTAAGAAATAAAAGACAGTGTATGGTCTTTGGAGCTTTACACACCTGGACATTCAAATCCAGTGTCTGTGTCTTACTTTATGCAAATTATTTAACTTCTTGATCCTCAGTTTCCTTGTTTTTATTTTTATTTATTTATTTATTCTTTTGGCCATGCCACGCAGCATGTGGGATCCTAGTTCCCCGACCAGGGATCGAACTCACACCCCATGCAGTGGAAGTGCAGAGTCTTAACCACTGGACTGCCAGGGAAGACCCTCAGTTTCCTTGTTTTTAAAACTGGGAAAATACTATCTCCTCTGCAGGGTTATAATGATGATTGGTGAGATAACATACAAAAAACATTCAGCATAGTTCCTGGCACATGGTGAATACTCAACATGTAATGCCATTATTATAATTGTAAATATAAATGAAGAAACAGATTCAAAAGTGAAATGATTTGCTAAAGGTCATATTTAAGTAGCAGAGTTGGAATTAGAAGGCAGATGCCTCAAAAAAATTGTAATTATGTATGGTGACGGATGTTAACTAGATTTACTGTGGTCATCATTTGGCAATATATACAAATATCAAATCATTATGTTATACACCTGAAACTAATATAATGTTATATCAATTATACCTCAATTTTTTAAAAAAATCAGATAATTTGATTCAACATCCTATTCTCTTGTTTTATTATACCTCCTTAACCACAAAAGAGAACTAATGAGTGGCAGAATCATGACCAGAATTCAAGTATGCTGACATGAAGACTTAACAGCATTTGTAGGCAGTAGAAGGAAAATAGAAAAGTATTAAATTTAGGGATTATCAGTGAAAATGGGTCATGGGCTATGCTAGGACAGGACAAATAAAGCCAACACAGGTATTGAAGGAAAAGGCTACCAAAGATAAAGATGCCAGATAAAGTCAGGATGACTTCACACAGACTACTCCATTCCTAGAAGTTTCTAGGAATAGGCGTTTCATAGCCTGGCCCTTCTGACCCTCCTCTCCAATCACCCTAAAAGAATATGGCTTTGTGCATCACCCCAGCTCTGTTCTCTAAAATCTCCCATACCTGCTTGCTGACATATACAATTTATTTAACAGAGGAATCTTTAATTCAACACACTGTAGTGAAAGAGCTTAAAATGAAAAAAAAAAAAGTTTAGCAATGTATGTTGAAAAAAATGAACATTCTACCACTAAATTAGTCAACAATCAAAAATTACAACCAACTGGGTTCAAATCATCTTTCTTTCATTTGGAGAATACTGATAAGAACAACATCTTACTGTTATAGAACATTCTCTGCCTCTCTCTTTATAATTCACATCAGTACTTCTTGGCAAATCCTTTCTGGTATCCCAACATCTTTCACTCTCCGCAACGGCTATTCCAAACTTTCTCAATTCTTGGTTCTGGCAGGAGGCCTCTTAAAGTTCAGGCTATCGGGTCTGTTTGCCTTCTGCTTCTCTTCTTCACAACCAATTATAGGAATCCATTTTCACCTCCTTCCCTAAGGTTTCAAAGGAAGAAATGCCTTCTCCTGCTCAAGGCTAATCTCTCCACCAGGCCTTGGTCACAGACCCACCACCTCACAGCAGGGACTGTGCTGCTTCTCTTCTACACAAACCCTCCTTCTAACTGGCTCCTTACCCCAAACCTAAATATACACTCTAAGCCTCTCCAATCTCTAAAACTTCTAAATGATTCCCCTCTGCCAAAAAGACAAAATACAAATTCCCTCTATTATACAAAGTTCTTTTCTCACATTTATTTTTCTACATAATCTTCTCCCACCTCTTTCTTGCTCAATTGCTAGAGGGCAAAGATCCTAATTCTTGTTATACTTCACGAGATGTCTGCAAATGATATATTTCCAACCCCAGTCCCAGCTCAGACAAGGCCTTTGCTATCCAACAAATAGGCACTGCAGCCATACAGAACCTTAGCTCCATCACTTCCTAACTTAATGTCTCTGTGCCTCAGTTTCCTCAACTTTAAATCAGGGATAAAAACACCTACTTTAAAAAAAATTAACAAAAAATTTTAAATTGTTTAAAACACCTAATTTGCAGGGATGTTGTTAAGGAGTAAAATAATATACACAAAACATCTTGTAGAGCTCCTGCACTATACCAAGTCTTTAGATATTTAGCAAACAATTTCCCTCTAACTGAGTAATTCTTAACATTTTGGGGGACATGAATACCTTTGTGAATCTGAGGATAGAGTACCTCACCCTAACCAAGCGTCCATATGTATAATAATTTTCAATACAATTTAGGGGGGAAAGGGATCCATGAAACTTTCAAGGCCATCCATGGACCCCAGATTAGCAATTCTTGCTCAAAAATAAAGTCAGTATACAGAGCAGACCCAGAGCACTTTCAAAAATCAATTTGCTATCTGAATTAGAAAATCATAGATGCAACCTAACAGCTAAAGTTATTAGAACATGGCAGCACCCAGAACACAGAGAAACATTTGAGCAAATCAAAGATCTGATCCCTCTTTCATTCCTGATACAGGAAAAGACTGAACAGGGTTCGGGGGAAAAGCAGTAACATTTACTAAGAAGAGTCTACTATGTGCTATAGGCCACACAGCACTCTTCAGGTACAGGTTGGTCTCGATTCTTACAACTGGATGAAATAAGGGTTGCAATCCTAATATTAAAGAGGGGGAAACTAAGTCTCAAAGAAATGAAAAACACATGACTAAGGCCCCCACCTGCTCGTGCTCACTCTGCGCACTCTCTGTGTACGTATGAATCCGTTCTTTTGAAGAGAGAACGGATCACTGATTAGAAGGCTGCAGCCCTTTAGTGAGGTTTTGTTTTAACCTCAGGGCAACATTTCCACTCAAGTAAAACTCTGTATCACTACTTATCAATGCAAAAGAAGATTTTTCTCAACATTGCACAACTCAAATAAAATACCAAAATATATCAGATGGAAAAGCTGTTTTAAGACCGTACCCCTTATCCATTATTCTTGACTTCAAATTTTCGTTTCATCAAAATAGCTTCACTGTTTTCAGTGGTGGTGTTTTACACAAGCATTGTAAAAAGGAACTTAGGAAATGAACACATATTGTTAAAAAAATAATGTCACTAAATTCTTGTTTTATGACCTATCTAAAGTCAAATACAAATGGTGGTTTCAGTATTTGAATCTAAATATCCTTAGTCCAAGACAAGTCTTCTACATCTTTCTGTTTCTCACTGTGTTTCAAGATTTATTCCAGAAATTTTGATATATTTAGGATGTAATATTCCTGACACTTTAGAGAAGGTAATAGCATTCTATGATTGGTTAAAAGCATTAGAAAAATTTTCAGTATCCAGTAGATGAAGGTATAACCTCGATATGTAGTTAATAAAACAATTTTTTAAAAAAATTCAAGAACATAAGAACAAATTTACCTCTAATACATCAGAAGTGATAAGTTTCATTACATGATCATTTGGGTCCTTAAAGTCTTCAGTAACTTCAGCTCGTTGATTTTTTTTCTTCATTCTGTATGACAGCTAAATAATAATGAATGTCTTTAAAATAGATGTCTTTTAAAAGATATATTTTAAGTACTGAAATAAGTAAGCCAGCAGCAAAAACTGTCTATCAGTAAACATGGATGAAAAAAAAAGCAGCTCTAAGTATATATTTATTAAATAATCCATGTTTCAAAGACTGTTAGACTTTTGAAATAACGCAACTTGTGGGATTTTAGTTCACCGACCAGGGATTAAACTCGAGCCCTCGGCAGTGAGAGTGCGGGGTCCTAACCAATGGACTGCCAGGAATCCCCAACACTGTTTCCTATTTTAAGAAGCCTTTCTTCAAGTATTGGAAACTATATAATAGTCTTTCCACTTTCTGGAGACTTAGGTACTTTACGGACAATAAAGCATAATTTCTCATTTTGAGAAACAATCTATTTTAGATAACATACCAATGTAGGCATTGCTGTAAAGTGAAATGCTCTGTCTAGTCGTAGCTTCCTAAAAATATAAGCTGCATCAAAATGTTGTGCATTTATCAAATCTTGCTGAAACTTTAAAATTTCATCCCAATCCTTCACGGCAACTCTAATCTGCAAACAAGAGGAATAAAAAAGTTGTTAGTAAATGTAAATCTTTTTTCACAAATGTATTATAATTTTGAAGCACTGGCATTTCTATTTAAATCAGTTGGTTGTGAAAATATTGTACCTGTTTCATATTTCTGCTGGAAGAAAACAACTCACCGAATATTACCTTTTGTTTTGGTTGACACAGCTGGGTGTTATATAATCCATATAGCAGATACAAAGCACAGACTCTGATTTGGAAGGTGTATGGAGGTAAAAAGTATCGCCAAGCCAAAGCCAAAGCTTCCTTTGTAAACGTGTTCTTTTCTAAATTTCTCATTCTACCACTAGAAAACAAAGAGAAAATATATTATGGCTGTGAAAAAAAATAACAGAAGAGGTATATACTTGTTTAAATAGCAGCTGCTAGAAAGTGGATGGGCATTCCACATCTGATCCTTTCATGATTTAAGCACGAAGACCTAATTTTCTGCTGTGCTTCTTACACTGAGACACTAGGTAAACATGATGCATCTTCCTAAAGCATCAAAGTTATTGCTGAATTGGGAGCAAAAGGAGTGGGGTTATAAATTATCACCGGTTAATAATTTAAAATATTTAATATATAAAATAACCATGGTAGGGGGCTTCCCTGGTGGCATAGTGGTTAAGAATCCGCCTGCCAATGCAGGGAACACGGGTTCGATCCCTGATCTGGGAAGATCCCACATGCCGTGGAGCAACTAAGCCCGTGCACCACAACTACTGAGCCTGCGCTCTAGAGCCCACGAGCCACAACTACTGAGCCCACGTGCCACAACTACTGAAGCCCCCGCGCCTAGAGCCCGTGCTCCGCAACAAGAGAAGCCAACGCAATGAGAAGACCGCGCACAACAAAGATTAGCCCCCGCTCACTGCAACTAAAGCCCGCACATAGTAATGAAGACCCAACGCAGCCAAAAATAAATAAATAAATTTATTTAAAAAAAAAAAAGAAAGAAAGAAAGAATTCGGGTAACCCCAGAAAATTTTTTCTAAACTACCACTTTTCCCAAGAGGGATTCAGTGAAAGATCATGGGTTTCAGAAATAGTAAGACATACTGGTTTCAATATCTACTCTACCACCTAGTTGCGTGATCATGGAGAAATTACTTAACCTTCTTAAACCTCAATTTCCTCATCTATAAAACAAGGATAATTACTGATCTCAGAGTTGTTCTACGGATTAAATACAGCTATAAATGCATTACATTTACTACCATTAAAAAAATTAGTTCCTCTCCTTTCATTAACTGTACAACAAACGGTTCTCCATTCTCCATCCCCTACAATGTACAAACTACACAGGTAGTTATTTTACATCAACTAAGAGAAAAGAGAGAACGTTTACATTTTATTCAGCAAAACATAGAGTTTTAATCACAAGGACTCATTCATTCAGTCAATTATTTAGCCTTTTCAATATTGTAAGCATTACGCTAATGGAATACCAGATTCATCCAGTCACTGTTCTCACAGAGCTCAATCCAGTGGAAGGTAAATTTAAAAATAATAACAGTGAATATTTATTGAGCACTTAGAGTGCACTTACCATATAATCACAGTTAGTAGACTCTGATCAAATTCAGGCAGTTGGACTCCACAATCTATGCTCTTAACCACTACACTATACTGCCTTCTGAACTACACACGTATAATAAAATGTGGTTAAGTCAAGAGATAAAATAAGCACAAAGTGCTACAGAAGAAAGCGAGCATGAACACCTTATTTAGTCTAGAAGGGCAAAGGAAGCCTTCCCTGAGGAACTGTCATGTGAGCTTAAACCTGAGTGAAGAATAAGGTAGTTCGGCAAAGGGAGCTGCGGGTAGAGGTCTAGGCTGAGGAGACGCCTGTAGAGGGCCGCGTGCAGACGCTGCAGCAAGAAAGCGAGTGCGTGGAGTGACTGGTAGATGAAGGTGCAGCGATGGGCAGAGGCCAGTCACTAAAGGCCTTGCCAGCCATGTTAGGGAATTTGAGCTGCACCCCAAATGCAATGGAAACCACTGAAGGGTGGGAAGCAAGGATGTGACGTGAGCAAATTTGCACTTTAGAACTTCGGCGGTTGTATGAAAAATGAATTAATTCAATCATGCAGGGTTTTGTCTTTGCTTGTGTGTTTGTTTTTAAACATGGAGTTCTAAGAAAACGCTACTAGAGTAGGGCAAAGGATGGTGACCTAGGTCCGGGTGAAGCAGTGGAGGTAGAAGAGTTTAGAAGGGCGGCCAAGTAGAGCTATACGTATTAGGGAGGAGGCCGCAAATGGAAGGAACCCAAGCCAACGAAATCGCCCAGAGGAAGCGCGCGCGGCCAAGTACAGGTGAGAGCTCAGGGGAGATGGAGGTAGTGCTCAGAGACTGCCACTTTTCTCAGCCCTTCCCAGGTGCGGCGAAGCGAAGGGGAAGGAAGAAACTCGTCACGCCGCCTCTGAGCGGGGAGGCAGGCGGGTAGCGGACAAGAAACACCCACCAGAAGATGGTCCCGAACTTCATACTCCTCCAGAGGTCGGTGAAGTCCTCGAAGCGCACGCTGTCCATCTCCTGGAAGCGGCTGAGCAGCGCCTCACAGTCTGCCTGCAAACCTGCAGGAGCCCCCATAGCTGCAAAGCTGGCACGCCACGCGCGGTCCAGCAGCCGATGGTAGCCGAGGAAACCAGGCCCTGAGCCCCGCCCCTTACGACAGGACGCACACACCCTCCGTGATATCCGGCCCCGTGACGTTACATCCGGTCCCGGCAGCTCCACCTCCAGCCGGGTCCGCCCACGACAGCGCGATGTTTACTGCGCCTGGGTCGTCGCATTTGCTTTTAGCAGCTCAGCTGTCTTAGAGGAGTAAGGTGGACGTGTTTAATTTCAGTAAAGAAGTTTACATCTCAAGTGGCCTGTGAGCCCAAGAAGGATTTTAGGTCAACATGAGGCTAGCTTATACAAATCGATATTACCCTTACTGTCCCTCTCCTTTAAAGTGATCCTAGAGTGACAGAAGTCAAGTTTTACAGCTAAGGAGGAAAAATTCCTAACCTCAAACCACCCTCACGGGGAAAGAGGATCTAAAGAGGGTTTACTGAGAAGCAGACTGGACTAATTCTCTTACAGTCTGTACCCACATAATACGGTGCTTAATGTGTGGCTCTCGTTGTAGCGCTAAGTCTTCTGCAGCCACTCTTGAGAAGCTCTTGTAAACATCTCCCCAGCACCACCACAATCTAGCACAGTACTTAGCAGAAAGTACTGTATCGGCTTTATATATACTTAATTGATTATTTGGTTGAATTGGTCTTGTGTGTACACACCATCTCCTAGCTTCTCTCAGGAGCTAGCTATCAAGTAGTATTTTGTACCTTTCACTATTTTTCTGATTGCATGTCATGCTATTCTTATTCTTTAGGAGAGATATCCAAAAAGCACAAGGGCTTTCTGTCTGTAGATGAGATTCAACTCACTTAACTTTCCTGATATTGATCTTTAAAAAAAATTTTTTTAAGGTAATATGCATTACAGGAAAACTTACGTAACATGTCTGAGTAAAAAGCATAGCAGGAATACGAACACGTATGTACCTTCTACCTGTATAGGAACCAGAACATGACCAACACCCATCACATCAATCTCTGAATTCCTCCTCTAACCTATTCTCCTGCCTCTGCCATTAGTTTGGTAATGACCACCTTACTTTGTTTCTCATTCTCTTGTAAATATTTTATCACACGTGTACGGATCTCTAAACAATATATTGTTTAGTTGTGGTTGATTTTGAACTTTATTAAAATGGTATTGCAATTTCTAACATATAGTCTTTGAATTGCTTTTTAACTTTAATAATGTTTCTAAGATTCATTTATGTTATTTCTTGTAGCTTTAATTCATTTATTTTCACTGCTGCCTAATATTCCATTGTGTGAATAAACAGTTTATCCATTATTTCCTCAATGCAAATTTAGGTGGGTTCCAGATATTGCTGTTATAAACAATGTTACTATGAACACTTTTGTACCTGTCTCCTCTGATATGTAGGATTGCCAGATAAAATAAATGACACCAAATTAAATTGAACTTCAGACTGTTTCTGGGGTTACTATTTACTTCCAAATGTCAATTTAGATTTTGATACACTAATACCATACCCTAATTACTACAGCTTTTTTTTTTTTCTTTTCCAAAATCTTATCTAGGAAGGAAAATCCTTTCATC
Source organism: Balaenoptera physalus (assembly GCF_965194825.1). Classification (NCBI taxonomy): domain Eukaryota; kingdom Metazoa; phylum Chordata; class Mammalia; order Artiodactyla; family Balaenopteridae; genus Balaenoptera; species Balaenoptera physalus. The sequence goes on from NC_138883.1 coordinate 39,846,300, forward strand.
TTATTCTTCTTCAGGAGTATCTTTTCTTTTTTGTCTGCTTTACTTTTCTTTTTTGTCCGCTTTTCTTTTCTTTTAACATCTTTATTGGAGTATAATTGCTTTAGAATGTTGTGTTAGTTTCTGCTGTATAACAAAGTGAATCAGCTACATGTATACATATATTCCCATATCTCCTCCCTCTTGCGTCTTCCTCCCATCCTCCCTATCCCCCTCTAGGTGGTCAAAAAGCACCGAGCTGATCTCCTTGTGCTATGCAGCTGCTTCCTGCTAGCTACCTATTTTACAATTGGTAGTGTATATATGTCCCTGCCACTTCCTCACTTCGTCCCAGCTTACCCTTCCCCTCCCCATGTCCTCAAGTCGATTCTCTACGTCTGCGTCTTTATTCCTGTCCTGCCCCTAGGTTCTTCAGAACCCCCCTTTTTTTTTTTAGATTCCATATATATGTGTTAGCATACAGTACTTGCTTTTCACTTTCTGACTTACTTCACTCTGTAAGACAGACTCTAGGTCCACCCACCTCACTACAAATAACTCAGTTTCATTTCTTTTTATGGCTGCATAATATTCCATTGTATACATGTGCCACATCTTCTTTATCCATTCATCTGTTGATGGACACTTAGGTTGCTTCCATGTCCTTGCTATTGTAAACAGAGCTGCAATGAACATTGTGGTACTTGACTCTTTTTGAATTATGGTTTTCTCAGGGTATATGCCCAGTAGTAGGATTGCTGGGTCGTATGGTAGTTCTAATTTTAGTTTTTTAAGGAACCTCCATACTGTTCTCCATAGTGGCTGTATCAATTTACATTCCCACCAACAGTGCAAGAGTGTTCCCTTTCCTCCACACCCTCTCCAGCATTTATTGTTTGTAGATTTTTTGATGATGGCCATTCTGACTGGTGTGAGGTGATACCTCATTGTAGTTTTGATTTGCATTTCTCTAATGATTAGTGATGTTGAGCATCCTTTCATGTGTTTGTGGGTAATCTGTATATCTTCTTTGGAGAAATGTCTGTTTAGGTCTTCTGCCCATTTTTGGATTGGGTTGTTTGTTTTTTTGATATTGAGCTGCATGAGCTGCTTGTAAATTTCAGAGATTAATCCTTTGTCCCTTCCTTCGTTTGCAAATATTTTCTCCCATTCTAAGGGTTGTCTTTTGGTCTTGTTTATGGTTTCCTTTGCTGTGCAAAAGCTCTTAAGTTTCATTAGGTCCCATTTGTTTATTTTTATTTCCATTTCTCTAGGAGGTGGGTCAAAAAGATCTTGCCGTGATTTATGTCCTAGAGTGTTCTGCCTATGTTTTTGTCTAAGAGTTTTATAGTGTCTGGCCTTACATTTAGGTCTTTAATCCATTTTGAGTTTATTTTTGTGTATGGTGTTAGGGAGTGTTCTAATGTCATTCTTTTACATGTAGCTGTCCAGTTTTCCCAGCACCACTTATTGACGAGGTTGTCTTTTCTCCATTGTATATTCTTGCCTCCTTTATCAAAAATAAGGTGACCATATGTGCGTGGGTTTATCTCTGGGCTTTCTATCCTGTTCCATTCATCTATATTTCTGTTTTTGTGCCAGTATCATACTGTCTTGATTACTGTAGCTTTGTAGTAGGGTCTGAAGTCCCGGAGCCTGATTCCTCCAACTCCGTTTTTCTTTCTCAAGATGGCTATTCGGGGTCTTTTGTGTCTCCATACAATTTGTGAAATTTTTTGTTCTAGTTCTGTGAAAAATGCCAGTGGTAGTTTGATAGGGATTGCATTGAATCTGTAGATTGCTTTGGGTAGTAGAGTCATTTTCACAATGTTGATTCTTCCAATCCAAGAACATGGTATATCTCTCCATCTGTTTGTATCACCTTTAATTACTTTCATCAGTGTCTTTTCTGCATACAGGTCTTTTGTCTCCTTAGGTAGGTTTATTCCTAGGTATTTTATTCTTTTTTTTGCAGTGGTAAATGGGAGTGTTTCCTTAATTTCTCTTTCAGATTTTTCATCATTAGTGTATAGGAATGCAAGAGATTTCTGTGCATTAATTTTGTATCCTGCTACTTTACCAAATTCATTGATTAGCTCTAGAATTTTTCTGGTAGCATCTTTAGGATTCTCTATGTATAGTATCATGTCATCTGCAAACAGTGACAGCTTTACTTCTTCTTTTCCGATTTGGATTCCTTTTATTTCTTTTTCTTCTCTGATTGCTGTGGCTAAAACTTCAAAAACTATGTTGAATAATAGTGGTGAGAGTGGGCAGCCTTGTCTTCTTCCTGATCTTAGAGGAAATGGTTTCAGTTTTTCACCATTGAGAACGATGTTGGCTGTGGGTTTGTCATATATGGCCTTTATTATGTTGAGGTAAGTTCCCTCTATGCCTACTTTCTGGAAGGTTTTTATCATAAATGGGTGTTGAATTTTGTCAAAAGCTTTTTCTGCATCTATTGAGATGATCATATGGTTTTTCTCCTTCAATTTGTTAATATGGTTTATCACATTAATTGATTTGTGTATATTGAAGAATCCTTGCATTCCTGGCATAAACCCCACCTGATCATGGTGTATAATCCTTTTAATGTGCTGTTGGATTCTGTTTGCTAGTATTTTGTTGAGGATTTTTGCATCTATGTTCAGCAGTGGTATTGGCCTGTAGTTTCCTTTCTTTGTGACACCTTTGTCTGGTTTTGGTATCAGGGTGATGGTAGCCTCATAGAATGAGTTTGGGAGTGTTCCTCCCTCTGCTATATTTCTTCCAGAGTATCTTGACTGTTCTTGGACCTTTGCTTTTTCATATAAATTTTAAATTGAACTTGTCAAATTTCTCTAATAGTACCACTGGGATTTTGATTGAATTGCATTAAATCCATGTCACTTTGAGAAGGATAACGTTTTTATCATATTGAGTCTCCCTATCCTATAAGTATTTAAGTAATCTTTAGCATCATCAGTAAAGTTTTATAATTTTTCATGCATGTGGATCAATTCCCTGAGCCTATGCACACAGTCACAGTGTGATGATAGTGGTTTTAGCAGGGCTCTCTTTGACTGTCTCTTTCCCTGGTCTTTCCGTTAAGCTGTCTGCCTCTTTTGGTATCACACCCAGCTAGTAGACTCCACTAAATGCCAGCCGATTGTTCTACTGCTTTTGACAATGTCCTGGGGCATGAACTGCTTCATAGTCCAATTATGTTTAGGTTCCTTTGCAGAGATAGCCATTGAATGCAGTCCTGAGGTTTGTTCTGATCCCAGAGGGCTCTTCTTAGTTGTTTCTTTCTCGGGCTCTCTCTGGTAAACTAGCTGGTCTGCAGTTTAGTTTCTTGCTGCCAGCCTCCTCTTAATTACTTGCCACCAAAATATGCATTGTTTTCAAGAGCACCTTGAAGTTTGAATTTTCTCACAGTCTTCTAAATAAAATCAGTTCCTCTGGGGAGAACTTCAGAGTTCTCTGTTCTAGTGGACTTTTCTCTCCCCTTGGGCAAAATCTCTGAGCCAATGCTCAAGCTGGGAATGGGGACTGTGTGCCATGTCTTTCAGAGTGATACCCCTGCTTTATAAGCAGGGTTCTGGAAGGGGGCATTAGCTTCTGCCTCTCAAGCTGCCTCCCCTGGCATGGAACCCCCATGTGAGCTGGGGTGAGGGTGACTGGGGTCCCAGCACTCATAGCCTCCTGAATCTGGGATAGGGCCTCTGTCCTATGAGTAGTGTCTGAAAGGAAGAAAGGAGTTCCTAATCTCTCCATTCTGTAGGACATACTTATCTGGAATTTAACGTTTGCAACATGAAGCTAAGGAGGATGAGAAATGCTGGCAGTTTGGCTCTCCCAAGGAGATCCATAACATTTTTACTGAGATCTGGGGGAAGAGTGAGCCCCACCTTCTTGGCCATGCCCGCCCAGAGTGGAGCTTTTGTCATACTGAGCAGGGTGGGGGAGGCAGCAGGTCATGGCTCAGGTGCCACTGACTCTTGATGTTCCTACCAAGATTTAGTAGGTTTTCTTGAATAAATGTTTCTTCATCTGCTGTATGCCCTTCAAACAGTTTCAAGAAACTTTAAATTGTTGCTGTCTAAAATTTTCACCAGTTACAGTTGTTTCACGGGGTAGTAAGTCCATAGGGCTCCTCATACTGCCATTTTCCTGGGGATGCATTTAAAGGCAACTCAGGTTTTCAACCATCTAATGTAGAACAACTCACCTCAAGAAGATAATTAAAATTTTAGTGTGATAAATATGAAAGGGGTGAGCACAGCACAACATGGGAACACGCAGGAGAAACTCCTATCCAGTCCCTGAGAGGATAAGCTTTCTAAAGTAGAGCTGAATTGTGAAAAATCAGGGAAAGAATTAAGAAGATGAAGATGAAAATAGGAAGAGTGCTGCTGATGCAGAAAAGAAGCAAGTGCAAATGCGCAAAGAGGAAGAGAGAATGTTAGGAAGTTTTATCACTGCAGCACTGGATGCAAAAGAAATAAGTTGTAATATTTGGAAAAATAGGCAGGAGATCCCAAGGTCTGGAATGCTTTGTGCTGGGAGATTCCCCCCCGCCCCCGAAATTCTTAGTGTTCTTGTACATTCTGAGCCTTCGGAGTGAAGATGCTTGAATATAAGTCCTAAAGACAGAAAACTCTGAAGAGGTTTAGAGACTTATCTCCCCTGGAGGCATTTGCTTGCATTCCAAGGCTGTAAAGGAAAGACAGAGACCCTCCTTTCTCCCCTCCCCACAGAAAAATTTGTTTACATTCCTTAGATGGGCAGATGTGCCAGCTGCTGTATATAAGCTCCAAGTCTCATAATTTGAGGGTTCCTCTCTTGTGGTACAAACCCTGCTGCACATACAGGTGAATATCTGGCCCTCACTGTGTAGCCTGTGGGGAATTGGGGCACCAGGGAACCAGAATTAACATGCTCTATGAATAATAAATGGTCTGTTCTCTGGTCTAGAGGTCTGGTGTTTCTCTGTGTGTGTGTGTGTGTGTGTGTGTGTGTGTATATATATATATATATATATATATATATATCAGATCCTCACAGTTTTGGACTTAACAACAAATATAAAAAGCATTTGAACTATCAGCTAAAGACTATCAATAGCTCTGAATATTTTAAAAAATGTTTTTTCTGTTAACAGAAGTAATCATATTTCCTATACAATATTATAAAGATACAGAAATATATTATTAGTAAAAGTCTTCTGATACTCCACTCCTCAAGGACAATTACTATTTTACATTCGCAATTTTTAAGTATGGAAATAACATAACCCTAGTTTTGTTTTAGGAAGATTGGTTTAGCAACAGTGCAGTGCAGCAGGGATGGGGCAGATAACAGGGGAGGTATAGGAAACCCAGGCAAGAAAGGATGAGGCTGTATTAGTGGACATGTAGAGAATGGTGTAAATTAAATACCTAGAAAAAAAAAAAAAGACTATGTGTCACTGACTTTGACGATTTGATAACACTAAAGCATTACTGTTAAAGTTTTAGGTGTAATAATAGTGTTGCGGGTATGTCAAAAAAAGAATATAATTTTTAGAGATACATACTGAATTATTTACAAATGAAATTATATGATGTCTAGAATTTGCTTCAAAATAATGGGTGGGGAAGGGAGGGATGCGTAAAGGTACTGATGAAAAAAGCCACGAGTTGAGATTTTTGAAGCTGGTACTGTGGCTGATGCTGGATAAGGCACCCAGATGTCTCAGGAATGACTTACTCTTCTGGCTGCTGGGAGTGCGGCAGCAGATGGTCCTCAGCTGTCAGTCCTCCTTGGGGATTGTCTCAGCGGAAGAAAAGCGCCCTCATCAAAGGTCATTTCTTCTGAGGGCAGCCCACATTCAATGACTGATCACTGTAGGGGCCTCAGCCCTCTTTGTAACTTGGTACCCCTCTCAAGGCTATCCCACAGCTCCCATGTGGCTGCTGAAAGCCTCTGTTGGGACTGCATCTCAACTCAGTTTCTCCCTCTGCCCACTTCTCTTTTTTCCTGTCCACGTGTTTTTCCTTAAAACACTCCCTGATAAATGTCCTGCAATCTCCATCTTGGAGTCTACTTCCCCAAGAACCCAAACTGCAGAGACACTTTTTTTTTAAGTATTTGTTTATTTATTTATTTATGGCTGTGTTGGGTCTTCGTTTCTGTGCGAGGGCTTTCTCTAGTCGTGGCAAGCGGGGGCCACTCCTCATCGCGGTGCGCGGGCCTCGCACTATCGCGGCCTCTCTTGTTGCGGAGCACAGGCTCCAGACGCGCAGGCTCAGTAATTGTGGCTCACGGGCCCAGCTGCTCCGCGGCATGTGGGATCTTCCCAGACCAGGGCTCGAACCCGTGTTCCCTGCATTGGCAGGCAGACTCTCAACCACTGTGCCACCAGGGAAGCCCTGCAGAGGCACTTTGACATCATTATACTATTCTCTTTACTTTTGTACATGTTCAAAAGTTTCCATAATGAACATTTAAGAAAAGGACAGCATCAGACTGGATGTGGTGGATAAGGGTAAAAGTGACAAGTTTTGTCTAGGGCTCTGATTTTGGAGACTGGGTGGTGCCATTCACTGGGCAGGTGATGCAGGAGGAAGAGCCATTTGGAGGGCATATGAAGACTTAGTTTTTGTTTTTGTTTTTTTTAGGATTTTACTTTTTTTCATCATTTTATTTATTTTTTAACATCTTTATTGGAGTATAATTGCTTTACAGTTGTCTGTTAGTTTCTGCTTTATAACAAAGTGAATCAGCTATACATATACATACATCCGCACATCTCCTCCCTCTTGCGTCTCCTTCCCACCCTCCCTATCCCTCCCCTCTAGGTGGTCACAAAGCACCGAGCTGATCTCCCTGTGCTATGCGGCTGCTTCCCACCAGCTATCTCTTTTACATTTGGTAGTGTATATATATCAATGCCACTCTCTCACTTTGTCCCAGCTTACCCTTCCCCCTCCCCATGTCAAGTCCATTCTCTACGTCTGTGTCTTTATTCCTGTCCTGCCCCTATGTTCTTCAGAACCCTTTTTTTTTTTTTTTTTTAGATTCCATATATATGTGTTAGCATACGTATTTGTTTTTCTCTTTCTGACTTACTTCACTCTGTATGACAGACTCTAGGTCCATCCACCTCACTACAAATAACTCAATTTCGTTTCTTTTTATGGCTGAGTAATATGAGGAGTTAGTTTTTGAGAGGCCAAACTTGACATGCCTGTGGGGAGCAGTCTAGCCTGGACATGGATTATCAAGCTAGAGATAACTCTAGGTAATGATGATGATAATGAGTTATTACCTTGGTAATAACTCTAGGTAAGGTAATGATGACTTACAACATCTTTAATGACCACTACAAACTTCACTTGTGTTTGCCCAATTATAGCTGAACGTGTTAGAACCCCGTAGAATGGGAATTAACCCATTGATAGCAGGCACCACATTCTAGAATATTTCTTTCACCTACAGGTCTCAGAATAACCCTGTCTTAGTCTGTTCAAGCTGATAAAACAAAACACCATAAACTGGGTAGTTTATTCCTCATGGTTCTAGAGTCTGGAAGTCCAAGACCAGAATACTATCACGGTTAGTGCTAGCTGGTGAGAGCCCTATTCCTGGTTGCAGATTCCTAACTTCTCATTGTATACTCACTTGGCCAAAGGGGCAATGGAGCTCTCTGGAGCCTCTTCAACAAGGGCACAAATCCCATTCATGAAGGCTCCACCCTCATGACCTAATTACCTCCCAAAGTCCCCACTTCCGAATACTACATCATCTTGGAGGTAAGATTTCTACATATGAATTCTGAGGTACCACAAACATTCAAAACATCACAAACATCTTAGACTCAGTCAACCCTCAGTAATTGTTCTTTGAATAAATGGATTTAATTGGAAGAGCTAGAAAATGGTCCTGTTTTCCCCATTCCATTCCTCTGATCATTTCTTCTCTGGTCTCTGTCACACAAGATCCTCTCCTACCTTCAATCATGTGAGTTGTCCTTGTGCAAGCAGAGTGCAAGGTTTTAGGAACAATCAAAGATGAATCAGATGGGAACCTCGCTCTGAAGGAACTAAGAGTTTGGTAGGGGAGATAAGACATGCATAAATGACCACAGAAGGTTGAAAAAAAGAAAGAGAAGTAAGAAAGCAGGAGTAAAGGTGAAGTTCACAGGGATGGCAAATACTTGCAGTTGAATTTGCCTACAAAGAGGAAAAGCACCTACCCAGGCTGTGCTGGCTCCTCTCTAATTTGCGATGTTAGTAGCTTACTTCAGTTAGGTTTTTGCTTTAAATACTCTACCAGTAGGCTGGAGAATTAGGCAACAGCTTATAATGGCTTACCCCAAAGCTTGTCCAGTACTCCTATTAGAGTTATGTCATAAGCAGTTGTGTGTGGAACCATTAAAAAAAAAAAAGCTATTTTAGGGCTTCCCTGGTGGCGCAGTGGTTGAGAGTCTGCCTGCCAATGCAGGGCACACGGGTTCGAGCCCTGGTCTGGGAAGATCCCACATGCCGCGGAGCAACTGGGCCCGTGAGCCACAATTACTGAGCCTGCGCGTCTGGAGCCTGTGCTCCGCAACAAGAGAGGCCGCGATAGTGAGAGGCCCGTGTACCGCGATGAAGAGTGGCTCCCGCTTGCCGCAACTGGAGAGGGCCCTCGCACAGAGACGGGGACCAACACAGCCATGAATAAATAAATTAATTAATTAAAAAAAAAAAAAGCCGTTTTAAAGAGTCAGTAATATTATCCAGAAATATATGGAAAGGATCTCTACATAAAAGTGTTTCTTAATGTTTTAATATTTCAGAGATCTCTAAAAAATATTTGACTTAACAGCGTCCTAGCCTACTTGTCAGGCTATATATGATGTTTCTCAATTTTAAAAAATGCTTTTGTGATAAACATTAAAGAACCCCACTCCTCCAATCCCCCGGCCTGCTCTCCTCCGTGAAGAGTCACCAGTTTACAATGATTTATTAAGCATCCATAAGATCAAAAGAGTTGCAGTATTCTCCCTAAATGACACCTCTCTAATTAAGCACAAACACGGTGACTGAGGCTACAGTTCAGTTTTTGTCGGGAAAAAAATATTCAGAACACCTCGGCTACTTGTTTTAAATGTTAAAATTAAAAGAAAATTTTTAATGTCCTACTTTTTAGGAAATTCTGTTTGAGAAAACATGAACAATGAATTTTCCTGAAAAAAGCAATTTAAAATAAAATATAAAATGTAGTCAGCTGTGTATATACAAAAGCGAGGTTATTTATTCTAAACAATACCTGGCTCCGTACTTTACAACAAACTGCGCAATCGTAACCGAATTACAGGAGATTAAATTTAATGCCCCAAGCTTTTCTGTTTTCCACAAACTCACCTCCCTTCTTTCCAAAAAGATTATCTTCTCCCAAAGGATTCTCAGGGTGCAGACACACAATAAATTAAAAAAAAACGACAAGCAAAACAAAACAAAACAAAACAGACCAACAACAATAAAAACCCACCCGGGGCAGCTAAAGTTTCCATTTAATTACTTAAGCATATCTCAAAGTGCTTTATTTAAAATAAACGAAGCCTTTGAGTGCCTTAGGGGTAATATGTTGAAATGAACATACAACTTCTCTGTTTTTGATAAGATTAATAGATAGGACTAATCTTTCTAAACTGTTGCATAGCTACGCAATCTGTTAGGCGACCCCTCGGCATTTCTCTGTTCTACAGAGCACAGCTTAACACTCCAAAGCATCTGCTTGGGAGTTCGGAAGACAGCTCTACCTACAGCAACACTTCACTTCTCCTTCCCTCAAATCTCCCCCCGCCCCCCAAACTCCAACATCCAAAACGGCCAAGTTTCAGGAAGGGCTGGCAGCCGAAGCGAGCAACTCACAGAAGACAAAGGGCAGCGCGGGGCCCACGGGCCCCCGCCGGCCCTTCCGTCCGCTCGCGCGCGCGCGCATCCTAAGGCCGGGCGGGGCGGTACCTCCACATGCGCTCCCACACGTAGGCGGGAGCCCGGCGCAGCAGCCACACGCGCCGCTCCTGCCGCCTCGCGCGGGGCCCCAGTCCCGGGCCGCGGGCGGGGCCGGGGCTGCGGTGCTGAGCCCCAGCACGTACTGGGGCGTGGCCTGCAGCGCGGCGGACGGGTTTTGGAGAGGTTTCTCCGGGCGGCTCACATTTCACATCGTCATCATGTAGGCACCAGGGCGCCAGGGACAGAAGTGGAGCCGGTCCCTTCCGCATCCTTGCTGTTCTCCCCGCTGAGGGTCTGATCACTGCCGCTCTCAGGCACCTGTCTTCCCTCTCCGTGCCGGAATGGAGCCAAGACAAGGGAATAAAAGAAATTAAATAGTACAAGGAGATCGGGTGTCTGAGCAGCGTCTTGGATAATACCGTCCACTACAGGTAAGAATAAAAATTATGTCCAAACCTCTGAAAGATGTGAACACAACAAAGCTCCGGAAGGTGTTCATAGGAGGGTAGAGGTAAGGTGTAGTTTTTGTCTTACAGGGAGACTATTTCATTTCACATCCTACAGATTGAACTAATTCTCTGTAAAATGATCTGGGACAACAGGCTCAGCGCTATTTAAAAGGAGGAAATATGAGCAAAGTGGTTAGTGGCAGACTTAAAAAACACCCCAGTAAAATTTTTTTTACATTTTTGTTGATTCCACATAGCAACGTGTTTGCAAAGGTTTTATTTAACCAAACACCGTTTAAAAAAAAAAAAAGATTTTGTATTATTTGCAACTTGTTTTTGACATTGCTACATTGGAAATTTGAACTTTTGGAATGTTGAGGTTTCTGCAAAGCCAGTAACTTTATCATTTTTGCATTTTAGAGGTTGTAGGGGGAAATCAAACTTTAGAATGGTAGTTGTGAGGTTAATACAAACTTAAAAGAAAATAAACGTGTCTAGCATGCTATTAAACAGCGCTGACAGAACCATACCATATATTCATCTGGCCTTTTATAGTTTATCAACGTGCATTTCATATACCACCTCATTTACCTGAGTTAATGTCTCCATAACCAGACACCGAAATCTCTAGCTCAAACTCAAAACCCACTAAATAGCACCAGAACACCACTTTTATTCATTTCCATTTGCCTTGCCATTCTTCTCATACAACATCCCCTCAGTGTCCTCTATGATTTCATTACCGTCAAGGGACACCCACCCTCAGTTCCCTACACCCCCGTTGCTTTCTATTTGCCATTTAAACAGTTAATGGGAAAAGGGGTAAGGTTCTGCTGGACTGGCTAGCACCTCACCAGCTCAGACACTCTGAATCATAGGCCATCTCTCCAAGATTGTTTTCTCATCTACAAAATGAGATACAGGTACTATTTCATAGTGTTTTTTTTTTTTTAAGATTGTGAGATAACATGCAAAATGCTTAGCACAAAGTCAAGCATATAGCACTTAAAGACATTAGATTCATTTTAACTCCTGATCTAAAAAAAGTACCTAGCAGAGGTAGGCTCCCTGGGGAACTCTTTTTCAGTTCCAGAGTTAATAGTGAGGCTTAGAATAAATGAACAAAATACACTAAACTCCTTTGCCATACTTTTTTCAGATGTGAAAATAATACTGTGGTCATTCACTCACAGCACGACCAGAGGAAGAAGTATAGGCATTCATCAGGAAGGGAGACAATACAGGACTGTAGCTGCTGGTGTAGAGCTATACTTGGCTAAACGCATTATAAAGACATTTGTTACGGTCTCAAAGAGGCTGGCACAATGCTGGGAGGAAGGGCTGGTTCTGCTATTTAAAACAGCTTCAAGCACTCCAGGGGGCTTATTTTCTGAATGACCAAGGGGTGGATACTTGTTTTCTCCCAGCTTTACCATCCTTTAAAGTGGCTTTCTCATCTAAATCATTGCTCCACAAGTCATCTTCCTACTCTCGGTCATTACAGATCTGACCATTAACTAATATTTGAAAACGATAAACTTCTAGATTTCAGCTTAAGTTAATTTGCTAACAAAATGAGCAGAATTTTAAATTTCAACCCGGGAATATTAAGCAACTACTTTATTCTAAAATACCACCTCTAGTACTATCTGTAATTAAATGCAGAAGCACTTTGGATCATAGTATTTGCAGTGAAATATGCATATGCCCCTAAAAACTTAGATTGAGTCTTAATATTGTAAACTTTTGTTCCCATATTTTCATGTAATTGTAATCAGATTTTCTTCATTCTAAGATAAAAACAGCCTCCTAAGATCTGTGGCTTAATTTTGTCCAGGATATTTTGTTCCTGTAACCTCAGGATACAGGGCCTAAGGCTCTGGCACTGCCTATGTAATTTGTCCATAAAAATAATTTGCTGTTACTTCTAGGAGCAGGGATTCACTGTTTTCTTATTATATCTTTTTGTGCTGTCTGATTTTTTAAATTTTAAGTGGGAATGTATTACTTTTACAATCATAAAAGAAATAATGCTATTTCATTTTAAAAATATAGGAAAAAAAATAAAAGCTATTTAAAAAATTTAAAATATACAGTATCATTAAGACAAAAACAAAGCAACGTTTTTTTAGTTTCATATTAGAGTCAGAAGACCTAAGTTTAAATCTTTGGTCTGCCATTTATTACCTTTAAGGCTTGGACAAATCCTTTATTATTTGAGGTCTAAATTTCTTCATCTGTGAGGGACAATAGATTGGAAATCTTTACAGCAGGGGTCCCCAACCCCCGGGCCACAAACCGGTACCAGTCCGTGGCCTGTTAGGAACCGGGCCCACAACAGGAGGTGAGCAGCAGGTGAGCGAGCAAAGCTTCATCTGTATTTACAGCTGCTCCCCATCGCTCGCATTACCGCCTGAGCTCCTCCTCCTGTCAGCATTATGGTGAGTTGCATAATTATTTCATTATATATTAAATTTAATAATAATAGAAATAAAGGGCACAATAAATGTAATGTGCTTGAATCATCCGAAACCATCCCCCACCCCCCATCCGTGGAATAACTGTCTTCCACGAAACCGTTCCCTGGTGCCAAAAAGGTTGGGGACCGCTGCTTTAGAGGAACTTTCTAGCCCTTACAACATTATGTAACTATAATGTTCAGGATTTGCTTCATTCATCCCATTCATATTAGAACATTAAAATTTTCTTTTACTTTAATAAATTAAAGGTTCATAAATGACAAGTTTCTTTTCTAAAAGCATACTTTTTACAGTGGAACGTTATGGTTTGTTATTATTTAACATTACATTTAGGGACACAGTATAACTTAAGGTGATGGCAATAAGATAAATGTAGAAATAAACAAGAGTAATGTAATATTCATAAAATACTTAAACTGTTGGTAAACAATATTATGAGTTGGAGGTGTTAAAGCAAATATTATTTTAACATAAAAGCTGATCAAAGGGGGCCTGGTCCACAGAAGATGTTTATTTGATGTAACAAAACAATACAGTTAGTGTTAGATCCAACCACAAAGAGCAAAAGGAATGAAAAATTTGTACAATGCACATAGAAAAACAAGATGTTTACTGTGACAACTATATATTTCTAAAATAATGCTTTTCTAAAATTACTCAATTATTGAAATCTATATGAAAACAGAATGATGTTAATAGCGACAAAGTGCATAAAACCAAACATCAAATTTTGAGCAAATTAACGTACTAGGCAATTTTGCTAACAAAGCATGATTTTTTTCTTGTTCACAATCTGCTCAAAATACCTTTATACCAACAGGGTGGGCAGAACATTTAGGTTTAATATCAATTACACAATATTAGCATAAACTTCCACAACTACAGATAGGGCATTGTTTTCTTTTGAGCTGGCAAAGTGACTACAGAAACATCAGATCATTTCTCTGAATTGAGAATTTTATCCAAATAAATGCCACATACCTTCCAGATATATGCATATCTTTCTATATCATGTAAATGGCTTTACCCATTTAAGTAATAAACCATACAAGCATTTAAGAATCATTATTATATGATTAACAATGTCATGTTCCAGGTTTAATAATTTCATAGGCCAAAAAAAATTTCTTCTTAAAAACTAGTTTTATAAATGCAGAATATATTGCATGAGTAACTGCTGGTATTTTTTTAAGAAAATATATTGTGCAATTGTGGCTACCATGTACTGCTGGCAAATCATTACTGTTTATGTAAAATGTGAAAAAACTGAGTAAAAATTCTTCAAACTCATCATGATGAAAGGTTACTTGCCTTCTTAAAAAAAAATTACATTGGCATCTTATTAAAAATAATTCGATAAGGGACAAACTCCCTAGCCCAAAATAAATAAATAAAAAGGTGCATTTTAAAAATGATGCTACTGCAATGCAATGGTTTAAATACCAAAGAACTGTGAAAATGTGCTGTGTGTGATCTGGCATTAAGGAACATACTAAAAAAGAGCATTAATGTAAATTAAGTAGAAAGGGGATCAAAATTGAACTAACCAAGTTTGTGCAGTATTTGTAGCCAGGCTTCTAAAATTAGATATAGAAAATATAAATAGACTGCTTTAGGTAATGAGCCACCAGTGTCCAAAAAAAGGAATGAGATTATGAAAAAGCTCAGTTAACTTGATCCAAAGCTCTGAGTAATTCTTCACCCTGCAGTAGGTTTCTGCTGCCTTGTACAGGAGCATTAACTTCACAATCATAACTGGTCAGCTGTGGTAATCCACTCTCATCCATTGATTGCCCCAGCAGTCTACACGCTAAATCTGAAAAACAGAGAGACACTTAAGTATTTATTCATCTAATCCGTGAATATTATTAAACAGCCACTATGCACTAGGTATTGGGGAAAATAAGGCAAATAAGCGCTAGAAGGGTTTTAGTCTATTAGGCAAAACCACAATCGTGTAAACAAGAAAGTGCAAAAAAGTGTTACTGGTGCTATGTCACAAATGTTTAAAGGATACCTTGAAGGCACAAAGGCGTGATAAACCAATTTAGAAAAAGGCATTAAAATGTGCAAGTTTCAGCTTCTATTCAATATTGATAGCACACAGACACAGATCAAAGATAATTACTAAAAATTCATAGTTCCATCTTGAAATAGCTATTACTGATCAAATAAAATGCAACCTTACTTTTTAATCCTGCTAAGGAGTGAAAATCAGTCTCACTTGGAGTACAGCTCCTAAATAAAAGTTTCATATATTTTAATTCTCTTTGTGATGTTCAAGGGCAGAAAGAATAAACTAACCAGAGGGTATTAAAATAATTGTCTTTTGCTCCATTCCATTCTGTTCACTAGATTTGCATCCTTTTACGCGTTTCCAAGAAAGTGATGTAGTAGTTGCACGATCATCTGGTTGCTGTAATAATGTTCCCTAAAAACAGTAAAGTTATTTCAATTTTACTATGTTGAATTTTTTTTAAGTCAAAAACTTTGAAATCAGTGTAAGTTTGCTAACAATATGTGGGCAAGATTCTTAAATACTGCCCTAAGTTATTTTAAATTCTTTTTCTTCATACTACTATGGTGAATTCATTTGCCGCTCATTATGACAGCTACGTGTGTAAATGCTTTCCAGTTAATTTGGTCTGAAAATATCAGTATGGATTATACCAGCACTGACTGTTCTGTGGGTAAGAAGGGAAAGTAACCTAAAGGGAAGAGAAAGAGACTTGGTGGTGATACTGGGTGTGGAATGAGGGGAGAACTATACTTACTCAAAATACATCTCTAGTGTTTGGAATTTTTACACCAAGACTGGATTCATTAAATGTTTGTATTTTTAAGAAAGAGTGTGTACAAGTGAAAAAAAACAATGTATAACTTCTGAAAATGTAACATTAGTATTTGGGAGATACAAGGAGTTACCTATATATCTAACTTAGAAATAGCATATTAAGTAGAATAGAAAAGCAAACATACTGTCACACTTACAATTCCTACTGCTTGAAAAAGTGAACCATCATGTTCTATTTTCCGCTTTCTCTGAGCATTCTGCAAAGCTAGTATCTTTGGACTTAGTTCTTCCTCAGGAACAGTAGTTCTGAAAAATATTTTTTAATAAAAATATGGTTGTTTTATTTATTTAAAAAATATCCAGTTAGCTTTTTAAAAATGAAATATATAATGCCTATTTTCCAACATTAAGGAATATAATGTTATACATAAGAGAACCGTCCTGATTACTAAAGTTTATTACCTTGAAAGCCGAAGTTCATTTTTTAAAACAAAATTTCCTAAAATATGCATTTCCCTATTTAGAAAATAGAACTGAACAGAACTAAATTGACGTCAAAGAGTTAAATATTGGCCTTTCATCCCACCTAATACACAGATATTCTTGGGACTACTGTAATAAAAGATTAATTTCACATTTGTTTTACGCTTTCAGTTTATAAAACATTGCATGTTCATTAGTTCACTGTAGCTTCACTCCAATCCCCAAGATAATACAGGTAATATAATACACATTCTATAAATGAGAAACCTGAGGCCTGTTAGGTAACTTGCTCTGTTGCTAATTAGTTGCAGATATGGAAGTACACTGCAGGTCTCCTGATACCCAGTCTCCTTCCCAGTGATCCTCCCACTAAGCCATTTTGCCCTCAGTATTGATCTGGTTATCAAACTTGAACTATCTGCATCTAAAATTAATACTAAATAGTGAAGAACTGTTTTATGTGTCAAGTACATCGATTTTGTTATATCTGTTTCGCCTTTTCAAGAACCGCCCACCCACCCCCAACATAATCACAATAGCTCCTTGCTGTCCCATCTAGTTGAGAATGGCATATGGGTAAGGGATGTACTACTCTAACGGCTCTCCTACATGCAGTCTTGTTTTGTATTTTTAAAAAATTCTATGAAACCGTCAATATATAGACAGGCAGATTTTAAAATTTTTATATAAATGTTATCTTTATTAAGCGTAACTCAGTCTATCATGTAAATATCATCTTAGTAGTAGTATTGTAATGGTTTATTTTTAATCTTTGCTCTAAAAGCTGCAAATTGTCTGGTTTACCGTAGCATTTTGATTTTGCAAATTACCTAGAGAGGTAGTAAAGAAAAAGCCTCCATATAGTTCTGAAAGGTTAAGTTCATAAAGTGTTTAGTGCATACTATATTGGAACTAATGTAAAAAAAATTGCTAAAGTGACTAGATGTTTGTTGGACTTTGGTTTTGACAAGTACATAGTTATTCAGAAAACCAAATATCCCATGGTTCTCTGTAGCTGTAACTGAAAATTACAGATCACTGCCAATTCTATTGCTATGTTCATTCTTCTCTCCATCCAATAACCATTTATTGAAGCAAGTGCTACATGTTAGGTACTGAGTTAAGCATTAGTAACACAGAAATGTCCGAGGCACTGTCACTGCTCAGAGGAGCTCTAAAGTCGGTTGGTGATAATAGTAAAACAGTAATGTTAAATACTTGTTAATCTAAAGCCCTAAGATCTTTTCCTAGCTCTGGGAAAAGGCCTCTCCTAGCATTCTAGGTCAAAGCGGTGATGCAGGGCAGGAGAAAAAAGCCATAAGCTCTGGCTATGGCAGTGCTTTTTCCTATTGCTATTGCTATCTGACTCAGTCTAGGCACTGTAGAGGACTCATTCCTCTCCTCCACACACTGCTCCACTGACTTGTCTCCTCTGACTACAGCCTCAAATTTTAAATGTGTCAAATCCTATTACAAATTATACACAAAAATTATAACTTAAAATTTGGATAGTGTCCATATGTTTGCTCAAACTAGCTCCATAGAAGCAATGCCATGACACATGCTTAGATTCCTGTTATAGCTTTTAAAAACCTATTTAACCTATGATATAGCTAGTGTTCTATAAATAAAAAGGAAAAATAAAAGCAATTATAACTATACATAAATTTATTTTAAATGCTTATAAATATCTATATTGAATACTGAGGACTGAAGACCATCAAGTTCAATTTGGATTGGAGAACTGGAAATACCCTTAAGTTGGAAAGGCTTTTTTTCAGGTAAGCTTAAAAAGAGCTCCAAGCTATGGAGGCAAGTAAGGATAGTTAATGAGTCTGATTTAAGCAATTACAAGAAACTGGGCCAATTTTTGTACATTTACAGAACTTACTGGCTGGATTTTATTTTTAGAGGTATTAGAAGACCCTTCTACTCCTACATTTAGATAAGTGATATAACTATAAAGTAATACACAAGCTAATTTAGAAATGGTTTTTTGAGTGCTTGTTTTAAGTTCAGAATTTGTACGTCAATTTTATGTTCCTTAAAGCATATATATCAGAAGGCTTTGCTACATTTAGAAATAATTTACCATCATACATATTTCCTCAAAAATAACAAACTATAACTTTAATGTTACATATAAATACCTTTGACTCAAAGCGACAGATAACACATTAGGGCTTCTTGGATGAGATTTTTCTGTCTGTTCTATGACTCCTTTTCCTGCTCTGTTTGGTGAGGCTGTCCGACTTCCAGTGTCACTATATGGTGATGTTGTGGCACAAGTAGTTTCTTTAGGTACGTGGGGAGGAGATGGAAATGCAATCAATATTTTAATGTCTTCCATACCATCTTTTGTCACTGTTTTTAATTCATCAGTGGTGGCTGTGGTAGTGTTGGTGGTTATAGGAGGTTCCTGCATTTGAGTCGGCTGGAATACTGTAATTGTGCTCACACTTTGAGGAGTAGTAGAACTGCTTTCCAATGGTGACAACTGGTCGAAGGAACGTAACTGGAAGTCATCATCCATTGGGATATA
This sequence comes from Balaenoptera physalus, assembly GCF_965194825.1. Classification (NCBI taxonomy): domain Eukaryota; kingdom Metazoa; phylum Chordata; class Mammalia; order Artiodactyla; family Balaenopteridae; genus Balaenoptera; species Balaenoptera physalus. The sequence goes on from NC_138883.1 coordinate 39,864,989, forward strand.
AGGAGCTAACATCTCCAAGTCTAAATCAGTGTCCTTTAAAACAACAAATACATGAGTTTTTATAATGGCCACACCATATAAAAGAAAAACAAACAAGTTAAACCCAAAGCCAGTTTTGAATAATATATATAATAAACAAGTTCATATACCTGAGTGGAAAATGGATTCTTTGCTTCCGTGTCTTCAGCAAAAAGTTTCTCTACCAATTCCAACTTGAATTCATTGACCATATCACTATCCACATCAAAACAATATTCACTGGGACTGTTAGGCTGTAAAAAGAATTAATATATTTACTTTTCCCTGAAGAAGCTTACATAAATGTTTTGCTAGTTGTTAGAATGTGCAAACCTAACTTCAGAGAATACACAACAAAGTCTGTCTCTTCTATCAAATTTTATCTAACTAGTGAGAAATGAGATTTTTGAGCTTACACTTACAATTCTGTCAATACATCCATTTCTAACTGTATGTAATATAACAGCATTTATAAGATTAAAAGATGCATTTATCCGCTTATTCTAAAGAATAAAACCTAATAATTCAACTCCCATATGGTACCTAACTGGCCAATAACCAGATGATATACTCACTGGAATCTAGCTGTGTACTGAGAGGCCATACTGCTGTGGTGATCTACCTAAAAATCTCACAGCTACTCTGGAGGGCAGGCGAGGATAGGGCTGGAGACTTAAGTTCTTTACTTGTATTCACCTTAATGAATGCAGTACTAGTTTAGTTTTCAGCAAGAATTCTAACCAAAAAACTATAGCTATGTATTCTAAGCATAAACTTTTGCTTCCCTCATCTTAACATTTTTGTTAGATTTACTTTTTATGGATTAAAAACAAAATGACTCGAACATTTTTGTGCTAGGCAAACTGAGCAACCAGAGAATAGGATATATTCTCTAGAAGCCTATGAGATGTCAAATCTCCTACTTTTAGCTTGCCAGGTTGAGTCAGTAAATATTTAATGTAAAATAATATACCACTTTTTTAGGCTTATTTGAGCCTCATTTATCAAGTCGTAATATTCAAATCTGAGCTGCCATACTCATGAGCATGTTTTTAGACATAGGAAGCTCTGAAATCAAATCATTCTACATTGAGAAATAGAGCCCTATATGATACCTTCAGTCTTGGCCCAGCCTAGCCCTTAAAGACTATTTTTATTCTGTTTATAGGAAAACTAATATCAAGACAGAACTTGAATTAAAAAGTTACTAAGTATTTTTTCTGGGTAAGACTTGGTATTTTCATGTTACTCTCATCCAGAATGTCAAAATAGTGATGGAAATTGTACTAAATTGGGCAAAGAGCTTAGAGTCCTTTCCCTTTTAAGCCTTGCTAATAATAAGCCCTTTGCCACTGGATAATTCTCCAACTCAAAGGGTAATATGAATGGGCTTAGATCAATCATAGGCACACAGTATTGTTCTCTGTGGATGTCTAAGTTCAAGACTTTTTTTGTCCTACTGATATAAATACACAGAGGAGCAACATATGTTTTACCTTTTGCCTTATGTTAAGGCAGCTCATTCCCATGTTCCTGACTGTCTCTGAGCCTAAAACATGGACTAAGGTCTAAGTCAGGCATAGCTTTTGCAGTAATTTTAAAAGTGCTAAAATTCATAGAAACAAAACTATGACATGTGGTTCAAATTTACATATATATCCCTAAACATTAAAATCTGTAAGTTATCCTTTTCTTGTTATATCATGACACCTACCTCAGGTGAACTTTGTCTGGTGCTTCCATCAGAAGGACTAGCTGGCTGATCTTGAATCTGGGGCATGGTGAAAGAAAGTTCCAGTGACTCTGGATTTGGTTCTAACTTTAATGCAACTTCCTGATTGAGTGCAGGGTCAGCACTACTTCTAAGTGGCTTTGGAGTTTCAGAGGCAGGTAATGGAGACATTGCCAAATTTATATTCTGTAATTTCTCATTGGATGAGGGGAGCATTACATCATTATACAATGGAACTTCCTCAAGTTGTTGGTCATCAGTTTCTGTGTCTGTAGGGGAAAAAATTAGTCAATTTAAAGACTATCTAGATTTCAACATATACAGAAATGTATGCCCCCTTTTACAAAAGGTTTATCTAGTTCACTCAAGTAACAAAAATGTTACCAAATTTTACTTAATCCGAAAAGTCTGCAGATATTATGGTATAACCATAAGTCTGAGTTATCTTTCCAATCCACTACTGACAACTTCTATAATCTATATAGCATAAAAACCCCTTCAATTCCAACATTTTCATACCTTTTATTCATTAAAATTTAACCTAGTTTGAAATTAGTTTTCTTTTTCAATGTTTGATATTCTGGTATGACTACTTATTTATCCTTTAATGCAACTTATGCCTACTGCAGTATAACTGCTAACTTGTGAAAAAATATGACAGTAGGTTGTAGAAATAGCAGAGCTTATTAAAAGTGAACAATTAAAAGTGGGAAGAAGAAATACCTTAAAAACACTTTGAAGCACAATTTCCAACAATGTGCAAAAGCAGGAATGCTGAGAAATTACAGGGGCAAAGACCACAATGTCCAAATGATTACCAACAAAAAATGTTAAAGTTTAGGCAATTAACATAGTTTAGGCAATTAACAAAATAACTAAAGACCCACCATTGCTGCCAAAATCTAAAGATATGATTGTGTCTCCAGCAGCTGGGGCCAGCAAAGTTAAAGCATCAGGTTCCTTCTTAAGTTTATCAAAGAGACTACTTGTATCTTCTGATTCAACTTTGGTGAATAGCTGAGTCATTTTCATGTCTGAAGATTCAACTGGTTTGAGGACACATTCTGTTTGTTGAAGGGAGAAAATCAAGTCGTGCTGAATAATACCACTGTCAAAAAAGAGAGATTAGTAATTCTTAAATGAGCACTTGACACAATGTGGGGGGGGAGAAGGACTCTGAAATGGCCTTGTCTCTCAAAAAAATTCAAAATTCTGTTTTATGGAAAGGAACATTTTAAGATGCCCTAAAACATCTCTCATGCCTACCTGGTCATATTCAGGGTTTAAAATACCAATATGAAATAAAGACCTATTAAAATTCACAATACAAGATAATTCAAGTATTTGACTAATTTCAATTCAGAAACTTCAGCTATTCCTTTGAGAAGACTGGTGGTGACAAAGAAATGTAACAGTCAAGTACATGTAGGACAATAAACAGATCTTTTGTGCCCACATGTAAGGATATTGGCACAGAACTCTTTGACATTCATATATGAAACATGACCTAAGGATGGCCCTAGAATATAAAGATATATAAATGACGAAGGTCCTTCTAAGAGGGGCACTGTTTGTTCCTTGGTGGTAAGAAAATGATTTGGTGATACCACCTACAGGATAGAGTTGAAGAGAGATGATGAACAACAGCTCCATCTTCATGTTTGGCTTAATTTTATTGCTCCTTTAATCAACAAACATTAAGCGTTTACTATGTGAAATGAACTGAGGATACAAAGTTTAAAATGTCTAACCCTTGCCCTCAGGAAGTTTAAAACCCATTGTGAAAGTATGTGTGCAAACAACTGAAATACAAAGTGATAGTTGCTAAAATGGAGAAGGTTTGTGTCACAGAGGCCAGTAAGCTGAAACCTGGACTCAAGTAGGATTTGTTAGGCAGACTGGGATAGGGGAAAAGAAGGACATTCCAAGTGGGTGATTCTTATATAATGGAAAGGTCACAAAAGAACTCTTTTGCCTAATTTTAAAACATTAAAGGATGGTGTCAGAAGTGGCAAAAATAAAAACCAAATGATGAAAGTCTTCCTAAGAGAGGTGGCCACAGATTTTAGAAAGAAGGCTAAATCTCCAAAAGCATGGGAGTACAGAAAATAATAACAAATGATGCTACCCAAGTAGGCAAGGGTTTATCTTGGGGGTGATAAAGGGATCTTTAAAACAACTCTAAGGAAAATGAGATGATCAGATATCCATGCAAGAAAACTCAGCCTGGTGGTAATGTGGAAGACGGACTAGAAGTGGGCATTTGCTTACTGAAATAGATCAAATGAAAGATTAGTTTATGATATCCATAATATTCACAAGCCAATCAACTAAGAGAAAGTTCATGAATACACACGAGCCATGTGTCACACATACAGCCTTTTAGAGTAATTTCACATAGAATTTCACTTAATCCTCATTTTAACCTTTTGAGGCAAGTATTCCTAAATGGATGAAATTCAGAGAAATGAGGAGACTTCCCCAAGTCATGGAGCTAATGAGGGACAGAGGTATGATACAAACCTAACTATCCAGGGCCAGAATTCTTCTTATAAAAATAACATAGCTGCCTTGAGATAGTTTATGCTGATAGCTGTATGACTAGAACAAACTAATCCATAGGCGATCTGGTATTTTTTTCAAGGTCTTTTAAAAAATGGGAATAAAAAGGATGGGGATGAATAGCTACTGATGGTAATTAGTGGAATCACTAAAATAGCTGGCCAAGAAACTCAGGTCAGAGTACTGAAAACCATAATTAGGTAGAAACGTGAAAATAAAATAAAATTCAGTGAACATTTATAATCTTTCTATAAAAGAAAAGAAAGTATTCAAAGACTTACTACTTGCTCCCCCCAAATATTTATTTTCCAAGCTTACCTCACAACATAATTTACACATACAATGCACTGTGGTTGAGAGTTCTTAGTGTTATATATGACAGTTGCTTGAGTTTCAACCCAGACATAGCCACCTCTTTTGGCAAGCATCCTGTACTGTCCTGTGGTGACTTGTCCTTTAGTAAACACTAGGAGTGAAAAGGAAAAGAGTCATGTAGAGAAAATAACTTTGAATTTTTAATCGAATGAATAGATACTGAATGTTGATCACTGTTTTAGAAAAAAGGAGAAATGTTTATTTTAATAGAATCAGTTTTAACTGTTTAAATTGAGAGACAGAGAAAACACCCCAGGATAGCTGAAAATGTACCTATTTCATTCTTCTAATCCCCCAAATAAACTCCTTTCCTGCCAACCTTCACTTTAAATAAGATGAAAGCCAGGAATGAGGGACAGCAGTGATTAAAATTCCTTTAACTACTTACATGTTGAAAGTATCAGAAAACAGAATGAGTAACCCTGACTCCACAGAGAACATTCAACAAAGTGGCACTGCTATCATTTCCTTAAATTCCTGCTGTAGTTTCCAGAGAACCAAAGATGCTTCAAATAGATGTGCTAGCATATTTGAATCTCAGTTGATATCATGCTGAAGTCTTCTGGCAATTTAGGCAATCTTAATTATTGATTTGGGAGAAAGTACTAGATAAATAGTAATGATGATATCATCATGAGTATTGGGACCCTGACTGTGGACTTACCCATTTCGCAGTTCAAGGCTAATCATGCTAACTCAGTGACATTCAGGCATTGCCCAATCACACTGGGAAGTCAGGTTTAGGTACAGATTAAACAGGCAAGTGAGAAATTCCAAAGTTTTACTTATCATGGGATCCTCAAATAACACTCATATGAGTAAAACTGAGCATTATGTCTTACGTCAAGTGTACCTGTTTCCACTAACTAGTGCATGGTGTTGATCATATTCGCATTCATTGATTCACTGAACAGTTATTTTCTCAGTGCATTCTTTGTGCTAACTGTTCTGAATACTTAGGTATGAATTCTGAAAATGATGCTATATTCTATGATACATATTTTTTAGTTTTTGTAAAATGCCAGGGTAGTTTTATATATCATTAAATGATTCTGCTTTAACTGGTATTGGTTATAATAAATACAAAACAAAGATTTAATGACCCAGATCACTTATGAAGAGGTTTATTAAAATGTGTGGTCTAGGAAGACTGGTTAATTTTAACCAAAAAGTTAGATATATAACCAAACAGTAGAAATTGCAAGAGTTAAATAATTAGAATATCTATACTTACTATCATGATGAGTTTTGGTCAGATGATCAGAGTCCAAAGCATGATAATATTCATAAATTGAGCGGCCCAAAAGTTCTTCTGGCTCGTATCCCATCAACTCTGTAATTCTGTTAAATAAAAAATGTAAGTAAGAATAAAAATGACAGAAACTAACTAATGAAGAACATTTTGCTTCTCCAGAGTAACTGATATGCCTTAATCTTATGGACAATTGAATTTTCAAAAACAAAGAGCATTCTTCTTTGTTTAGATAAACTTATATCTCACCTTTAGTAACTCTACAGTTACTAAATGCAGCACCATGCATTTCTTTAAGCCCTAAGGGTTCATCCTGCTATTTAACCCTTTTATCTCCTTGTTACCTATTTTTATCATATTTTATTGTACACACTTTTGGTAATAAGACAGTTAATGTAATAGATAGATATGAAGGTCTGCTAAATTAAATGATAAAAGCTTTAAAAGTAGTTAATGACATTTAATTTAAATTATAGACTAAACCCATAACATTATTCTACCATAAAACCAGATTCTTTTTGTGTGTGTGTATACAAAATCAGATTCTTTTTATAACAGTTCCTCTAGGCAAGGCTTCACACTTTGGGGGTTCAATACCTACTACAAAATTTTAATATAGGAACTAAATAAATTCATATTATGTTGGTTTGGGGAAATACTCTTGTACTTAGTTTTTGAAATTACATAAAATTATAGGAATTCATTTCAGATGAAGCAGTGATATCAAACTGAAAATGAATTGGAAAATAATCCATGTACCCATTCTGGTTCCCTGGCAGTTCCTTTAGAACAGAGACTAGATCTTATGACTTTCTCTAACCACAGTCTGAAATGGAGCCCATTTCATGAGAAAGAGAAAGCTGTCTTCTTAGCACCATGCTAAACAGAAATAGTCTCTCCTTTTCTGGGAGCAAAACATGAGTTAAGTTCTTTGATTTCTCAGACTTTAGAATTCAAAGGACTTTCTAACTGAGGCACAAGCAAAAGTTATATAATGCACTGTATCCAAAAAACCAGCTAACTCCAGAAAACACACAGGGGAGATATCCTTCTCCTAAAAAATGTATAAAGGTCATACTCTTTGTGTTGTCACACCTTAAGGCAAGATCTGCCATAGTTTATTCCAAAATAAATAAACAGATAAATAGCTGATTTGTATAAAAACAAAAACTAAACGAAACTAAGCCAAAATCCAGAATTCTTTACTAAGGGATATCTCTAAACACATCTACACTAGGTGGCAGCATTACAAAGGAAACTACTGTTAAAAAAAAAAAAATCCTATTTATTTAAATTATGCTTTAAAAATGATTTTAATTGGTCTCATATAGGTTATATGTTTGAATAAAACTCTCATGGAATTAAATTTTTTTCATTATTTAAACCTTTATATTCCCATATGTGCCTGCTGTTGTTCTAGATGTGAAAATGCAAAGGCGAAACTCAAAGCATGGTGAATTTTCTGGTGCACCTACCACAGTACTTATGAAATTATGTGGCAAGTGCAGTGATAGGAATCTTGCAGGAATCAGAGGAACCAGCCCTATCCATGATAAGGAATGGTGGGGGTGAGGGACAGCTTCTTATAGGAGACTTATGAGTTGAGTATAAAAGAGAGTCAAAGAGAGAGCAAAACCATTTCGGGAAGAAGGTACACTACAAGCAAAGCCAGAGATGAGAAAATGGTCGACACTGTACAGGCAATAAAGACTCTGATGTGGTTCGCAGGAGCAAGTGGGGAGGTGAGGCTGGAGAGGTAGGCAGGAGGATCAGATTAACGGGAGCTTTTGTGTATCACGTTAAGGAGCTCTGATTTAATCAGATGTCAATCAGTGCTTCTCAATCTGAGCTGAGGTACGTCTATCACTAAAATATAAACATCAAAATATAAACAGCATTATTTTCCTAGAAGGTCAATTGTATTCATATTTGAGGGAGAAAGGTCAAGATAATTTAACGTTAGAGAATTACATAGCTTTTTGTACTAAAAAGGGGAGGAGTGATCCAGAAAGTTTAATCAAGAAGTGTTTTTAATGGACTAGGAAACCTGTAATCTAAAGCAACTATGCAGTAGAGGATTCATTCGTTCTAAATATCATGGGGCGGGAATTAAAATTCATTTCTACTTTAGTGCCAGGTGTCGTGCCACAAACATAGTAGATGCTCAAATGTCTGAATGATTATAAGTGGAAATTAGTATAATAAATAATAGCCATTTGTGGGACATTTTGGATATAAGAAGTTTGATATGCTAGATTTTCTCAAAATTGAGTAAAATTTTTTCTATATCTTGGTTCTTAGGGGTTATAGCTGTGAGAAGTTCCTAGAAAGAGCTCTAACCATAAAACAACAATCTCCTGGTCAGACTCAAAACCTTACTTGGTTGGTCTCTAAGCAGGCTGCCTTTACCCCTCTGTCACGACCATTTTGCTAATTTTCTAATATAACCAGAAGGGGAATGTCACTCCCTTTCTTGTTTTCTCATTGTAGCTCCATCACTTTTCTTTCTCCCCAGCCCACCCCTATACTTCATACTGAGTTCAAAAAATAAAAAATAATTCCTAAAAAAACGATGGGCCATTTCTGTTCTATCATACATTGACATAAATACAGGCAGTAAACACCATAAAATACTTCTTAGCTCCTTTGTCTTCATTTTTCTTAAAGCTAACCCCAGTGGTGAAGCGGTCACTATGCGTACTAGGCACTCAACAAACTCCTTACAACAGCCTTTTGAAGCATGACCCTTATTTAACAGATAAGGAACACGAGATTTAGAACAGTTAAGTTCTAACACCCAGGCCACACTATAAGTACCAGGACTGCAAGCCAGGACTGAATCAAGAACTATGTGATTCCAAAGCCAGTGCTCTGCCACATTTTCTTGTCCAGTAGGGCTGGGGCTTCTTATCCACTTCATGTTAGAGCTAAGGGCTTCAAATCGGTTTTCTCACATAATGTTCAAGTTGAAGATAATACAGATACATGTATTATACTCTAAACAAACTGATGCTCAAAGAAAAGTAGTAATGTGTCTAAGGTCATCTGGATATAGGCAACAAAGTCCGGATTTAGTAGTCTGTGTACAGAACCTATGCCTTCAGCCACTGTGTTACACAGTCTTATAGTAAAAAGTGGGACAACCAAGCAAATAATTACAAAAGCTGAAAAAAGGCTATGACAGAATATGTACAAGGAACGGTAGTATTTTAAAGAAACAAGGAAAGCTCTACAAGTAGATGCAGTAGGTGGCTCTTGGAAGCTAAGTACATGTTTGGAGTTGAGGAAACCATCATTGCACTATGACAATGAGAACAGCATGTGGAGTTCTCTGGCTGTAGGGTGTTGGGGGCCACATCAGAAGGGGTCTTCCCCTCCTCCTGATTAATTTGGAGAAGTCAGCAGGGGCCAGATCATGAATATTTTTGCTTGCCATGCTAAGAAGTTTAGATTTATTGCATAGGTCTGTTTTTCTTTCAGCTTTTCAAAATGTATGTCTTCTTTTGATAAATAAAAATCTCCTGCTCTTATAATATTTTTTGTAAACAAAAGTTTTTTTGTGTGTGAAGATGAAGGGAAGCAACTGAGGCATTTTCACATGACATGATATGATTTTCACATTAGGAAGTCCACTTCTTGGAAACCTGAATGAGATTAAAAGGGCACAAATCTGTTGGCAGAGATGCAGTTAGGAGACTATGGCAACAGTTCAAGCCAAAGGTAATAATAAGCTGAAGAACTCAATGGCAGGAAAGCAAGAGTGGAAGGAGGGAATGGATCAGGAGATATATGTAGATAGATGTAAATAGATGTAAATCTATTAAGATTTAGGAACCAACTGAGTGTAGATAATGAAAGCAAAAGAAAAGGACGACTTCCCAATGTTTGCTGGAGTCATGTGTCTACAGTGGTATATTAATCGTGATAGGCACTAAAAGAGGAAAAGCTGTTTTTGAAGTTGTTGTTTAGGGGTAGGAGTGTTTCAGTCAAGTACAGAAATATTTAGTTTATAATACAGAAGAATATCCAGATAAAAATATCAAATTGGCAATTAAATGGAAATAGTTATGAATAGAAATTTGAGAAACAGCAATAGAAACCATGGGCAAGGATGAAGCTGCTCAGGAAAAATATGTAGGATGAGGAGATGACCAAAGACTTTCCTTTCTAATCCACAAACAGAAGTAATCCTTCCTCAAATTATGCACTGTATGTCTCTGAAATATATTTGTTTTTTCTTTAAATAAATTAGAACCCCTAAAGGAAAAAGACCTCATCTTAATAATCTCTGGATAGCACCTGCTAGAGTAAGTATGTATGGTACATAGTAAATGTGCAATAAATGTGGCTGAATTAATCTATAAAGTTAATTTTACTAAATTCTAGGATGTATGGTTGTATTCAACTTAAGTGGAAGAAAGCATACATAGTCTTTATTACAGTTAATAGTTAAAAAAAGTTCTGTGGACTAATTAAAAATTTCAAGTTATATTTTATATTTCATTTACCTTTCATCACAATAAGAAAACTTCATATCCAGACTGTGACGACTGAGAAAAGTCTTGCTGTCTAAAGGAATTTCAATATTTGATGGATGAGGAATGGGTTCACAAATCAGCACCAAGCACGTCATAGGTGGTTTCTTATACCCACACTGAGATTGGTTACTGTTGGTATCATATACATGAATATGGCCTGTGCAGTGAAGTACCTATGTATGAAGAAAAACAAAGCAGTTTTTTAAAAAATTTATGCTAGTAAAAAACAAAATGCAGAGACAGTTGAGTCTGACATGGCAAGTAAGCTTTGATAAAATTTACTGTCATTAGTAGATTACTACAATACATTTTTGAAAATCAATAAATGTTTTCCCTACAACACCACCCATGACCTACTCCTCAGGCACCATAAGATTACTCTTTAAAAAAATTTGCCTTCATACAAATCTGAGCTGATTTTTCACTTATCTGGTCACTGTTTGATGGTTATTTCTTGATCTGATGACTGTGTTTCAACACTGAGCAAAGAAATGATACAACAATGAATAGAAAATTAATCTCTATCAAGATTCAAACACTGGGTGGTTGGCAAAGCCAGTAGTGTCACAATGCACATAACTTAAGTTCATGCCTCAAACTGGTGAATTACTGCACTGTTTGGATGTTAAATCTATAAATGCCAGGGAACAGTAAGTTTTTCCCTCATAGTTCTAATACTGTCTTAATTTTATTTATTTATTTATTTATTTTTGGCCACACTGGGTCTTCATTGCTGCGCATGGGCTTTCTCTAGTTGTGGCGAGTGGGGGCTACTCTTTGTTGCGGTGCGCAGGCTTCTCATTGCGGTGGCTTCTCTTGTTGCAGAGCTCGGGCTCTAGGCATGCGGGCTTCAGTAGTTGTGGCACATGGGCTCAGTAGTTGCGGCTCACAGGCTCTAGAGTGCAGGCTCAGTAGTTGTGGCACACAGGCTTACTTGCTCTGCGGCATGTGGGATCTTCCCAGACCAGGGCTCGAACCTGTGTCCCCTGCATTGGCAGGCGGATTCTTAACCACTGCGCCATCAGGGAAGTCCTCTAATGCTGTCTTAATACCAGAAATGTCAAGATGTATTAATTTATCTATAAATCAAGTGCATTCACAGATCATTTTTACTTACTTTCCATGTTGCAGACTTTATGTTCATAGTTCTCCCCCGGCTAGTTAGGGTACACTTCATTCTGAGAAAAAAGCTCCGCTGTGTATTTTGCTCTTTACCCTTTTTCACAAGGCCTAATGAAAACATAAAATAAAGTTAAAAAACATAATTAAACACACAAATTTATTACAGTAAGAGTAGCACAGTCCCCAGCACCTAGGTGCTATTCAATGGAAAGTGTCAACATGAGCACAACTGCTTTGCGCATTCTAACACACCCAAGGGATTTAACACACTTCTAGTAAGTAATGGGTTCACAGTAGTAGTGATTCCCTGAGTTGGTGGGATGGGAATCCATATTTGGGACAGCACCTAATCATTTCACATTCAAGCCAGTAAGGCTGGTCAAATTACAAAGAAATATAAACTTGGTATGCATTTGCCCTATAACTGTGTTATCAGTGTACAAAGCACACCCCAAAAAAGAACTTCAGCAATCTCCTCCAAACTTTTACTAGATGTGCTAGCTCAATTTATAATAAATATTCTGTATATTTATAGAACTTTTAAAACAGAAAATTTCTTTTCAATAGCAAGTAACATTTTTATAGATCTGATTTTTCTTAAATCTTCCTGTAAAGCAAGCAGGAAATTATCTCTACTTTGTTACTAGGAAAAAAAAAAAGAAAACCATGTTGAATGACGTTTCAAAGCAAAGTTAGATTTAAAGAAACTCAAGTCTATTTACTCCCATTCCAAGCCTCAGATAACTAAAAAAATGAGATTAGACTCAAGTGACTAAACAAACAGCAACTTGATTTCTCCTCTTCATTGATCAGTCTGATTCACAACAAATACAAAAATATTCATTATTCAGGATCTGGACTAGATACTTCAGGCAATATAAAGATGAACAAGACACAATGCCTGTCCTGAAGAAGTTAAAAATTGAGTATACGTAGTGAGGCCAATGACAACAATACGATGTAGAGTAAGCGCCCAAGGCTTACAAGAACTCTTTAAAGGAGTACAGAGAGAGATTAGAAGATAACTTCTAGTCAAGGGGAAATATAGTCAAGGGGAAACCAAAAAGTCCTTCTTAGAAAAATAAACATTAGAATTTCAGTAAGTAGAGATGAATAAGAAGAGTATATCCAGGCAGAAGGAAGAGAACGAAAAACAGAGAGGTGAGAAAAAACAGCACATATTTGGGGAACAGTGCATAGTCCAGTTTGACTATAATATAAAGTACATGCAGAGGAGTAATGAGACAAACTTAGAAGGGATGGTTAGGGCTATAACTAGAGGGCCATGGATGCCACAATGAGGAGTTCAGCCTTAAATATACAAAATGCAGCTTCTAAAAAATTTGAGTTGGGAAGCACAATAGGAACTTAAGGAACATTAATCTAGCAGTAATATATATGATGTGTTAGAATTAGAATACAATGATGGTAATGAGGGGCTGAGCAGCAGGCAGTAGAAGTGAAAAGAAGGGTGACAAAAGACAAATGAAGAGGTAGAATCTATAAAAACTCAAAGATTAATGGAAATAAGGGAGAAGAGAACTTTTTAAAAAAGACCTGGAGATTTTAACGCTAGTGTATTGAAAGAAAAGTAACATGTGGAAAAGAAACAAGATAATACGTTTAAATTTAGGCTGCTTAGCTAGAAATACTGGACTATTGAGAAAGAAGAGTTCTAGTTCATACTCACAATTATGGAATATAGGCAAGTTGGGGCAGTCTTGGTGCTGATACAAGTTATTTGGGTTTACTTAAATAGGACTGAATTTGCCCTCCCTAGAAGCATTTGAAAGTGGATTTTAAAAAGACACCACAAGAACCATAATGGTCTTGGTGATGGTATTAGGGATGTGTTGGGGGGTGGTGGTGGGCGTTGTGGTAGCAGCAGAGATCCACATGTAAATTCTCTGGGGTATTTTCAGTCCTTCAAAATCTAAACTTGAATTGGACTGACCTTTGGGAACCCAAAGCCTTTGAACTGGGACATAAAGATATTAATAAATTTAAAAACTATGGTAAGTGAAAAGTACTAGCATTTTCCTAATGAAAAAAAGTTTTTAAACAACTAAGTTTTTAGCCCTATAAAAATAAATATTTTATAATAATTTAATGAACTCTAAATCTTATTTTTGGAATTTAAATGAAATAGGACTATGCTGTATAAACAATACCTCAGGCTCTTAGTGTATCATCAAAATGTGATGCATTGCAGCAGCCCCACTTTGCTAAAAGTGAAAATCTGCATTTTTCTTTCCCAACAAAATATCAAAAGTTCATTAACATTAGGAATGATTTTTTTAAATGTTCATAATTAAATCACAAATTTATTATAATAAGAGAGCACATGTGCTTTGAATGTTCATGTGCTTTAAAAAAACATTTGGTTAAAAACATACATTTAAGCTATAGTAAGTAGACTATATCTGATTTAGAATAATGCATTAGCATCATTACCAAATCAAAACAAGACTTCCATATATCCATGCACTTACAGTCTAGCCCAAGGGAAGCACTGAGCTTCCAATACAAACCTCAAAGTGTAAACACTATATTAAACTCATCAACAGCCCACTTAGGTCCTTGCTTAGAGTATATTTACTCCTCCTTTACACAGAATTCTAAAAAGTATTCATTTGCTTTCCAAGTTCACAGTAAGAACACGGCATGAAATTAAATAACAGAAGAGGGCTCCAAGGTGAGAAATGGCAGTAGAGTGTAGTGAGAGTTGGTGAACATGAAAAGAGCTCTAAAGTACTAAGGAGTGTGGACTTGAGCCAGTCTACCTTAGTTTAACCCTTACTCTGCTGTTTATTAACCAAGTAATCTTCAGCCAGTTATTCAATAATTCTGTAACTCAGTTTCCTCAGTAAAATAGAAATAGTTAACCTCACAGGGTTTTTAAAGGAGTTAAAGCACATAAAATTGAGAAAACAGTGTCCTGGCACAGAGTAATCTCTCAATAAAGGTTAACTATTAGTATAAATGAGGTGAGATTAAACAGAAAACCATAAAAAATGATTAACAGAGAAATATAAATGAGGTTGTTTAATGCAGAAGCAAACAAACTTACACTTAAATGGGAGAGCTGCAAAGAACAACCACAGAGCAAAATGACAAATTTTCAGTGTGGTAACTTTTGAGTCATGAAAGAAAGATCAAATTATGATCCATATACTCTGTTTAAGAAGGCACAGGTGTGAAAAGACTTTAACTCAGTTTTTGTAATTCACAAGGTACTTTTCTCCCAAATCTTGGAACATTTTATTATTTTTAACAAGTCATTCCTGAGTTTAAAGGTCTGAGCAGGTCTTTTTTGTTCCTGCTAATATGGAAGCATCCATAATGTAATACTTTCTAACTGAACTGCATAGTCTCAAATTATTGTGAACAACCTGAGGGGTCAGACAGCAGTTATGCTCTTTAAAATTGGGGAAACTTTTCTTTTTCTTGGGCATTTAGAAGCTTGAACCCAAACTGGCACCTCAACTTTAATAACTGTCTAAAATCCTATTATTTGTATTATGACTTCCCCTTGCCTTAAAGTTACATTCTAAATTAACTTCCTTGGTCCTGATTTTTATTTATTTTCCCATTTTATCAATTCTTATATTTGTATAATTATTTACAGATTAGGTGGGCTTTTTTAAAAACTTAGGTATTTTTATGAAAGTCCTAAAAAATAGAATAACATAGACTTAACAAAGAATAGAGTAACATTTTATTAAGCATGAAATGAGGTTTGGCCTTAGGTTACAACAGCAAAATTGTTAAATTAGTGACAGTATCCAATTAGGTAAAACCACCTGTCACAATAAATCAAACAATAAATTTTTCTTCTCACCATTTCTGTGTGTAAGCATTTCTCTCATTTCCTCATGGTCACACGGATGAGTAAAATCAAACACACTGTGTCCGGTTAGTTCAAACTGTAAAAACATTAAAAAAAAATTAGACCTATAACATAAAATCATAAACTCATACAGAAGCGCTCTTAATATGTGGGTATTTTACCTGAGTTAATCCCATGTATTTGTTCACATTATCAGAAATGTAAATCATGTCACCATCATCTGTGAGAACCATAACAAAACCGTCCAAGGCTTTCAAATAAAAGCAATTCATCTGTGCCTTCATTTCATCTTCAATATCCAAATCACCTAAAAAAAGCACAAGAAGAAAAAAATAATTAGTTAAAAAGTTATACTTAAATGATAGTAATAGTCAGATTTTTTTTTTTTTTTTTTTTAATAAATCAGTTTATTAATTGTCACAATGGTATAATGCAGTATTTTTTTTTTCCATTTTTTAAATTAATTAATTTATTTATTTATGGCTGTGTTGGGTCTTCGTTTCTGTGCGACGGCTTTCTCCAGTTACGGCAAGTGGGGGCCACTCTTCATCTTCATCGCGGTGCGCGGGCCTCTCACTATTGCGGCCTCTCCTGCTGCGGAGCACAAGCTCCAGACGCGCAGGCTCAGTAATTGTGGCTCACGGGCTTAGCTGCTCCGCGGCATGTGGGATCTTCCCAGACCAGGGCTCGAACCCGTGTCCCCTGCATTGGCAGGCAGACTCTCAACCACTGCGCCACCTGGGAAGCCCTCAGATGTTTTTATAAAGTTTTCCCCAGATACTTTATTTAATACATGCAGCATATATTTTTTCTATATATTTAAATTTTTTCTCCTGTCATTCTTTTAACACGAAACAGTCAAGGCCAGAGGACAGGAAGACTAAAATTAGATCTGCCAGGGGCTTTTAATGATTATTTAAACTAATGAAGCAAGGCAAACCACTGAAAAGAGAAGGGTCATGTCATTAAAAGTAAGATAGATACAGGTAGGTAGGTAGGTAAGTGCAGCAAGAGAAAAAGAGGGGGAGGGAGGCCAATATCTTAAAATTCCTGAATGAAGCTTTAAAAGCAGGTAATAAAAAGGATATCATGTTTCAAAAGAAGTGAGAGTATGACCACCTTCTAAAAGTAATTTCCAATTACTTCTGATTTCTAATTTTTAGACTTATCATGTCCTTGTAAAACAACTCACCAGCATCCAGAAGTTTCCTCACACGCAAATAGCTGATCGTAAGCCTCATAACAGAAGCCTTATCAAGATGTGAGCTCACGTTATGGGGAAGTGGCAACTGATGAGCAAGCTCATAAAAAACTTCAGACTCTTTACTTCGTCGAGATCTGGCTGCATCTCTAGACTTCTCTTTTCGACGTTCAGAACTTATCCTATTTAACAAAAGGGGAGGAGGAGGAGAAGAGAAAAAAGACAGAATACGTTAGTTTGCGTTTGCTTGAATAAAACTCATTTTACATTTTTCTGCTTACCATGAAAGGATAAGAAGATGCCATGTAGTTAAATTATATAGAGATTTATCCTACTACATAAATGTATTTTTTTAAAGACAGCTATACAAATTTTTGGATTACTGAAGACAAAAGGAACTCTCACAAGAAGTCCAAGGTGAAGCTTCACACCTGTCCAAAGCAAGTGTTTCCTCCCTGGCACGTCAAATTGGAGAGGATGTTTTTGATTTGGCCAAAATCTGAAAAGTTGCCTGTATATCTAAGGCTGCACTTTCATAGCCATTCAAAAGTAGGCTCAACTTAGAGACTTTTTACCCTCTATGCTACCACATGAGCAATACTGACTATAAGCTACAGGAATTTATATCAGCATCTATAATCAGCTACTGTTTTCAGCTTGCTTACTCCTTTAGCAACCCCTTATCTATTCAGTATTACTGGCACAAAAGGTACCAAATAAATGCAGGCGTATGGAAGAAAAAAAAGATGTGGCATAATATTAAGAATTTAAGAGAATAGTTTAATAAAAACTAATAAGGGTGTCAATATAATCATACATCTTTAGGGAACTCTTCCAAGAATAAAATCAGTCAGAAAGATTTTCATAAGTCATCCAAGCAGAGCCATCTTCCTTTGCCTCACTGTGTAGCACTACCTATTCCTCCTGACTCAGCTGAAGGTAAACAAGACTAACCTGGTTCTATCCTTAGCTTCTTCTTTAATAGCTATTGTTTATTAAAACCTACTATGTGTCAAACACTATCCTGTACTAGTTCTCTCATAACAACCTGTAAACAGGTTAAATATTATCCCTATTTTACGGATGAGGAAACTGGGATTCAGTAGGTTAAAAATAGCCATGCTGTAGCAGACAGGATTTCAACACAGGTATTTTTTTTTTTTTTACTTAAGTCTCTGCTCTTCCACAAGGCTTTATCTTCTTAATGGAGAATGCTGCTTCTACCTCAAATACTCAGCTGCTCTCCTATGACCCTCAACCTAATCCAATTAAATCAATTATTTATTAAATGTTGAAAATAGCCATTACCATTTATTGAGCACTTAGCACTGTGCTAAGAACCTTGCCAGCATTATTTCACTTAATCTTCCTTATATTCTGTGAATTAAGTACATGATTGTCTCCACCTTAAATCTCTCCTCCCTCCAATGATCTACAAAGTTATGAGGTTCAATCGTAGAAGTAACATTCTCAAAAACAAGCAAGGCTCTCCATTCTCAGAGTATGCTCCTGTTATGCTGTATAATTACAAAGTGAAATTCCAGCAGCGGTGTTGTGACAATAGTGATGATATAGTTTTAGCACTTGCTCAAGTTTGTGTGCTCATCTGACTTTTATACTTTAATAAGGAATGTGAACATTTGCTATTATTAGTCAACTTTGATACAAAAATTTCAATTCAAGCAACTAGATCAATTTAACTTGAGTATCTTGAGATTTAAGGTGAGCTATTAAAAATTATTACTACTTATAACTACTGATCTATGTGAATCAGGATTTTGTCAATGCTGTAGAATTTTTTAAAAACACAAAAATATATTCGATGCTATAAGTGTAACATGAAAATGCAAGTGTCCTCAGTCTACAACTTCATTTTTTATTTGCATTAGAACTTCATTGTTCTCATTGATTTTAAGTAAATGTATTAAATTTGAACTTTAAAATGTACAATAAGAAAAGTTTAAAAAACCTAATTATACATATACTGAAGTTATTGGGGGTGGGGGAGACATCTAGTGTGTCCCCATTGGCCCTAGCATCTCAGATACTGTTTCTCTCACTTCTTTTCCCTTTTGAATTGGCAGGTAAGAGGCAGCAGTGGAGTGGGAAACAGATATCTATCTGGTTCAAGTAAAATCACCAAAAAAACAGTGATGATCAATGATCTCATGATAAACCTGAATATTGGTTCAAATGCCACAATTAGTCCAGGTGATCAGAATTTAATCAGCAACTTTCATCAGATTTACTAAGCCCTCTTTTAATTACTCAACCAAATCTAAGCTACCAACAAATTACTACCCAACTGAAACACCTGGTGAAAAACTTAAATCCTTATATTACATGCTTTTAAAGGGCATCTGATAAAGCTAACCATGCTGATGGATTATCTCTATATCTTTAGGAATAGTTGTATTGTTCAGAACTTTGAAGATAATGAATGTCCAAGATATGGCAACCAAGTTTTATAAGACAAATCCATTAGAAATGTGAGCTTGAATAGAACATTTAAAGGATAATATATTTAAGCTAGTGAAGACTGTGAGAATAAGAATTTGAGCATGAGCCAGGATTTTGGAAAAAAAGGAAGCCTCAATAAAACAAGTAATATGATATCTCAAGAGTTGACAAACCTAAATTAGATGAAGAAGGTGATGAAAATCAGTATGTCTTCTATTCATAATCAATCTAGACATAAAGCAATCAGGAGACCTGTAATAAAGATTTAATGAAGAAATTTATCTGATGTTCTTCACATGTGACTACAGGAGCTCTTAAAACATTTCTCAGCTAAAAGCTAAAACTTCCAAAATTCTTAATAATTTTAGCATCTGAACTGCCCAGCTTCTTGTCTACTCACAGGAAGGCTCTTTTTATCAGTTCATACCCCACAGAATTACAGTACTATTGACCACGAATTATTTCTGATAGAGCATGGAATCTAGGTCCCACAAAGATGAATCCAGTACTATTTATTTACTTACTATTTAGATGGCATAATAAAAGTTTTGTAGACCAGAACAGGCAGATTTTTAGCATGCAAATAAGGGCACTGTTATTCTCTAAATTATCAATTCCATCTATGTTGTTTTTATTAAGTACAGATCAAGTAAAGATAGTCACACTAGAAATCAGTCAAGAGTACAGTAAAAATTGTCTTTTGAATAGTTTGCTTACCCATTTCCATGACCATTTTAGAATCAATGTTTGAGTAAACTAGCAGTATAGCTTAATCTTTGTGGTACTATAGTTTTCACATACTTACTATTTCATTATTATTTAGCATACAGTACTGGACAAGAAGCTAGTAGTTATATCTTCATATGATTTTGTATAGGAAATACATTTAGAGCTGCTGTCTTATTAAGCTTCTTGTGTACAGAGTTCATGAATAAGCAATAGCCATTTTACAGAGAAAGCCTATTATTCTTCAGATTAATAAGAACACAAAATAATTGCATATATGTTAATTCATCTAACTGTGTTGTCTACTAATTGCACAAGAAAAGCCTGTTGGCATTCCTAATTGTAAATATTGGTGATTTTTAGAACTGAAGTTAGATCATAATCATTCGAAATGTTAACAGATGATCAGACATTTCTAATAAAGTTAAGGTATAATTTTAAAACAATCTCTCAGCTCTATTATTTGCGGCTTTAAAAATTCTTTCTGGCCTTGAAGGTACAAGTTGTTGTTGTTTTGCACTTCTTGTGTATTTCTATAAGACATTCTGAAGTGAAATTCCATTATCTAAAGGATGTGGCATTTAAGTTATCCTTTCCAAAAAGATCTGTTTCCATTTTTGTCTCTGCCAACCCATGAATGTGTATTTATTTGCCCATGTGTTCTGTGGTAATATATATTATGGGTCATTTTTATTGTTTCAATTTTTGCCAAGCTGAGAGATGAAATTTGTATATCTCATTGTTTTAACTGCCCTGTACTTCCTAATGTCTCAGGTCAGAGGAAATTCCAAGGAAATTTTCATTCTTTAGTTGGCATTTTGGCCTGCAGCTTTAAATCTAAACATCTATACATGGTGCGTACTATGTACACAGTGGTATTCTAAACGTTTTTCACCTATTAACTTATTTAAATCATTATATCATCACCATGTTACAGATAATGGAACCTGGATAAATAGTTTACCCAAGTTTACACAGTTAATAAATGGTAAGCCTATATTCAAACTTAAGCAGTCTGGCTCTAGAAACCATGCTATTAACACTAGACTATGCTGCCTCTCAGAAACTCATTTTAATAACCAAGATAAGTATTTATAAGTCCAGGCCATTATTATAAAGTTCAAAATTGGTCTACTTTACATCTCCAAAGACATAAAAGAGAGGTATAGGGGTTGGCTTTGGAATTTAGGACCTGACCCTAAGCTATTCAGAGGAACTCATGGCCAGGCTCTTTCCTGGAGTCTGCTTATAAATCCAAAATTCTAACTGAAAGGCATCTAACAATGGCAATACTTTCTGCCCCACTGACTACCTGTTCAAGGCAAAGCACCCTTTAATGGGTACTGCCAGCCACTAAGGGGAGAGAATCAGTAATCCAATCAACTCATATACTCCCACAAGACTTTATTTTTAATTTGTGCAGAGGAGCATCTCTGTACTTAATTTGAACATCTTAAGCTCACTATTGTTGGCGTTTTTTTTATTTGCTTAACATCCAGATCCCCAAAGTAAAACCAATCTGCATACTTACTTCAGGAGCTCTGGTCAGGCATAAACCAATTGCCAAGATACCTATTTACACAAAGTACCATGAGAGAAAAGATGAAGAGAATTTTCCCCCTTCTAACATTTACTGAGCACTTACTATGTGCTAGGCACTGTGTATTGCTTTCACATAAATATAATGCTTTCATGTATTAGCTCATTTAATTATCATAACTCTTTAGAGAACCAAAACACTAGATGGGAAGTGGCCTTCCTGAACCTCAGAATAACCATCTTCATTCAAGAACTATTAATTCAATAAATATTTATTGAGCATTTATCAATTACCATGCACTGTGTAAGTACTAGGAATATAGTGATAAGCAGAACAGCCCTCATGGAGCATAGCCAGCTTCCCACTTAGTCTACTGAAATAGTTACCTAATGCGATATTCCCAAATGCTGATCTAGCTGCATTGTAATTACTTGGGGACAGTCAATATTTCAGACTTCTGGGCCTTACCTTTGTAAATCTGATTCAGTAGATCTGAAGTAGGGCCCCCAAATCTGGGTTTTTTAAAACTCCCAAAATGTATATGATACACAGATTTAGGAACCACTGACTGAACTAATCCGCACTGTCATTTTCATTCAATTTCGCCCTCAAATTACTACCACAATGATACTTCCAAACTAAGAACTCCGATATTATGTCCTGCTTAAAATCCCATCAAAGGTACACAGGACAAAGTCTAATTATTTTCAGATGAAACCCTCCTTTAGCTATTTTCCTGCCCATCTCTTTACCCTCATCATTTCCCACACTTCTTCGGCCACATTGTAGTTACTCAAAAGCATAGTATTTTATTCATTTATGGCTCACTCACTCCACTCACTCTGCTGGGGTATCCTTCTCAATATGTAACTTGGTAAATTTATGTGAGAAACTTTCAAGATTCAATTCCATCATCACTTTGTCTCTGTTTTGTCTTCCAAAAACTGCTCCTCTCCCCTAGATCCGACCACTCTGGTTATTTTGCTATATTTATGTTCCTCTACAGTCCTTAAAGCTTCCTAGAGGCAGGAGACTGCCTCGTTCATTTTTGTGTTCTTAGTAGGCATGTGCATAAGTGGCTTTAAGTATTTGGCCCAAATCTGCTATTTGACTTTAACTTCGGTCCATGGAAGGTTAACTGCCCCTTCAACATTCTTTTTTGGTATCGCTGAATTTGTGATTCACCAGCGTTCCTGTGATCCTATAGATTACAATCATAGTTAAACAGCGTAACGATGTCAGTACTATGAACAAGGCATACTATTTGGATTTACTGCGATTATCTGGATATGCACTTTCAAATATAAGTAACCATACTCGATGTTAGAATGGGAAAAAAAAAAAAGCTAAAAATAAAAAAAATTCACCAAGCGGTGTAACAGTGAATAGCACCGATACCATCACCAAGGAGAGTAAGTGATCTTGACAGAGAAGAGATTTAGAGCATAGGGAGAGAGCTGAGAAACTAGAATACCTATCTGCTAAAAAGAAGCTTGAAGTTTAAGATTACTTCCCTTATCGCTGCAATCTGTGTCAGGAAAATGCATGAGTTATAGTTAATGTTGTTAACCAATTAAATCAATACCTTTATCACATTTATGCCTTCCTAGCCCAGCTGGAAACATGACAGTTGATTCCTTTTGTTTTCTATAATCTTTTCCTAGAAAGTGTTGTAATTATTATCATAAGACACAAGTTTTCAGTAAGTTGATTTCTAATCTTATTGGCTTTTTTTCCAAGGGGGGGGTTAGCCTTAGACAAGTATTTTGTATTTATTATTAGGAGTAGTCTCATCATAAATAGGATTTGTTGTTATATTTTCCATCTGGTAATTGCTGCAAAACCAGAATACTTCAGATAATGTTTAATTTTTAAAAATCCCTCTTAATGGACAAATCAACAAAAATTTGACATTTCAAATTAAATTTTCAGGACAGTTAGCTAGCTATTATTTATAATTAATTTCTCAAGAAAAATGTCTCTGAACTCTAATCAATAAATTTAAAAATGAACCTTTAGGATACTCATGTTAGAGAATGTATTCATTTATTCCACAAATGTTTCTTGGTCATCTCCTATGAGACAGATGCTGTTCTCAGCATGGGACATAGTACAATAAACGAAACAGACCAAGTTCCTACCCACATGGAGCTTATATTCTGGGACAAATATGTCTTTGTTTCTTGTCTTTATTCAATAGTCGTTACCAGGGTCAATCCCTAACTGACAGAACATTAGCCATAGAAATAATCTTCCCACAAAACTAAGTAACATAAAATTTTAGGAGACAAGGCAAAGTCTACAAAAATTAATCTGTGCTTATATAAGATGTTACAATACAGTAGTATGCAAAAACAGCAGGCTCTACAACAAAATTTGAGTATTAATCCATTTCTGTGTCTATGTAATGCATATTTATGTATATAAATAAATGTATAACTTATAAATGCACAGATAAAACCAGAAAGATACAATGTATAAAGTGTTAGCAAAGTTTACACATGTTAACAATAGCAGTTTCAAGATGGCAGGATCACAGATTATTTTGTTCTTTAAGAAAATCCACCAATGAACTAACACTGACACTATCAGTGCACCTGTACTTGTCAGAAAAATCTGAAAGAAGTAGTCATCTTTTAAACTTGTTTTCCAAAAAGACTAACTGAAAACAGGTTAAATTTTTTCTTCATTTTGGAATAAAGCAAGAGCAATCATATTTCTTCCAGGGAATGGAAAGTAAAACTGAGTAAGCAATATAATTCAGTATTTTCAGTTTCTCATTCTAATCTAATTTTCAGATCTTGAAAATTCATCATTTCGTAATTAATTTGAAATTCCAAAAGACAGGTGAAATGGTTTATAACAAAAAATATTAAGAATACATATACTTGTATTATTTTTGAAAGCAGCTTAAAAATTTCTTGGTTTAGATGATAATTATCTTACTAACTTACTAACTTAAGATCTCTTAAATGTCCACAATTAGAGAAAGATGGATTATTCACTTTCCAATAACCTCACAAAAATGCTTAGTTTTAACACTCGATTTTCTAATGTTGCAGTAAAATAAATAGGGGGAAAAAAGAATCACTTTTAAATTAGAGGGTACATTCTGAAAATGAAATCTGTATCACATCTGAGATAGCATTAGTATGTAAATGTTCTATCTATGCACTAATTAAATTAATTCGCTAATAGATTTACATCTGTTTAATGATTGTGTATTGAAGTTCTGTTTGGAAAAAGAATATGCTTTTGTTTTTAGATTATCCTTAACTAGTGATTTAAAAATCAACTCTCTCAGTTCAGAATCGGTATTAAGCCTCTCAAAAAATCTTTGATCCCCCTACAATATATAAAGTACTAGATAAATTTTAAAAATGTGAAGCTATTACTCTAAGATGGAGGTTCTCAAACTTTAGCTTCCCTCACAATCAGAGTTTCCAATTTGAAGGGCTGGATGGGGCCTGAGAATCTGCAATGCTAATAAATTAGCAGATAATACCAAAGATGCTGGTCTGGAGAATACCTTGAGCCCCTCTGCTCTAAGAAAATACTTCATTATGTGTCCTTCAAAAATGCCCAGAGAAGTAAAAGATTGTTCATCAACACTCAAAAATTGTCTACTAAATACCTTCTCTTTAAAAATCTGCCCAAATGCTTTACAAACAGAGACAATATATCCAGACTCTAAGACACTAACATAGACACATACTTAGAACTCAGTAACTATAAAATACCATATGGACTTACACAAAATTAATCAATGGTTGACCTGTGGTCTGCATCACAATCACCAATAGAACTTTTCCCCCCAGATGTTTGTACCTAGATCCCAATCCTGGAAATTCAACTTGTAGGCCTGGCATGTCAGTTTAAAATACAGTCTTCTGTGTACAACATGATTAATGAATTGGCACTGCTGTATGTTATATATGAAAGTTTGTAAGAGAGTAAATCCTAAGAGTTCTCATCACAAGAAAAAAACTTTTTTTCTTTTTAAAAAATTTTGTATGTGTGTGAAATGATGGATGTTCGATAAACTTATTGTGGTAATCATTACATGATGTATATAAGTCAAATCATTATGCTGTCCACCTTAAACGTATACAGTGCTTTACATGAATTATATCTCAAGAAAACTGGAAGAAAAAAATAGACGAAGTCCAATTAAAAAATAATAATAAAAAAGAATCTCTCAGATGATTCTGATGAGCAATCCTAGCTGTTCAAGGTTTGTGTTTCATCTATAGGTGCCTGTAAAGTTTACAGATTCCTGAGTCCCATCCTAAATTTACCAAATCAGAACCTCTGTGGATGGGTACCTGGGAATCCTTATATTAATTAAACACCCAGGCGATTCTTAAGCCACAGAAGTTTGAGAACCATCAGCAGATCTTATAGCAGAAGTTTAACAGGTTAGCCAGCAAATTTGAAAACTGAGAAAAATTTATTTGTAGCTGCAGCTACCTACACATACCATGATAACTGTGTTTGTCAGGCAGAACACTGAACTGAGTGGATTGGGCAATACTATGAACGAAGTACAATTGCTGGGAATAAGAAGCTAGAGGTACCACTCAGTAACAAGCCAGTAATAAAGTATGTGCTTAGTAAAAACCAGTAATTTTCCTCAAAAAGATCAGAGCATAATTAGGCTTTAAAGATGACCAAATAATGGTGCGACGTTTTTTCAATTCTCTGAAATAATTTTTTATAAATCACCTTTTAAACTCTTTATGAATGCCACAAACATCAAAGGATTGAGACTCACTGTCCATGAGTAACAGCTGTGTGTTAATGGCTTTCCCGAAATCACATCACCTACTCTACTACTCTTCTCCCTTAGCATTACCTCCCCCTCAGCTTGTAAATGCCTGTTTCCCTTATCATATGCTTTCCGATAGTAGTAGAACTGAGACTGGAAATCAAGGTCAGTGACATTAAACTTTGTGCATGTGTATATACAGAAAAATGTATGCTTAATTATTTGCTTCAATATAACAAGATACGTAAGTTATAATAATCAAGTTCTTTCTTATATAGTAGGAAAAAAATCACATGGAATGAAGGTATACACACAGAAATCACACCCTGAAGATTTTTCCTGTTTAGTTCTAAGCCCTGACCATGATGAAGTTTCTGGAAACGATGACAAAAGAGAAGCTCTTCTGAAGCAAATGTCTTGATTTTCCACCTACACCAATCCATCCTATCCAATGTTACCAAATAAAATTTCAACTAACCCTCTGATCCCGTTTCTTGTCTATAAAAAGAGGATAAGTAATACTATTATTAAGTGGCAGCTCTCAGATTCCACCTAGAAATGATGCCACTGTATTTAATACGGCCGATGCCTTTCCACATATCAGATGCTTAACATAAGTTTTAAATTTAAATTAAAAGAGTAAAGAAATTTAAGGATGTTTTTACTTAGGAATAGAAGGAAGAGACATGATAACTACCTTCAGATATTTGAAACGGATGTCACACAGAAGGCAGATTTCGTAATTTATGCAATTCCAGAGAGTAATAAGTGGGAGTTACAACATGGCAGGGTTTGCTCAATAGAGTTAAAGCAGTGCTGAAGGTAAGCTATAAGAATTTTTAAATCTATTCTCATTTTGGTGGCAATGTAAGAGAAAGAAAAGGAAAAAAGCATGTTATGGATCATCTAGAAGATCTCTATATAGATCTCTATCATTGTTAGAAACGTTCTGTGTTTGAAGTTGCATTTGTTTATGATCAAACTGGTACCAAATGATCACTAAAAGGAACAGGGTTACATTTTTAAACGTGGTACACACAGATTGAGGTCACTGGGCACATCTCAAAGGTTCACAAGGATTACTTTGCTCCAGAAGAGATCTAAACATTAGTCAGGGTTGAGAAATACTGGGATAAAGAACTTTCTAACATTTAAAGCTGCAAAGATGAATAGACTGTTTTGTGAGAATGCTTTTTGTGTGTGTCTAAGAAAATTCTCACAGCAGACTGGCAAATTTGTAAACACAATTATAGAAGATACTCCTGTGATGGTTGATATTAAAATAAATAATAAAACAAATAAATAAAAAAACTTCAATCCTGAAGTCAATTATTTTGCAAGAACCTCAAACTTAAAATCACACTGTACTAAATAATAAAAGATGGAACACATAATGGATGAATCAATTAACACCAAAAACTGAATGTTCAACTATGGCCTGAGCCATCAACAATTCACTGCTCTGCTTGACAAATTAGATGCACAAGTATCTGCTGAATAAATGAATGTGCAATAATATGTTACAGGCCATAGTGGTTAGGTGCTAGAGTAGTGGTCTAGGGTTGAAAAAAATTTTTGAATCATTGAGATAAATCAACTTCATATTATCCAAGAAAATATCCCTTCCTCCACTCACAATGAAGGTTCTATTGATTTGACACATAACTCATTTAAACATTTTAGCTATGTTACCTGCAAAGGTAGGCAATTTCCAACTCTCCTCTGCAAACAGACTAAATAGACATTTAGTGAAGTTTTGACATCAAAAGAGCATGGAAAAGTAGGCTTTCTTAATTTCCCATCCTGTAACAGCCAAACAAATATCCTTGAGAATATTCTTCTTCCTTTACTATTATCACTGTAGAAAATGATTATTTTAGAATAACCTGTCTACACAAAAAAACAAGTATCTTCACTTAATTTTCAAAGGCCAGACATTCATGGAAAAATAGCAATGTAGAGGAAAAGCAGCACCAACTATTCTACTACTATTATAAGTTCACTGATGGTTTGGCTCAAAAGGACATCAGCCTTTGTCAGACTGTCCTAAAGAAGGTTTGAAGGATTCGAAATAATACCATGAGACTTCAAGGGAGTGAAACTCTTCTGAAAACAACTTAATAAATATAATAATAATATGGATATAATTGGTTTCTAGTTTATTAAGCCCTTACTTTGTGCCAAGAACTGTTATGAGTGTTCCACATGGGTTAATATCTCTTTTGTCCTCACAACAATACTATAAGGCAATTACTCTTACCCTAATTTATGGATAAACAAAGTGAGACCTAGAGAGGTAAAGCAACTTGTGCAAGATTACACAGCTTAAGTGGAAAAGTAAGCAGCCAGCCTCTAGAGCCAAACCTCTTAGCCATTAGTCATTCATTACTACATCTTTCTTAAAGAAATGAAAGCCTTAGTCCAGAGAAGAGATTTT
This sequence comes from Balaenoptera physalus, assembly GCF_965194825.1. Classification (NCBI taxonomy): domain Eukaryota; kingdom Metazoa; phylum Chordata; class Mammalia; order Artiodactyla; family Balaenopteridae; genus Balaenoptera; species Balaenoptera physalus. The sequence continues at coordinate 39,893,570 of NC_138883.1, forward strand.
AAGCTTTCCCAAAGGCACAGCAAGAACAGTTGTAGACCAACTAGGCTTGATAGAGAACTCTGCAGAATATGAATTCTGGTGATTTGCAACAAAAACCTATAGCCCAGCATTGATCAAGAGTCCTGTATAAGGAGATAAATAATAATCTACATCAAGACAATCAAATAATCTACAAAAAGACATTTGACTCATGTAATAAGGGAACCCCACTGACATTTAAAAATGAATAGTCCAAGCAGGGAAACTGGCATTCATCCAAGAGACTGATTGATATGTGGATACTAGAAGACAGAGGGAGTTTCTTTTCTTTTTTTTTTATCATCACAAACTGTATGGATGCAGACATGGGAATGCTTAGTGGCCATAATTCATACCATATTAATAGCTTGTCAATGGCAGAATGAGGCCAACATGCAAATCAAGCAAAATATAAACCAAGTAATATTCAAGAGAAAGCCTGAGATTACACTTTAAGGACATCACTTAAGACTCTGGGTCTAACTGTCCCTTAAACCAAAGCTAGATTGTGTGAGCTAGTAATAGCCTCCCAGCCCACATCCCCCAAGCTAGTTTGAGCTGTGTTTCATCACTTTCAATAAAAAGAATCCTAATATACTTACAAACTGCCAGTGTTTCATATTAAAAACAAACTTTAATGATGATAAAGTACAAGAAAAGGGCACTCTCAAATACTGCTAGAGAATATAAACTGGTCTAAACTTTCTGGAAGTTTAGAGTAGATTTAAGAAATGTTTGCTAAAGATGAAACGGGTAAAGATATTTTCCACATTTGCCTAGCTGATTTTCCCCAGCCATACACGCCTCTTAGTAAACTTTTTACTCGGTGTTCTAAATACATAGAATTGGCAGGCACTAACCTTTAACATACCTTAAAATAGGGTATTGAGATCTTTTCAAGGCCACTACATGTTACCTAGCTATATTTATTAACAAAAGTGTTTTCTGACCTGGTTTTAATAGATACTATAAATGTTTTTAAGTGATGAAAAATTAAAATTTGAGATTCAAGAAACTTCTAAAGTAGCACAAGAGATGCCCCAGCATAAGAAAAATTCCTATCAAAAGTGCAACATAGAAGAGCAATAATGACTTCCAAAAAATCCTTTTAAAAATCTTAAAACCTTCCTCTGCTTACTTTGTTCATTCAGTTATCCTTTCATTGTTCATTTATTCATTCAAATACTTAAGAGGTCACTGTATGCCAGTAATCTCTTTTACATCACAAGTTTCAAATTCAGTCTATTTGTGATCTTGCTCATTGAAACACGTTTCAATTTTATAACTGAAAAAAGGGGAAGGGGTCACTTTAAATAAATTTGCTTAGCATCTGAATTCACGAGAAAAGATCTATATATGTAAGAACAGAAATATATTCCAACTCAAAGACTTAAACGTTCTGCCTTTAAACCTTCTGTTTATTTTTACCATACTATTATTCAGTTGGAAAAAGAAATTCTCATAAACTATTAGGAAAAGTGGAGAAGCACAGGGAACTGTCACTAATGAGTGAAAACTGCAATATTAGCTAGTAGACACTTTAAATATTTTGTGACTTTCAAAACAACTGGTAGAACTACAAGAACTACAGTAAGTTATGTTCCATCACTAATTTTTGTCCCATTTACAAAACCATATTTTGAAAATCATACTTAGAAATAATCTTTATGTTTAATATTATAACCAAGTGAAAATTTTAAATGAAGACACTCATAAATAACAGGTGAGATCACCAGAACAACTAAAAGATAACATCTTGGGAACAGTTTTTTTAATAAAAATAAGTCATTTCAATTATAGTTTTAAGTTCTTTAAAACAAAGTTACTAATGAAATGGGACTTTATCAACAATAGAACAGGTAGAGACCATTTTAAACAGTAAGTATTTTTCTGAAGAAGTACTGGCACACCAAATCTTTCTAAGTCACTAGAAAAACTTAATTCTCATTTTAGAGTTGCTTAACCTCACTTCTGATAAAGCTTCCAGTGGCAACTGTTCTCTGCTGTTAGTTTTAAGTCGGTTAATTATTCACAAACAAACCCTTAAAAACACAACCACTTCAACAAATCTATTATGATGCCTACTACCATAAGAACAGAAAATAACAAGTGTTGGGAAGGATGTGGAGAAATAGGAACCCGTGTGCACCGTTGGTGGAAATGTAAAATGGTGCAGCCACTATGGAAAACAGTATGGGCAGTTCCTTAAAAAATTAAGTTACCATATGATTCAGCAATCCATTTCTGGGTATACATCCAAAATAACTGAAAGCAAGATCTCAACGAGATATTTGCATACCCATGTTCATAGAATCACTATTCACAATAGTCAACAAGTGGAAGCAACTGACAAAAGAAATGTTCATATGTTGAGGTGTGGGGAAATCATTCTGGCTTATACATAAGTTAACTTGAATTTTATGCTAACTAGAACAGACTGTGGCCTACCAAATATACACTGTACATCTGCTTTAATTATTACAGAAAAGGGCACACTGACCAGAAGTAAAGAATGTCCATGTTAAAAATAAAGATTAAATGCCTCCCTTTCTGGGAGGCCAAAGCTGGTACTCCTTCGATGATAAGACTCCCATCCCAGGTGCCAAGGCCATACTCGCTGTGTACTTGCTGATCTCCTTTTTTTTGAAACCTTGAAGTAATGTATCTCTGACTTGTTTTTGATGTTTTTTGTTCTGACAAGACATAAAACTATGCTAAAACCATGCTTCTCCAGAGCAGTTTCTCAGAGTAATCTGGGAGGCTGTCTTCTGGGCTATAGTCCTCAGTTTGGTTCAAAGAAAACCCTTTCCTATTTCTATTATAGATTGTCTATTGATTATTTTTGTCAACACAACCTAAGTGTCCATCGAAAGATGAATGGATAGATAAAATCTAGTATACATTATTCAGCCTTAAAACGGAAGAAAATTTTCACATATGCTACAACATGGGTGAATCTTGAGGACATTATACTAAGTGAAATAAACCAGTCACAAAAAGACAAAAATTGTACGATTCTACTTACATGAGGTATTTAGTAGTCAAACTCATAGAAACAAAGTAGAATGATGGTTGCCTGGGGATAGGGAGAGCGGTAAATTGGAGGTAGTTGTTTAATAGTTACAGAGTTTCAAATTTACAAGGTGAAAAAGCTCTGGAGATTGGTTACACAACAATGTGAATATACTTAACACTACTGAACTGTACAGTTATTAATAGTTAAGATGGGAAATTTTATGTTGTTTTTTAAAACCACAACTTAAAAAAGCCCCACAATCACTTCAAAAGCTATGGAGGAAAAAAAAGTCATGAGGTAATCATTAAAGTTTGTTTTTATAGATTTAGATTTTATACATTATATTTTCCTAAAAGGGTCATGTCTGACAAACAGATATGGGTTTATTACTTTTTACTGCAGAAAATACAAGTTTTAATGTAAAAATCAATGCACATACAAAATAGTTAATTTTTGATGCACCAAGAGACATGGATACAATTATCTTTAAAATTCCAAGGCCTGTAGTAGACTTAAAAATTATCACTATACTTTCACCGAAAATACTGAGCAACAAGAAAATTGGCTTATCTTAGTTTCAAATTCTTTTTCTAACCCTCTAGTTAAGCAGAAAACATATACAACACATACATCATACATACATACATACATCCATCACAAATAGCAGAAGGCCAGGTAAAATCCACCAACTGGATAATTAGTCCCAATGTTTAAAAAAAAAAAAAAAGAGAGGAAGAAACAAGAAAAAAAGAGAGCATTCTTCTTATGAATTAAAATCAGTATCTTAATAGAAACCTAATCCAACAACATATTTAAGTCAGATTATTTTCTCCTACTTGAAAAACAGACCTATGTTAACAATCTCAGACAAGAAAAGAATATAGTATTTTAAATATGTAAATTTTTAAAAATTATATTTTAAGAGGACATGTCTATAAATAAGCACAGTAATCTAACCCAAATATTTAACATCCATGCATGGTAAGTTTTTTATTTCACCACCGAACACAATAAACTATTATGAGTTCTTCTGAAAAAAATCAGTCAAGAGACTAATCCCCCTCAGCCTCCTATACACCATTCTTAACATAAAACAATAGAATGTAACCACAAAATCTTTACCTTGAGCCCAAACACCATTAGAGCTGCAAAGACAACGGAAGTCAACAGGTAGAAAGATTGAATGTTATCTAAACTGCACAAAATGCTTTGCAGTGGACCGCAGGAATGAACTACCACACGTAATCTAAAACAACATGATAATTCAGTAAACACATACACATGGAAGAGTGCACTAATATAAATTTTATACAAATCGAGCTACAAAAATCAAACAGTACAGGCTTGAAGCCTTGCCTTGAGATAAAAGACTAAGATCTTACCTCTGGAGAAATTCATAAGTAAAGGACAGTTTTTCTACTATGTAGGCTCATATGTTTTACCACAAGTATTTTTATCAAGTCATCATATTTAGCAAAGATTAATATTTATAAAATTTTCTACTCCAAACTGTGGCATCAAGACAAAAAAAAAATGTTTTAAGTTACTGCCATTCCTAAGACTGCAGTGCCTTGCACATACCCTGCTAAAATGAACTGTCTGACTAGTATATGTGTTTATGACTCTAGACTCTAAAGTCCAGAGTAAATTTTTAGTAGCCTATTTGGGGAGGAAAGAAGGGGGTAAGGAAATGTGAAAAAGGGGGCCTAAGGTAGACAGTAAATCAGATGCTCAAGATTAATTGATGCTAGATGCCAACATAATCCAGGGATGTACTGTTTTAACTGAAAAGAATCCCCTTTAAAGTTGTGGATCCAATGATAGTCTTTTCATTTTTAGGAGATATAGAAAAGAAAGTGGGGAGAAGGGGAACTAACACAAAGAAATATTTGGAAGGACTTGCAAAAAAGAGTTTTTAAGTGTTGTGGAAGTTTAAACTAAAACTTTAACAGGTAACACCTATTTTCAAGTATATAATGTCACCAAGACTCCTAAACCAAGCACTAGGCATTATCACATTTAATCTTCATAATAACCCCTAAGATGGTTGCTATTATTATCATCATTTCAAAAGGAGGAAACAGGTACAAGCATTCAGTAACTTGCCCAAGCTCACAAGGCTAACAAGTGAAAAGGCTAGACTCAGAGGTGTCAGGTTCAAATCCTATGCTCTTAACCACCAGGCAACCTCTTCAAGAGTTTCAAGAGGAAATCAAAGTAAAATTGTAACAAGAAAAAAGTTTACTAGTAAATGAGAGCTTCTTGATTTTTAATGACCAAAGTTAAAGAAGGAAATTAAGGAAAGTCCATTCTCTGAGATTTTACTTTAATGATCCAATAACTATGTTTTGGAAAACACTGAAGGAGTCTGGCCTGAAACCTGAAAGCGAACAATGAGCCTCTTGTCATTCCACTGAAATCTAAAAATCAACATTAATGTGCTATTAATTAAGTCCAATCCCTATTACTAAGGAATCAACACGAAATTCCCTATGTTAAATCTATTGTAACTATACCCAACCTCTGTTCTGATTTTTTCCAGTCCTTCAGCTTTTGAATTTCCTAACCCTCCTTTAAAAAAGACAAATTTGTCTCCCCACCTGCACTCAACAGGCTCACTTAAAATGGAAAAATTCTAAGGAGAAAAATCTCTGCCCCTCAATCTTTGTTATCTTTTCAAAAAGTTTTAAAATTATTAGTTAGAAAAGGATAAAAAAACAGACATCTTTAACAAACAAAATCTAAAAGTTGTTGAGTAGCTACCATTTATTGTTTAACTTAATTTTTCAGTTATAAGAACCTCTGTATTAAGAAACATTAAATCTGATCCAAGTTTGCTACATTTTCAAATGAGAATATTTTGAAAATAACAAATGTGACTGAGGAAAATCTAAGAACTAGTTTAGACTTGGAAGTGAAGCACAGTAGCTAATTAATTCATTTATATTAAAGCTGCTTATGCGCCTCTCAACTGATGAACTGCAAAGGAGAAATAAGTAGAACATTGCATACAAAAAGGGAGTGACTGGTGCATAACTTCATGCACAATATTAAATATGATTCAGCATATAAGGACAGAATATTGGCAATACATGGAGATGATGTGCCGTAGGTTTACAATATAGCAGCCTCATGATTTCATCAAAAACCTTGTAATCACTTCTGCAAAATTAATTGCAATTAATTCCTGGCAACCCTTGGAATGGAAATCTAGACCTGTTTACTCACTTTTTGAATTTTATACGTGCTTTCTCTGGTGTATACAAACTGCAAACTTATCATTCCATTAGATAAAGACCAAAAAGGAATCCACAAAATAGCAAGAACACAAACAAGTTTATCTTCTGCTGATACTGATTAGGGCAGTTAATCTCTCCTAGACGAGTGGGAGGACTTAACAGTAAAGCCAGCCTACTAACCAGAACTCTTACCATAAATCTTCAATTCCTTAAAATAATTTCCTCAAAGGTTAAAATACCAGAGTGAACCAAAAGGTGGGAGTGGAGGTGGGTCACTTAATTCCACTGGTTGGACTCACAATTCTTAATCCTATAAGGTACCACTTAAGACTCAAAATTCAAGGTGTTTTTAAACTTGCATTAAGTTCTAACAGGATGATTATTTACTTCGGGTATATTTTAATATACTTCAATTTCAGGAAAATGAGGCAGGTCTGTCCAAAAACTTTGCAACATTTTACTGCTGCATTTCATTTGCTCTGATCATATACTTTTCTTTCAATCTCATTAAAAGTGTTTGCCTGAATTTAGCCAGCCGCTACGTTTTCACTAAAATATTTCCAAGAATGAATGAAGCATATAATTCGCTTATGAAGTCTGGGCTCTCTTGACAGGTGATAGAAAGTATCCAATTCTGATGTTCTCATTAAAATGTTGCCATTCCCCTAAATTCCCGTTACTCCGACTCTCGCTCTAGGCAAGTTTTTCAAGGCGATTAAAACCAAACCAAACCAAACCTGCACGTGCAAACTAAAAAGTTAGCATCCCAGGCCATCGCGGCAAATCCCTAATGCACAAAGGCAAAGACACACGCCTGGCCGGACAACCGCGGGGCAAGATCGCATCCAACCACGCGAGCCCCTGGGTCGGAAACCCAGGGCCCCGAGCCCACAGGGAAGCCAGGACCTGCGTGCAGGGGCCGCCCCGGGGCCGAGTTTTCAATGGAACCTGAGAGGATGGGGGCGGGAAGGAGCGGAAGCTCGGGTGCAAGCGGCGGCGACCAAGCTGCGGCTCATTTCTCTTCCCGGGGTTTTCAGGCTCGGGGAAGTCCACCCGGAGTGGGGCACGGGGTAGGCTGGGGGTTTGAGGCGGGTAAGGAGGGCGGTGCGAGGCCCGGGCGGCCGGGAGGGGGGGGCGAGCAGGGCCCAGCCCCCGGCCCCCGGCCCCTGAAAGCACTTTCGACGCGTCTCCCACCCCCCACGACAAGATGGCGACGTGGACAGTGGGGGAGCCCGGCCGGCGAGGCTGGGGGAGAGAGTGGGGAGGGGAGAGAGGCAGAAACAAAAAGGCGGCCCCCCGGAACGCGGAGGCCGGCCCGCGAGCCCCCGGCGGCGGGCGGGCAGGCGGGAGGGCCGGCGGAGAACGCGGCCGGCTGGGGGAGTGGGCTTACTTTTTCTTGTCGTTCGCGCCGCCGGCGCCCTCCATGGCGAATCGGTCCCCGCGATGCCTTCACTGCCCGCGGCCCCCAGGCTCGCTCCGGCCTAAGCGCTGGCTCCCTCCACACGCGGGGAGGGGAGGAAAGGCAAGTCCAGAGGTGGGGGGTGCGAGGCGGGAAACCCCTCGTGAGACCAGAGGCGGGAGAGCAGACGGCTATCGCAGGGGTCCAGGTCCGGCTCCGAAGAGCCTCCCCTGGGGCAGCTTGTCAGGGCCCGGCCCAACGCACTGGCGAAAGCGGCAGCGAGGGCGATCCTCGCGTCCCCTCAGACGAGGCGGCTCTGTGCACTGAAGAGCTGAGGCAGCGGCAGGGGGCGGGCAAAGGCGGAGGCGCGCGGGAGGGGCGCGCGATCGCGCGGGGGTTGGGGGGGGAGTGTCGGGGGCGCGCCCGCCCGCGGAGCACAGGGCGCGCACACGCAAGCCCGCCTCACCTGAGGGGGAGGCGGGTTCCCTGAGAGCCAATGGCGAGCGACGCAGGCGGCCAGTCCCCACCCCAGCCCACGTCTGTCTCAGCCAATCAGGAGGCGGTCAGCTGAGGCACAGCTGGGACGCGCTGCCGAGCTCACGTGCTCGTCTGTGTGCCGCTGCGGAGGAAAGAGAAAGGAGATGGGGTGCGGCCAGCCTGGGTCTGGGGACTCTGCGCCTTCTCCTAGGGAAAGCACTGGCTGGCTTTGGGAGGCGCTGCTGAGAAGGGATTTCGGTTTTTGGGTCCCAAGCCTGCATTACACTTCCTGCTCTCGGGGCAGCAAGTCTCCCGCTGTCTTTTTCTCCGGCAGCTGTGCTGTGCAGGGTTGCCGCGCGCTCTGCCAAGTCTCAGTTTTAAAAAGCAGACTTTTCGCTTCGTGGCAGCAAACCCTTGGTCCCTTTGCTCAGCTGTGTTACGGTGGGGTCTTTCTTGCCAGGTTACCCAACCATGGGCCATGTCACCGACCGCAGCCTTTGCCATAGAACACTAGGCTACTGTCTTTGTCCCCTAAGTTTCTCAGTGATGAAGTTTGATTGCTGAGTAAATACGAATAAAAATATAAAATAAACTCCTCTTGCTGTAAACCTCTCAAGGGAAGTAGTTAAGGTAGCAGGAACTCTTAAAATCTGAAATGATTTTAAGCATTACAAATAGATATAAGTGACTTTAATAAAAGAGCGTAAACCCGAATTTCAGAAAAAAAGAGTAGGAAAAATGGTTTTAGGTTGACATTTATTTTCTTGTTACTTTTCAAAGAGTGGAAAATAATCTCAGATGGATTTAGAAAAAGGGGAAGACGACCCTTAGTTCGAGACTTACCACCTTGAATTGAGTTCACTGTGTAGACAGGAAAGAGGAAGGAGACTCCAAAACCCGCACCGAGACCTGAGCAGGGGACCTCAACTCGATATGGTGGCAGCCACTATTGCCTGTTTGCTAGCATGACTTTGCAAGCTCCTGGATAAGACTTAATCACTTTTTGGCTTTTGAAGCGTACATTTCAAGCCTGTCAGTCTTTTAAATGAAAAAGAAACGTGTTTTGAGCCAAACAAAGAAGCACTGCACACATATCTCCAGTTGGCACTAGATTATTTTACTTCTCACCTTTGCCTTAGTAGTTATATTGTTACAATCTAGCTTTGGGTTATAAATTAATGTGGATATCTGTAGTAGATTTCAATTATATTGTCATGTAAAAACAATGGTCCACGTAGCATAAGCATTAAACTCTGATAAGACAAAAATCAATTCACATAACACCTCTTCTTAACTGGTCAGCAGATGCCAGAGATATGGTTAAAGATTGATCTTAATGCTACTTATTTTTTCCAGATCTACAACACTGAATGATAAGTCTTCTTGAAAAGTAACATGGGAAATGCCTGAAAAGAGGAAAGGACCAAAAATAATTATTCATGTTTTTCTTTTTTTAATTGTGGAAAGAATAATTCTGTAAATTACAAACCTTTTAATTTAAAATTCTGAAAACTCAGTGTTAAGAACGCTGATGCCAGAGTCAAGAGTGAGCTTGAGTACAGGCTCTGACACTTTCTAACAAGTCATTTAACCTCTCTGTGCCTCAGTTTACTAATTTATGTCTATGCCATAGAATCCGGGCATGATTAAATGAGATAATACATGTAAAGTACTTAGAACAATACCTGGCACATTGTAAACTATCAATAAATGTTAGCCATTAGTATTGTTGGTGGTCTTGTTTTCATTATTCTTATCATTATTATTACCCCCAAACTTGTGCCTCTGCTAGTGATAATTACTTGGGCTTCTACCGCAGTTCAGCCAGTTTTAACTTCCTAAGAATGCCAATTATGTTAATATAAATTCACATATATTCTCTGTTTTCAACTGTGGAAGTGCCCATAGTGTTCCCACCCTTGTATATGAGCATGATTGCAGAGATCTTCAATCATTTCCTCTCTCATTATGCTGGTGAGAAATTCTCTCTGGCCAGTGATTATAGCTAACGCGTATAGTGTTTATTACAACAACAACAAAAAGTGAGCCTTTTGTAATACCAAATCTAAGTCATTTTTAAAAGTTTAAAGCAGAATGATAATCCATTCAGCAAAAGATATTTTTGAATAGTCATTACATTTGCCTCAAAGTTCAATTTTCCTTTCAGAAAAATGTATAAAATATGGTATTTTATGTGTGTATGTATACATATATATGTGTATACTCACACATATGAACATGGAAAGCGGTAATATTCAACTTGTTTTCACATAATTACAAAGTAGCTAAATAGTGTTCCCTAATTCAATCAATCCTGTTAAATAACAGAATTCTAAAAAGCAAAACTTTCTATGGGGTAAAATTTTAAATTATCCTCTTTATAAACACCCATTAATAAATGCATTTAAGTTATTATAATGTGAATAAACCTTAACGAACAATCTTACTTAATTACTTTCTAATCTTTGTAAGTGTCCAAATTTCATTCCAAGCCACTTTGCAGAACTCTCTAAGTAGACTGAAAGATTACTTGCGAATGACTCAATTGACCCTTAACCCATATTTATAGTAGTAAGTTAGTTAGGCAGTGACTCAGGAAGAGGCAGGGTAAAACTTGAAATCTAGATTAGTACTAAATAACATAGAGCGTTGAGCCTTTTAAAGAGTGAAACACATCAGATTCAGGTAATTTAGAATGTATCAAACTATATAAGAAGACCTAGTGGTCAATAAGTGATTCTTGACTCATTATTATCCTTAGTGCTCCTCCTCTCCTCCACCTTGATCTATTCTATTACAAGAACAACGAAAAAGCATATCATTTGGAAGGAAGTGCTTAGCAGATAATAGACCTTAAAAGTCTTTTTTTTTTCTTTCAAGGATCAAAACAGAAAATAAATATGTATATTTGTCTGAATTTCTGGAGAATAAGAATAGACTGAAATTTTGACACTAGCACTTTTCAGTTATGATAGACATTTTAAGCATAAATTTACAAAGGAATGCCACAGGATTTTCAGTTTCTGGTCCAACATTTAAAGAGCTTGGAAGCACCCATCCTTGCAATAAGAAAAAACAGCTTAACAAACTGAAAACCAACAACTCTTCTTAGATCCACCAGGGAAATGAGGTCACAGGGCAAATTGCTGCCCTGAAACCTGGAGAGACGGATAGAGAGATATAGAGAATCATAGCTTACCAGAGGATCACAGTTTACCAGGAACGGAAGCCAGAAGCTGAAGTCAACATCACAGTTGGAGCCAATATCAGTAGGAACACTTTAAACTGCAAGTGAGGAACTGCTGGAGGCTCTGTGTGGACCAGCTTGAGAGTTAAAAACTACAAAGGGGTTTCAGCCTTAGAGGGGCCCCACAGCTTTCTTGAGTTTCAACTCCAGGAGCCTAACAGATAATCACTGTGAAGATCTGAGGAAAATCTCTTGCTTTTTGCACAGCTAGAGAAGAAATTACCTTTTTGAAATACTTTCAGAGCACTCTGTTCTTAATAAGATCTGTCCTCAAGGGAAGCTATTTTACCAGAGCCTAACCTACCTTAGGGAAGGGGAACACTAAACTCCAGCCCCTTCTAGCCTTCAACATGAGAGAAGGGAAATACTCAACTCAGGCTCACTAAAAGGCTGAGCCCTAATCATAGGATTATAGAATGCTTTCCCTCCGCCCACACCTTACCATACCATACCACCACATCAGTAGGGCTCCTGGGTAATAACAGGGGATTAGAGCTAAAAGAACTACAAACCTCAGACCCTATTTAAAGAATCACTATGGATATCCAAAAACAACAAGAGAAACAAAAACAAGGACACTAGAGAAAATTTTAGCTTCAGACACCACAACTACAGCGAAAAGTAGCATAGCCTATCTCCTCGCCAGACAAACATAAAGCTTCATCATAAAAGCCTATCTACCTAAGTTCCTTTTACCTAATGTACCATGTCTGGTTTTCAACAACAAAATTATAAGACATGCTAAGAGACAAAAAACATAATCTGAAGAGATAAACCAAACATTAGAACCAGACTCAGATATAGCAGAGACTTTGTAATTATCAGACCAGGAATTTAAAATAACTGTGATTAATATGCTATGGGTGCTAGTGGAAAAAGAACAACATGAAAGAACAGATGAGTAAAGTAAACAGAGATATGGAAACTCTAAGGAAGAATCAAAAGAAAATACTAGAAACTGAAAACAATGTAACAGAAATAAAGAATGCTTTTGATGGGCTCATCAATAGACTGGACATAGCTGAGGAAAGAATGAATGAGCTTGAAGATATGTCAATACAAATTTCTAAAACTGAAATGCAAAGAAAACAAATTAATGAAAAAGATGGAACAAAATAAGATCTGTGGGACAATTACAAAAGATGTAATCTAACTGTAATGGGAATACTGGAGAGGGGAGAGAGAGAGAGGAGCAAAGAAATATTTGAAGAAATAATGGCTGAAAGTTCCCCCAAATTAATGACAGACACTAAACCACAGATCCAGGAAGCTTAGAGAATACCAAGTAGGAAAAATATCAAAAAGTCTGTTCAAACTGCAGAAAATCAAAGAGAAAATCTTGAAAGAAGTCATGGGGCAGAGGGCTGTAGTGGAAATACCTTACCTATAGAGGAGGAAGGATAAGAATTACATTGGATTTCTCTTCAGAGACCATGTAAGCAAGAAAAGATGGGTGAAATATTTAAACTGTTGAAAGAAAAAACCCACCAACCTAGAATTCTGTACCCAATGAAATTATCCTTCAAAAATGAAAGAGAAGGGCTTCCTTGGTGGCGCAGCGGTTGAGAGTCTGCCTGCCAATGCAGGGGACACGGGTTCGAGCCCTGGTCTGGGAAGATCCCACATGCCGTGGAGCAACAAAGCCCGTGAGCCACAACTACTGAGCCTGCATGTCTGGAGCCTGTGCTCCGCAACAAGAGAGGCCGTGACAGTGAGAGGCCTGCGCACTGCAATGAGGAGTGGCCCCCGCTTGCCACAACTAGAGAAAGCCCTTGCACAGAAACGAAGACCCAACACAGCCAAAAATAAATAAATAAATTAATTAATTAAAAAAAAAAAATGAAAGAAATAAAATTGAGAAAATTTGTTGCCAGTAAATCTGCCTTACGAGAAATGTTAAAAGAAGTTTTTCAGAGAGAAAGAAAGTAATATAGGTTAGAAACTCAAATTTGCATAAAAACCAGAAGAGTGTTATGGAATGAATAAATGAAGGTAAAATAAAATTTTTAAAAATTTTCTTATTTTTGGTTGATCCAGCAAATAATAGTTTGTTCAGAAAGATAATAGTAAAAGTATAGCTGATGATTATACTTTATAGATAAGTGAAATGAATGACAGCACTATTAAAAGGAATGGGGGGAAGAATTGGGAAAACCCTATTAAAAGACATTTGCACTACTGGTGAAACAGTATAATGTTATTTGAAAGTGGGACTTGGATTAGTCATAAAAGTATATTGCAAACTCTAGAGCAACAACTAAAATTTTTAAAAGTATAATTGATATGCCAAGAGAGGAGAGAAAATGTAAACATATAGAATGAATCATATGGAAAGCCTCTTTTTAAAACCAAAGAAGGCAGAAAGAGAGTAGAAGACAAAAAAGAAACAAAGAACAAAGGCAATAAATAGAATTCCACAGAATCAACAACAACACAAACAGAAAAAGTCCTAGACTGAATAAGTAATGATAGCAAGATTGTGGGATATAAGGTTAATATACAAAAGTCAATTGCTTTCCTAAATAAAGAAATGAGCAATTGGAATTTGAATTAAAAACACACAACACTATGAACTATAGTTAATAATACTGTATTGTATACTTGAATGTTGCTATGAGAGTAGAGCTTTAATGTTCTCACCATAAGAATAACAACAACAAAATGGTAATTATGGGACATAAAGTATGTGTTAACCAACCTTACTGTTGTAAGAATTTTGCAGTATATACATGTATCAAATCATTACATTGTACACCTTAAACTTACATAATATTATAAGTCAATTATATCTGAATAAAATGGGGCAGGGGGGCTGTGGGGACACAAGACTGTTTACATTAGCTCCAAAAAAAAAAAAAAAAAAGAAAGAAAGAAAAAGAAAAAAAAAGAAATACTTAGGTACAAATCTAACTTAATATGTACAAGACCTATGTGAGGAAAACTATAAAACTCTAACGAAAGAGATCAAAGGTCTAAATAAATAGAGATTTCACGTTCATGGATAGGAAAACTCAATACTGTTAAGATGTCAGTTCTTCCTGCAATTGATCTATAGACCCAATGCAATCCAAACCCCCAGCAAGTTACTTTGCAACATCAACGGACTGATTCTAAAGTTTATATGGGAAGGCAAAAGATCAGAACAGCAAACACAATATTGAAGAAGAACAAAGTAGGAGGACTGACACTACCAAAATTCAAGATTTACTATAGAGCTACAGTAATCCAGACAGAGTGGTATTGTCAGAAGAGAAGACAAATAGAACAATGAAATAGAATAGAGACCTCAGAAATAAACCCACACAAAAATAACCAAATGATCTTTCACAAAGGAGCAAAGGCAATCCAATGGAGAAAGAATAGCCATTTCAACAAATGGTGCTGGAATAACTGGACATCCACATTCAAAAAAATGAATCTAGACTCCAACCTTATTACACCTTTCATAAAAATTAACTCAAGATGGATCCTAGAGAGACTTCCCTGGTGGTCCAGTGGTAAAGAATCCGCCTTACAATGCAGGGGATGCAGGTTTGATCCCTGGTCGGGAAACTAAGATCCCACATGCTGCAGGGCAACTACGCCCACGCGCCACAACTACTGAGCTCATGCGCCTCAATGAGAAAGCCCAGCTGCCGCAAACTACAGAGCCCACATGCTCTGGAGCCCATGTGCCACAACTAGAGAGAGAAAAACCCTCACGCCACAACTAGAGAGAAGCTGGCATGCCTCAAAAAAAGAACCCGCGTGCCACCATGAAGATCCCACTTGCTGCAACTAAGACCTGCCACAGCCAAATAAATAAATAAATATTAAAAAAAATAGATGGATCCTAGACCTGGATGTAATATGAAAACTATAAAATTTCTCGATGATAACATAGGAGAAAATCTAGATGACCTTTGCTTCAGTACCAAAAGTGTGATCCATGAAAGAAAAATAGCTAAATTGGACTCCATTAAGTTAAAAACTTCTACTCTGCAAAAGACACTGCTAGGAGAATGAAAAGTCAAGCCATATACCAGGAGAAAATATTTGCAAAACACCTATCTCATAGAGGACTTCTATCCAAAATATACAACGAACTCTTAAAAATCAACAATAAGAAAATAGATAACTCAATTAAAAACTGCATAAAAGTTCTGAACAGATACTTCACCGAAGAATATACACAAATGGCAAACAAGCCTATAAAAAGATGCTCAACATCATATATCATTAGGGAATTTCACATTAAATAGCAATGACATACCATTACACACTTAAAATGGCTAAGATCTGGAATACTGACAACACCAAATGCTGTTGAGTGCATGGAGCACTAGGAACGCTCATTCATTGCAGGTAGGAATGCACAATGGTAGAGCCATGCTGGAATACAGTTTGTTTATTACAAAGCACACATAGTCTTACCATACAATCCAGCAATCATGCTCCTAGATATTTACCTAAATGAGTTGAAAACTTATGTTCACACTAAAACCTGCACATGAATATTTATAGCAACTTTATTCAAAATTACCAAGAATTGGAAGCAACTGAAACTTGCCAATAAGTGAATGGATAAACAAACTAGGCCACATCCAGACAATGGAATATTATTCAGTGCTAAAAAGAAATGATCTATCAAGCCACCGAAAGACATTAAATGCATGTTTAAGGAAGACCTTAAATGCATATTGCTAAGTGAAAGAAGCCAATCTGGAACAGCTTCATTCTGTATGATTCTAGCTATTGATATACGACATTCTGGAAAAGGCAAAACTATGGAGACAGAAAAAATATCAGTGGCTTCCAGGGATTAGGGGGAGGAGAGGAGGGATGCATAGGTGCAGCACAGAGGATTTTTAGGGCAGTGAAACTATTTTGTATGATACCCTAATGGTGGTTACATGACATTATGCATTAGGCAAAACCCATAGAAATCTACAGCGCAAAGTGTGAACCCTAATGTAAACTGTGGACTTTAGTTAATAATGTATCAATATTGGTTCATCAGTTATAACAAATGTACCACACCAATACAAGATGTCAATAATAGAGGAAAGTGGGTTTGTAGGTGGAGGAAGAGGGAGTATATGGGAAATTTCTGTTTAATTTTTCTGTAAACCTAAAACTACTATAAGAAATAGTCTATTAATTATAAGAGAAAAAGGGAATACTCTTCCAAAGTCAAGTTTTCATATATTCCTGAACAAAGCAAAAGGCTTTAATTTGTAGCAATGAACCTTGATGAAGCATCCCTTTGAATAGAAAGGAAAGTGATATTTGGATATTTTTCCAACATCCAAGTTAGTTGAAAGATTCTGAAAAGCCACCGCTTCATAAGGTTTTTTCATTTCTAGAAAGGAAAGACATAAGAGAATAAGGAACAGTCTTGTCTTTGAAAATTAATGGTACTACTACCTCCTGATCCAAATAACTACTTAAAGGATTTGAACTTTTTTTCATCTGTATATAAGTTGGTACCTTAATAAACCGAAGAAAGATGTTTATTAAGAATCTGTCTTGCCCACTTCCTAGCCCCCATCCCAGACCACACCAATATGTTAGCATAGTTAAAATATATCATTGTTTCATTCATTGAGTCAATATATATTGTAGTCATTCTATTATGGGCCAGACATATACTTTTTGCTTAATATGCAGGTTTGTGTGCCATTATAGAGTGTAGAGAGGTTTTGATGGACAGGAACTTTCATCTTGGCAGCCCCAGAATGTAGGGTGTTAACCAGTAGACAAGAACAACCATCTCTTGAGCAGCAGCCATATTCTAAGCACTGTGCTAAGGATTTTTAGGTGTGCTCTTTCATTTAAGCACTAGGACAGCCCTATGAGATAGAAATTGTGGTGGTCCTATTATGGCTCAGTAAGCTTATGGTCAAAGAGCTAAAAATACAAAGTCACAAAGCTAGGAATCAGTGGAACCATGCCACTGCTTTATGCTATTCAAACTGTGATACCCGTGTGGCAAAGAATGCTCAAAGCTGTGGAAGTCAGGGGTGGGGAGGACAAAAACCTAGTGTCAATTTTAGAATGAGGAGAAGTTGAGTAATATGACTACGTGTGTGTTTGTGGATATGTTATGCATTTGGCTAGAAAAAAAATCAAATACAGCAGATGAGCAAATATAAAAAAAGTTCTTCTGACTTCTCTTCCCTCTTCTTTCTCTGTAGAGGGAACTGCTGTTACCAATTATTTTTTTCTACCCAGAGATATTCAATTCATATACCAAAAATTCTGTTTTGTGTCCTTTCCTTTTCGTACAAATGATAGACTAGTATAGACTTTGTCCAGCCGTCCAATTTACTTCATGTGACAAAATTGTTTGTAGGTTATTTTTTATCCGTTTGTATAGATCTAATAATTTCAATATTTATAATAAACAGATGTACAACGAAGCAGAATGCAAAATCACAAGAATTTTAAAGTAAAGCTAATGTAACGTTAATATCTATGAAAAAGATCTTTTACATTTGATTACAAATAAAATTGGGTTTCTCTAGGTTAGCAGAAACATTCAACAGCTAGAAAGACAAACTTTTATATTATAGTTTGCTTTGGGAAAACCCTACCATGTCAATTTCTGTTTGTGAAAGCTATCAACCTTAAATGAATTACAAATAGAGAAAATTGCTTTCTACCTATACTCACTATTCTAACCAGTTAAAAAATTATTCTTTCTTTCCTTTGTCCTTACTATCTCTACAGCAACCACTCTGATTTTGCATATCATACATTCTATTTTTCAGCTTCAAGGATATGAAACCTCTTCGTTGTAAGTAACTAACAATTTCAAAATCTGGTTCAAACCAGCTTAGCTCCATCTGATTTTTATGAAAATGAAGGGTGAAAAGTACACTATGAATCTAAGCATTCTAAAGTAGGAGTTTTAAGAATTCGCTTACTAGATTTTGAGCATTTATAGTTGTGATATGAATTAATATTATATAATTATTCCTTATTTGGGGCCAAAATTCAGATTTGCTCACACATGTCTAGAGGAGAAAATCTTCAAGTTCTATATACAGTCTGCTGAAGTTCTGCCAAAACCCTGCTAAACGATAGCTCCTGCTAGACTGTAATGTTCCAGAATTTCTGTGCAACTCCATCCAACTCTGTTTCAATGCTACAAGGAAAACTTTTTTTTTTATATATGGTAATTCAGGCAGTCAGATGACTGAAGGTAGGTGAGAGAATCCCAAAATAAGTCTTATGACAGAAGTGCTTACTTTTATAAACTATGCAATATAGTCATCTTCTCCAAAACAACTGTGGTTTCTATCAGGAGGAAAACACTACCAGAACATTAAAGATGCCAGTGAACACGCCATTTAAAAGGTATTTTTCTTCTAGATAATAATTTCCACTACAAGTTGTATCTTTTTTTATACAGGGATTTTTAAAAATAGGCATATTTATTTATTTATTTATTTATTTATTTATTTTGGAATAGGCATTTTTTTTTAACATCTTTATTGGAGTATAATTGCTCTACAATGATGGGTTAGTTTCTGCTGTATAACAAAGTGAATCAGCTATACATATACATATATCCCCATATCTCCTCCCTCTTGCATCTCCCTCCCACCCTCCCTATCCCACCCCTCTAGGTGGTCACAAAGCACCTAGCTGATCTCCCTGTGCTATGCGGCTGCTTCCCACTAGCTAGCTATTTTACATTTGGTAACGTATGTTTGTCCACGCCACTCTCTCATTTCGTCCCAGCTTACCCTTCCCCCTCCCCGTGTCCTCAAGTCCATTCTCTACGTCTGCGTCTTTATTCCTGTCCTGCCCCTAGGTTCTTCAGAACCTTTTTTTTTAGATAGAATAGGCATTTTTAATTGAAAAACTGTGACAGAAAAATTAAAGCAGAAAGAAAAGAAGGATCTTACATTGACTAATATTTATTCTAGCTTGGTTTTCTTTCCATGTGCACTAAGACACTGGCAACTCATATTTTCCAAACTTTGGGTGGATGATGTTTTCCCTTTGATTTTTTGTGGGTAATACAGAAACATTAGCTGTTTGGCTCTCATATTGGAAAACTTATAAAGGTTCTTTGGTTAAGTGTGTCAGAACTTGCCTATGAAGAAGCAGAGGCAGTCGCAAGAAATTGGTTTTTATATAATGCATGGACTTGCAAAGACAGGTTAGCTACTCTCCTGTGTGAGTGTGAATTACAAGGCAATACCAAGGAAGACAAAGCTTCACAGCATTGTCTTATTATCAGGGCTCAGGATACTGAACATGTACTATGTGCCAAGGTTTGGGGTGGTCTTGAGAATTACAGACATTGTCTCTCATTATTTCAACCAACACCTTCTAGCCCCGACCCTCACTTCCATTCTCGTTTCCTGTCCACTCTTCTAGGATTGTGAGGGACAACAGGAAAACAATCCAATTAGTTGTTAAAAGTTTTTGTATTTGGACAGATAAGCATCTGGATCCATGACCTGACTGTTCCCTCCACACTCCCCATGTGACCAAGCAGCAGAACATCTATGATACTTGCTTCATGGATGTTCTCCAAACCCTTTCCCAATCCTGTTAGTAACATCTGTGGCAACTAGCTTCAGGGACAAGAGTTTATCTCAAGGTCTTGTTGACCTGGTACTTCCTTGATACTTTCTGTTGGAGCAAAGACAATCCCAGAGCTTGGCTATCCTAGGACCTGCAGGAGGACATAGCTGAGAAGATTATGTGGTGGGAAAACAGGAGTCCATACTGAAAACTATTATATTGGTGTCGTGGTGGATACACAAGTAGATCCATATTTCAAAACACATCAAACTCACATAAAATGGATTTATATTACTGTTTGTAGATTATATCTCAGTAAAGTTGATTAAAGTTTATACTGTCATAACGAGGCTCACCACCTGTCCACTGATCCACTCTTCTAACTTCTGACCCTTTACTTGGTAGCATTCTCACCAGGCTATATTTCACCCATCAAATAGTTGATCACCAGAATGTTGTCTACACCCTAGCCTTTGGTTGTTCATCTCAGCTCTGTCTATGGCCCATTGGCTCCTGGGTCCCAGCTCCATTTCTCAGAGCTTTACACACCCTGCTTTCACTATTCCAACCAGAAGAATATATATAGCAGCTAATGGTCAGCTGGCACAAAGGAGAAGAATCCAGAGGATAAAATAGCTGAATGAATTCTGTCTGCTCCAAAATGTGGAGGGAAAATAAAATGGCCAGACACAGATGTTAAAAGCTGGCTCTTTTCTCCTTCTGCTCAACCAAGTGCTGCTGCATGTTTAGGAGATGAATGCCAAGGGTATAAGCAAAATATGTGTTTCATTCAATACAAGGTAGATGTGAAACATAAAGGTGGTTCTCATATTGCATGTGGGCTTCCATAGACATATTCTTTTTTTTTTTTTAACATCTTTATTGGAGTATAATTGCTTTACAGTGTTGTGTTAGTTTCTGCTGTATGACAAAGTAAATCAGCTATATACATACGTATATCCCCATATCCCCTCCCTCTTGAGCCTCCCTCCCACCCTCACTATCCCACCCCTCTAGGTCATCGAAAAGCACCGAGCTGATCTCCCTGTGCTATGCTGCTGCTTCCCACTAGCTATCTACTTTACATTTGGTAGTGTATATTAGTCCATGCTACTCTCACTTTGCCCCAGCTTCCCCCTCCCCCCGTGTCCTCAAGTCCATTCTCTATGTCTACGTCTTTATTCCTGTCCTGCCACTAGGTTCATCAGTACCATTTTTCTTTTTTTTAGATTCCATATGTATGTGTTAGCATATGGTATTTGTTTTTCTCTTTCTGACTTACTTCACTCTGTATGACAGACTCTAGGTCCATCCACCTCACTACAACAAATAACTCAATTTCGCTTCTTTTTTATGGCTGAGTAACATTCTATTGTATATATGTGCCACATCTTCTTTATCCATTCACCTGTCGATGGACATTTAGGTGGGTTCCGAGTCCTGGCTATTGTAAATAGTGCTGCAATGAGCATTGTGGTACATGTCTCTTTTTGAACTACGGTTTTCTTGGGGTATATGCTCAGTAGTGGGATTGCTGGGTCATATGGTAGTTCTATTTTTAGTTGTTTAAGGAACCTCCATACTGTTCCCCATAGTGGTTGTATCAATTTACATTCCCACCAACAGTGTAGGAGGGTTCCCTTTTCTCCACACCGTTTCCAGCATTTATTATTTCTAGCTTTTTTCATAATGGCCATTCTGACTGGCAAGAGGTGATACCTCATTGTAGTTTTGATTTGCATTTCTCTAGTAATTAGTGATGTTGAGCATCTTTTCATGTGCCTCTTGGCTATCTGTATGTCTTCCTTGGTGAAATGTCTATTTAGGTCTTCTGCCCATGTTTTAATTGGGCTGTTTGTGTTTTTGATATTGAGCTCCATGAGCTCTTTGTATATTTTGGAGATTAATCCTTTGTCAGTTGCTTCATTTGCAAATATTTTCTCCCATTCTGAGCGTTGTCTTTTCATCTTGTTTATGGTTTCCTTTGCTGTGCAAAAGCTTTTAAGTTTCATTAGGTCCCATTTGTTTATTTTTGTTTTTATTTCCATTTCTCTAGGAGGTGGGTCAAAAAGGATCTTGTTGTGATTTATGTCATAGAGTGTTCTGCCTATGTTTTCCTCTAAGAGTTTTATAGTGTCTGACCTTACATTTAGGTCTTTAATCCATTTTGAGTTTATTTTTGTGTATGGTGTCAGGGAGTGTTCTAATTTCATTCTTTTACATGTAGCTGTCCAGTGTTCCCAGTACCACTTATTGAAGAGGTTGTCTTTTCTCCATTGTATATTCTTGCCTCCTTTATCAAAAATAAGGTGACCATATGTGTGTGGGTTTATCTCTGGGCTTTCTATCCTGTTCCATTGATCTGTATTTCTGTTTTTGTGTCAGTATCATACTGTCTTGATTACTGTAGCTTTGTAGTATAGTCTGAAGTCCAGGAGCCTGATTCCTCCAGCTCCATTTTCCTTTCTCAAGATTGCTTTGTCTATTTGGGGTCTTTTGTGTTTCCATAGAAATTGTGAAATTTTTTGTTCTAGTTCTGTGAAAAATGCCATTGGTAGTTTGATAGGGATTTCATTGAATCTGTAGATTGCTTTGGGTAGTAGAGTCATTTTCACAATGTTGATTCTTCCCATCCAAGAACATGGTATATCTCTCCATCTGTTTGTATCATCTTTAATTTCTTTCATCAGTGTCTTATAGTTTTCTGCATACAGGTCTTTTGTCTCCTTAGGTAGGTTTATTCCTAGGTATTTTATTCTTTTTGTTGCAGTGGTAAATGGGAGTGTTTCCTTAATTTCTCTTTGAGATTTTTCATCATTAGTTTATAGGAATGCAAGAGATTTCTGTGCATTAATTTTGTATCCTGCTACTTTACCAAAATCATTGATTAGCTCTAGTAGTGTTCTGGTAGCGTTTTTAGGATTCTCTATGTATAGTATCATGTCATCTGCAAACAGTGACAGCTTTACTTCTTCTTTTCCAATTTGGATTCCTTTTATTTCTTTTTCTTCTCTGATTGCTGTGACTAAAACTTCCAAAACTGTGCCAAATAAAATGGTAAGAGTGGACAACCTTGTCTTTTTCCTGATCTTAGAGGAAATGGTTTCAGTTTTTCACCATTGAGAACAATGTTTGCTGTGGGTTTGTCATATATGGCCTTTATTATGTTGAGGTAAGTTCCCTGTATGCCTACTTTCTGGAGGGTTTTTAACATAAATGGGCATAGACATATTCTTAACAGTCTTAAGGACTTGGAAACTACCTCTAGGAAGATTGAAACTTGAGTATTAATCCAATATGGAGAAGCAGTGCTTCAACGGAGTCTTCCAGCTAAAGGAATACACTGCCAAAAAGAGTATTAGCTGTGTCTCCTACAAGCTTGAGAGAACAGGTTACTTTTAACACATGTATCGTTTTTATGCCTAGTATTTCAGTGGAATATAATCTCTGGAAGTGGTTTACTGTCTTGTTAAATGCTAAATCTTCAGTGCCTTGACTAGTGCCCAGAACAGAAAAGGAAGTCAATAAATACCAATTTGTTGGCCTCCTAAAAACTGGGCTCCATGAACACTAGTCTGGAAAAGCTCTGGGAATAAGGAGTGGTGTGAATAAATATCATATATCTTACTTGGAGGTCTGGGCAATAAGCATTGTGGACAACTGTTCATTGAATAATTTCTGAAAAGGAAGACATAATGTCTGGAGAGCACTCTTCTTTGATGTGATGAAATCAGTACTACATGCATCAGTATCTTGGGTGCCTGACATTTTACCTCATCTGCTATCTAGATAATCTGCCCTTCTTTGGACTCAATTTCCTCATCTGAAAAATGAGGGATTTGAGCTATAGAATCTCCAAAGTCCCTCCTTCCAGCTCTAACATTTTATGACAAAGCTCATCTAAAACAATTTATCTCACAGCTTCAAAGGAATAAAACTGAGAAACACAGAGTGAATGTCATAACTTAGTAGGTGGACAATTAAAGTCAGAGACCAAAATTTTAATTAATAAGAATAAGAATACTTCATATTTCACTAGTACATTTAATATTTTCAAAGCACTTTCACATCCATCATCCTATTTGATAGTCAAAGCCACCTTACGAAACTAATTTAATTCACTAAGAAATAGGTTCACGGCATGAGATCACAAAGAAAATTAGTGACAGAGATAAGATTATAATCCAGATATCCTGAATCCTAGTTTTAGTTTTTTCCACATATATATGTAAAACGTTGTCCAGAAAAATCTTTTACATTTCCTTTGAGAAGGTAATAGGGCATCCTAACTGGGCCAAAACTGAAATTCGAATATAGCTATGGGCAGAGATAGGCAACTTCCTTTCTACCTGCATCTATTTGTGTCTATCTTTTTTGATTTGATTTAAACAGATGCTGATAAACCTTTTGGAAAAATAATTTGGATGAGTGTTAATATTGGATTTCAGGCATATATACGCACCTATAGATTATGAAACAATGGGAGCAAATTACAATAAAGGGACACCTGAATCTCAAATACAATTTACCCTATAGGGAGAAAGGTCTGGTGTGGGTTGGATTTAGCAATATAAGCTAAGGGATTGAAGAGAGCTTTTCTAGATTTTTAGAAAACACATTAGAGTTTAAGAATGTTGCTTTGAGACCCTCAAATAGCATAATACAGAGGAGAGAAAATTGTTTTCCTTCTCACTTTGCAGCTCACTGCTGCTGTACTATCACACTCAGCAAGGGTTGAGGGCACTGGTAGCTGGAGTGTTGGCAAGGATCTGGTATAGAACATCAATGTGGCAGATTTAAGCAACAGCATTTAAGCAGATCTCCAGCTGGTATTTAACCACAGCAGAGCTCCAGCATGGCAGAGGACAGCCATAGTATGGAAAGTGAACAACCTGAACTAATTAGTTAATGCATGTGAGATATTCCTCTGGGATTCTCAGAAATACTTTGGAGAATTGGAGTTCCTACCTAAACAAGTGGAGAATTTTACTAACCAAATGTCATGTGGGATTATAAAACAATGGATCTTTTTCCCCTGGATTTTGGCCCTTGAGTCGTGCTGCTCTAGCTTGCTTTCTGGTAAGAAGTTTGACTTCTTAAACTATCTGAAAAACACTAAGCTTATTCTCATTGAGTAATCCATCTATTTCAATCAACTCCTGCATACCTTGGAATCATTTCCTCATTCAACCAACTAAAAGTACTTCTGGTTTTGGGAATTCCCTGGAGGTCCAGTGGTTAGGGCTCTGTACTTCCACTGCAGTGGGACACAGGTTCCACCCCTGGTCAGAGAACAAAGATCACGCAAGCCACATGGTGCAGCAAAAAATTTTAAAAAATAAAATATTTCCAGTTTTTCAGTAAAGGTTGCTAAATTTGCATATTTATCACAATTTCACTTGAAGTTGAAATGAGACTTCATAAAGTTACTGAAAAATTCAAACCATAGTACATAAGCTGTTTTTTGTGTTTGCTGATCTTCTTTGCTAAATTTGTCTCCTTTGCTTTCTGAAAAATGAATTATATAAGAAAAGGTGTACAAATCTTGTTAGTTTATTTCAGAAAGCCATCTAGAAGGCTCACATACTGTTCCTTGTCAACATTACATTTTCTGAAAAGGTAATCATATTTGCTATGATATTATGGGTGGGTTCGAATTATAATAGTGAGAAAAAGAACTTCACTAACATTTGTTCCAACTAGTTGATGTCAATGCACAATGCAGTTTATTGCGAGAACTTCAGGACATATTTCCTTTAGGTGAGCTCTAAACCTTTGTGTCTTCCAACCCTGCAATTTGCTCCATCAGAAGCACTGGGCACCTAATTCTCCTATGGTATTGGTGTTTCATCAAACCAAAATTTTAGAGCAGCAAAAATACATACCCTAGTATAGTCAGTTTCTAAAAAATTTACAAACATCACTTCTTACAATTTAAAATAATCATAGATACAACAAATAGAAGGGTCTTATTTTCAGTAACTGTGTTTCATCAACCTAAATAAAAATTTTTATTGTTTTTAATGTACCAATTAATTGCTTTTCAATGTTAACAGACAATTCATAGATACATCTTTGAATTGAATCATTACTCAATGGCAGTTCTTTTTAAACACTGTATTTTGCTGCATCACAATTGAAATTGCAGACTCTACATTCATATACTCTCAACAAGTGTATGAGAACTACCAGATTTTTCAGTGATTTCTGCAACTTTATAAGACCCAATGATTCCATTGTTATTTGTGTGTTCTTTTTTTTTCTTTATATTTTAAAATTGAGTTTTGAGAGGTAGCACAGAAAAATTTATAATTTCAAGGTATCATGTTCAACCAAAAGTTCACATATTAATTTTTTTATTGAGGTGGAATTGGTATATAGCATTATATAAGTTTCAGTTATACAACATTATGATGCCACATCTGTGCTCATTACAAAATGATCATTATCAAATGTGTGTTCTTCTTAGCTAGAAATTATGTTACATAACACAAAATTCTCTTTCAAAATTTTGAAATATTCTAAACTCTTACCTGCTTTATTAAGATGTTCTCTTTTCAAGTGATCCAAAAGTCTTATTGGTCTCATTGGCCTCAGTTGCAAAAGAACTATCACAATATATGACATAGAGACTGTCTTGAGTTGAATTGGCTTTCAATAGAACCATAGGCCGATATTCAGTAAGATATTGCTGACCATCTTTTTTTTTTAACACTTGACATAATTAATGATGGGTTGAAGGACTTTTGTAGAATTAAATAATAAAATGTAAACTATTTTTACTTAACTCTCAAAGTGCAAGGCACACACATAAACACTGAGGATCAAACATAGACAACATCCACAAGGTAGTCAATGCAATCCATAGGAACATGCAGTCCAGTCTCGCTATATGACTTTAAGATAGAGAATCCATCAAGAGAAAATCTGCCAATCACAGCCATTGTTCACCATAATTTTGTAGCACTCACCTTATATACCTTTTGTGTATTTCCATGAAGTCAATGTCAATGCTGTTCCTGTGATGCTCACGAAAATTCAATAGAGAAATGAAACATTAAAGAATAATGATTTTGGTCGGGTAGAGTTGAGCTTTGGAGAACTACCAACCATTGCAATTGTCTAAGAGGTTTTTTCCATCCAATAATCAATTTTTGCCCTTGTTCAAACTGCATGTACTAGAGGTATTTGTGGTGGGAAATGAGATCATTTGTAGTTCATGGGAAGTCTCAAAAGGAAAATCATAATGTATACCTCTGGTGTTCTGGCACAAGGCCATGCCTTCTGCTGCAAAGAACTATAAACCATTCAAAAACTACTTGGTGGGCTATTGGGTCACAAAAGAGACAGAGCTTATGACCATGAGACATCAAGTAGCCATTCGGCTAGTGCTGCCCATTATGACTTACCTAGGGACCCACTTTACAGCAAAGGAGTGTAGCAGTGGAACATGGCCATGGGGTCCATTGGTCCTTTCTTGCTGTATCGCGCAGAGGCCATCAGCCAGATAGAGCGGTAAAACAGCCTCTTAAAGATGCATCTGAGGCTCCATCTTGGAAGTGTTACCCTGTGAGGTTGCCACCATCTCCCAGGATGTTGTGTACATCCTAAATAACAAAGATTATATGGTACTCCTGTATTCCTAATAGGTAAGCTGCAAGTTTGGAAACCAAGGAATGGAATGGAACTGTCCCTTTATATCATCATCTCAGAGACCCATTTGAGAAATCTGTACGTCTCATCCCTGCTTTGGGCACCGTGGGCCTGGAGGCCCTGTTATTAGAGGACATAATGAGTCCCACGGCATTTTAAGCTTCAGCATTCACTTGGTCACTTTGGGCTCCATGTGCCAAAAGACTAGCAGGCAAGAAAAGGAATCACCATCCAGGCAAGAAAAGGAATCACCATCCTGGCAAGAGTAATTGCCCCTCATCATCAGGAGGAGGCAGGGTTACTGCTCCACAGTAGGGGCAGGAAAGACGATGTTTGGCACGCAGGTGATCCACTGGAGCCTCTCTTGGTTTTCTCGTGCCCTCTTGTTAAGAGTAAATGGATACCATCAGCAGCCACCACCTGAGGAGAGCAATGGTAAGTACAGGCTCGAATTTCTCAGGCTGCCTGGATCACAGAGGTGCTAAATGAGGGTGGATCGTGGAGGAGGATAATGAGTATCAGTTATGGCCCTAAGATCAAATGCAGCTTCGCGAGCTGTACTTCATCCCACTAACCTCTCTAAGTTGCTCAGAAAACATGAGGTTTTCCAACCAAACTCCTGAAGAAGCTACTCCGAGATGGAACAAACTTGTAAGAAACAAACGGACTGCCCTGTGTGATGGTGGGCTCTAATGGATTCCATGGGCTCCACCCAGATCCCCTCTTCAGGGCTGGCTCATCCAACCCACACTGCTGCGAATATCAACTGACAGCTTGCAGCTGTGTCTCTGCCAGGGCATTGCCCTCAGCCACAGAGAACAGCCTTGCCACGTGCTGTATCCTTTCCTATGGAGTGGTCTGTAGCCAAAGCTTGGTTGATGTATGGGCACAAAGGCACATCCCAACTGCCTTAATTTGAGACAACTCTGAAAGGCCATCTCAGCTCCAAGGCTCACTATTGGATTAACTAAAGTCTCAGTTGCACATGCATTGTGGACTGGCTTCTTCCTCTCCCCAGTTCTATTTTCCTCTCTTCTTTGTAGGTATATTTCCTTAAGAGGTCTCCCCAATAAGCTTCCTGCATGCAACTTTTGTTTTCAAAGTATGTTTCCAGGAAACCCAATCTCATACAACTATCTGGGCATGCAACCAAAAGTTTCCCAACATATTAACCCTAGCAGTTATACCCAGCTGCAACCAGGTGGTCAAAATTGTTGGGTTCAGAGAAACTAGAGGTGGTTGAACAAGAACTCACTCAACTTCCTGCATCCCCTTGACACAATTACCTGCATCTATTCCCATCCTTATCTCTTTGTCTTTGGGAAGAGCTATCTCTCCTGCTGTGAGCAGCTAATTTCTGCTCTTGTGTTTGGATTTCATCACCTGTCCTTTCTTCAGGGATCTGGAACACCCTTTATCTCCTCTCTCACTTGTATTGGGTTGGCCAAAAACTTCGTTCAGGTTTTTCCATAGGATGTTACAGAAAAACCCGAATGAACTTCTTGGCTGACCCAATATCTTCACCCTCCACCCTGATTCTTTCTCCTCAGAGTACTGACTCTTTCCCCTCATGGTACAAACAAGGTCAGATGCCTCCCATCTCAAAAAAAGACTCTTGCCATTGTCCCCTCTACCTGGCACCTGACACTGCTTTCCCTTCACAGCCAAATTTTCTAAAGAAAGTAGTTTACAGTCATTGTCTCCCCTTTTTACTTCCTGATCACTGCTTATTCCCATTGTCTTCTACTCCCATCACTCTAAGAAACTGCCTTTCCCTAGGTTTCAAATCGCTTCATTCAATAAATGATTTAGAATTCTTATCTCACTTTACTGATCTGCAGAATTTGACTGTTACTTCCTCCTTGAAACACTTCCCTTGATTTCCTGAATACCGCCCTTTGCTGGTTTGCCATCTGCCTCTTGAGTTGCAGCTTCTTTATTTAATTAATTTATTTCATTTTTATTCTGTTCTATTCTATTTTTCTTTGTTTCCTTCAGCCTCTTCTCATTTTTTCCTCAATGCTTTTTAATGAAAAATTTCAAATTGGGAAAAGTTGGAAGAATTGTTCAGTGAACACCCATATATGAATCCTTTTCTCACTTACCTTCTCACACTCACAGCCATTCCTATCTCATATGTCCACTTTAGACCATTTCTGAGTTCAGACCTGTCTGGTCCAAATAGACATTTCTACCTCGATGGCCCAGAGGCATCTCAACCCCAACATGGTGAAATTCAACTCGTCAATCTAGATTCACCCTTTATTTTTCCTTTTTCCTTATCAATCAAGCCAAGTCCTGTTAATTCTACTTCTTTAATATCTCTTCACTCTGTCCAAGTTCCAGCTCTAACCATTTCTTGTCTCAACTGCTCTTTCTGCAGCCAGCCTTGCTCTCTCCAATTCACTCCCCACATAGCTGTCAGTGCATTCTAAATGCAAGTGTGATCATCTCATTTCTTGTTTACCATCTTGCAGAAATTTCAGTTTAAGCTCTTAACGCTTTAGCAAGTCTTTCTTTATCCTTGTTAGCCTCATCTTTCACTATCTTTCCTCTCAAACTTTATGAACTGGGCTATATAAAGCTACCTGAAGTTCTGGAGTGTGCCTCTGTGTTCATATCATGTTAACTTTTCTCACACTTTCCCTTACTTTTTCACCTACTTGTTTTCCTTCCAACTTCCAACAATTTTCCAAGTTGTCCTTCAAAATTCAGTTTAGATAATACCTTCTTTGGGAAAACTTCCCCAGCCTTCCCTTCCTACCATTCTATCATCCCCTTATGGGGCACCCCCTTACAGGGCACCTTCCCAGAGCACCTCGTGCTTATTAGTTAATTAGATGATTCTTTCAATAAAGATTCGATTGGCAGCCATGAAGGCAGGAAAACAGAGGAGGATGAAGAGGTTCTGGGGAGAGGGTTGGGCTGTGAGGGAAATGAAAACTTTCATTTTGAAGGTTGGAGTGAGTTGGAGGCATGCGTTGGTCCTGGGCCTGTTTGCTCACAGATCATTTTCCTTGCTCTTTCTTTCCCTGCTCTGTGGTGTGTCACCAGGAGCTGACTTGCTGGCAACAATCCCTGGGCTCTCATGTTAGCTGGTTTCTGGTTTGGTTTGGGCATGGGAGGCACTGGCAAGGGATTAGAGAACAAGAGGTGGGGAAAAGCCAGGATAGATATTGTTTCTCTTCCTTTCCAACCACTGGCGTGTCTCTAGCCATGGCTGCGTCTGCTCTGCGGCCTCAGATCCCTCCAGACAGTCTTGTTCCACTTTCCTCCAATAACCCCACACCTTGTGTTCTAGTGACACATTGCCTCCTTTGTCCCTCTAATCTAGGGTGGCGGTGGCTTCCTGTTGTTGCCAGACTCAGGGTTCCCTCAGAGTCTCCTGTTTGACCTCTCAGCTTTTCACTTCCATGTAGCATTGAACTCTCTGTTTTAAGTACTCAGAATGGGTTCTGCTTTTCTGAAGAAGATCCAAGTGGAGATATGCAAAAAACAGCTGAGTCCGTAGAAGAAAGATATGGGCCCAGAGTCACCAAAACACAGAAAACTGGAGTTTTTATCATAGCGCTTACTTCCCTGGAGGGCAATTGTCTCCTTAACTGCCTGTGTCTTCCATCAGCCTGAGAGACCCTTAAGTGTAGAAAGCCCAGCTTTTTTTCTCCATATTCCCAGGGCCAACTCAATACCTGGTAAAGAATAGGCACTCAGTAATGTAGGTTTATTGAATGAAGAAATGAATGCATAACGCCTACACACTATTGTTGAGTGATATTAACTGGTGGATCCATTTTTACAGTAAAACTGAACCAATCAACCTGAGGAGTGCCCCAATCTCAATTAATAAGAAATCTGAATCATTGAATATTGTTAGCATAGGCAGTTTTATTGCCCTCAGGATTGTCATGATACAAATGAATGTACAGCAATAAGTTGCCCCAGTTGTTAAAGTCATTTATTGAGTAGATAAGAATAGTTAGAAATCATTGCAGTTGTGCATACAACTGTGTGTATAAAGCATATTGCTAAATAAACTGAAGATAGCAGGTTTGTTTAAATGCATTAAACATTTCTCTGAATCCTCAAACCTTGGATACACAATTGGTTTCCCAGAAAATGATCTGCAGAGGTAACCTCAGCCAGGGTTCATATTACCAACTCTGAGCCGTGGCTGAATATATCGGAAGTTACAAACAGGGCATTACAAAGTGTAAATGTTGATATGGCATTAGTGGTTTTGACAGTAAGAGCAAAGAAATGCTATTAAGATAGGACATGTCATCATTCAGTAAAATAAGAGCCAGTTACATTGATTTAAATCACATATTGTTCAATTTACCGGTTCTACGACTGTATCTTCTTACACACACAAGCACACACACACAGACACACACACACAAAGGGGAAATCAGTTGTTTGAGGCCTTTGAGAGTTTTTGTTTCATTATTTTAGAACATGAGAATAAGGGTATCAGAGCAGCCACTTGAATGGCAAGACTAGTCAAATCAAGGAACACTAACGCTCAGAGTTTAGTAAAATTTTCAAGTAAAGAAAGGGAATTTTGGCAGCAGTACATAATTCAAAAAGACAGATTGTTTTCATAGTAGGAAGGTTCCCATTTAAAGTTATTGATGCCTATATATGATAATTTCTTTTAAGAGCAAGGATTCTCTTATTCAGAGGAGAGTCAAGTCTGTCTTTGAGAGCTATGGTTCGTGGGCTTTGCTTCTGTCACCAGGGGGAGGGACCACGCTGGGCTCCAGGGGCTTTGCATGCTGCGAGATCTGTAGTTGGGAGGAAAGGAATGAGGCCAGTGACAGCTTCAGTTTGTCCCCTGTCTTCTGGTGGCGGAGAACCCATCAGAAATATTTCCTCCTGCTTTCTACATCAAAAACAGAAGCAGCAGTGAGAAGCTAGAGAAAGTGAGTCCTTGATCTCATACTTTG
Organism: Balaenoptera physalus; assembly: GCF_965194825.1. Classification (NCBI taxonomy): domain Eukaryota; kingdom Metazoa; phylum Chordata; class Mammalia; order Artiodactyla; family Balaenopteridae; genus Balaenoptera; species Balaenoptera physalus. The sequence continues at coordinate 39,926,088 of NC_138883.1, forward strand.
AGTATGAAACTTGTATTTTAGAATCATTTTAATTTTGCAGAAAAACAGCAACATGGGTTTATCACAAAAATAAAAAATAAAAATAAGAAAAAAATAAGAAATTAAGTCATGCCTAATTCACTACGTAGGGGCTATCTCTCCTTACAATTTATTCCTTCCGAATAAATTCTTCTAAAACTATTGCCATGCAAATTGCTACAGACTGTTTCCTTCAGAATTCATTTGTTGAAACCTAATCCCCAATGTGATGGTATTTGGAAGTGGGGCCTTTGGGTCATGAAGGTGGAGTCCTTAAGGATAGTTATGCTGTTATAAAAGAGACTCCAGATTGCTCCTTTGCTCTTTCTCCCTTGTAAAGGCACAGCAGGAAGACAGCCATCTATGAACCAGGAGGCCATCTCTCACCAGACACCGAATCTGCCGGCACCTTGATCTTAGATTTCCCAGCTTTCAGATTTGTGAGAAATAAATGTTGTTTATAAGCCACCCAGTCTGTGGTATTCTGTTAAAGCAGCCTGAACAGAGTAAGACATGATTATGTATATTTAAAAGTGTCTTCATATTATACATACTGCTCTGCAGTCCACTTTTTCCTTGCAAATATATGTGAACAATCTTCCATGCCAGTATCTGGTTGCACTTTTGATGGTTGTATGGTATTCCATTTCATAAATTCACCATAATTTACTTAACCAATAGCCCCCCGAGAGATAGTTGGCTAACCTCCAATTTTTCACTATTGCATACCTAAGATGAGCCATCAGCAACAGATTTTTTTTTTTAATAAATTTATTTATTTATATATTTATTTATTTTTGGCTGTGTTGGTTCTTCGTTTCTGTGCGAGGGCTTTCTCCAGTTGCGGCGAGCGGGGGCCACTCTTCATCGCAGTGCGTGGGCCTCTCACTGTCGCGGCCTCTCTTGTTGCAGAGCACAGGCTCCAGACGCGCAGGCTCAGTAATTGTGGCTCACGGGCCCAGTTGCTCTGCGGCATGTGGGATCCTCCCAGACCAGGGCTCAAACCCGTGTCCCCTGCATTGGCAGGCAGACTCTCAACCACTGCGCCACCAGGGAAGCCCTCAGCAACAGATTTTTAAGGTGAATCTTCAAGCACTGTAATAAGATATTTTGGGGTTGATTGTGAGAAAGATGGAGTAGGAAGAAAAAGGGGCTCATGGGAGGGGGCAGGGAGGTGTTTATGAATTGATATTGTTCTTGATATGTAAAAGACATCAGTTAACAGGAGTGGGGTAGAGGAGGATAGTGTGGGGGGGGGAGAAAGTAAAAGAGAGTGAAATGACAGGTATGGAGAGAGAGAGAGAGAAACACAGAGTCAGAAAACAGATTGAGAGATAGATGGACAAAGGGAAAGAAAGAATGCCACTAGAACAAGTAGAAAGGATCAAATAATTATCAAGGCTGCTAAAAAAAGTTTTGTGATGATTGCAAAAAGGACAGTGGCATTTACACCATTCAAGTAATCATATATTATTATTATTTTTTTAACATCTTTATTGGAGTATAATTGCTCTACAATGGTGTGTTAGTTTCTGGTTTATAACAAAGTGAATCAGCTATACATATACATATATCCTCATATCTCCTACCTCTTGCATCTCCCTCCCTCCCACCCTCCCTATCCCACCCCTCTAGGTGGTCACAAAGCACTGAGCTGATCTCCCTGTGCTATGCAGCTGCTTCCCACTAGCTATCTATTTTACGTTTGGTAGTGTATATATGTCCATGCCACTCTCTCACTTCGTCCCAGCTTACCCTTCCCTCCCATCCCGTGTCCTCAAGTCCATTCTCTACGTCTGCGTCTTTATTTCTGTCCTGCCCCTAGGTTCTTCAGAACAATTTTTTTTTTTTTTTTTAGATTCCATATATATGTGTTAGCATACAGTATTTGTTTTTCTCTTTCTGACTTACTTCACTCTGTATGACAGACTCTAGGTCCATCCACCTCACTACAAATAACTCAATTTCCTTTCTTTTTATGGCTGAGTAATATTCCATTGTATATATGTGCCACATCTTCTTTATCCATTCATCTGTTGATGGACACTTAGGTTGCTTCCATGTCCTGGCTATTGTAAATAGAGCTGCAATGAACATTGTGGTGCATGACTGTTTTTGAATTATGGTTTTCTCAGGGTATATGCCCAATAGTGGGATTGCTGGGTCGTATGGTAGTTCTAATTTTAGTTTTTTAAGGAACCTCCATACTGTTCTCCATAGTGGCTGTATCAATTTACATTCCCACCAACAGTGCAACAGGGTTCTCTTTTCTCCACACCCTCTCCAGTATTTATTGTTAGTAGATTTTTTGATGATGGCCATTCTGATAGGTGTGAGGTGACACCTCATTGTAGTTTTGATTTGCATTTCTCTAAAATCATGTATTATTGAATGAATGAAAAGGGGGCCAAATTGCTAAAAAATTGTGGGGAACTTTATTTGGTTATCAGAGTAGATATGCAGTAACCTTTTAAAAACTAAACATAGTAGGAGATGCAAACTATTAAATATAGAATGGATAACCAACAAGTTTCTACTGTATAGCACAAGAAACTATTTTCAATATCCTATGATAAACCATAATGGAAAAGAATACAAAAAAGAATGTATATATATGTATAACAATCACTTTGCTGTGCAACAGAAATTAACACAACATTGTAAATCAACTATACTTCAATAAAAAATTTTAAAAACTCTGAAACAAAGATAAATAATAATTAAAAATTCTCATTCTATTTGACTTAATTCACTAACCCACATGCACATAACAAGTTGAAGATTGTCATTAAAAAAAAAAAAGCTTTCTTTGGCTCTTGTTTGTTTCAACTCTGATACTTTTAATTATGTTTTCTCTTATGGTGATTAACTGGTGTTAAAATATTTTGCATCACTGCTTTGCCTCACAGCCCCAGAAAGAATGAAAGAGGAAGGTTAGCTTCCCTTTTCTCCTACTGTGGTGCCTACTTCCTGTTTTAGAAAAAATAAAATAAGATGTGAACACTTTCTCTTGAAAACCATTCTACAGTATGTTTTAGGGTAGAGTGGGGTGTGTATCTGTGGATGCTGGAGGATGGCCTCTATTGTGAAACTTTCTACATACGCTTGTAGGGAAAATTGAAAAAACACCTGTATGAACATCACTTGTATACTTATTACAGTGCATTCAACGTTTTAAAAAATCAACTTATATAAAGAGAACAATGCTGACATCTCATGGGAAGCTGTGAGACACAAATGAAATTATTTACGTGAAAGTGTTTGGCAAACTCTAAAAGTCTGTACAAGATATTCTAAATCATTGGAGCTTTTTTATATTCTGCCATCTGCAGAATCTTCTCAAAGACAGAAATTTCTGCTCCTTTCCCACACCCAGGGGTTGGAATGAGGGAATAGATCCACAAATAGCCTTTCTCTTCATTCTCCCCCAGTATGATCATCTGCATGGACAGAAAAATTGAGAAAATGCCTTTTCCTTTGTCACATCTGTAAGAAGTGGTCAGGTTTACATTCTTTTAACTGGAAAAAAAAATCTACTCATGACTGGCTCATATTAATTACATCGTGTGTGGAACTCTGTCCTGTGTCACTGACACACCCCAAGCAAAGGGAAAGGGTGGTCATTATTTCCCAATGCTCGTAAGGGCACTTTAATTAAAACACTGATGCTACTCGCCCCACAAGTATAGCATGACTCAGCAAGGTTAGTCACACCATCCCACCTCTGGAGTATCGGAACATGTCTAGTCCGATGTCATGACCTTGGAGCACAGGGGGCACCAAACCAGACTGATTTAGCAGAACTGTTCACTCAAGTCAGTCCTGTTACTGAGCGACCATGGAGTAGGGCAGAGCAAGGGCAGCGCAGACCACTGTGGATACTCAGCACAACATTTCTCTATCACGTTACTTTGTGTCTAGCTAAGTGTGTGCCAACCATCTCTACAGAGGGGGTGGAGGCAAACCTCCTCAAAGATTCTGATTTGTAGCTTCCATTTGGAGAGAACTTTTGTTCTGTTCATGTTTGTGGCTTTTCTTTGTTCCATTAGGGGTTGAGGCATTGCACACATGAATGAGCCCAAAGTATTTTAAGTGAAAAAAAGCTCCAAATCTCACCCTCAACCAGCTACATCCCACCTCATCATTTTTTCATAGTACCCACATGTACTTTAGTTCTTTCTGAGCATCCGTGTTTTCTGGAAGCATAAGCACTGCATGTATAATTTGCTTGTCGTGTCATTCTGAAATCTTTAATGCATGTGGTTCAGACATCCTGTTTGCTTTTTTGTTTGATTAATGCAATGCCAACTTAGTTACTGCAAAAAATCTACTTCTTTATTCTCCTGGAAAAAAAAGTTAAATACAATACACATTTAAGGAGTTCTGGTGTTCCAGTCTAACACAGAGGCTGCTGCTGAAATACTTTAACACAATGTCAGGGAATTCCACAATTCTGTTTACTTTTTGGTTTTATTTTTATATGTTTTTTTAAAATATGGTGTATTGTTTAACTGCTACAGTACAAGTCAGAAAGACATTTTTAATGTCAATGATGCAGTTTCTTCACTCTGGAGTTTTAAAATTGGCCAGTTCTAAAAGTGAAGAAAACTAACATATGTGGTCAACTGTACTTTTTGTGGCTCAGCTGTGTGTCTCAGAGATGTTAGGGAGTCCAATTAAAAACAAACAAACATATCTGCAACTGATCCAGCAATTCTGGTGTATAATTTTGTTTGCTGGTTTTGCGTAAGAGCTTCAAAATCAGCATGATATCAACTCACGCAGCATCTAGTTTTGGATTTAGGAAGGATGCCACTTGGTAAATTTTTTTTTGCTTTTGCTTCTTGGAATTTTTGAATTCTGCTCACAAATGACAAATATCTGCTCCCTTGAGCTTCAGGTATCCATCAGACTCTACGTTTATATTTCTGTCCTTTTTTTTTCAGTTACCTTGATGGATGTTTTGGAATGTCCTCTGCAAAAATTCACACTACCATGTAGCAGAGAGATTTGCTTCTTTCTCCTAGCAGCTCATCCTGTGACATGTTTAGACCTCAGAGTATAGCCACTATGGTAGATAATATCTGAAACTCCATTTCTGACCCCTTGGAAAATGTAGTCCTTGAGAAGCTGAGTTGAAACTCACACAGGCTTTCAAATGCTAGATGGTTTCAAATTCAACATCATTTCCTTTGAAGTTGTTAGGAAATAATTTGAGTAACAAGTCTAATCATCCTGATAACCCACCAGGCAGATAAATTACTTCCTGTAAGTTATGACATTTTATCTCCACCCACGGCACTTTGCTATATTATGCAGCTGACTTCTAAGTAAATTGTGTCTCTGAAAATAGTTATAAGGAATCCAATGTAAAATATACTCACAAATATTTACCTAAGTACAAAGGTATATAGTATTTAAAAATAAGTAAACACAGTCTTTTCACTCTCTAAATGTGTCAATTACTGAAATTTTCTACGGCATCTTGATCCTAAAAGGAGCCCCAGAAAGTAATCTAATCCATTCCCAGACATCTGGACAGACTAGCTAGCATTATCTTAGTCTTCCACAAACGTGGCCAAGGCTCCTTGTAGCCCTTAACAGTTTTGCTTTATATGTGGCTTTTTTTCCTCTCTCAGTTGAATATACCTGATTCAGAGTATTGAGTCAATGTCTGGTCCCATCTAAAGGAGTAGAAAAGAGAAAAATTTGCCAGGAAAAACTTAATGGGAGCAATCACTATATTTTAGTTTGGAAGTTGTTCTCAGACCACACAGTATACAAGCAGACAATGACACGCACATTATTATGAAATGATATGCGTGGCCCTAAAAATACTTTCTAATGGTTCCAGCCTGGCTGTTGCTCCCTTTCCACCTGCTCAGAATGGAGCTTTTACAACTCCCTTCTGACAGCTATGCATTGATTCCACTTGAGGAGTAAACTGACCTTCGATCCATGTCACAATGACCCAGCTGGTGTGTGTGTTTTAGAAATGGAAATATATAGCAAAAATTTGTTCCTTCTCTGGTCCAATGAGTTGGGCAGTATTATGGCTACAACACAACTGTGTGTGCTTCTTATCTGTATAGTTTTTTTTTTTTTGTCTGCTTGAGTTCTTTCATGGCTTTTCAGTGTTCAAATGTAATTTAGTACTTCCCAACAATTATACTTTTTAAAAAAGCATATCTTTTGTACTTGTTATTTTCTGTAATTTCATTGCTTGGTCATTCAGAAACTCTTTTAGCCAGATATCTTATTTAGGATATACAATTTATTCACTCTGGTAATATTTGTTGTTGTTATCATAAAAAGCACTGCATTTTTACCCTAAGGGGAATATATCTAATCTGTTTCTCTTATTTCAGGGTTAAAAAACTGAGCCCAGAGAAACCAAGTGAGCTCCTCAAGGTCCATAGACACTGGGGTAGTTGACTGAGCTGAGACTAGCACCTAGAGCCTTCTGGTTTCTAGCCCAGGGCTTTTTTCAGGGTTGGGGGGAGGAATTTTTTTTATTACTATATGTGTTTTGTCATATGGATTTCAAAAATCCTACAGATAATTTAAATGAGTGACTAGTTTCTCCTCTGATTATTTAGATTATATCAATAGTTCTTTAATGATTTAAAATGTGGTGCAGGTGGGGCTTTTTTCTCTGTGAAAGTGGGTACATCATTTCCCAACTCTTGTCTTCCAGAGTCACTAAAAAATGGAGCAAAATATTTACACTTAGATGGATATGCTGTTGTACCATTTAACTCACCGGTGATCAGCCTGGACCTCTACGTGGAACAATTCAGTTCACGTTTTATTTTCTCCTTCCAGAGAGTGCCAAGAATACAAAGCAACCCCCACCCATCTCCTTGCTTAAATCTCACTAGAAAGAATTTCAGAAAAAAACATTCAAATCTACAGTACTGAGGCATTCAAACTGCATCATTAAGTAGGTAGAACACAGCCTTCTAAACCATAGTTCCCCCAAAGTATCTTTTTGTTTGTGAAAGTACTTCATTTAAGAAAAACTTCCATCTAAATTAGTATCGGGACTTCCCTGGTGACACAGTGGTTAAGAATCCGCCTGCCGATGCAGGGCACAGGGGTTCGAGCCCTGGTCTGGGAAGATCCTACATGTCGCAGAACAACAAAGCCCTTGCGCCACAATTACCGAGCCTGCACTCTGGAGCCCACGAGCCACAACTACTGAGCCTGCATGCCACAACTACTGAGCCTGCATGCCACAACTACTGAAGCCTGCACGCCTAGAGCCCGCCCACCACAACGAACAGTAGCCCCCGCTCGCCGCAACTAAAGAAAGCCCATGTGCAGTAACAAAGACTCAACACAGCCAAAAATAAATAAATGAAAAATAAATAAATAAAATTAAAAAAATTAGTATCAATCTAAAAATAAACTAGCACATAAATCCAGAAACAACTAGGGAGAACAGTCAATAAAATCATCTAGGTAATGTAAATGGGAAATCACTTTCAGAACTCTCTGCCCAATTTTTGCACTAGCCATGATACCTTGATATTTCTTCCAAAGAGAATATTTGAATTAAAGTTCTCATAAAGCGCAATTTTAACTCGGGAGTGGGTGGGAGTATCACTGACTGGAGCATCTGGATTAATTTATACCTAGATTCACTACGTCGTAATCGTCTTAGCAGAAGCAGAGTTCAGAGGATTTGGATCCTTCTTTAGGGAGTTCAGGTGCAGGTGGGATAGACTAGAACCGTGTTTCCCAAACTTCAGTCCTTTGCCAGTCACGTTTACGATTTTTGTCATTTCTGACTACATACCCCTTGTCCATATCTTATGTCATATATTTTCTTGAAGTTGAGTTAATTGAAAACTTAAATATGTTTATTTAAAAAGACAATTTTATCACTCTTATAAATGGGAAACCAGGGCACTTGCCATAATAGATAATAAATGTAAAAGTAAATAAAATACAAACCAACACTATTATTATATTTTAGTTAAATATTGTCACAGCAGAAGGCTGTGATCCCTTAATCTGTCATCTTTTTGTTAAAAGTTAGAGCAACAAATTTTGCATGAGAGGAGTGTTAAGTACGAACTTGCATCAGACTGAGACCTTTTCCTTGCAGTAATCAGAAAGATTGAAGGAAACTTGGGAAAGGGAAAAACCTGCTTCTGCAACATCATCTCCCCCAGCATTAACCCATGCCGTGATTCTGGGGGCCTCTGAGCTGTTCTGCCAATGCACAGAGTTCACATCTGCCTCAGCACCTTCACACTTGCTAGTCCCTTCCGCTGGGTGGATTTTCCCCCAGAACCTTAGAGAGCTCTCTCTCTCTCTCTCTCTCTCACTGGCTTCTACTCAAATCCGCTTTATCAGAGAGGTCTCCCTTGACTGACTCCAGTCAGTAAAATACAGGCATATCTCATTTTATTGCACTTTGCTTTATTGGGCATCACAGATATTGCCTTTTTTATTTTCTTTTCTAAAAGTTAATTAATTAATTTTAGTTTTTGCTACATTGGGTCTTCGTTGCTGCGTGTGGGCTTTCTCTGGTTGCAGTGAGCGGGGGCTACTCTTCATTGTGGTGTGCGGGCTTCCCATTGTGGTGGCTTCTCTTGCTGCGGAGCATGGACTCTAGGTGTGCGGGCTTCAGTAGTTGCAGCACGTGAGCTCAGTAGTTGTGGCTCGTGGGCTCTAGAGTGCAGGCTCAGTAGGTGTGATGCATGGGCTTAGTTGCTCCACGGCCTGTGGGATTTTCCCGGAACAGGGCTCAAACCCATGTCCCCTGCACTGGCAGGTGGGTTCTTAACCACTGCGTCACGAGGGAAGTCCCTTGCCTTTTTTATTTTCTTAAGAACTGAAGGTTTGTGGCAGCCCTGCATCAAGAAGTCTCTCGGCACCATTTTTCTAACAGCATTTGCTCAGTGTCTCTGTGTCACATTTTGTTAATTCTCAAAATATTCCAAACTTTTTCATTATTATTATATTTGTTATGGTGATCTGTGACCAATAATCTTTGATGTCACTATTGTAATTGTTTTGGGGCACCATAAACTGTGCCCATACAAGATGGTGAACTTAATTGTTGAAATGACAACAAAGGATTTAGAATATTACATAAACTTAGTTGATAAAGCAGAGGCAGGGTTTGAGAGGATTGACTCCAGTTTTAATAGAAGTTCTACTGTGGGTAAAATGCTCTCAAATAGCACTGCACGCTACAGAGCAATCATTTGTGAAAGGAAGAGTCAATTGATGGGGCAAGCTCATTGCTGTCTTATTTTAAGAAGTTGTCACGGCCACTCCACCCTTCAGCAACCACCACCCTGATCAGTCAGTAGCCATCAACATGGAGGCAAGATCCTCCACCAGCAAAAAGATTAGGACTTGCAGAAGGCTCAGATGATGGTTAGTATTTTTTTTAGCAACAAAGTATTTTTTAGTTAAGGCATATACATTTTTTAAAGATATAATGTTATTGCAAACTTAATAGACTACAATACAGTATAAACATAACTTTTATATACACTGGGAAACCAAAAAATTCTTGTGACTTGCTTAATTAAGATATTCACTTTATTGCAGTGGGCTGGAACTGAACCTGCAATATCTCCGAGGCACGCTTGTAGCTCCCCTTCCATCCATCCATTCATTCCGTCAATCAGTCATTCAGTTGCTCTGTGTTAACGTTCACTGCAGTCTAACTATCTTGATCCTTCCTTTTCTGACTCTATTCTTCTCTGAATGGCTGGGTTCTCTTTGATATACAACCAACCCCGAAAATGTAATTTATTCTCATGTTATTAGCTAAATAATATTGTTTGGCATGCATGGTAGGATTGATTTTTGTAAAAAAAGAGATGTGCATATGTAAAAAATACAGAATCTGCAGAAATATTAACCACTTAACATGCAGGTTATGGAAGTCATGGTGATTTTCACTTCCTTTGTTATACTTTAATTTGCTGACTGATTTTATTTCCAGTAAATCCAGTCAGTGATTACAAAACTCTGTTTTTGTAATCACACAAAACAATAGTGCTAGTTCCATGTGGAAAAATGAGTGCTGTTTAACATAAACCCTCAGCACGTTAAAGTAGGGAGCCAGTAACAATGAGGGTGCCCCATCAAGCCTTGTTTAGGTGAATAAATTTAGTGAGAGAAATTCTAGTCTACAGAGTTACAGTTTTAATCCTTAACTCCAGGAAGTCATTTCATAAATGGTCTCCTTTGGTCATATAAAGTGACTGTGGGTCACATGGGTGATGTTAGAAAAACAAATCAGGGCTTCTGTCCCACTAATGGTGGATGAGATACCTTTCTCTCCCAGGAAGAAAGACCATATTCTATAATGCCAATAAACTTATCAAGCCCTCAGGAATTAATGCTTTCCCCACCTCCCAATTCTGCTTAGAGCGTTATCGGGCAGGCTAACGCTCCAAACAAAATTAAGATCTGTTACATTAATAATTCCATTTTCCCATTAAGAATTTATTTTGCACTTACTAAATTGAACTATAGCCTTGTGTTTATTTTTAAAGCAAGAAAATATTAGTGAAGCAAATTTGTCTTCCTCATTTATTGTATTTTGGAGCAAGGTTTATTTATACTCAGTGAAATGATTGCTTTTCTGGTAATTTCTCCTTTTCCCAGCAAAGAAACCTTAATCTTCTTTCTGAAAATGATTCTATTTGCTGAAATGCAGCAAATCCTACGTTGAAAATTGTTCCAGATCTCAAGTTACGTAACCTGAACAGATGGCAGTCGCATGGCTTTGACATGTCAGGCTGCAATCCTAGGACGTGCTGAAGAACCAGCTCTGGAGCCTTCCCGTGGACAAGCAGGAAGATCCCGTGAGCAAACAGACACGCGTGACCGTGGGATCAGGTTAAGAACTGCGCTCTGGCTCAGCTTCCCATGTTCATGACTCAGAAGCAAATTCCTCAAGATCCTGAAAGAGGTACCAATAGTCCTAGAGAAACTAGTGGTAAATTTGGTTGGATCATAAAAATAAACAAATCTTTCCTGTGGGAGAAAACAGTCTCTCAGGGAATGCTATACCAGAAGAGTGATTTAGTTTATGGTAAGAGTTGCAGTGTCATAGGCAGTTGGGCATTGAATGGATGCATTCTAATTGTACCTTGGGCCTTGGAGCACAAAGGGACAAAACAGATAAAAATGCCTGACTTCACAGAGCTTGTAATCTAGTGGGGGAGAAGGACAATCAGTCAATCCATAAACAAATGGACAAACAAACATACACATATGAGGGTGATAAGGGCCAGGGAGGAAGAAAAATCATGCAGAGAAGAGGGATAAGGAGAGATGTGTATGGAGCTTTAGACAGGATGGCACAGAAGTCCTCTTTTAAAAAAGATGACATTGGAGTAAAGAACTGAAGAAAATAAAAATGCATATCATGTGTACATTGGGGCAAGAGAATTCTAGAGAGAGGAAACAGCTAGTGCAAATGCCCAGAGTCAGGGGAATAGCTGACTGACTAAAGAACTACAAAAAATCCAGGGTGGCTGAAGCAGAGTACACCAGGGGAGGGGTGTGTGAGATGAGGTTTGAGAGAGAATGTGAGGTCAGATTATACAGAGTTGTGTAGATCATACTTTGGAATTTGTCTTTTATTCTGAGTGAGGTGGAAATCATTAGGAGGGTTTGGAGCTGATAAAGGACGTGATTTGAATTATTATTTATCAGGATCCTTTGTGTAGGAAATCAACTGTAGGGCAGTAAGTGCAGAGGCAAGGGGTGGGGGCAAAAGGGAAGAATTTAGGAGGTTACTGAGAGAGAATGAAGTAAGAAATAATGATGATATGAACCAGGATGGCAGCAGCGGAAGTGATAAGAAGTGGGCAAATTCTGGCTGTATTTTTAAGGTAAAACTAACAGTTCTGATTTAAGGATTAGGTGTATTGTGTAAGAAAGAGAGAAGAGTCTAGGATCATTCCAAGATTTGGGGGGCTGTGTAATCGGAAGGATGGAGTAGAGTCGAGAAGCTTAGTGAAAAGGAGAAGAATGTGGGCAGAGCAGATTTGGGGGATATCAGGAGTTCAGTTCAAGACACCTATTAGACGTCCAAATGGAGATGTTGAGTAAGCAGTGAGATATACAAGTGGGGTGTGCCAAGGAGAGATTTGGGCGAAAGATATATAAATTTGGGAGTCATAAAGATGTACATAGTATTTAAAGCTATGTGGTTTGATGAGTTTACCTTGAGAGTGAGAGTGAGTATAGAACCAGGTGAATATGGAGAGTAATCTTTTGTACGGAATGCTGCTGATTAGTAACATGAGGCAAGTCGGCAATGGATTTAGCCATTTACAAGTCATCATTAATCTTCATAAGAGGAGCTCTAGAGAGTCTAGGGCAAAAGCCTTGTTGCAGCGGGTCCAAGAGAGGATGGAGACATTGAAGAAAGACAAGTCTTTCAAAAACATTTGCTTTGCTTTAAAGAGGAGAGGAATGAAGTGGTAGCTGGACAGGGAGGTGGGATCAAGAGAGGATTAGAAAAACCGTTTTATTAAAGCATATTGTACATGATAAAATACATATTGCCTAAGTGTATAGCTCTAGCATTATCACAGCCGACCACACTGAGCAGCCCATTACCATTTGCCAGTCCCCTGGAAGCCTCATGCCTTCCCTCCCAGTCACTGCCCCCACCCCATTCAAGAGTCACAACTATCCTGACTTCTAAAACCACAGACTTGTTTTGCCTGCTTTTTTACTTCCCATAAATTGAACCACACCATTCACACTCTTTTGTATTTGGCTGTAATTATGGCTTAATCATTCTTATTGCCGTATAATTATTCATTGTGTGATCTATTCTACTACTGCTGGGCAATTGGATATTTTCCAATTTTACAAATGGTGCCGTTATGTACATTCTAGCATATGTCGTTTGGTGAATACGTGTGTACACATTTTATTGGTTATATTTCTACGAGTGGAATTGCTAGGGTATAAAGTATACATATGTTCAGCTTTAATTTTCCATAATGGTTGGACCAATTTACACTCTCACCAGCACTGTAAGAGAAACTTTATTGGTCATAGGAGTGATTTTATCTCCATCTCACTCCTTTGCCTTATATCTCAATTTGTTGAGAATTAAGGTAGTAAAGAGGGGTGGTATTTACTGGGCCCCCTCAGAACCTTAAGGATAAGACTCTACTGCCCACAGTGTTGTTGGGAGAACTGATCAACGGTGAAGTGCCTGGCACCGTGCCTCGCACAGGATGTATATCCAATATGTGTTAGTTGTTGCTCTTATCTTGTCCTCCTCTCAGACCTACTGCAGGCAAAGGTAGGGTAAAACAGTGATAACTGCACATGCCTTCTCGCCAACTCACACTTATCCATCTGATCTTGCTTTACTGGGCTGGGAAAGGGTGAAGACCCAGGATTCTTCACTGACTGTATTGTAGGGCCAAGAACAATACAGAGGCTCAAACACTCCGTTCCATAACTTCTGCTGCATCCTTCCATCAGACTAGGCATTTCACCAGGTTGTTGGAGGGGCTGAGGAACAGTAACGCCCTGGCTGTGTTAGGTTTCATTGTAAAATAAATCATCTAATAAACCATCTCTAGGAAAAGGATACTCCAGTCAGGCACTGAACTTCTAATGGTAGCAATTCTGAGGACGGCCAGTTACACAACTAGATGTAGTACCTTGCCCTTTGCAGCTATCTGAAAATGATTATTGTTTATTTAGCTAATAAATTAAATATACTTCTGCATTTTAAAAATCCCTTTCCATTATCTACATCCATCTGTAAGAAGTAGTTGTGACTAATATCATTACATCCAAGGAGATAAATTGATTTTTTTTTTTTTTTACTGGATTGTGTCTGATTACACCTTTTATCCTCAACATTGAAATATTATTTATGGAGTTGGTGAGAAGCAATATTTTTCAGTAATGTGGTCTTCTAGGTAAAACCAAAGTCTGCCCTTCTAAAAAAAATGCTGCATATTTTAGAGCAGTTTTATATTTACATAAAAAACACAAAGATAGTACAGAGATTTCTCATATACTCCATACCCAGTTTCTCATACTATTATCATCTTATTTACTATGGTACATTTGTTATAATTAATGGATCAATATAGATATATTATTATTAACTAAAGTCCTTAATTTACTTAGATTTCCTTGGTATTTACCTAATGTCTTTTTTCTATTCTATTTTCTATAGAATAATGTCTTTATTCTATTCTCATCTAGGGTACCACATTACATTTACTTGTTGGGTCTTGTCAGGTTTCTTTCGGTTGTGACAATTTCTCAGAGTTAACTTGTTCTTGAAGAGTACTGGTCCAGTATTTTGTAGAATGTGCCTTAATTTGGATTCATCTGATGTTTTTCTAATGATTAGACTGGGTTACTGATTTTTGAGGAAGACCGCAAAGATAATGAATCATTTTCATCACATTGTAGCAAGGGTCCATTCTATCGACATGACCTATTACTGTTGATCTTGACCTTGATCACTTGGTTTGTTTGATTAGTTTGTAAGCCCCTTCCATACTGTACTCTTTGTAAGGAAGTCATTATGTACAGCCAACGCTAAAGGGGTGGGGAGATAGGTTCCACCTCCTTGAGGGTGTGGTATCTACGTAAACTATTTGCAATTCATCTGCATGGAAGATTTGTCGCTTTGCCCTCATTTATTTATTTATTCAATTATTTATTTATATTAGTGTGGACTCATAGGTGTTTTTACTTTAGGTTGTAGTCCAAGACTATGTTTTTATTTTATTGCTCAAATCATTCCAGGTTTGGCCATTGGGAGCTCTTTCAGTTGGCTCTTGTATCCCTTTGACATCTCCCTATCATTGTGTGTGTGTATGTGTGTGTGTGTGTGTGTGTTGGTGTGTGTGTTAATACTTCCTAACTTTCGGGAACTACAAGTTGCTCCAGGACCATCTTGTGTATTTCCTAGTCCTAGAGTCAGCCATTTCTCCAAAGAGCTCTGGTTCCTTTTCTTGGTGCATGGTATTAGAAACCAAGATCTGGGCACTAGGAGTGCTCCTTGCTACTGGGATGTCATTACTTCTAGGCTCTCTCAGCTGAAAACAAGGACATATACTTGTGTATACTAACCCCTGTATATACACGTACTTATAAATATTTCTGTGTGTAATCATATGGATCTATGTTAAAGTAAACATGAGTTCATACTGATAGCGCCAAATCTAATCCATTACCACATTGGCCATTCTAGCCTACTCATTGCTTATCTGTGAATTCCCACTCTAACAGTGAGAAATCTGGCTTTCCCGCTATCCACCATCCATTTACTTAACTGTCCTTTTCCAGTGTACATGTATAACAGTATCAGGATTATTAACCTGAAACCCCATGGGAAACAACTTTATCCAACTAGAGTACAGTTTGATATACATTTTCTTTTGCCTTTAGTCTCCAGACTCCACCCATTTCCAAAAATACTTAAGTGAGCACTTATCTCCCTATCTCCTTCAGTGAAGTTGTTTCATATTTTTTTTTTAAAACACCTTTATTGGAGTATAATTGCTTTACAATGGTGTGTTAGTTTCTGTTTTTTAACAAAGTGAATCAGTTATACATATACATATATCCCCATATCTCCTCTCTCTTGTGTCTCCCTCGCTCCCACCCTCCCTATCCCACCCCTCTAGGTGGTCACAAAGCACCGAGCTGATCTCCCTGTGCTATGCGGCTGCTTCCCACTAGCTATCTGTTTGACATTTGGTAGTATATATAAGTCCATGCCACTCTCTCACTTCGTCCCAACTTACCCTTCCCCCACCCCATGTCCTCAAGTCCATTCTCTACATCTGCATCTTTATTCCTTTCCTGCCCCTAGGTTCTTCATAACCATTTTTTTTTTAGATTCCATAGATATGTGTTAGCATATGGTATTTGTTTTTCTCTTTCTGACTTACTTCGCTCTGTATGACAGACTCTAAGTCCATCCACCTCACTACAAATAACTCAATTTCATTTCTTTTTATTGCTGAGTAATATTCCATTGTATATATGTGCCACATCGTCTTTATCCATTCATCTGTCAATGGACACTTAGGTTGTTTCCATGTCCTGGCTATTGTAAATAGAGCTGCAATGAACATTGTGGTACATGACTCTTTTTGAATTACGGTTTTCTCAGGGTATACGCCCAGTAGTGGGATTGCTGGGTCATATGGTAGTTCTATTTTTAGTTTTTTAAGGAACCTCTGTTCCTTAAAACATACTGTTCTCCATAGTGGCTGTATCAATTTACATTCCCAGCAACAGTGCAGGAGGGTTCCCTTCTCTCCACATCCTCTCCAGCATTTATTGTTTGTAGATTTTTTTGATGATGGCCATTCTGACTGGTGTGAGGTGATACCTCATTGTAGTTTTGATTTGCATTTCTCTAATGATTAGTGATGTTGAGCATTCTTTCATGTGTTTGTTGGCTATCTGTATATCTTTTTTGGAGAAATGTCTATATAGGTCTTCTGCCCATTTTTTAATTGGGTTGTTTGTTTTTTTGATATTGAGCTGCATGAGCTGCTTGTAAATTTTGGAGATTAATCCTTTGTCAGTTGCTTCATTTGTGTTTCATATATTTTTAATCTAGTTAGATTGTTCTGTCACTTCCTGAATGCCTTCCCAGGATCCCTCAACTTCCTAAATCAGTTTTTAAGTTTGCATACATTAAGGTTCAGGCTTTGTGCTGTGAAGATCTTTGGATTTTGACATATGCATAGTGTCACGTATATATAATTACAGTATCATACAGAATAGTTTCACCACCTCAAGAAATCTCCTGTGCTTAATCTACTTAACTCTTCCTCCCTTCTCCCTGAGCCCTTGGAAATCACTGATCTTTTTTTCTATCTCTATAGTTTTGCCTTTTCCAGAATGTCAGAAAATTGGAATCACATAGGGTATAGCCTTTTCAGACTGGCTCTTTTCACTTAGCACTGTACATTTAAAATTTATCCGTGCATTCGTGACTTGATAGCTCATTTCATGCTATCTCTGAATAATATTGCATTGCATGGACATACCACAGCTTGTTTATCCATTCGCCTATTGGAAGGCATTTTTTTTTGCTTCCAGTTTTTGGTAATTATAAATAAAGTCAGTATAAATATTCTTGCACATGTTTTTCCTTGGACATAAATTCTCAGATCAGTTGAGCGAATACCTAGGAGTGCAATTGTTGAGTTATATGGTAAGTTTATGTTTAGCTTAGCTGCCCTATTTAACTAACATGTGCCACTCCTCAAAATCAAGTGGTGACTACCCTTAAAATCGTCCATAGCCATCACCATCAGCTATCCATTCCTTCCATACCCGTTCCAATTTTCAGCACATGAATATGGTTACTGAGCGTCCCTCCTATGTCAAAATAATCATTTTTTATATTTTTCACAGTCCTTTTATGTACATGATTACAGTATCAGTATAGCAGCCAACCTGTTCAAGGGAGAATGCTGACTCTGCCCCTAACCTACAACCTGACTCTGGGAAAGTATCTAAATCCTTTCACCTGTAATAGGGGATACTAGTAGTGCTTATCTAAACCTACCTCAACATGCTGTGAGAATTTAATGAGCGCTTAGAGCAGTGTCCTTCTTTGACCAAGTTATGCTGCTGTTTGAAGGCTCAGCCAAGATTAGATGCAAATCTGTTGATTCCTATTTCCATGCGTCTTCCACTAGAGATGAGTTAACACCCCAACTTTATTTTCCTGCTACCTAGCCAATATGTGGACCTCATTGACACCAAAGCCATTGATCTAACCTAGTCAATTTAGGAACGCCCTTGGTAAATTTTGTGTATATGCATGGTAGGCAAGGGATCTGTTTTTAGTTAAATGGGATGATCCAATAGCCATCAGCAGAAATAGTCATTTCTCATCTTTAAATGAAAGAAAAAGAACATTTTAAGGTATAAGCTCTCAGATCAATGAATGTACTAAGCACTGAAGTAGTTTAATGATCCATGAATTAAACTGTATGAACATGAATTAGTGCATTAAAACGCTATGAACAAACCAAAAAAAAAAAAGTCTTAAAAAAAAACCCTCTATGGACATAAAACAGATCTGTTCAGAAACAAGTTTGGGCAGTTCACATCTGATACATAGTGTTTTAAGAGTAAGGTTTAATTATTTCAAGAGGTTTTAGAGCTCTGTATCCCAGCCAGAGAATGCTTATCTGCTTTATGCTAGTTTTTACCTGCAGAGTTTTTGTCTCTGTGACATCATTTATTTGCTCCTGTATTTTAAAATGCATTGCACAATGGTGAGAACTGAGCTAAGATGGTTACTCATACCCTGGCAATCCCTGAGCGTGATGGGAGTTACTAAGAAAATTTGAAGAAGAATGTTATTTCAAGATACACCAGGGTCTCTTCTATATGGCCAGGTTGACTTTCTATGATTATCTGTTTGCTTATGTAAACAATGAATGTACCAAATTCCTCTAGGACTGACAGGCAGAGATTAATATTGTGTTAGCAAAATAAGCAAACACAAAAGAATCCACAAGTGCTTTCACACACACACACATACACGCACAAACATACCTTTGCTGCAATCTGTTTGGCTTGGACTAGATGTATGTGTGGGACGTGACTAGAACTATCAAAGAGTATCATCAAATTTCCAAATCACTTGCAATGATTGATATCAGTTAAAAATGCTTTAATTATCCAGTTGACCAGTGTCACACTCTAGTTTGGAAACCATTTATAAATAAAATCACATTCTACACACAACAGAAAAATTTAAATATGCAGGTATTTTTATAATGATATAAATATTTCAACTAAATGTTAATTACATCATAGTGTCATTAGCAAGGGAGAATAATGATCAAATCATCCAGTGTTCTGTTTATAATTACAATGTGAAGGACAGCTTTCTGTTGGGTGGGCCAAACGTTTGTCCCTGGAATATTGGTGTCCGAACTTAGAATTGTTAACTGACCTGTATACTGCTATCGGGAAAAGCAGGAAGTGTAGAATTTTTTGTTCATTACTTCACTTAGTTTATTCATTCTACAAATCTTCAGCACTCACTATGTACCTGGCATTGGACTTGACACTGGGGAACAGACAATCCAATGGCGTTTGGGAAATTGAAACCGTTATAGAGCCAAGTGCTTTGACTGACTAAATGTTTTAATTCACAGTTGAAGACTCAGGCAAATTAAAACAACCAAAAAGTTTTGACTAGTTTTACCGTGCACACCTAATATGCCCATACCAACCTTTCACTAAATCTTTCTTGGTATCCTGTCTGCTTTCTAACCATGGCCTATTGGCTATAACTCCAACAGATATATTGGCTATAACTGGCAAATTTAATGGCTTATAAATGTAAATAATCTTCATTTATTCATTTCAACTACTCAAAGTACAATGAGAGTCAAATATAGGTGTCATTTCATACCAAAAAAATGAGGTATAAGGTTTTAAATTTTTACTTAAAAACATCAAAATGGACCCAGAAATGACCACAACAGAGGTGGGTGATCATTCCTTAGAACCTCTTTCTACTGTCCATTTGCTGGCACTGTTTTCCTATAGTTTATTCCTTCATTTTGGATCACAGATGACTATTTGGTAAGTGTGTTTAATTCCCCTGCAATTAGATTTGCAGAACATATTATTTCATTTTAATGAAAAAGTTTTTGAACTGCAGCCAAATTGCTGTAGGACAAGCAGATTTTGTTTTCTTACAATTTCATTAGTAAAAAATGAGGATACCAATATTGAAATGTCACAAATAGGGAGTTTTAAGTCAAACATCTGTGTTCCCTTAAAGAAGAATATCCTTTCTGAAGCTTGGGAGCTTCATTAGTGAACAAATTAGAAATAAACCTGCAATAAAATAAAAAGAATTCAACCAAAGTAATGGGAATTTTCTTTCATTACAAATGTTCCATTAGTTTGGTTGAATTCTTTTTGTTTTATTGCAGGTTTATTTCATTATTATAAAAATAGAAAAAACACATAAAACTATAGAAGAATAAGAAAAAAAAATAATCAACTTTGGCTCCACTGTGTAAATGACTCTGATGTGCTTCACTGAACACAAGATGTAACTTGAGCCCCCAAGAAGCTGGTTCTTCTCCCTGGCTTGACACAGCATCTGTTTCTCACAAACTACTGAAAAAATACCCAGCCCCTCTGGATTGCTGGAGTTCATTTCCATTCATTGCACTACCATAACACAGAGTGTAATCGTATATTCCGTATGTAAGAGGTGAAGGCTCTAGTGTTGAATGTTGAGTGTACTTCGAATTCTATATATGAATGAATGTTTGGATCTCCCCAAAATTCATATGTTGAACTCCTAATCTCCACTATGATGATATTTGGAGGTGGGGCCTTGAGGAGGTAATTAAGTCATGAGGTTAGAGCCCTTGTGAGTGGGATTAGTGCCATTATAAGAATAGACATGAGAAGGATGATCTCTGTCTCTGCCATGCAAGGAAGGGGCAACAAGGTAGATCAGGAAGTGGAAACTC
The DNA here is from genome assembly GCF_965194825.1 of Balaenoptera physalus. Lineage (NCBI taxonomy): Eukaryota > Metazoa > Chordata > Mammalia > Artiodactyla > Balaenopteridae > Balaenoptera > Balaenoptera physalus. The sequence continues at coordinate 39,946,628 of NC_138883.1, forward strand.
ACCAGAAACCAACCGTGCCGGCATGCTGATCACAAACTTCACAGCATCCAAAACTAACAGAACTACATTGCTGTTGTTTAAGTGACTCAGTCTATGGTATTTTGTTATAGGAGTCCCGGCAGACTAAGACATCTTCATACCAAAAAGAAAAATCACTTAGTTCATGGCCCACGGTTGTACGAACAATAAGGAACATCATGTCTAGTGCTGCAAAAAAGTAAATGAAAGAAAATAACAACCTCTTATTTAGATACAGTAGTAAAAAGCACATATCCAGTGCAAAGGAAGCAGCATCTATTCCTCTTAGTTCTGGGGATGGCTATCTTTAATAACTTCAGAGAGACCCTTATGAACTGGAATGTGAGTGCACGACTGCTGTGTTCCGTACTGACTATACATTCCTGGTACAGAGCGCTCGGTGGACACTCATAAATAGTCGAGTAAATGGAAGGAGAACAACCAGAACGTGGTAGAGTTCTAAAACAGGCTGTGTGGCCAAAGAAGATGAACACATTTAGCCGAGGAGAGTTTCAGGGGACACAAAAGTTCTCTTCGAAGTGTTTGAAAGAAATCTTCATGTAGAAGAAGTCTTAGGCTCAATTTGGGGAACAAAATAAGTGACTACATACAGAGGAATTTACAAGTACAGCTGCCCCAAATTGAAGAGTAGCCACTGTCATAGCTCTTCATTAGTCTTGCCCATGCTAATTCTTAGTTAGTCCCCACCTCGTCCCGTCACTGGAGTTATTCATTCATTCATCTGTCCCTTCAAAAACATGTATTGAGCATCTTCAATATGCCAGACACTCGATTAGGTGCTGGGGAAACAACAGTGAGCCCAACAATCACGGCCTCTTCGCGCATTCAGTTTATGAGCTAGTGAAGGAAACAGTCAGCAATGAAATCAGGCATTGCAAAGTAAATTGCTCAAACAGAAGCTGCATGATTGTTTGTTAAAGGAAACAAAAAGGGAAATTCTGAATCACATGTAAGGGCTGGACAAATGATCTTACTAGTCCTTAGAAGCCTGGAGATTGCTGGGATTCTACATTTTCTGTCTGTATTCCCATCTTTTAGGGACCCCTTGATGACACCTGGGAGTCTTTATGTTCACCTTCATCCTCCTCCCGTCCACTCTTGACCGTGCTCATTCTAGTTCCCACACCCATACCACAAGGTCATCCTTATGGTTGCTGACATCTCCTAACTGGGCCCACTTCTCCAGTCCAGCAGTGTGCAAAAGACAGAGGGCAGCATTCCCGGAGATCCTAACGCAGCTTGTCTGCTGACCATAGGTTGAGAAATAGAATTCTTCTGTGTAGTGGGTTGAATGGTGGCTCCCCCAAAGATATGTCTATGTCCAAATCCCTGGAACCTGTGAATGTTATCTTATTTGGAAAAAAGAGTTTTTGCAGACATAACTGAGTTAAGGATCTTAAGGTGAGGTCAGCCTGAATTCCCCAGGTGGGGCCTAAATGCAATGACAGGCGTCCTTAGAAGAGACAGAAGAGGAAAAGACAGAGAGGGGAGAAGGTGATGTGAAGATGGAAGCAGAGATTGAAGTCATATAGCCACAAGCCAAGGAAGCCAAGGGTTACCAACAGCCACAGGAGGCTGCAAGAGGCCAAGAAGGATTCTCCCAGACAGCCTCCAGAGGGAGTGCAGCCCTGCTGACACCTTGATTTCGGACTTCCAGCCTCCAGAACTTTGAGAAAATAATTTACTATTTGTGGTATTTGTTACAGCAGCCTTAGGAATCTAATACTTTGTGCCTCCCACCATCCAAAACAACCAATTCTCCAAAATGCTGTCAGGGGGATCTTGCTAAATGCAAATGTGACCATCTCACACCCCTGCTTTAAATAACCCTTTGCTGTCTCTGTGCAGCCTGGAAGCAGCACTTCCTTCCCTTGTCATGACTCTAGGAAAGACAGTGTTCTCCTGAGTGACACAGTCCCCTGGGGGCACACAGGTGATGGTCAACTCACAACATGATGAAATTAGTGCCACTTTCCATCCCCTCAAGGATTCAGATCAGAATGGAACTGAGTGAGATGAAACTTTTATAGGGATAGACACTCTGATTTATTTATTAAACATAATAAAAACAGAAAAGAAACAATTTTCAAACTGCCTCATGCCGTTAGATTACTTGACATGCACCCCTGCTGATCATACTTTGCCGACTGCCTGGTGTCTCTCTGCCGTCGTCCTCAGCTTCTCCCCTGAGCAGGTTAGGTTCAGCAGTGCCAACGTGCTTCTAGTGCTGGAGACACACCTTGCTCGTTCAGGCCTCTTAGCCTTTGCACAACCTCTTCCCTTTGCTTGGAATGCCCTTCCATACTTAGCTACCTCCTAACTCCTATTCATCTTTTTTTTTTTCTATTCATCTTTTAAAGCCAGATTCATACATTTAATCCACGAAGGCTCTTTGCCCTTATAAGTTTTGATCATTCCCTTTCTTATGCAATGATCTCACTTTTTATAAAATACAAAGTCTTAGTTTACTTATTATACTATACTATAATTGTTTATGTGTCCATTTCCTTGAAGGTCAAGCCATTTAAAACTCATCTTAGTATTCTGAGTGTCTAACGCACAGAAGAAACTCAAAACCAGTCTATTGAATTATTTTGGTTCAGAATTTACACTCTGGAATTGGTGATAATGTTTGAGGCTTGTGATATTTCTTTTGTGATGAAAATAGAACAAATATCAATATTTAATGGAATTTTTCATTATTTTCAGGGGGCAGTTGTGAGAGGTTGGTAAAGATAGTGAACAAAATGCATTTATTCCTTAGGCAGCCGCACTGGATATCGTAGAATGAATTTGAGAACTGAAAACATGGTGATCTACTTTACGAAGACCTGGTGATAAAATTGAGATAGTTTTATACTCCACCAAAAGAAACAGAAGGAGTTTTGAGAGCGGGACAGCATTTTCTCTTACGTGTCTCGTGTTTCACATGCAGATTTGCCCTGGACCCTGGTCCTTGTAAACTGTCATCTGCTGTGCCCCCCCACGTAGCTTTCTCCACCCTACCAGTACAGTCCTGTTTTCCCCAGAGACACAGAAGGGCATTGTGGCTCAGGGTTCCTTTGGGAATGGATGTTTGGAATAAAAATAACACAACAATACCATTTCCACGAGTTCTCTAAATGGCTTAAAAGGACATCGCTTGGTAAAAGCCCTGTTTCTATCCCTGTCCTGAAGCTAGGATTCTGCCTGAGCTATTTTCAGCCTTGTTTCCAGTTGCCGCTGGTCAGTGGCAGGATTTCACACTCGGCTGCCACTTCTCATTACTGCCCACAGCTCCCTTTCTTGGGAAGGCTTCTCCTCCCAGGCAGACACACGCACACGGGAGGCAGACTGCAGATGGGTGGGGCGCTGCCCCTGTCTTGCTGGGACAAGAAGGTTGCTCTGGGAGGTCTGGTGTATTTGCATTTTGGCTAGGTAGGACCTGCATCTCACCTTCCAGATAGACTGTGCTTTCTCCCGCAAAGCTGTGAGAGCAGGAAGTTTAACTACTTTCTTAGGAAGTTGCAATCAGAAGTTCATCCAGATAAATGTAGCTGAAGCAGACATCTCTACCCTGGGACGGTGAGCTATGCGGACAACAGGGATAGGTTTCCTTGCACTCTGGCTTCAGCTGGAGCTTGGCCAACAGGGAGCCCCAGCAGGATCTGGAGGCAGAAAAGTGAGGTCAGCATCCATTTGCCCTGATTCCCTTTCTGAGAGGTTGCCTCAGGCTAGCTATGTTCCTTGACCAAGTCACTGTTCCTCTCAAGGTGTTTCTCTGCATGACTCTCTCCTTCTGAGTTCCAGTAACTGTTGCTTTCCTTTGTGCTTTCAGGCACAGGCACGGTAAATGCTGTGCAGTTACTAACCTTGGGTTTCTGCACTATCCCCTGTGGCTCTACTAATCCCCTGTACCTTTGTAAATCTTCAAGTTGAGTGTGCCATCTGTTTGCTACTGGGACTCTTACTGATACACTCACCTAGACTGGACTTATACTAAAAGGTCTAATGAATGGGGATTTTTGCGGTCTCGAGGGATTATTTGGTTTCGAGGAACAGAGACTCACTCAGACTTTAAATTAAAAGAGGCCTGATTGAAAGGATACAGGAGAACTGAAAAACAAAGGATGTATGACAAGGTCAAATCATCCCCTTTGAGAACTACAAAGACTCTATTTCTTGACTTTTGTAGTTTCTTGTCTCTGTCATCTGTTCCATTTTCTCTATAGAGCAACCTTTTCTGTTTTTTCCTGATTCTTCCTTCATATCCCATCCCAAAACTTCATCTTGTGTGTGATTTTGTCTTGCCAAGATACTGACTTTATTTTTCACCTCCGACCTGGCAGTTGCCCTTAGTAATTAAGTAGAAATTATTGGACCATAAAGAAAATTAATAAACAACAAATAATATTGTAGTTATCAGTGAGGAGAGGAAAGCAAACTCAAATACCTTTTGGAAGAGGTAGAGTGCAAAACGAATCTTTGCAAATGATGGAAAGTTGGGTTGGTTGAGGTACGCACCTACCTATTTCTATAGAATCATAAATGGTGACGTTTGTCTACTGTGTACCCGTATTTCTCAGAAACGAGAGTCAAGTCCTCCAGGCAGTTAAAGAGAACATCGTTGTTCTCAGGCATGATATTTTAAGGACAACATGAAATGGGAGGCCAGAGTTTTCTGTACACAGTGGTCTAGGAACGCTGCCTCCCTCAAGTTGGTCTGAATGTCTCTGGGAGCTCAGAATATGTTTGTTTGAATCTTAGAATGGTGGTAAAGAACCCACAGCAACTTCATAACGGTTGAGTTTATTAGACTTCAACAGAGACTTCGAGTTGACAGGATGCTTTACTTTTCCATCTGGTGTGCCCAGGTCCTAGGAGTGAATTGGAGAAAAGAGTAGAGGACTAAAACTAGGTTGGTTTCAGCCAAGGTGACATTTATTGCTAAAAAGATCATTTACTTTAACACCATTATTTTACATGAGGAAATTAAGGCCAGGAAATGTAATTGACCTAGTCACACAGAGAGTTGATGTATCCTGTCCCAGCTACTCTTTAGTTAATTACCTGTAGTACACAAGATGTCTTCAAATCTAGGATGGCCAGGATAGAGGCAGACTTCAGTGTTCATGGAAAACCCTTGAGAGACTGACTTCCACAGTAGGTTGATAAGACATGAGGTTACCATATAATTTATTGTTCTAATTGGGGCCATTTTTAGAGTGAAAACAAGTGCTGTTAATAATTGGGCCAGAACATCAGGCAAAATCTGAGACTGTCTCTCTATGTAAGAGGCCATTCCAGAGAAGTGGTAAAGAGGAAACTTTATGCTAATCCATGAAACCAGTGAAGCCTGAAGAATAGGTGCCAATGTAATTAGGTCCTTGTCAGTGAAGTTTGTCAAGGTTCTAAGCCTCCACTTCCTGAAATCAAGAAGATGGACTCATCTTAAACACAGAGCTTTGGGTTGAGGTTCTTTATATAATTGGGGGTTTACTGTTTCCTTTGATGGGAAAGGAGAACCATTTATCTGTCAAATTATAGGCCACTAGTTTGAACAAAGATTTTATGGTATCAATTCCACCACTGATTTTGCTCTGTTCTCTTTTACTTCATTTAAAAAAATAAAAATAAAAAATAAGTAGGAGTAATGTAAGTCCTTTTATAGTGCAGATCAATTCTCTCATTTATCTCACTCCGTAAACAGTGGACCAAGCTACATAATGTTTCCAGGTCACTGGCCATTAACGCTTCTTCCATGTCTGTATCATGGCACCACTGTTAAAGTCTAGTGTTAATTGAACTCCAGCCCTAAACTGTAGAAAATAGGGCTGTATACCAAGTCCTTTGTCTCTCCTTTCCAATGTATATTCAAATAACGTGTTACTGTTATGCAAAAGAATAGGATCCTATGCCTTCCAGACAGAGCAAAAAGGAAGACAAGTTTCTGCTCAGGACTTGGTTTTATTTTTTTCAAAATACAAGCAAATGAACCTACTAACTAATAATTTCCAGAAAGAGCAAGATGGCTGAAAAATACCAAAAGTATAATTTCTCAATGGATAGACAACCTTCCTCAATTAATTGAAACCACCCCATCAGATAGATTATTTATTCATTCATTTGTTCTCTCTTTCCATCAATAACCCTTGAGTTCCTTTGGTCTGGCCCTAAGCTGAATACTAGGCGGTAGTTTATTTCATCATGTTAATTTTTGGTATATTTTTCTTCTAATCTATCCTGCCTAACCTATCAATGAAAAATATTATGGAAAATTACATATTTTTTAGCAGACTTAATAAAGTTTTTTCATGATCAAGGCAGTCAACTGTTAACACCTATTTTTAATATTTTTTTCACTTCAAAATCATATTTTCCATGTTGGCACAGAACTCTGCAGTGTCAGCCAAATATCTGTCTATATGCATGGATAGATTCAAAGGTTTTCTTTTGGAAAAATATTAGCCTAACTGCCGGGAACCATCATAGCTTTGGCCAACATTGAAGAGGAATGACTTTCTCTCTGGCCATCTCTGAATGACAACTTTTCTTCCCTCATTCCAGCTTTCTCAAGTGCCTGGCTAAATCTCCCTGCAGTCAAAAATAGTGTCTCATGCTTTCCAATGTCAGAAAATGCCCTTTGACATTTTCCAAGGTTTCCCTTCAGACATCTGATATTTGAAAGAGATAGTCCAGAGATGCTACCTGGTTCTTCTTCCAGCTTGCCTAAGTTCTGTTGCGCTAAAGCAGCTTCACAGCCAAAGGATCTACACATCATTGCATGCCCTTTGGGAAACTCTCAGAATTATATACATTGGAAGACATTCCAGGACCTTATTTTTAAGGACCTTATTTAATAAAACATGCTGTACACAGATGAAATTTAATGTTTAAACACAAAATTATATTTATATATAATTTTATACCCCTTTATATGTAATAAAAGGAATCTTATTTCTGTCATTTACCTTTCAACTTAGGAAAAAGGCACTACTCCCTGCTAATCCTCCCAAATTTAATATGAGTTCAGGCTGTTTCATATTTGACACCACTGGGAAAATATCAAAAGGAAGAAATTGTGGCAAAGCCATGGATTTAGGATTTTTTTGTTTGTTTGTTTGTGATACTACAAAATTGTAGTGTTTCCTGAGTTATTCTCTCCACTCCTCCTAATTTGGGGAAAAGGGGGGTGTTGCTGGACTACTCTTTGTGTCTTAACTCCCACAAAATCCAAGTAGAGGATTCTACAAAGCTTCTGCTATCAACTCTACTGTAACTAGTGGATCAGTGAAAGTTCAAAGACAAGAACACAATCAAGGTATGGAGTTTCTTGAAGGTCATGCTTTCTATTTCTTTTTAGGAGAAAATGTTGTACTAAGAAATTAAATTGTCAGTTTATTTTGAACCTAATTAATAGATAGTAAATAATTCTATTTGGTACATGTTCATCACTTAAAAACTAAACATAGAATCTAAACAATCCAATACTTAAGTTGAGAGGGATCATGGGAATGGAAGAAAGGAAAAGGACCATTTTGGAAAAGAGCTCATGTAAGTAAGTTGATATTAATACCGGTTAGACAGTTGAATTTTGCAAATTATTTATCTTCTTTTCTAAGTTACAACAGTATTAAGTTTATACCCATGGCAATGTCCCCAGAATTTGCATCCAGATGTTCTTTCTTGAATGGAAGAGAAAGAGACGAAAGGGATGCTTAAGGAATTAATTATCCAGAACTGTGGAAGTTTCACAGTATGTTACATTTGTAAGCATGTATAAACTTCTGTTTTGGGTAGAACTACAGAATTAGATCATCAAAAAATAATTTCTTATACAATTTCACACGATCTTTCCATAAAATGTTTTCACTGAGTTACAATTTAATTTTATACCTTCAAGACTTTATATAGAATCAATACACGAAAGTTCTCTCGAACACTTTCATAATTTCATAAAATGTCATAAAAACATTGTTTTATTTTACAAAATTTTTGTTTACTTCCTTTTATTAGACAAAGTTACAGTATAGCCAAATATGTTTCTCTTTTTGTCAAAGCTGCTAAAAATCTCCAAATTAGATTTATTGCCCAGCTGTAGCAATTCATTTAGTTCAAGTGCCTGGTGACTTTCATTTCTCTTATTTTAAAAGTTGGGCATATACATTTAGGTATGATAATTTGTATTTACCATATCAAAATGAAAAAGGTACAAATATGAAATAGATTAGGCATTTACATTCATAAATTCTATTTGATGGCTTTAAAAATATTCTCATTATCCAAGAGTCACACGGTTTTTGTTTTGTCTTTGAGAACATTTATAAGGCTGAAATATAATAATCTAATTGATATTATAAGTGGGAATCATTATAAATAGCAAGTTTGTTAAAAAATATACACACGTGTTTTCTCTGACACAACAGTTATTAGAGGTGATAATAAAATTAACTTCCAGTGTTTTGCCAAATTGGCCAATGGCTGGGAATAAATACTGGTTGCTTTGTTAATGTGTTTATTTTCACATTTTGCTAATGTGTTTATTTCATATTTTACCAATATGGTCTTCCTGGTTATTGGCCTTAAAAATAATTATGGAATAGATTTTGCTCAACATTTCCGAGTTCACCTTGGTAAATAAATACATTCTTTCTTTAACCATGTCTTGATGGAAAAAAGGAGTATATTTACACGAAGTAAGTAGCATATTATTCTGGGGAGAGATGAGCTTTGACTGAAAAGATGGAATTTTACTTTTACATGACAGCAGCTGTTCTGCAATATGTGTAGCAATATTGACTAATTTTGATTCTTGGAATAAGTATCTCACATTTCCTCCTTACTTCCAACAAAAGTCATGCTTAGGTAGGGACTACAGTTCCTAAGGATATTCACTTCATCAATATTAGATGTAATATCTATAACTAAATATATGTTTGATTTTATGGCTTACAATATTAATAAATAGGCAGGCAGCCAAAAATTTTGTCAACTTCTGTATCATTTAAGATCAAATTTGGCCACCTAGACAACAATAATAAAAGAAAACACAGACACACACAAATATAAAAATAAGTAGAAGGATAATTCTCTCTTAGCCTGAAAGAAGATCTGAGGTAGGCTACCTATGGTTCACGTAGTGGCTCCACAACATCTTGCTGTTCTCTCATCCTTATGATGTCATTTTATGGCCCATAATAGCTGCCTGCACTCCAGCCTTTGTGTCTACATTCCAGTCAGAAGAAAGGAGGAACAAGAGAAAGGCCTGCCTCCCTCCATTTTAAGGAAACTCCTCAGAAGTACCACATAACAGTTTCACTTATACACATTGGTCAGAATTTAGTCATATGATCACATCTCATTGCAAGGAAGCCTTTATCTTTGGTAAGTTAATTGGACACATTGCTACCCCAAATAAATGCAGGGGCCTGCTACTAAGGAGGAGGGAGAGAATGGATATTGTACCAGGCACTGCTTTGTTCACTGGATGAAGTGTATCATGCAATGGTTAAGGGCATAGGTTTGGAGTCAGGCTGCCTGGTTTCAGATTCTGGCTCCACCCATACTAGTTTTATAACCTTAAGCAAGTAACTTCACCTTTCAGTGCCTTGGTTTGTCAAGTGGAGTTGACAATGGAACCTAACCCATAGGGTTAGTGAAAAGAATATAAATCACTTAATACAGTGCCTAACAGAAAGAAAATGATCAGTGATAGCTATTAATGTGCTTTTTATGTATATTATCTCATTGAATCTTCAGAACTCTGAAGTACAAATTCTTATCCTCATTTTACAGATGAAGAATCCGAAAGCTGTAAAGGTTCAATAATCTCTACATGGCATTCAGTTAGCAAATGGCAGAAACTAGACCAGAGCCCAGGTCCCTTGACTTCAAATCTTTACTCTTTCTATAACGCAGACTGCTTCATTCCCAGATGTTGGAAATATGATATCGTAGCCTGGGTTTTCCAGAAAGCAAGTCCCAAGGCAAAATCTGGGCATCACTTGGTATCAAATGCAACTGATTCCTTAATCCCCAAGGACTGTCATATGAAAGTTCAAATGAACTGCTCCATCTCAGAACAGCCAGTGCTGGAGGAGGAAGAGAAAAAACAATTCACCAGCTCCTGTCTCCCATTTCTGAAAATATTCCTCCACATGTAGGTAGCAAGTGGGTCTCATGGTATCACGTTTCAGCACAATATGAAGGCCCCAGGGCAGAAGGTCAGATGCATGTATTACGGGTATGAGGCAAGGCATCATGGGGTTGTTCCCATGCAAAACTGATTGAAGCCCACCCAGAGCTGGTACCACAGAACTGGCTGAAGCAGAACCAGTGTCCACAGACTGTGGAGACAGGTGAGGTCAAAAGGATATGGGGAGTTCATTAGAAGAGTTCAACAAATCTGACAACTGATACTCCCTTAATAAATCTTTTATAGCTCTTAGCTTGCAGCTAGGTCAAACAGGATATTGCTTGGAGTAACTGTTTAGTTTGTGCTTATCCTTACAGGTTTAATAGCAGTTAAATATAAATAGCAGTAAATGCACTGTTGACTAAGGCACCATGTAGGTGGGGTTGCCAGGTAAAATAGAAGATGCCCAGTTAAATTTGAACTTCAGACAAACAATGTGTATGTTTGTTTCCAATATTTCATGGGCATCTAGTTAAATTTGGCTTTCAGGTAAACAATGAATAACTTTTTGCTGCAAATATGTCCCAAATATTACATAGGACATACTTATATTTGAAAAGCTGTTTGTTGTTTATCTGACAGTCAACCCTAATGTTAGCTCACGTGATCATTCCGGATCCTAACTAAGCACCCAGAACTGGCTCCACATAAAAGTAAGCAGATACATGTGATTGAAGAGGGTAACAGACCTTTTCTACTTAAAAAATCTTAGTGAGTTTGCAACATAGGAACTGAAATTTCTACCATTCGAATAGTAATTTCTATGATGTTTTGTCTGCAGAGATTTTAATTGAAATGTAAATAAAGTAACCCAGAAGGGTTCCTCCCATCTACTACCTACTACCAGGTTAGAATGGCTTAGTTGTCATCCTGTGGCTAATACAAGTGATGTCTTTCTCATAGAACACTGAAGGATTAGGAGAAACCCTGGAAAGTTAGATTTCACTTGGAGAGAATACTGGAGAAAATGATAATCTCTTCTATCATACAACTCCATAATTGGTGGTATTTTATTTGCACATTGCAGAATCCTAGAAGTTATGCAAATATAAATAGTCCCATTTTACAGATAGAAAATTTGAGACTGAAACATAAAGTGACTTGGCCAAGGTAGCATAGAGACTGAACATACATTTTGTGACTCGAGATTTCCTGCAATTTCTACATTAGGAGAGCTCATATTTATTCAAGTGACAGAGCCTCTAAACGTTATGATATTCTTTGGGTAACATCTACTTAATTCACAAGACTATATTATACGTACACAATATTAAAATCAGAATCATGAGCAAATATGTGCACATTTATAAACTGTCTGCAAAAATAAAAATGAGCCATCTACAAATCTTTCCAAGAATATTACTCTAGCAACTAATAAGCAATTTACAACCACCTTTTGAGAGAGGTACTGGTATTACCCTCACTTTGCACGTGAGAAAATGGAATAGAAAAGTTAAGTAACGGGCCTACAGTCACACAGCGACCCGACCCACTCTCCTTAGAAGCTGGACCACCTGTCACTACTGCAGTAGGGCTCATGGAGGAAAGGGTGTCTCATCCACTTTCTCTCCTCCCCCCAACGACTCATGGAAATATGTCTACCAACCACATACAGTATTCTTCTTGAAAGGATTTCTGAGTAATATTGTTTTCTTTGTCCTGTTATATTTCTTGTGATGTTTTAATGTGCCTCATTGGTTAGCAGCTTCCCAAGGGTGGTTCTTTTATCCAGCTTAATGGGAGCAAGTGTCCTAGCTCTAACGCAGATGAGTGCCTCCCTCCTGGATTATTGTAGTTCCTCCTATGATGGAAACTACACAGAGAGACAGCAAACCAAAATTTTGCAGCTGACCACCCCAAAATATGGTTTTATTGCTATTATTGGGACTCTTTTGTACCCACGGGTGGATGTGGTTTGAGCCAACGAAGACGGATGATGGTATAAACAGAGTAATCCTCCTTGCTCCCCTGAATACCCTGATCATATGATTTGGCAGGGTTCAAGTGGCAGACAGGTGGCATTCAAACCAGATGAACAGAGTTCAGTGAAGGGAATATATACAAGGGTGAGGGCAGGGTTGAGGGAAACCAACAGGGGATAGTGAAACCCTCCTGTGCTAGAAACACCAGGGTGCTGCTACAATCTCTATGACCTCTAAGAGGAGGGGGAAGTTACAGGAACCTGGAGACGTCCACCCAACAGGGGCTGTGGCATTTGATTGAGGAAAGCGGTCACTGTCAAACCATGACCTGGCAGGGTAGAAATAATCTCTGTCTCTTTCTCCTTCCTTCTGAGCTTTTGCTGGGGATGCTCATCAGCCAAACCCAAGCAGAAATCAGACAGCCAAGGAGCCAAATAGATGCAGTCCACAGAGGTCAGCCTCTTGGAGGCACGAAGCAGGGTAGAGGAGGGTAGAGAATATATCTAAATCAGGGAAATGGAGACGAACCAGTACAATTGTACTGCAATCTATGATAACCATATCTTTGAAATGACTCAATTTGCTCACGTTTTGTTAAACACAGTGAGTACACGGCGTCTAACAATTGTGGGGAGTTACTTATAACCGGATCTTAAGGGTACAGCATGGTTAAAGTTATCCCTCTTGTCTATACATATTGCAGATGCAGTCCGTAAAATTTCTGAATTCATCTTTGAAGAAGAACTGTACTTTTTACACAAGGTTCTTAAAGGAATCACTACCATATCAAAAACATTATAGTATGTTCACTAAAGGCTATAATTAATTTTGTACAACCTATAGACTTTGAAATGCCTTGTTGAGAGGCCAAAATTTCTGATGTTTTCTGGAAGGAAATTTACCTGACAGGCAAGACAGGGATGTTATTGTGGGTTAATAGCTGTCCATGTGATTCACCAGTGTAAGCAAATTCCTCACCATTGGACTCTCAGACGGTATATCAAATAATTAGAAATTCCTTTTTATGGCTTAGTGGTTTATTGTTGCTTTTTTTTTTTGTAAAATACAAATGCCCTGAGAATTAGAACATCATTCTTTCATTTAATTCTTCTGTCATTAAACACTTACTTATTGTTGCTGTTAGTAGTTAGACATTAGAGTAAAAGCATGAACAAGACAGTCCTTATTCTCAAGGTGCTCAGAATCTAGTGGAGATTAGGCAAAGTCATCAATGACTCCAGAACTGGTTGACAGATGCGATGGTAGAAGTATCACAAGATACTATGGGGGAATATCTAACTTTCGTGGAGGATGGAAGAGGGAAGAAGGGTGGTAAAGATAAAGAAAGACTCTTCACAGCTGAAGTAAGACATGAACTGAAGATAAATGAGAGTGCATCAGGTGGATAAAGTAGAGGTGAGGGTAGAAATTAGATTTTGCAGGAAAAAAATGGGCCCTTCATCAGATCATACCCAGAGGATATGAAACTAGAGAGTACTCTGAGGTCAAATGATGAAGGACCTCTAATGCCATTCTAAGGAGTCAAGGAGGGATTAAGTGGAGGAGTGTCTCTTTAATATTTTAACCACAGAAAAATCATCCTTGAGACAGTGCAGAGGGTTGAGTGGAGGAGGCAAGACTAGAGAAAGAGTCAGTTAAGAGGACCTTGCAATGGTTTTAGAGAGAGATGAGAACATGTGAGCTAATGAGGTGGCAGTGAGAGTGGAGAGGATGGAGGGATTCTAAAAGCATTTAGGAGGTTATTGGACATGACTTTGTAACTCATTTGCTGTGGTGAAGACTAAGAGAGAGTATGAATAATTGAGGAAGAAAGAATCATGATTAGAATCATACCCATGTTATTGTCTTGGGTGACTGGGAAGAGGCTGTAGCATCAGCTGAGATGAGAAATACAGGAGGAAGAGATTGTCTGCAAAGGAAATTGGTTGAATTTGGTTTTAAACCTCTTGAGATCGAGCCTGGGACTGGGGTCTGAGGGACTTGTCAGAGTATGGGTGTTAATAAAAGAAGTGGGTCCAGAAGGACTCTCCTCAAAAGACTACGTGGGGTAAGCACAGAAGAAGTTTAAAGATTAATCGTTGAGGAAGCACCTCTATTTGAGGAACGTGTGAAGAAAGAGGAGTACATAGATGAGAACCAGAGTTGACTGGGGTCATGGAGAGAAGAGTTTTTAAGGGAAAAGTGGTCTACAATATCAAATGCTACAGAGAGAGGGTGTATTAATTAGGATCCATTTGGCTGCAAGTAACGGCATAAAAGTGAGTTATGTTATTACAAATGATTTATCCAGAAGTCTGAGGTGGGCGGTCTCTGGTTTTGTGACCACTTTCCATCCTTCTGCTCTGCCACTGTCAGTGTGTCAAAAATATCTCCCTAAGGGTCATAGGCTGGACACTCCAAGAAACTGAGAGCATCCCAAGCAGAAAGCAAGGGGAGTGGGGACAGTAAAGCATTCTCTTTGTGCACCTCATTCTCTTCCAGGAGGAAAGTCTTTCCCAGGGGACACATCAGACTTCTTATGTCTCATTGACCAAGGCTCATTCCCACTCCTAGATTAATCATTGACAAAGTGGAAGGAACTGCTGTGACTGGTTAGATCAATCATGACTCATCCCCGAGGGCTGGGCCAATAAAATCGTTCTGTTAGGGAGAAGGGTGGGAAAATGACAGTTTTCATCGTCTCTCCTACAGGAGTTTAGGAAGAAAAGTACTGAGGAGAATCCACCGGATTCAGCAATTAGGAGCTTATTGGTGGGCTCAGAAAGAGAAGTTTCTGTGGGGGGCTGGGTTAGGGATTGGCACCGGAGCCAGATTACAATGGGTTGAGCAGTGTATGGAAGTAGGTTGTGGACTACTCTTCAACTAAATGTAAATAAGTTTATCAATCCTTTCTGAAAACATATCTTTATGAATGGAGAGATGGCAGAAAGTATCTAAGGGTTCAAGGAAGGAGAAACCAAGAAAGAAGAAGTTGGAACATGGAAGGCAAGTTTTGCCCAATTCATCATTTGAACAAGGACCTCTCTTTGGCAAGGAACATGGTTTTCTCCAAATTTCTCCAAATTTAAATTTCTCCTCATTGCTAAGCTCAGCCACAGACTGTAATTTTTGGAAATCTGAGTCAGCAACGAGAAAGAGAGGTTGTTCTTAGCTCTGAATAGAGCCACACTATTCCCCAGCTGTGTACTATTGGGGGGAAAATGTGATTAAAATGTTGCTACAAAGCACTTAAATTAGCTAGGAGGAGATTCAATTTTGAACTCTTTCCAGGATTTTTAATAGAGAGATTATATATTTCATTAAAAATATAAGGATAAGGCAGAGGGTGGAGTGATACATCTTATTGAATAAAAGCATAGATTGTCTACTAACGCAAGGCACTGCATTTTTTTTTCCTCTGGCACTTAAGAATAGTTTATGTGTGTCTGAATCAGCCTCAAAATGAATCTTTTCCTCTTTCTGCCCATCACTGAGTAGAGTAGTAGGTAGTCTCTTCTTCATATCAATCAACCTGAGAACATATACATAATCAGCTAATTTTTTTTGGTTGGTGAATCCCTTTTTTTGGTCTCTTTTGTTTGTTTTTTATGGCTTTATTTTTATAGCAGTTTTAGGTTCACAGCAATATTGAGCAGAAGATGCGGAGATTTCCCATACATATACTCCCTGCCCCTGTACACACACAGTCTTCCCTATTATCAACATCCCCTACAAGAGTGGTACATTTGTTATAATTGATGAGCCTACATTGACAGATTATCACTCAGAGTCCATATTTTACACTAGGGTTCATTCTTGGTGTTGTACATTCCTTGGATTTGGACAAGCATATAAAGACATGTATCCATCGTTATAGTATCATACAGAATATTTCTGCCCTGAAAATCCTCTGTGCTCCCCGTATTCATCCTGCCCTTCTGGCTCCACTGATTTTTTTTTACTGTCTCCAGACTTTTGCCTTTCCTAGAATGCCATGTAGTTGAAATCATACAATCATATGCAGCCTTTTTAGATTGGCTTCTTTCACTTAGTAATATGCATTATAGGTTCCTCCATATCTCTTCATGGCTTGATAGCTCAATTCTTTCTAGTGCTGAGTAATATCCCAGTATCTGGATATACCACAGTTTATCTATCCATTCACCTACTGAAGGACATCTTGGTTGCTTCCATGTTTTGCAATTATGAATAAAGCAGCAGACATAAAACAAACATAAGGAGCCAATCTTCTCGGTTGATGAGTTGTCTCATGCAGCTCTGGTCACTAGAGTCTTAGCTTTTCAGCTTAAGAAAATATAAAGCAGTAGGAGAAAAGTTGTGTCTTGTAGATAAATTTACTGGTCAAAGTACACAAAAGATAACAGATGACCTCTTTTCCCTGTTGCATGGCACTATGTCTAAACATGTGTTTTAGTGAAAGAATCTTAAGTACAGAGATGTTAAATACAGACTAATTCAGTCTGATTCTATCTGGCTGGCGCTTTTTTGAGCTGCATTAACCAATTTGGAACAGAATTCACTCTGGGCTTTAACAATTTAGAAGCATAAAGTATCAGAGATGAAGGAATCTAAGCAATCATCTGATTAATATGAGAAAACAGATATCTAGTAATCTTTGTCAGATACAGCCCCAAACTAGAATCTGGGTCTCCTGACTTCAATTCAGCTTTTACTCTATTTTATCTGGTGTCCTCACTTTCCCAATATCTTATCTAATTAAGACAAAATCCTAAGAAAATCTTAGAATCTAAATTGTTGTCAAGCTCACTTTAATTCTCAGGTGATTCAAGTAGCTTAAAACCCACATTGCTCTGCAGCTCTTGTTCTAGGCAATGAGAAGCAGCCAGCTCAGAAAAGCTTTATTCACGTAGAATTGCTAAAGGAAGGGTAAGTTGCTATTTACTTACTTATCCAGTCCCTTGAATTTCTTTTTTTAAACTGAAAGTTAAAGAGGACTTCATCTAGTTCTTATAATTATTCTTTCTCGCAATAACAGGCCAGAAGCTAGGCACTGTAGCAGTCAGGGTTTTGGCTGCAAGTAACAGATATCAAACTCTGGCTAATTTGAGCGGAAAGTAAAATATAGTAAAAAGATATTGGATAGCTCCTAAACTCTCCAGAAGGAGTAGGAATCAAGTTTAGAGGATACACATCAAAAGAAAAGCTGAAAATCATGCCATGGAACTAGTTCTATGAGCACACCCTGCTGCTGCTGCTGGGTGGGAGACATTGTTGATGGCTTTCCCTGAATCACCAGAATTGAAACCTTGGGTGTTGCTGCTTTCCCTGATGACTCCGGAAATTGGATGTAGCTGCCGTTCCAGCTACCACCCATCACCATGAGGTATTTGGTTCAGTCCCTTCTCGTATCTCTAGTCTCCAATTTAAAGTCTGGGGCACTTGCATCTGATTGGCAGAAACTTGATCATGTGCCAATGTCCTAGCAGCAAAGGAGGCAGGAAAAGCTAGTGTCTGGCGTATTCAGTTTCTACAGTGAGAGGTTAACTTTTCCTCGTAAGGTGAGTGGTTCAGATGCTGGGCAGCCAAAAAGAAGGACAAATGTTGACTATAGGGACCTATCACAGTAGTTTCTTTAAAGTTTTTTAAAAATTTAATTTAAAAATTAAAAAATATTTTTAAAAATTAAAAATTTAAACATAATGTTGATATACAACATATCAGTTTCAAGTGTATCATTTTAACTCTTATTTATTGTTTTGAGTGGGCAATATATTTAATCGGTTGCAAAATTCAAAAGAGAAGAAAAGAAATATAGTAAAAAACAAGTCTTCCTCTCACCTGACTCTCAGACATCCACTTCACCTGCCTTGCATGTTTTACTGTCACCAAAATTCACTTCCGCTCCCTGGAGAATTATATCTCCCCACTGCTGCCCCATCCTTTGAAGTCAGGCTTGGCAATGTGATTTGCATAGGTCAATGAAATGTAAGCCTAAGTGGCCAGAGCACTTATGGGCTGAAGCTTAAAAGCCAGTTTAGGTTTTTTCCTCATTTTCTTCCCTTCTACCATGTTGACTGTCAGTATTCAAGGTGGCGCCAGCCTGGGTTCCAGAGTGTGCTAGATATTTTATACTTGCCTCCACAGATTCCACCCTATCCATGATAGTCTGTGCCCTGGGAGGCTGCCTTTTAGGGACTATAGCAGCAGACGCCCTGTCCTCTGTCTTCTGGTTGGGTTTGACTAATGGGAGGTACTGGCCAGACATCAGAGGGCAGAAGGAGAGTGGTGATGGGATATTTATTCTCTCACTCCCTCCCTTCCAGGTCTGCACGGGCTGGTTGCATTCCTCTACCAAATATCTCCAGCTCCTCTTGGGTAGCACCTACTCTCCTGAGGTTTTGGGAGCTGCTGTCATTGGCCCTAGGGTTGGTACCTTCTTTTGTTGATTTCCCTCAACCTTATCCCTCACCTTTTGTAAATAGTCTGTTTATTAAGCTGTCCTTAATTAATTATTTGAGTATGTCATCTGTTTCCTACAGAACTCTGACTGATACACAGAGTGAAGGACAGCTATCATGAACAGAAGACCCTTCCACCAACCAGCGTTGGTCATGTAGCATGAACACTGAGATTTCTGAGTTGTTTGTTTGTTACCACAGCACAACCTTGTCTACCCTGACTAATACCCCATGTTTCTAGTTTCATATAATGCAGTTATATTTTAACCAGAAATTGATGTCACAATCACTGTGGAGCTTAATAAAAATAGACGTGCTCGGGTTCTATTCCTAGAGCGTCTAATTCAGTAAGTCTTAGGTGGGGCCCAGGCTTTGTATTTTTTTTTTTTTTTTCAGGCTTTGTATTTTTAATCAGCTCTAAACCACTGGTTTTGAGGATTTCCAATATTAAGAATATTTCTCACATTGGCCTATGGTTGTTTAGATATACATTATGACTTATGGCATATGGGGCTATATTAGTCAGGGTTCTCCAGAGAAACAGAATCAATAAAAATGTACATCTATATATAGAGAGAGATTTATTTCAAGAAATTGGCTCATGCAATTATGGAGGCTGCTCGTCCAAAATCTGAAGTCCAAGTCTGAAAGCTGCCTGCTGGTGGAATTTCCTCTTGTTCAGAGGTCAGTCTATTGTTTTATTCAAGCCTTCAACTGATTGGTTGAGGACCACTCACATTATGGAGGGAAATCTGCTTTACTCAAAGTCCATTGATTTGAATGTTAATCTCGTCTAAAAACACCCTCATGGAAACATCCAGAATAATGTTGGATATCTGGGCATTGTGGCCCAGCCAAGTTGACACATAAAATTAACCATCACAGGGAGTCATGTGACACATGCATAGGATTAAATGCAAATAATAGAAGGGACTGGTAACCTGATTCCATTGGCAGAAATGGTAAAAAAAAATTGGATACGTGTCGGTATCTGTATCCGTCAGTGTCAGTCAGATTAGACACTGGCTAAAGTCTAAGTAGAAATTCTACATTCACTATGTGTATATAATTTCCCTTAAATCTATACAGAGCAATTCTAACTGTGTAGCTAGATCTGTCTGTTTGGCATCAGACAGACTTAGTTTTGAGCCCTTGATTCCACTCTTTGTTTGCTGTGTGGATTTGGACCAGCTCCTTGAACTCTTTTGGCTTTGGTTTTTCTCATCTATAAAATATTTTCTTTAATGTGAAGATTAAATTAGAAAATGTATATAAAGCATTTAGTACAGTACCTGAAACATAGTTGATGCCCAATATGGGTATTATTAAATATATAGCTTTAAAAAAGATTGAGTGCAAAATTGCATTATAGTTCATAGTCATGTGAAAAGAGACAAACCACTGTGAAGTCATTCAGATATTTTTTCTTTGAAAAATTGAGAAACGGTGGTAATGTAACTCATCATTTCCAGACTTTGATGTGCACACACCATGATAGGGCTCCTGGAAGTGAGGCAGAAAAAGGGGGCTTGGCTAGGTGGGTGGGAGAACAGCTCAGATGTCTTAGCCTTCACAAACCTTATGTCTGGGAACAGTTTCAGATTTGGGATAGTTACATGAATGTATTGGCAAAGAATCCTTCTCTCCTTTAACTAAGTACAAATGATTCATTCCTAACCTTAATGAGAAAAATGAGAAAGGAAATGTGAGCCCAGCGTTGGCAGGAAGAGTCTATGTACATTGTTTTCTGCCTTTCAGCAATCAAGACTGTGGTGTATTGTATAAATCCAGCCTCAGCTTCCCCTCGTCTGCAAGGCAAAGAAAAACCGATGCTCTTGAACCAGGGATACATTCAGTTCAACACAAACAAGAGCCAGGGAAGAGATTAGCAGCAATCTTGTAGTTTTGACAGGTAGAGGTAACCAGAGCTAGCCATGTGGTCCCCTGGATCATAATCTTGACTTTGCCTCATCATCTTCATTATTTGCAGCACATCTTATGGGCAGCTACTAACATTCTGAGATCATCAGTTTGTGATCATCACAATGTCCTTGTTATACTGGTTTAATCCCATGCTGCTTAAAAGACAGGGAATCCAAAACAGCAATCTTAAAACTTTTTGTGTAAAATTCCATAGCTTCCTACAGTACTCTGCTACTGTTCCTAAGAAAGTTTTTGGATAGAACAGCCGATAAATATTTCCGCCTTTGTGTAATGCTCTTAGCTCTTTCTTTACTCATCACATTTTGCTTTGCTCTATTGATTACCTAGGTGCCAGGATATTGGTATCAAGGTTCTGGTGAGAACTACTTTGGATCTTTTAAATGTCTGGTCACCTTCTAAATACTGATGAGGATTTTTCAGAAACACTCCTCTGTTTCATGTTTTCCTGTTCTTAAAAGTAGAAACACAAAAAAGTGTGCCATGAACTAAGTGCAAGATAAAGTCAGCGGGGGGGGGGGGGGTCATAAATATTTCACAACTATACACCATTCTATCATCTTTTAGAAGGTTACTGATTATGTTTTTGAGAGAAACCTCCCTCTAGAAGCATCAACACATCGTTTGCTCTTATTGTTTTCAGGGGTCTTTCTTCCTCTGTTCCTTCCTTTCCTCCACTACCCATTTCTTCAGTAAAGATAATGTGGTACAGGAAAAAGGAAGAGCTGGTGGATAAATCGGGAAGGAAATCAGTAGGACTCAATCCTCCTCAGTCACATGGTCTAACATTTGGACTCTGCAACTCCAATGGACTTTTGTGAGACACAATGAAATAGAACTACATCATCTCTAAGTTTTTCCAGCTCTGTAATTCCATAAACCCCAAGAAGTATTTAAACAAGGATGTTACCTTCTTCAAATGAGGAAATGCCAGAGTTACATAATATGCTGCTTCATCCAAGGTTATCCAAGGCTATCCCTTAGTGGGACATAATTGTATCCCTGTTTTTGAGGAACTGGGTATTAATGGACATTTGAAAAATAAAGACTATTCAAAATATTGATATACAACTTATTACTATCTTAAAGAGTTATCTTTTTGTTTTGCATTTTTTTTGTGATTTTCACCCCTTCATGTACTTTTTAAAATTGAATATAGTTCCCTGTGTGATACAGTAGGACCTTGTTTATTCATTTTATATATACTAGTTTACATCTGCTAACCACAAACTCCCACTCCATCCATCCCCCACCTCCCATCCCTCTTGTGTTTTGCATTTTTTTTTATTGTGGAAAAAAACACACAATGAAAAATTTACCATCTTAACCATTTTTAAGTGTTCAGTTCTGTGGTGTGAAGTATATTCACGTTGTTGTGAAACAAGTCTTCAGAACTTTTCCACCTTGCAAAACTGAAATTCTATATTTATTAAATGTTAATTCCCCTTCTCCCCCCTCACCTCAGCCCCTGGTAGCCATCATTCTACTTTCTATTTCTATGAATTTCACTAATTTAGATACCTCATAGAAAGGAAATCACACTGTACTTGTCTTTTTTGTGACTGGCTTATTTCAATTAGCATGATGTCCTCAAGGCTCATTCAAGCTGTAATATGTGATGAGATTTCCTTCCTTTTAAAGGCTGAATAATATTCTATTACATTTATATATCACATTTTGTTTACCTATTCATCAGCTGATGGACATTTGGGTTGCTTCCACCTCTTGGCTATTGTAATATTGTTGTTTCCGAAATATTGAAATTTAATTTAAATTTCACTTTCTGATTCACTCTGGCGGATTTAATAAACACAATACCATCTGCAAGGCACATCTGACAATCAGAGAGAGTGTGTATCATGAGAAGAGAGCTGAAGGCAGAACCCTAGGGAACCCAACCCCTTTAAGATGCCAGCAGATGAAGAAGAATGATTCTGAGAAGGACGGATCATTGAGAAAGAAGAAGCCCAGGGGAAGGGGGCATTTCCAAGGGGAAGCAGACAAATGTTAGAGATTGCAGGGAAGCCAAGTACGATAATGACAAAAGGGGGTCGGTAATAAGAAAGCTGTGAGGATTGTTTGCAATTTCAGAAGAGGTGAGAAGCTTGACAAAAGTGGGCAGGGGAGTGAGTGGGAAAGGAGAAGGTAGAGAAATCTGTTGAAGACCACTCAACATTTAGGCATGAACAAAGGGGAAGAGATTTAGAGTAGTTAAAGAAGATGTAGCGTTTTTTGTTTGTTTGTTTTGTTATTGTTGTTTCTTAAGCTACAAGAGACTTGAGAATGTTTACATGCTGGTTTCAGTACAGCTGTTGTTACATGAAAAACTATCCCCGAACTGAACAGTTTAAAATAACTTTTTATTTGGCCCCATAATTTTGTGGGTCAAGAATTCAAGAAGGGTTTGGCTGGATGGTTTGGCTTTGAGTTAGGCGGTGTCTGAGACTGGAGGGTCCAGTCTCACCCACACGTGTGGTGCCTGGTGCTCCTTGGAACCTTTCTCTCCTCCAGGGCCTCTCAGTGTGGGTTGGGCTTCTCACAGAATAATCACACTCATTACATGATAACTCCCTTTCAAGAGCGATTATTCCAAGAGACGCAGATGGAAGCAGCAAGGTTTCTTTTGACCTAGACTTGAAAGTCAGAGAACATCATTTCCACTGCTTTCTATTGGTCATGCAAGTCATTAAGGCCCACTTATCTTTAAGAGGAGTGAAGGAATAGACACTAACTCTCTGAGGGGATGGGATGAACCCAAAGAGAGGG
Organism: Balaenoptera physalus; assembly: GCF_965194825.1. NCBI lineage: Eukaryota > Metazoa > Chordata > Mammalia > Artiodactyla > Balaenopteridae > Balaenoptera > Balaenoptera physalus. The sequence continues at coordinate 39,969,910 of NC_138883.1, forward strand.
AAGGACATGATGGTGGCCATCTTGGAAACAAGTAGAGAAAGAGGGTTTGACGTTATCCAGGGACCTGAGGTTGCAGAAGTGGATGAGACTTTTGAGATTGGATACCCGAAGATGGGTACATTGAAAAGTGTTTGTCAAGAGGAGGGAGCTCCTTTCATGACACTATAATCCTTTATAAGGCACACACTGGAAGGTAACCTAAGGATGTTTTTCAGTGTGTTGCAAAGTCTCAGAGTTCAACCTACTTTTTTCAAGCAGCTGGGCCTCCCTGAGAGGAAGTTCAGGTACTTAGTGAGCCCTTTGTTAAGCCAAAGGGTACTATGGAGAGTCACAGAGTAAATACACTAAATGGTCTACTGCCATTCTTTGATCTTCTGAACATTCCCATCTTAAGTGCATGCTGAGGTAACCTCTGTGGTGAAAGGTCTTCCTTTGACCACACAGGAAGTAACGCTTCTAATAAAGCTAGTGTTCTTTCTCTTTGAGAGGAAGTGTAGTTACAGAGTTAAGATAACTACTCCATTTACTAGCAATGTGATCTTGGGGCAAATTGCTTGACTTCCCTGATCATCAGTTTTCCCATCTGTACAATAGGCACCAATAACCTCACAATAACCTCAAAGCGTTGTTGTGGGAATAAAATAATCCACGTTAAGAGGCACTTAGTGAGCTCTCAGCAAAGGAGAGGTATTTTCTTTTTTTTAATTTTTATTTTTTTTAAACATCTTTATTGAAGTATAATTGCTTCACAATGGTGTGTTAGTTTCTGCTTTATAACAAAGTGAATCAGCTACAGATATACACACGTTCCCATATCTCCTCCCTCCCGCATCTCCCTCCCTCCCACCCTCCCCATCCCACCCCCCAGGCGGTCACAAAGCACCGTGCTGATCTCCCTGTGCTATGCGGCTGCTTCCCACTAGTTATCTATTTTACATTTGGTAGTGTATATATGTCCATGACACTCTCTCATCCTGTCACATCTCACCCCTCCCCCTCCCCATATCCTCAAGTCCATTCTTTAGTAGGTCTGTGTCTTTATTTCCATCTTGCCACTAGGTTCTTCATGGCCCTTTTTTTTTTCCCTTAGATTCCATATATATGTGTTAGCATACTGTATTTGTTTTTCTCTTTCTGACTTACTTCACTCTGTATGACAGACTCTAACTCCATCCACCTCATTACAAATACCTCCATTTCATTTCTTTCTATGGCTGAGTAATATTCCATTGTATATATGTGCCACATCTTCTTTATCCATTCATCCGATGATGGACACTTTGGTTGCTTCCATGTCCTGGCTATTGTAAATAGAGCTGCAATGAACATTTTGGTACATGACTCTTTTTGAATTATGGTTTTCTCAGGGTATATGCCCAGTAGTGGGATTGCTGGGTCGTATGGTAGTTCTATTTGTAGTTTTTTAAGGAACCTCCATACTGTTCTCCATAGTGGCTGTATCAATTTACATTCCCACCAACAGTGCAAGAGTGTTCCCTTTTAGGAGAGGTATTTTTATTATTAAAACTATATGTCTTCAGATGAGCTCCTCAGTTTCATCTTTGGGTGGGAAACAGAAGTTTAGATCATTTAACAGCCAAGGGCATTTGCTGGAAAAGCTGGAAATCACTCTGACTTACTCTCCACAAACGCTGCACTTTGAACAGAGTGGAATTTTACCTCGTGTGCCACAAAAGCTTTACAAGCATCTCCAAGGGCTAGTTTACAAGGAGAAAGTATCTTGGGCACTTATATTAGATAATAAAGCCTACTGAATCAGAGGGGTAAGAAAGGGACTTTGAGAGTCTGTCTAGTTTGCTACCACTTCAGCTCCAGACGTGTGAGAATATGCCTTTGTGCAATAGCTCCCTCCTCCCGCAGCCAGCCCTGCCTTCCCTGGATCCAGCTGAGCTCCTGGAGCCCAGTCTGGCCTGGGTGAGAGCCCCAGGCCTCCTTCTTACCCAGGAGCAAAGTTGGCACAATGATGTTCACCAATCTTTGGCCTTATTTTAAAATGAGATATGACAATAGAGCACTTTGACTAGCATTTTTATAAATACTATAAAAGAAAATCTTCCTTGGGCCAGTTTCAAGAATGTAGGGCCTTGTGCTGGTAATTAATGATGTGGAACTGACCTGATCTCTTTGCTTTGGCTGCCAAATACCCATGACTGGTTGTAACCACGTTATTGGTTCCTCAGCCTTCCCCAAGCCCTTCACAATATTCAGGTTTCTGCAGCTAGAGTCTTTCTACACATGACACTGAGCACTGCCAGAGCCTGCCATTACCCTCCGGAGTCCAGACTAGACACAGCCTGCCCTCCAAGCTTCCCCAGTGCCTGCTTCATCTCCTGCCCTTGCCGTGAAAGTGCAGGGGACTCAGGCAGGTCCTCCATGGCTTCCCTCCAGCCTGGGCATGACCAGGGCCTCTTTCTTCCTCACCTGCTAGGTAGGGTTTCCTGACCCTTTCTTCCATTCTCACACTCTTCATACCCCCGTTAACTCTCAGAAAGACAGAGCTTCTATGTACGCTTAGCCTTTTTTTCTTCTTGCTGGAAAAAAACAAAAGGAAGAAACTCTGATTCTAGCTCTTAATCCAAAATGATTCTGCCCAGAATGTCAGGAAAGGGAGATGAAATGATGGGGGGTGGGGATGGGGACAGGAAGTAGGTGGTTAGCTAATTATAAGTAGCAGCAAAAAGGTTGAGGTCAACAGGGCTCACCAGTCATGTGACAGTAGGTGCTTATCTCCAGGTCAGACGGCCAGACCCTTGTAGGCCAGGCCCATGTGTTCTTTTGTTTTTTTAAACTATTATTTTATTATTATTATTGTACATATCACATAACTATTTGAAGTAAAAAAGAATTAGAGGTCAAAATTTATATTTGATCCATCATTCTAAGAAATGTTTTCATTTGTCTTAGCTTGGGTTCCCCCCATTCACAGTGTTCCTCAGGCTTTTTAAAAAAAATTTTTTTATTAACCCCCAGAGGAATTCTTGAGACATTTTTTCCTAATCACCCACCTCCCCATGAATTTTTTTGTATTTTTTACTACATATATTTTTATTGAAGTATAGTTGATGTATACTATTATATAAATTACACTTGTACAATATAGTGATTCAAAATTTTTAAAGGTTATACTCCATTTATAGTTACTATAAAATATTTACTATATTCCCTGTGTTGTATGATATATCCTTGAAGCTTATTTTATTTTATTTTATTTTTTTAGGGGGAAAATAGTATAAGCTCTCTTTTTTTTTATAACATCTTTATTGGAGTATAATTGCTTTACAATGTCGTGTTAGTTTCTGCTGCATAACAAAGTGAATCAGCTATATGTATACATATATCCCCATATCCCCTCCCTCTTGTGTCTCCCTCCCACCCTCCCTATCCCACCCCTCTAGGTGGTCACAAAGCACCGAGCTGATCTCCCTGTGCTATGCAGCTGCTTGAAGCTTATTTTAAACCTAATAGTTTGTACCACTTAATCCTCTACCTCTATATTGCCCCTCCCCCCTTCCCTCTCCCCACTGGTAACCACTAGTTTGCTCTCTACATCTGTGAGTCTGTTTCTCTTTTGTTATATTTACTAGTGTGTTGTATTTTTTAGATTCCACAAATAAGTGATATCATACGGTATTTGTCTTTCTCTGTCTGACTTATTCTAATTACCATAATGCCTCCCAAGTCCATCCATGATGCTGCAAATGGCAACATTTCATTCTTTTTTATAGCTGAGTAGTATTCCATTGTACATATATATACCACATCTTTATCTATTCATCGGTTGATGGATACTTAGGTTGCCCCCATATCTTGTCAATTGTAAATAAGGCTGCTATGACCATTGGGGTACATGTATCTTTTTGAATTAGTGTTTTTGTTTTTTTCAGATATATACCCAGGAGTGGAATTACTGGGTCATATGGTAGTTCTATTTTTAGTTTTTTAGAGAAATGTCCATACTTTTTTTCACAGTGGCTGCACCAAATTACCTTCCCACCAACAGTGTACGAGGGTTCCCTTTTTTCCACATCCTCACCAACATTTGGTTTTTGTGTTTGGACGATAGCCTTTCTGACAGGTGTGAGGTGATATCTCACTGTGGTTTTGACTTGCATTTCCCTGATGATTAGTGATGTTGAGCATCTTTTCATGTGCCTGTTGCCCATCTGCAGTTCCTCTTTGGAAAAATGTCTATTCGGTTCTTTGGTGCATTTTTAAATGTTTGTTCTTTGATGTTGAGTTTTATGAGCTGTTTATATATGTTGGCTATTAACCCCTTATCGGTCATATCACTTGCATATACCTTCTCCCATTCAGTATGTTTTGTCAATGGTTTCCTTTACTTTGCAAAACCTTTTAAGTTTAATTAGGTCTCATTTGTTTATTTTTGCTTTTATTTCCTTTGTTTTAGGAGATAGATCCCAAAACATATTGCTACAATTTATGTCAGAGTGTTCTGCTATGTTTTCCTCTAGGAGTTTTATGGTATTTGATCTTATAGGTAGGTCTTTAATCCATTTTGAGTTTATTTTTGTATATGGTGTTAGAGAATGTTCTAATTCCATTCTTTTACGTTTAGCTGTCCAGTTTCCCAGCACCACTTACTGAAGAGACTGTCTTTTCTCCATTGTATATTCTTGCCTCCTTTGTTGTAGATTTTTTTAAAAAATTTTTATTTATTTATTTTTGGCTGTGTTGGGTCTTCGTTTCTGTGCGAGGGCTTTCTCTAGTTGCGGCAAGCGGGGGCCCCTCTTCATCGCGGTGCGCAGGCCTCTCATTATCGCGGCCTCTCTTGTTGCGGAGCACAGGCTCCAGACACGCAGGCTCAGTAGTTGTGGCTCACGGGCCCAGTTGCTCCGCGGCATGTGGGATCCTCCCAGACCAGGGCTCAAACCTGTGTCCCCTGCATCGGCAGGCAGATTCTCAACCACTGCGCCACCAGGGAAGCCCCTTTGTTGTAGATTAATTGACCTTAAGTACATGGTTTATTTCTGGGCTCCCCCAAGAATTTTTAATACCTGAGGTGTATTGTAAATTTGTTAGTGTACTGTGTGTATATCTGTACATTTTTGGTATAACGTACACTTTATGTATAAAGCATAGATACACACACAGCACACTAACAACTTCACCCAGATAACCAAGTCTCACCCCTTTGGAACTCTATCACCCCTGTTGAACACGTATGCCCCAGAACCAAACCAAGACAAGGCAAGTAGTTAATTTAGGAGATGAAGAAACCTCAGTGAAGTGGGACAGTGAGACAGGAAGGAAGGAAGCCAAAAGAGCATGAGTTAGAGCAGGTGCCACTGGCCTGTCATCTGACAGGCGTGCTCTGCGAACCAGGGTGCAACTCCCACCTCCAGGATATCTTGCCTGAGAGGCCAGGTATATACCCAGCCACTTTCATTAGTTGTTGGTTGAGGATTGTTCCCAGGAGGATATTAATTCTCCAGCAATTTAATTTTGCCCCTTGCTCGGGCAGAATGTCTGTAGAGGACAGAGAAAGTCCCCAGGCGGAGTCGTGGGTGCTGGCAGCAGTCTGAGGTGCTCATTCAGGGCACATAAAATCGTTAAGTACTGGCGGGATCTGGGGTGGGCACTGATGTTTGCTGTGTTATTATTCTTGTAATAGACTTTATTTTTTAGAGCAGTTTTAGGTTCACAGTAAAACTGAGCAGAAAGGACAGAGAGTTCTCATATGCTCCCTGCCCCCCACACATGCATAACCTCCTCTGTTATCAACATCCACCACCAGAGTGGTTCATTTGTTACAATCAATAAACCTACACTAACACATCATTACTGCCCAAAGTCCATAGTTTACATTATATAGTTACATATGTTACCTTACATAGTTTGCTCTTGGTGTTATACATTCTATGGGTTTTGACAAATATATAATGATATAGATCTACCATTATAGTATCATACAGAATAGTTTCACTTCCCTAAAAATCCTCTATGCTCTGCCAATTCATCCCTCCCTCCCTGCTGCATCATTTTTTGTTTCCTTCTAGTTCAAGTTACCATGTTTCACAATTTTTACATAGGTGTAATCACAATCAGGGTGGGGATATAATTTTGTACTGTGCTTTTTTCACCTGAAGTATTTTTTCAGGTTGATACAGTTTTCATAACTATAACTTTTAAAGACTGCATAATTTTGCTTCATATGCATATACTATAATTCCCATGACTATTCCCTTATTGTTAAGCATTTCATTTATTTCCATTTTTTCCTGCTGTTATAAATGAATAGATTGCTAGAAAGACAAAACTAGAAGGCATTCATTAAAACACAGCAAAGTGTTAACAGTGGTTGTCTGTATGTAGAATTCTAGGCAATTTTTTTTTGTTCTGCCTATTTTTCTATAATTATTTTTATAACAGGAAAAATAACAGTTTTATGTATTAACTTGGTTAGGTTAAACCTAGTTATTAAATCAAATGTTATTCTAGGTGTTGCTGTGAAAGTATTTTGTAGACATGCTTAACACCTAACCATCAGTTAACTTTATGTAAAGGAGATTATCCTCAATAATCTGGGTATATTTTATGCAATCAGATAATTTGAAAGGCCTTAAGATCAAAACTGAGGTTTCTGTGAAGAAGAAGGAATTCTGTCTTGAACTGCAGCCTCGGTTCCTGCCTGAGTTTCCAGCCTGCCCTTCCTGATAGACTGCCCTTACTCACAGCCTGCCCTATGTATTTTAGACTTGCCTAGCCAGCTCCCACAGTTATAGCCGATTCCTTGCTATAAATGTATTCCCTCACCCTCAGGGGGAACCCTTAATGATCAAATAATCTCTCACTGTCCCCTCCCCCCAAAAAAAGACACTGCAAAGAACATCTTAAGGCATACAGATTTTTCCCCCTTATTTGTACTTTTTGTCTTCCCAGGATTGAGATTTCTGGCTGTTGCATGAACATATTTAACTAACACACACATTCTTTATTATGAATCGCAAATAATTGGTATAATGAACCCAGGAGCCAAATTAAAGAGTGAGCCAGATGGGCATGTAATGAGGTGTCAGTCTAAAATGGGTCCTGAAGCATCTCTAGAAATGTAATAAGATGGAAAAAATTGTGTTCACCAGAAGCCCTCTCAGGGAGATTACCGTGTGTGATGAGAAGGAACAATTTGGTAAATTGTTTGGGCTGCGGCAATGAGGCTTCCAAAGAGAATAATCAAAGAAAAGCTGATGGTCTCTAAACTGGCTTCTAAAAGTGGTGGTTCTGTTTAATTGTAAGAATTTTTTTGTGGGCTGCAGTATGTTAGTTTGGGACCAGAGTTGAACTGCAAGGTGAGGCAGAGCTCTTTCCAGTGGTCAGTGGGCCCCCATGAAGTCCTTGGCATCCCCTCTAGGATATTTGAACAAATATTTAAACAAATGTCTGTTGAATGAAGTGCCAAAATATTCGTCTGAGTCCACTTATCTAGGCCATCCCTTATGGACTTCAAGTTGGAACCTGAATTAAGTTGATTAACTACATGCAGTAAACTACATGTTTACTGCCCTGGAACGATAGGGGCAAATGTTGACATTTTTAGGGTTTAGAGAGAGTTGCATAGAGGAGGGACTATGGAGAGCCTGAATCCCAGAAGACTCTGTAAAGATGTGGGGTTTCAAGAGCTGTTTTCCATTTATTCAAGCAATGTATTTCAGGTACCAGGCATTATACTGAGAGCTATGGGTACAGAATTCAGAGAGACAGTGATGGACCCTCTTCCCAATGGAGTCTGGGGGTAAATCAGGGAGGAATTGCATAGTGATTACAGACATAATTATTTAGTAGTAAGCATAGTGAAGGAAACACACATGATGCCATGAGGACATACAATGAATGAACAGATCTAGATGAGTCAGAATGGTGGAGGCCGCTTTGCAGAAGCAGGAGGTGTTTGCTGGGACTGACAGATGGAACTGACTTTTCCTAAGCTGTACCGGAGTCCCTGAATTAGAGGTGAGCGAGTGAGTGAGTGTGTGTGTGTGTGTGTGTGTGTGTGCTCGCGTGCGCATGCCTGCACAAGGGAAGAGCAGATAAGAGATAGGCTGAGGAACCCGGTACTTGTGGCTATTCATCCTGGTATTTAGAAAGACCATCACATCTTAGCAAGTAGCAGAAGGAAGACAGCAAATACAATAGGAGAGTGAGGAGTTTTCTGATACCTCAAATAGTTCTTGGTCCTTAGCAGGTGCTTACTGAAGGCTGAGGGAATGTACTATGTGACAGGCACTGTATTAGGTGCTTTACCTAAACTTCCTCAATCTTCCCAAGAGGATATCGCCATCCCAATAGAAAAAGGAGGGAACCTCAGTCTAGAGATCTTTAAGAACTTACTCAGAGTCATAGAACCTAATACAGAAGCTAGGTGTTTGCTGTAACTACAATGGATATAAGAAGAGAATCAATAATATTGGAAATGAGTAGATGTTGAAATGGATCCTTATACTGAATGTCACCCATTCCTGTAGTATGTTTTGGAATTAACATTTATCTGCAGCTTACTGAGATTTCCATTGCTTTGATCCAAGAGCATTCAGAGCAGAACAAGCAATTAACAAAAATAAATGGTTGGATGAGACATTTTTAACTTTGCTTTCAGACTTTTGTTGACAAGGTACCTTCTGTTCCTCTATTATTTCTACTTTATTTTTTGCCTTAACCATAACTCTTATCTTTTAAATGGTTTTTGCCTTAATTTATTTTAAATGAAGTAAGCTCTATGAAAATCTCTCTAATCAAAGAGAGCCTCTGGTTTTTGTCTTGCTGGATCTACTAAGATCTGGCCAGGGTAGTTAGGGACAGTTGGTGTGATTTATGGTCTTTGACAAGTTGATGCATTGACATTTCTAGTCAGGCCACTGCTCTACACTTTTAGGGCTCTTTTTTGTCTGCTGTACACAATTATCCTGGGCTTCAAAGTTCATCCTCAACTTATTCTTCTGAATTAGGAATACCAGTAAGAGTTTTTGACTGCAAATAACACACTGACTCTGGTTAACTTAAGCAGAGAAGGAATTCACTAGAAGGATATCAGGGAGCTCAGAGAGTCAACTGCAAGCCCAGCTGACAAACAAGCAGAAACCAAAGTATATAAGAAGACCAGACTTACAGACAAAATCACTGTCTGGTTAGACATCTCTGCTGCTGGGCACCGGATACCATTCCTGGCACCATCACCACTTCTACAAGGATGGATTCCAAACTATCCTTCCATCTTTGAGTTACTTGCTCCAGATTCAACATTCCAGGTGGAATGCTGCTGTACCTGGTAAGCCAAGCTTAGGTTAGGTGTCAGGGCCCCAGATGCTGCAGCTCAGGGTGTAAGCAGGTGTGTTTTTGGATTTCCCCATAGCTTACTAGGCACAGCCGGAAGTAGGGTGAGGCACACAACCGAAGGAGACACTCTCTCTCAGGGTCTTTAGTTTTCAAACAATTAACAATTTTCATCAAGAATAAACTTTAATCTTGGAGATCTTTGAATTCAGTAAAATATTTCAGGTATGAACTGAAATTTGCACATAAACAAAAATATTACACCATGTAGTTTGCAATCTGTTCCATTGTCTTAAATTTCAAACACAAATGAAAACTCCTCGTGATCAAGTAGAATTGAAATCACACATTTTCTGTTTCTTTGTCTAGACAATCGCTGTGCTATCTTTGCTTATTTCAAATCTGTTTAAATTCAGGAATGTGTTGTATCACAGGAGTCGGAGACACAAAACGTGCGGAAGGGAACTTGGATGATTTTAAGCTGTCACAAACATTCTTTCAAAAGGAACACCTGTGGCTGTGTCCTCCTGTGTCAGGGGCCACAACAATAGAAACAATTGTTCAGAGCTTGTAGGGAGGAGTATTTTATTACCGACACTGTTTAGATTGTCAGCATGGGTGATAATAAGCAACAGACTGGCTTGTCAGTTTTATTATTGTTTTTATATTCTCTGAAGCAGCGTACCCCCTAATTGCCTGTACCCTCTCTCTCCCATCACCCTGCCATTGTACGCCACTGAGTGGACCACCACACAGGAAGCTGATAATAGATGCTGATTCGGGGGAGGAACAGTGGGTACAGCGGAAGGAAGGAGACCTGGTTTGTACCAGGTCCATACATTAACTACCCCAAAGACAAAGATAAAACAAGATGGCTTCGTAGGGCTGTCTTAGCTCTCTAGGCCCTTCTTAAGCCGAAGCCCAGTGTGCATGAACCAGCCAGCAGGTTGTGAGCCCCGGGCTGTGTGGCACAGTTAGCTGCCCCCAGCTCGGCGCTAGCCAGCTGCCTCCGTCCGAAGTGAATGACTCTGGCCCTGCTGGCAACAGGGCAAGGGGATCCACAGTTCAGTTCACATGCATTGCTACTGTGAGAAAGACAAGAAAAAACACCCAGTCTGCCCAAGATGTGCCCTCATCTCTGAAAGATGGGACTCTACTGATTAAAATCAGATTCCTATCCTAGAAGCAGATCTTCCGCTAATTAGGCACATTAGCTTTGTGCAAGGTCGAGTGTAAAATAACTTTCATTTTGCTCATTTCAGAAGACGGGGCTGATGAAGGCAAGAGGATCTGGCCCACAAAGCAAGAGCTATTGTTCAGTTCTTCAGGAAGGCATTCCCAGTGCAAGATGGTGGGATTTGCACAGCTGGACTCACCCCCAAAGGTGATTTTATAGTGTTCTTTTCCTTTTTTTATCTTTTCAACTTCATTAGAAAATACAAGAGTTGCCTAACCTTACCCCTAACCCCAGACGAACAGACATAACGAATTAGACTTGGCAATGACTGCTTCACCCCTGAAAGGTTGCTTTGCACTAAGCGCTTCTGACACTAATGTTCATGCTTAAGCAAACACATTACTTAGAGAGAAGAATGGCTCTGTCAGCCTGCCTGGGCTGCTCTGCACCATGGGAGCTGCAGCTGCGCTGAATCTCATTCAAACAAGCTCGGAGACCCAGTCCCAGAAACACACGTGGAGACCCTCAGGTTTGCACACCCTGGCTTACACATCACACACAATCGGCATCAAACAGCTGACTTTAAGCAGTTCCTAAGGACAGAGAGACAACTTGACTGATTATTAATAAGCCTGGCATATTTGTGTCTCTGAATTCTCTGCCATTCTTTTTCTTTCTCTTTTCTTTTTTTCTTTACATGAAAATATTCACATTTGTGAAAAAAGGCCCTGTTGGAGAATCAAATGATTTCTAGAGAGAATTCTATTTGGGACCATCTCTTAATCTTTTCCACTGTAGTTGGTTCCTTGGAGCATCTGTGTTCACATTAGCATTTCTGTCTGGGGCTATGAATTATGCTGTCAGAAGGAGTTTCAAACTGGGTTTGTTACCTGGATACCCACAAATATGCTTGGTCTGTTTGTCTAAATCTCAAAAACCTTCCTTGTCCTTAGGAAACCAGGCCATTCTACATATTAGGAAGGGGCCAGTGAATCCAAGCTCCTGTTGGTGTTCTGGGCCGTTAGGGGAACGGTGCCTGGATAAATAACCGTAGAAGGGAGCCCAGTCCATTCTTGACTGGGGTGGCTGTATTCCATTCACAAAGAGGTAGACTTCTCTGCCTGGAGAGGCAGGGTTGAGAATGCCATTAGACATGCCTAAGGACAAGCTTAAGACTAAGTCATGTCTGCCTACAATCACAGCCATCGTTGTTAAAAAGTTCCTCCAAGTGGTGCACGTGACGCCAGAAAACGGTCCAGCTGTTGATGTACAGACGAGAAGCAGGCACCAAAGGAGACAAGGGCAAAGCAGGCACTGGAGGGATGACAGCATTTTATGGCTATAATCCTGGACCATCTGCACTCTGAGGGGGGCTACCAGGAGATTTGCTGAGAGATGATTCCATCCATTCTTCTCTCATCGGGTCAGACTCCAGCATGTGCTTCTGATAATGTCCCACATATGTCATGTTCACTCTCTTCATAGCCCACTTCCCCCCAACACGCAGCCCAACCCCAGGAAGCCGACTGGGAGTTAGGGCGATCACATCAAGCTCAGGACCATGGGAGGCACCACACTCCCAGCACCCTTGTAAAGAAGATGTCTCTGGGGGCTTCCTATCCACAGATGCACTCCCCAGATGGCTGTTGTCAATCTCCATCGCCAGTCCCTTGGGGTTAAGCCCCCAGGGATTGGCTTGCACAAGAGGCAGGGGAAGAAAGGCAGCCCATGGTGACGAGGCCAGCTGCTTGAGTGTCATTTCCTTGCTGCTGGTGCTGGACAGATGTTCTACTGCTGTTGTCCCCACTCATTCATTTCCTTTCTCTCTCCCAGAAGCTTGATTTTTATCTAGTTCAAGGTGTCTCCAAGTATGACCCATGGTCCACTGACAGGAAGGTCATCTAGGGTGTGTATTTAAAATGCAAGTTCAGAATCTCTGCGTGCGGGGCACACACATTTGTCCTTTTAGCAGGTACTTCAGATGATTCTCATGCACTTGAAAATTTGAGAACCACTGGCGTTCTTTGGCCACTGGCCCTATGTATTTCTATTTTGGTTTTTTAAAATTAATTATTTTTAACATCTTTATTGGAGTATAATTGCTTTACAATGGTGTGTTAGTTTCTGCTGTATAACAAAGTAAATCAGCTATACATATACATATATCCCCATATCCCCTCCCTCTTGCGTCTCCCTCCCACCCTCCCTATCCCACCCCTCTAGGTGGACACAAAGCACCGAGCTGATCTTCCTGTGCTATGCGGCTGCTTCCCACCAGCTATCTCTTTTACATTTGGTAGTGTATATATGTCCATGCCACTCTCTCACTTCGTCCCAGCTTACCCTTCCCTCTCCCCGTGTCCTCAAGTCCATTCTCTACGTCTGCGTCTTTATTCCCGTCCTGCCCCTAGGTTCTTCAGAACCATTTTTTTTTTTAGATTCCATATTAATTACTTTTTAATTTATTTTATTGAAGTGTAGTTGACTTACAATGTTGTGTTAATTTCTGCTGAACAGCAAAGTGATTCAGTTATACATATATATACATTCTTTTTCATATTCTTTTCCATTATGGTTTATCATAGGATATTGAATATAATTCCTGGTGCTATACAGGAGGATCTTGTTGTTTATCCATTCTATGTATAATAGTTTGCATCTGCTAACCTCAAACTCCCACTCCATCCTTCCCCCACCCCTCCCTCTTGACAACTACAAGTCTGTTCTCTATGTCTGTGAGTCTGTTTCTGTTTCGTGGATAAGTTCTTGTCATATTTTAGACTCCCTATGTAAGTGATGTCATATGGTATTTGTCTTTCTCTTTCTGATTAACTTCACTTAGTATGATAATCTCTAGGTCTATCCACGTTGCTGCAAATGGCATTATTTCGGTTTTTATGGCTGAGTAATATTCCATTATATACATGTCTATTTGGACTCCAGGAGAATAGAATAATCATTCATCAGTTTACACACCACTGTCATCATCTATTTACACTCTGTACTGAAGTGTAATTGACATACAAAAAACTGTTTATGTTTAAAGTATATATTTGATAATTTTTGACATATATATATATACACACACTTGTGAAACTATCACCACAATCAAGATAAACATTTCTCATCCTCATTCCCTTCACCAACATAGGTACTGACCTGAACTTCTATATATACTTCCAATCCACCTCCACATGTTAGACATATATTCTTAAAAATATACTATGTGTTCCCATTTTGTGTGTGTGTGTGTGTGTTCTTACTTCACAAATGTGGTTCTGTGCTATGGAACTCATTCTGCTTCCTACCTATTTTCTTCATTGTTAGGCTTTGGTGACCCATTCTTATTACTCTGTGTAAATATCCTTTACTACCTCTCACTAGCCTGGTGGCCCATCCTGTTTATGTTTATGCTTAACTAAGTCACTGCTTTATTAATAAACACCAGGTTGCCTCCAAGTCCTTGCTAACACACACACAGGTGCATGCGCCATGATGAACACCCTTAATGTGTATCCTTATGACCTGCACATTGAAGTTGTACTGGGCACATATTCAGGGCTGCGACTGCATCTTTGAATCCTTTAGGGACTGACTGCTTTGCAGAATGGCTCCACCAGTTCACACTCCACTAGCAGTGCACCTTGGCTGTACTTGATAGTGTCTAACTTTCCGGGAAGTGACCTCTCATTGAGGTTTTAATTTGCATTTTTCTGATGGCTAGTGATGGTGGGAATCTCTTTCTAAACTTATTGGACATTCAGAGGTTTCCCCTCCTATGAACTGCCTATTCATCTATTTTGCCAGTTTCTTCTGGTGTTTTCCCTGTCTTTTTCTTACTGTTCTGTAGGATTTCCTAGATATGGATCCTTTGGTTTAGGATGTTAATAACAAGTCCACTATATACCTGTTGACTTTGGGGTGATTTTTGTTGGAATAAATCTTTAATTTTGTTCTGTAGACAAATCTATCCATTTTTCTCTGCTTATGGTTTGTACTTTTAAGGTTTTCTTTAAGTTAGAAGTCTCTACTTAAAAGTCACAGAGATATTCACCCATATTTTTCTTCTATATCTACAGTTTTCCGTTTAACATTGAGACCTATAATACATTTGGGGTTTCTTTTTAGATCGTCTGAGGTAGTGTTGAATGGACTCAACTTTCCCAACATTAAATAATCTGTTGCTTTCCCAGTGATTCGTGATGCCCCCTCTTATCATGCACCAAGTTCCCATCAATAGCTAGGTCTATTTCTGGGTTCTCTATTCTGTTCCACTGATTAACTTGCCTTTTTTCCTTTTTAAAATCATGCCTTTGTGATATGCCTTAATATCTAGTAAGGCATCTTTTTGCTCATTTTTAAAAATTAGCTGTTTGTGAATGTTTATTATTCTACATACATTTTAAAACTGTTTTTTCAAAGTCCCCCCAGTTGTAGGGAGGACATTTTACTAAAATTACACTGGATTTGTAGTTTAATTTGTGAAGAAGTGATATTCCTAAAATATTAAATCATCCCATATAATTGAAGTATCACTCCATTTTTTCAGGTCTTTGTTTATGCCCATTCTTGGAATTTAAATTTTCTACAAAAAAGGTCTTGTGCAATTTTGTTAGATGATTTCCTAGTCAATTAAGAAATTAAAATTTTCCATTCCCAATTCCTCTGTTATTCTTATTTCTGACTATTTGATTGTACTTTTCCTTCACCTCAATCTTTTAACTTCTTTGGTTTTTACGGCTTCTTGGTTTCTCTCTGCATTCCTGGCTTCAGCCTTCAGTGCTCTGCCTCTTCAATTCTACTTCCTTATCCCATTCCATTCACGTGTAGCTACCTGGTCACCAGGTGTGACAATTTAGAAATTCTTTGTTCAGAGGGATTTAGAGGTATTACCTAAAGCCAAATGTGACATGTAGCCCAGGATGTCAATGAGGCTTATGTCTGAGGTAGACTGTAACTTATATGGGGGTAAAAACAGGATCCCTGATCTGCTTACCCAGCTCTAGGTCATGAAATGGACATGAAATTGGATTTGTTCCACAGTGTCTCAGAAAAAAAAAATTTGGCTCCTACAATACAAAATTCAAATAATAGTCGCCTAAATAATGAAAGTGTTTATGATCTCGTATAACAAGAAATCTGGAGGTAGTTCCAGGCTTGGTACAGAAATTCAATGAGGTCATTCTGGCATTTCTTCAGGCCTTTCCTTCATGGTTGCAAGATAGTTGCCGTGGTTCCAAACATAACAGCCTCACCCTACCACATTTAAGAAGTGAGGGGTTGGGCGTAGAGGAGGCTAAAGAGAGCTCTCTCCTCATACTTTTCTTTCCTTCCATCAGGGACAAAAAATCTTTCCCAGAAGCCCCCAGACATCTCTTTCTAGCTCATTAGCCAGAACAACTTGGCAATCCATGCTGACAAAATGGAATGGGATTGCCATGTTTAGTTTAGATCAATTTATGATTTCATCCCCAGGCTGGGCATTTTCCAACCAAAGAAAATTAATATTCTCATAGCAAAGAACACATGGGGAATGGCTATTGGGTAGAAAACTAACAAAGGTTTGTGGTGTGGATGGGAAAAATTTGAGGCAAGATCATCCATGTTCTTCCATCTTAGGGCCCTGAAGTTGGAGTTTCTCATTTATGGGTTTAGCAGTTTTGATCAAGTACCTATTATGGTAGGCACTGGAAATACAATGATGAGCAACACTGGACAGGAATTGTAATGTTGCAATGTTGTGTGGGAGGAAATGTGAAATGAATGTTCCCACCAAAATATAAAGTTATCAATTTAGTAAAGTGCTATGAAGGACAGGAACAGGAACTAAGGGCGTAGATAACGAGGGCACCTATTCTGAAGCAGCAATCATTCTTTCACATCCCATTGAGGAGACATAGATGCTAAGAAGGTTAGGGGCCTAGGAGAAGCCTAAGGTTGCTGTGAAAGGAGAGGAGTCTTGAGGCAAGTGGCTGGGGCTCTGAAGTTCAATGGTGGGCACCAGCCCATTGAGCCCAAATAGCCAGACAGGACCAAGGGCACATTAATGCTTACCAGCCTGCTAGCAGACTTGCCCAGCTACTCCACAGCAGAGATCAAAGGGATCCAGGGGACACTGGATGGGTTTAAGGACCTTGCCTCTCCTCTGCTGCTACAAGGTCCCTGACCCATAGACCTCTCCCCATGTACCCAGATACCATCTTGGAGGAAAGAAACAAAGGCCGAACATTTATTCCAAAAGAACTGAGCTCTCTAAAGAAATATTCCAGGTATTAGGTCAATATAAAATGAATGGATTGGACAAAAATTAAAGATGTTTCTACGCTGCTCAGCAGAAGCTGTTTGTGAGGAAAACTAGAGCACATAATTAGAACATTAAACACATTTTCACTGCAACTGAGTTAGTGTGAGTATATTTGAATTCCTCAAGACAACCTTGTAAGGAAAGTACTATTATTGACTCCATTTTATAGACAAGGAAATTGAGGCTTAACTAAGATAAGTAACTTATCCAAGGGCATGTTGTTAACAAGTGGCTGATCCCAAATTTGAACCCAATGTGACTTCAAACCTTCTTGCTTTTAACCACTTATAAGATACTATTTTATAAGGTGGTATGTGCAAAAAGAAGTACAGGTAAACTTTCAGGATTATGTGGAGGAGGAAAAGATGACTTCTAGAAATGGAGGACAAAAGAAAACTTATGGAAGTTTCCATCACTGTTGTCCATCTTTCCCTTTTTAAAATCCAATAGTAGTGAGTTGTCAGTGCTTGTTGGCTAACTTCAACATCTGAATCACCTGTCTGTTTCTACTGTCTCTTTTTCCTTGGGTTTTCAGTCATGTGATCCTGTCTTTTGGTAGCCCTAGTACATTTGAACTGAGTGCAGGACATTATGTATAATAAGTCATAGAGACTTCAGACGATCTCTTCTTTCAGAGAGGGTTGACCATCTCCATGCTGTCCAGATGGAATGATAGCTGATCATATTATTCCAATTAGGGATTTGTTGAGTCAAGGTTGAATTATAGCTCTGGTAAGTCTCCGTCTTCCACTGGTTCATCTCTGACTTCCTGGACTTTCAACAAAAAGCCTATTGTGTTCTGCAAGGCCCCACACCCACTGTGGGTACTAAACTCTGATCTTAGTCTTACAGGACTGCTGAAAAACTTCACTCAGCTTTTCAGGGGCAGGTTTTCCACTTGCATTTTAAAACCCCTTCTCTGAACAGCCCCAGTATTTGGCAAAAGTTCTCAGAGGAAAACAGGCTGTATGCTTGAAGGCTTCCCAAGTCTTTCACCAAAACTCTGCTGGTTTCTCTCGCTCCTTTGAGCCCTCTGCCAGACTTTGCACCACATCCTGCCCTGGGATTCTCAGCCTCCTGCAAAAGCCCTGAGTATAAAAATGGTTGCAGAAGCAGCTCTTTCCTCTCATTTTTCCCTTTCCAGTGCCTTAGCTTTTCCAGTATTCCTTGCTTCAGCAGCTCTTAGCTTCCTTCAAAGAGATAATTTCTATATTTCATTTATTTGCCTTTTCTAATTCTTCTATTGGGAGTGCTGTTCTGCTGACAGCAATTCTATCCACCCAGAAGCGGAAGTAATTGAGATGGAAAAGGTGGATGGATTTGAATATGGGAAGTGACCTGCTCTAAAGAGCAGCAATGATCTTCCCGTCACCAAATCCACTGTTTTTGTTTTTTCCTTATCCTTAACCTCATTGATCTTTCTGTATTATTTGTCTCCTCCTCAGACTCTGCCCTCTTCATCTTTTATTCTTCCATTGCTTCCCCTGTAGTTCCTCTTCTAGCTCCTCCTTCACACTTTTCTTTGTGTAATAAAACGTTTGCAACCCATCACTCTTCTTCACCTACATACTCTTCCCTGTAAATCAGCATTCTCTGGACTTCAGCAGCCACCTCTGTGTTGATAACCCCTGATTCTATGCTAAGAACCCTGCCTTGTCTCTGAAACTCCAGTCTTACCTTAATAGCCACTCACCTATAACCACCTGGATAAGAGTAAGGATTTATGGTGGGGGTGGGGAAGAAGGGGAGCAATTTGCAATCTCTTCTTAAAAGGGAAGAAGAGGCACAAATAATCCTAAAAGTAGGGGTAATATCTGTCTGGGAAAGCAGAAACGCTGATGCTAAAAATGTGAGAGAAGTTTAGAGGAGAAATTGGCCTGCAGAGTATAACTTTTTTTTTTGGTATAAAGACAGTTTTTTTTAGAGCAGTTTCAGATTCACAGCAAAGTTGAGAAGAAGGTACAGAGATCTCCCATACACTTCCTGTCGCTGTCTATGCATAGCCTCTTCCATAATCAACATCCCCACCAGAGTGGTACATTGTTATAATTGGTGAACCTATACTGACACATCATAATCACCCAAAGTTTACATCAGAATTCATTCTTGGTGTACATTCTATGGGTTTGGACAAATGTATAATGACATGTATCTGCCATTATAGTATCATACACTGCTCTGGAAGTACTCTGTGCTTCTCCTATTCATTCCTCCCCACAGCACCCAGCAAACAGTGATATTTTTACTATGTCTATAGTTTTGCTTTTCCAGAATGCCATACAGCTGGGATCATACAATATGTAGCCTTTTCAAATTGGCTTCTTTCACTTAGTAATGACTACTTGAGATTCTTCCACGTCTTTTCACAGCTTGACAGCTCATTTCTTCTTAGCATTGAATAACATTTCATTGTCTAGATGTACCATTGTTTATTTACCCATTCACCTACTAAAGGACATCTTTGTGGCTTCCAAGTTTTGGCAATTATGAATAAAGCTGCTATAAACATCTGTGTGCAGGTGTTTGTGTGGATGTAAGTTTTCAACACCTTTGGGTAAATGCCAATGTGAGAAATTGCTGGATGATATGGTAAAATTATGTTTAGTTTTGTAAGAAACTACCAAACTGATTGCCAAAGTGGCTGTACCATTTTGCATTCCCACCAGCAATGTATGAGAGTTCCTGTTGCTCCACATCCTTGCCAGCATTTGGTGTTGTCAGTGTTCTGAATTTTGGCTATTCTAATAGGAGTGAAGTGATATCTCATTATTGTTTTAATTTGCATCTCCTTGATGACATATGATGTGGAGTACCTTTTCATATACTTATTTGCTATCTGTATATCTTCCTTGGTGAGGAATCTGTTAAGGTCTTTAGCCCATTTTAAAAATCAGATTGTTTCTTTATTGTTTGTATACTTTGAATAACAGTCCTTCATTAGATGTGTCTTTTGCAAATATTTTCTCCTCTCTGTGGCTTGTTTTCTCATTCTCTTGACATCATCTTCTGCAGAAGTTTTTAACTTTAGTGAAGTCTAGATTATCAATTATTCCTTTCATGGATTATGGCTTTGGTGTTATACCTAAAAAGTCATTGTCATACTCAAGGTCATCTAGGTTTTCCCCTATGTTATCTTCTAGTTTTGCATTTTACATTGAGGTCTATGATACGTTTTGTATTAATTTTTGTGAAGGGCGTAAGATCTGTGTTCAGAATCTTTTTTTTTTTTTTTTGTATGTGGGTGTCCAGTTGTTCCAGCACTATCACTGAAAAGAATATTTTTGCTCCATTGTATTGCCTTTGTCAAAGAGCAGTTGACTAGATTTATGTGGGTCTATTTCTAGGCTGTCTATTCTTTCCTCAGTGCCACACTGTTTTGACTACTATAGCTTTATAGTAAGTCTTGAAGTCAGGTAGTGCCAGTCCTCTAATTTTGTTCTTCTCCTTTAATATTGTGTTGGCTATTCTGAGTCTTTTGCCTTTCCATATAAACTTTTCCAGTTTGTCAATATCTACAAAATAACTTGCTGGGATTTTTATTGCAATTGTGTTGAATCTACAGATCAAGTGAGAAGACCTGACATCTTGACAATATTTGAGTCTTCCTATTTGTGAACATGGAATATCTCTCCATTTATTTAGTTCTTTGATTTCATTCATCAGAGTTTTGTAGCTTTCCTCATAAAGTTCTTGCACATATTAGATTTATACCTATATATTTAATTTTGGGAGGTGTTAATGTAAGTGGCATTCTGTTTTAAATATCAAATTCCACTTGTTCATTGCTGGTATAAAGGAAGGCAATTGACTTTTGTATATTAACCTTATATTCTGCAACCTTGCTATATAATCACTTACTAGTTCCAGGAGGTTTTTGTCGTTGTTGTTGTGGTTGTTGATTCTTTCAGATTTTCTACATAGATGTTCATGTCATCTGTGAACAAAGACAATTTTATTTCTTCCTTCCCAGTCTGGATACCTTTTGTCCCCTTTCCTCATCTTACTGCATTAGTTAGGACTTCCAGTACGGTGCTGAAAAGGAGTGGTGAGAGGGGACATCCTTGACTTTTTCCTGATCTTGGTTGGAAAGTTTTTAGTTTTTCATCATAAGTGTGATGTTAATTGTAGGTTTTTGCAGATATTCTTTATCAAGTTGGGGAAGTTCTCCTCTATTCCTGGTCCACTGGGGACTTTTATCATAACAAAGTGTAATATTTTAAAGCAAAAAGAGAGAGAAAATAAAGGGAAGAAAATTATGAAAATGTGATTTTTCCAGTGATTGTAAGAGACTGATATGGAATCATTATAAGATTTATAAAGATTTTGAGGAGAGTTGTTACAAGGGAAAAGTTTTATGATGAATTATAACATGTGAATACCTTGAAAATACAGATATTATAAAGATAGTATTTCAAATTAGTAGAAAAAATAAAAATTATTTAATAAATAGTGTTGGAATAACTGGTTAGACATCTGGGAAAAAATGTATCCAAACCTAAAATGTCAGACCAGGATAAATTTCAGATAGATCAAGTATTTAAAAGTAAAAAATAAACCATAAATTTGTAAAAAGAAGCCATAAGATATTTTTTAACAATCTTAGACTGGGAAAGCCTGACAGAAAACACAGAACCCATAAAATAAAAGGATTTCTAAATGCCAATAGTTTAGTTAAAGGACAAGCAACAAACTGGGGAAAATACGTGCAAATAAAATCACAGGTGAATCGCTAGTTGCTCTACTGTATAAAAAGCTCTTACAAATCAATAAAAAAATAAATAAAAATAAGAAGATCAGTAACATACTAGACAAAAAAGACTAATGGTATAAACAGTTTATAGGACAGAAATACAAATTGCCCTCCAATATATAAAAAGATTCTCAATCTCATTCATAATAAGAGAAATACAAATTAAAGCTATACTGAGACACCAGTGTTCAGTTATCATAGTAACAAAGGTTAAAGTTGGTAACACACTATATATAGCAAAGATGTGAGAAAACAGGCACTTTCAACACTACTGGGAGGGCTTTAAATTGGTACAGTCTCTAAAGGGGGAAATTTAGCAATTTTTGTCAAAATTACAAATGCTCATCTCCTTGTATCTCATATTTCCCCTTCTAGGACATTATTCTTGATATAAATTGTTGACGTGTAAAATAATAGGGACTTCCCTGGTGGCACAGTGGTTGAGAGTCTGCCTCAATGCAGGGGACATGGGTGTGATCCCTGGTCCGGGAGGGTCCCACATGCCTCAGAGCAGCTAGGCCCACGGGCCACAGCTGTAGAGCCTGTGCTCTAGAGCCAGCGAGCCACACACACACACACACACACACACAAAGTAATAATAATATATTAACTGCAGCATTGTGTGTGATGGCAAAATCTGGAAAATAAATATCTTTCTATTTATGCAATAGAGTGTAATGAAATGCAGCTAT
The DNA here is from genome assembly GCF_965194825.1 of Balaenoptera physalus. Taxonomy (NCBI): domain Eukaryota; kingdom Metazoa; phylum Chordata; class Mammalia; order Artiodactyla; family Balaenopteridae; genus Balaenoptera; species Balaenoptera physalus. The sequence goes on from NC_138883.1 coordinate 39,992,139, forward strand.
GACAAGGAATGAGGTAGCTTTTTATGTACAGAACCAAACATCCCCAGGATGTATTAAGTAAAATTGTCAAGGTGCAAAACAGTATGTGTAGGATGCTACCCTTTGTGTAAAAATTCTCACAGAATAATATATGTGTGTACTTATGTATTTGAATATGTTGAAAACAACTCCGGAAGTGTCTATAAGAAACTAGAACTTAGTTTTCCCTAGACAGGGAGTTGGGTAGCTGAAGACCACGGGTGGGAGGAAGATTTCTCACTATATATCCTTTTGTGCCTCTTGCATTTTAAATCATATGGCTATATTTTCCTAATAAAAATTAAAGTAGAGAACATCTTTAAAAAACTAAACTTTTTTTTTTTTAACTAAACATATTTTTAACACTTCATTGATGTCAGATAGAAGGTGGTTTGCTAGAGAACGGATTTTCACCAGATGGGAGGTAAGAGGGGACCTGGATGGCTTTTATAGAACACAGTTCAACAAACTAAGTGGTTACAGAGGGGAGAGAGGTGGGGGAAGGGCAGGATAGCAGAAGGGGATTAAACTGCTAAGTATAAAATAAGTTACAAGGATGTAATGTACAGCACAGGGAATATAGCCAATATTTTATAACAACTTTACATGGAATATAATCTGTAAAAATATCAAATCACTGTGTTGTACATCTGAAACTAATATTGTAACTCAATTATGCTCCAATAATAAAATAAAAGAAAGAACACAGTTTGAGAGTTTTCTCGCCAGAGAAAAGAAAACACAACATACACACAGCCCTCCTCACATTATCAGTGTTTCCTCCCATGCTTTGGCTACAAAAAGCTTTTCTCCTTTGCTGTGCTCACAGAGCCCCATACATTTCCTGCCTCTCCGCTGCTGGCTTTTGCTGGCGTCTGACCTAAATGACCTTCACAGAGTCAACCATGGTGAGAGTGGCACTCTTGAGAAATGCCTGAAACTTCTGTTTGAAAGTTCAAAGCTGGGTAAGCTGCTCCTATTGGCTGTGCATGTGTGCTTGTGTGCTCACTCTGGTGCGTCTGTGATGTCCTCTTTTTATGCTGAATTTTCTAAGGACTCAGTCAGGTAACGGCAGGGGCTCCTATACATTTAACTCCCGTCTCAAGGTGGTGCTCCAGAAACCTCCCATTTCCCTCCAAGTTCCTGGAGATGTAGAAAAGAAAGGCTCATCCTTTTATTGATTCTGCTTTTCCTGTCCTTGATAGACCCTCACTCCATCCATCTTCCTCCAGCATGGTTTTAGGGGAATACGCCTTGGTTCTAGTCTCAGCTTAGCACTGCTAGCTATGTTAACCATAAACAAGTCAATTAATATTTCTAGCACTCACTTGTAAAATTAGGGCTTTGGAACAGACAGTCTATGTCTTTCCATTTTGAAACTCTATGACCCAGGAGGAAAACTCTCTCCTTTCCCATAGCTCCTAAGGATGGAAATAGACCTTGTTCTTTCTATTAAAAGTAGCATCCATTATTCAACCACCTTACAGAGTCTATGGAATAAGAACTTTCAATCTAGATAGTTAAAATGATAGATAGTTCTGAAAGACTTAACATACATGGATTTAGGGCTTAAGAAGACTACAGAAAGCAAGTAACAGAAGACCTCAGGTGTCTGTAAGAATTTAGAGTATGGTTAACAAGATATTTCAAATCAATAGGAAAAATATGGACTCTTTAGTCAGAGTGTTAATGAAACAACTCATTAGCAAGTTAGGAAAAAAATTTAGATCCCTGCCTCATGCTACAAATCAAATCAATTCCAGGTGACTTAAAAATATAAATGTAAAAAACAAAAGAGGACAGAAAAAACACAGGTTAAAAAATATATATATAATCTTGGAATGAGGGATACTCTTCTAACCATGAATCAAAAGTAAGAAACAACAAGAGAATTATAGGTATATTGGTTCCTTAAAACAAAACAAAACCTCTGTATGTCTTAATTACATATTCAAAGTTATGAAAAACTGTAAAAAGAATTCACAACATATATGACAGGAAAGGGTTAATATTTTTGAGTTATGAAGAACTCAGAAATTAAGGAAAAGACAAAAAATGCATTAGAAAAATACAGCTGAAACATGGTCAGGCAAGTTACACAAAAAAGGAGAAATGCAAATAGCCAAAAAACTGTGAAAATTATTTTACCTCACTAGTAATAAATGAAATGCCAATTAAAATAAAAATGAAAATACCTTTTAACCTATAAAACTGGAAAAGTTTGAAAAAAAAAGTTTGAGATAACCGGTGCTTTCATACACTTTAAAGGGAATATAAATTGGTTCAAAGTTTTCTGGAGGGCAATTTGGCAAATTGATATAGCATTTTAAAATGTGCATATTGACATTTAAATGCTCACATCTAAGAATATATCCTAAGGAAATAACTGGATAAATGCACAAAAATGTCTGTATAAGAATGTTTTTTAGTGTGTCATTTAGAATAACCAAAGATTGGCAAACCTAAATATTTGTCCATAGGGGAACAGAAAGCTGTGTAATAATGTAAAAAAAATGGACAGAGATGTCCTCAACATATTAAGTGAGACAAAAGATTATGTAACGGAGTATATATATGATCATATATATATATATATATATATTTTTTTTTTTTTTTTTTTTGTATTAAAAATAACATCTGGAACACCAAATGTTAATAACTGTCATCTCTGGATATTTTGACTAATAGGTAATCTTTATTTTCTTGTTTATACTTATCTGATGACTCAAAAATAATGAGCATTTAAAAAATTTTATCATTAGGAGAAACAATAAAACTCTATCCTTCCTTCCAAAATTCACTTATGATCCTTAGAGATGAAAAGAAAACAATTTAGATGGGTGATGCATGTATTTCCGTGACATGGCTTTTGTTACCATGGCAAAGTGCATGTCCAAGACTAAACAATTGTGTGTCTGTCAAATGTCTCAGCAAGATTTGCTTCCTCTAGCAGATGGAAAGCTGAATTTTCCATGAATATCCTACAAAATTGCCACTTCACCAGGTGGGTTCCAGCAATAATATTTTGAACAAGATACGTCATGGAAATGGTCTTTGATTTCCATTTTCCTTAAGGAAAGACATCTAAGGCAGACACAATATACAGTTGTCCTTTCTGTCTGTCTCATTCACTCTCTTTATCTGCCCCACTCACGGCTCATTCCCTCCCCTTCTTCCTTTACCTTTCTCTCTCTTCTTTTTTTTCTCTTTTCCTCTTCCCCCTGCCTCTCCCGCTTTTTCCTTTTCAGCCACTCTCTCACCAGACATTTCCTAAGAGCTTCCCAGATGCCAAGCACTGGGCGAGGCGCTGAAAGCAGCTTCAGAATCGTCATGGGGGCATGAGAACCAGTACTCTCTCCAGCTCCTTGTGGGTGATGGCAATTCCAAGGCAAAATGGTGATACCAGGATTTCGCGATTTACTTCACTTCGTGGTGAAATACTGGGATTGATACTGTTATTATAGTTTAAAATATTCAGAATTCATAAAATTTAAAACATCAGTGAAACAACATGTTCAGTACTTTTCAAAAGCACACATTTATAAGTCTCTTTCAAAACATTAAGGAAATGTGTAAGTTATTAAAGATATAAACATTACTATAGTGTTAAGCGATTACAAACTAGTAGAAAAATTAACAATAGAACATTAAAAATGAGCACTCATGAAGTGAAAATGTAATTAAAGTTGAAAGAAATTATAATTGAAATACCATGTAATATTATTTGATTTTTTAAAAAGAGTACCATTTGGAAAAACAAAGTGCTTCAGTGGTGTCATTGTTGAAGTGTCAGTGTGTGTGGGGTCTGTGTGTGCGCGTGCGTGTTGTGTGGGATGTATGCAGTATATGGTGAGTGTGTGTGTGTGTGTACACAAGGTATGCATACATGTGTAAAGTGTGTGTGGGGTCCGTGTGCATGTGTGGTGTGTATGGTGAGTGCGTGTGGACAACCATGTGGGGTGTATGTGCATGAGTAAGGTGCGTGGTATGTATGCGGTGCGTGTGGTGTGTGGGCATCTGGGCTGGGAGATGGCAGAGGCTGGCCAAGTTCTCTAGCTCAGCAGTTTGAATATAGATCTTTCTCCACCAGATTGCAGCTGTCTGGGACCAGAAGGCCATGTTCTGTGTTTTGTTTATCCATGCAGGGATAAAATTCCACAAGGCCAATGCTCCTTTGTGAGACCGAAGAACTCCAAGTCACCAGTGGAGCTGCCAGGTCCGGGGAGAGCTAGCCACTTACCTTACTAGGAAGAAACCTCATAGAGGCTCTGGGCAGCCCTGAGGAATGTCAGGGAACTAGGGCCGGAAGGTGCCTCAGAGGGTATCCAGTCCAGAGTTTGTCAACCTGAGGATTTCAAACTCTAGTGGGTAGTAACCTCAATTTAGGGTATTGCAAAGACCTTTTTCTTGAAAAAGTAGAATAGAAAAGCTTACATTGTTCTATTGGGTTGGCCAAAAAGTTTGTTCGGGGTTTTCAATGTTACAGAAAAACCCAAATGAACTTTTTCGGCCAACCCAATAGTAAGGCTAAGTACAGATTCTTGGAACTTTTGTTTTAGTTGTGTGTGTGTGTGTGTGTGTGTGTGTGTGTGTGCTGGGTTATGATGTAAGATGATTTGTTATCATCAGCTGTAGTCACTTTATGTTTTTAGTTTATAGTGAGAAAACAGAAGGTACCCGAGGAAAGTGATGGGCCTTCTAAGGTCACAGCTACCTAGTGATGGGAGCAGAGTCTTTCTGTTGCATGGTGTGTGCTAGGGAGCCAACAGTGAGTCACTAGACAGAACCAGGTAATGACTTCCCTCTTCCTTTAGTGGAATATACCACTTTTAGTCTTTTTCTGAAATATTATGCCTTCTCATAGTTTTCAAACTTCCTGCAATTTCCAAATGAGAGAATTCAACAGGTTGGTTGATGGTCAAGTTTCACTTCAACTTGGAAAATTCTAGAGTTCTATGACATTAAGGAGGTCAGAGAGAGTTTGTAGGTGACTCAGCGGTGGTCTGTGGGAAAAACCGTGTCAATCTAGAAGCAGTGAATGTGGGTTCAAGTGTCCCCTCTGTGCCTATGGGATGTGAGTCAAGTCATTGGACATCTTCTCCACTGTTAAAATGCTTTTGTGGGAGTCAAGAGTGATCATTGTGTGAGATGCGTGGGAAAGCACAAGAGTGAGACAAGAGTTGTGAATAGTGAGCTTCCATAGTATCTGGTCTGGTCTTTGCATCCGGTCTTGGAGCCAGTTTGCAGGGTACCCTTCATGTAGCTACACAAGGTGACAATATGCCTCTCTTATCCTAGTGAGAATTATGTAATTTATTATTACATATTTAAAGGATTTTTCAGGTTATGGAAATGCAATGATAGGATACTCCTGGAAACATTAAAATAAAAACAAAACCTGGAACTTGGTAAAACACTATGTCCTGACTTTGTCAGTCACCGTGTGTGCCCACATAATGACCCTTGTGTCTGGAACTACCCTGCCCATCTCTCTAGGCTATATGCTGACCACTGTACCTTTCAGTCACAGAGTCCAGCCACGCTGGCCTTCTCTTAGGTCTTCAGGCTTCCTCATCCCATGCGTCCTCTTTGCCTTGGTACACACTGTTCCCTCAGCCTGGGAAACTCTTCCCTTCATTTTCCTCTAAACACACTTGCTCAGCCTTCCGATCTCAGCTCAACTGTTACCTTTTGGAGGCCAAGTTAGGACCCTCATGGTAAGCTCCCCTGGCACCATGAACCTTGCCTGGAAGAGTTTTGGTTGTACTTTTATATTCGTTTGTGGAAGTGTTTGATTAATGTTCATTTCCTCAACTTACAAGCTCCATGAGGGCAGGGAGGTTTTCTGTCTTTACCTCCCACTCTGTCCCCAGCACCAAGGAAAAGTGTTTTGTGCATAGTTCAGTGCTCAGAAATGGTGTGCTGAATAAATATTTGTGGGTCTATAGCCCACACTCAGGAAGCATGTATTTCATGCCCATTTCTAACCAAGTGCTATGCTCATGGTTAGGTAATAGGTGCTGAATGAATAAGGCAGCCCTTGAGTAACTTATTTTAATGTCTAAAACATGACCAGAGATGATTCTTCCAGAAAAAGTCAGCCTCAACCTAAACCTGTTCATTGCAGGAAGATTCTATATTCTCAATAGGCATACTTTGCATTTTCCTGAATAACCATTTTAGATGCCATAGTTTCTTCCTGCTGCCTTTGGGCCCCTCAGTAGCTGAGGGGAGAGGGAAGAGAGAGGCCCTTATTTACGACCTCCTATTCATTTCTCTTTCACTTCATACAGTGGAGATTCAAAACCTGTTGGCATTGGTCTGACAGGTACGTCCCTGTTACCTGGATTCATCGTGCATCGAGGAGGAAGTATTTGGGTGGCTGCCTGTGCAATATTTAACAAACAACATTTGTGTAGCATTTCACGAAGAGCCACTGCCAATGTTACCTAATTTAAATTCTACAATAATGTTAATGAGAAGATAGCATTTTCCAAATTTTATACACAATAAAACCCAAAGATATTAAGTGACTTGTTCAAGGTAACAGCAAGTATTTTGGAGAGCAGAACTCAAACCCAGCTCTTTTTTTTTTTTTTTAAGAAATTCACGTTCTTTTATTTATTTGTTTATTTATTTATGACTGTGTTGAGTCTTCGCCCCTGTGCGAGGGCTCTCCCCAGCCGCGGCAAGCGGGGACCACTCTTCATCGCGGTGCGCGGGCCTCTCACTATCGCGGCCTCTCCTGTTGCGGAGCACAGGCTCCAGACGCGCAGGCTCAGTAATTGTGGCCCACGGGCCCAGGTGCTCCGTGGCATGTGAGATCTTCCCAGACCAGGGCTCGAACCCGTGTCCCCTGCACCGGCAGGCAGACTCCCAACCACTGCGCCACCAGGGAAGCCCCCCAGCTCTTTTAATTCCAGTGTTTTATATTAATATATAACATTGCCTTTGTACCCATGTTTCATAGGCTTGGTAATACTTCATAATTACCCTTTATATTTTATGGCATTTCTTATTTTTCCGAATATGCTACCTTAATTCACGTGATACTCACAACAACTTCTTGAGGTAGATGCGGCAAGTATTCATCCTATTTGTACAGCAAGTAAACAGACCCACAGTAGTTAAATGACACATCCAACTAGTAGAATGGCTTGGGCCAGATTTCATTCTCTGCTCTCTAGGTGACTACCTGTGATAGACAGAATGTTTCCCCAAAGATGTGTAAATCCTAATCCCTCACACCTGTGAGTATGTTACCTTACATAGCAAAACGTAATTTTTCAATTGCAGATGTGATTAACTAAAACACCTTGAGATAGGGAGATTATCCTGAATGATCTGGCTGGGCCCAATATAATCACAAGGGTCCTTATAAGAGGAGGAGAAACAGAGTCAGAGAATGAGCTGCGATGGTAGAAGTAGGGGTCACAGAGAGAGAGATTTGAAGGTGCTATGCTGTCAGCTTTGAAGATAGAGGAAGGGGCCACAAGCCAAGGAATGCAGGTGGCCTCTAAAAGAAACAGATACATCCAGAAGAAACAGATTCTGCCTCAAAAGGAACACAGCCCTGCTGACATCTTGATTTTAGGATTTCTGACCTCCACCACTGTAATAAAAAGGTGCTGTTTTAAGCTACTAAGTTATGGCTTTTGTACAGCAGCAATAGGAAACTAACACATGCTTCTAAACAATGATTGGCCTTAGCAGGTAAGGAAGAGATCAGGCTATTTCTGGTGTATCCTAAACCCCAGGCCTGAAGGGAAGGGCTGCAGCAGGTAAGACAGGCATTGGTATGCAGAGAGACGTCAATAAGCTGCACACCTCTGCTGTCTCAGAGGAGATCATCTAATCGCCTCCAGGACACGGGGAACAAAACCCAGACTCCCTGACCCAGCCTACCTCTCTGACCTCGTCTTGGCCCATCTCACCCTCACTCACCGCACTGCAGAGACATGCACCTTCTTCCTGTTTCTAGAAGCCTTGGCACTTCCTGTTTGATCTGCTCAAAATACTCTCACCCCAGAATTTCACATGGCACCTTCTCATCACCTCCTCGGAGAGGGTGTAACTGACCACCTCTCCAAAATGGTACCCCCTCCCCCAGTCATTCTCTACTCCATCAACTACCTTTACTTTCTTTATAACACCCGTCACTACCCGAGACTATCTTCTTTATTGTTCACTCACATTGTGTGGGCCTCTCACTAACGTGGACACTCCAGGAGGACTCTCTGGCTCACAGCTCTGTCTCAAGTGCCCAAGTGTATTAGCTGTTCAGTGAATGTTTGTCGACAGCTGAATGAATGGGCTAGGCGCAGCCTTACAACATGAGCATCTGGCTTCCCAGGCCTCTCCTCCAGCCCTGCAGGAGGAGCTTCTGCTTAGACATGAGCATTGCGAGCCCTCAGATTCTTTTCTCTCCAGGGTTCCTGGCTGCCTTTAGACATGGGCCTTGTTTCTTATTGAGAAAGAGAAAGCAGCTCCCAAGAGCCAGGACCCAGCCTGCCACTCACGGCGGGGTCATGGTGTCTCCTACTAAACAGAAATGTTTCCACAGGACATCAGACAAGGCCACTCTGTGACCACGAGGGAGCACAACAAAAATAGGACTACTTCATAATCACGCCTGAACCCAGACAAAAATAAGAACATTGTCTAAACCACAAAAATGACCGAAGATGCCCCTTTCCTGGCTAGTATGAGTGACTGCTATTTCTTTACTATTTATAGCCTGAGGCTTGTCTCATTTCTCCTTGCCTTCTAGGTAAGAATGATTAAGATACCCCATGATAAAATTACCCCTGCTTCTTGATAACACCCATTCCAGAGCAAGTCTCCCTTCTTTGAACCCTCCCCCAAATCACCAAACCCGAGCCTGAATCCTTTTTTCCAATCAATATTTTTTATTGAAGTATAGTTGATTTACAATGTTGTGTTAATTACTGCTATACAGCAAAGTGATTCAGTTATACATATACATACAACATTCTTTTTTAAAATATTCTTTTCCATTATGGTTTATCAGAGGATATTGAATATAGTTCCCTGTGCTGTACAGTAGGACCTTGTTGTTTATCCATCCTCTATATAAAAGTTTACATCTGCTGATCCCAAACTCCCACTCCATCTTTCCCCCAACCCCTTCCCCCTTGGCAACCAGCAGTCTGTTCTCTATGTCCGTGATTCTGTTTCTGTTTCATAGACGGGTTCATTTGCGTCATATTTTAGATTCCACATATAAGTGATATATGGTATTTGTCTTTCTCTGTCTGACTTCACTTAGTGTGATAATCTCTAGTTGCATCCATGTTGCTCCTGTAAGGTCTTTGTCATATCCTCTTACTGAGATGCCCCATGGCTCCCCTGGCATGTGCCCTCCCCCACTGCAACGAATCTGTGGACCGAGCATTGTTCGACCCCAGTGATCCTGGTGGCCTCTGCCTGGAGGGCACTGACACTGAGGACTGGAAGGCAAGCCCAGCTGTTTTGCCATCTTGGAGCGAGAAGTACTAGTCGGGCCAGCTGGACAGCTAGAACATCCTGAACCAGTCTGCCAGTGAAATAATTACACTGGCTGCAGCGTGGGCGCCTCTTACCCAGCCTGCACAAGAGAGGGGCTGGTGAGGTCCCTGATGGAGCTGCTCCCTTCCCGGTGTAGGGAGTGAATGGGCCCAGCAGGTGCAGCTGTGGCCTGCCTGGCCTTCTTCAGGGATGCCTCTGCCCAAGGCACAGCTGCTCCCTGTTGATCTATCCAAGTCAATCTCCTCAACGGAGGTTCAGAAGTCTCTCACACCTTCACTCTTTTCCCTGCCCGTTCCCCAGGCTTCCACCTTGAGCTCTCCTTCCTGCCTGAATTAATCTCCTTATTGATCTCCTTCACCTCTCTATTGATCAGCCTGCACCTCTGCCACGGGTATGTGCATCTGAGCCGCCAGGGGCTCTGACTTCTGGGCCTCCTTTCCTCTTTTAAAGCCCTGCTTGATGATTAACTCGCTTCTTCCCCAGTCTTCTCGGTTGAGCCCGGCTGGATACCCAAGCTTACAGCAGCTGCTCTCAACATTTACCAAGCGAGCTCAGGTTACAGTAGCTGGGTGGGCTGATTGATGGGTTTGGGATAATCATGTGGACAGTGGATATGTTTGATTTAGGTGGGGTGGTGGGAGTGAGATTCATAGCATTCATCTCCCCATCTAGAGCTTAAACTCGCCCAGGGTAGAGGCCACACCTGCTGGCTTCCTTTTTGGACCATTTTCTCTCTAATACCTGAGTCCAAAACGGTAAGTACCCAGCACCCCACAGTCTCTCAAGGCTCCAGGAGAAGGCCAGTCAAGGAACCAATTCTCTGTGGGGTTGCAGATGATACCTACTTCTTAGACAGTCTCCCCCATCCCATCCCCAGCCCTGCAGATGCCAGGAAGGGGTCAGAGGGAGCTTTCATCAGGGATCCTAGAAGCTTATCGACCATCCTGACAGGCCTAAGTTGTTTGCTGTGACTCTGAGCTTCATCAGTTTCTACCCACAAAACATTGATCCAGAATATTTTTCTTTCTAGGACCGGACATTTTTCAGCCTGACTACTCCAGAGCCCAGCTGACTCCAGTTGGGGGTGAGTTACTCTCTGATGCCCTTCTCATCAACCACCTCTTATAAACACCTGATGACACTTTACAGTGCAAGGTCAGAGATACAGCCAAACACATTTTTTTTTTTAAAGAGAGCATTGGGGTAAAGGATACTCCGCTGCTTTAAACAGAGCCAAGTTAATTTAAAGGCAAGACATGGGGAAATGGCCAAAATATGATGTTAAGTGAAAAAAGTAAAGGTTGCAAAATAGTATATACACCATAAGCTCATATATAAAATATATATTTAGTGTGTTTTTATGCATAGAAGGAGTTATATAAAGTCATATTTGATATTTTTGTAATCAGTAAAAAATAAATTAAAAAAAGGACTTGGGATAGCAACTCTTGCTTTCAGCCCATTTAATTATATTTTTAGTGTTTCCTACAAAAAAATACACAATTTTGCTTCACCATTAAAAGAATTCTACTTAATTAAATTAGGCTTATCTATATCTTTAAGCTTTTATTATCTGTCATTTCTAGTTTATCATTTCCCTTCTTTTAACATGTCAAAGCACTTCAGATTTCTCACAAGCTTCATACTGACACTGGCCTGGGAGAAGCAGGGACCATTCTACAACCCCTCAGAAAAACATTTTCTTGGGGAAATGGTTGAGGGGCAGTTATTTGCTGTATTCATTCAACATACATTATTGCGTGCTGCTTAGTACCAGGCTGTGCGCTTGATGCCAGGGCCGAATAGTTGACAAAAGGGATTAAAATTTCAAGGAAACTCTCTAGGCTATTGGGTTGCCCCAGGCCCACAGGCTTGCCCCAACAGTGGATAAGAATGTGGGTTGGAGAGTCAGGCTGCTTGAGTTTAGATCCCAGCACCACCACCTAATAGCCCCAGGGCCACATGCCAATTCGGGACTGGGTCAGATGCTAGTAACAATGACCAAAAACAACACAGGCTTAAATAAGATAAAAGTTTGTTTTGCCTTCCTTTAAACAAACAAGTCTGGATGGAGACAGTCTGAGGCTGGGACAGCAAGTCATGGTCATCAGGGACTTGGGCTCCTTCTGTCCTCCTGCCCTGCCATCTTTAGCTTGAGGCTTCCTTTCTCAAGATCACAAGTTAGTGTTGGAGCCTTAGCCATCAAATCTGTACTCTAGGCAGGAAGCAGGGGAAAAGAGCAAGAAAAAGCCGATGTAAGCAGCCTTTACCCTTTTTAAGAAGCCTTTTTGGAGGTCTAACCCAATGACCTCTGCTTCCATTTAATGGGCCAGAGCTGCCTGCAAAGGAGTCTGGAAAAAGTAGACTTGGAGCTGGCCATATTGCCTACCCAAGGCAGTCAGGGTTCTCTTCATAAGTACGAAGGGGCTTTAGATCCTGGTAAGTAGCTGTCCCTGCCCCAGGGTAATAATATTGCCCACCTGCCCAAGTACGAGGGGGAGTGAATAAGATAATAATTGTAAAGCCGTCAAATGTCACCTCCCTTTGAAACCTTCCTCAGATAAAGTTGGTCATTTTTCACTTAGGGATCCAATAGCACATTCTTCACACCTAAATCCTAACACTGGCTGGTGTTTATTGTAGTTTTACTTTGACTGTCTCCCCCACTGGGCATTAAGGTCAGGGGTGAGGCCTTAGTCACCTCTGTAACTGGAGTGCCAGCACACTGTAGATTCTCATAAATCTTTATGAAATAAATAAAAGAATTTCCCTTCCTTCTTTCCTTGATGTAACTTCCTGAACCAGTTTTACTTTCAAAGCCCAAAACCCTCCAGGCCCTAAGCCATCATCTTTGAAGTCACTTTCAGGCTTTGCTCTCCTCAGGCCTGAGACAGAGTGGAAAGAGCCATAACACTGGCCTCAGATATCTGCTTTGCCCCTTATCTGCTGTGTGACATTAGGAAAATTGCTTAACCTCTCTGAACTTTAGTTTCCATTGAGAAGTAGGGATAACATTAGTGCCTTCATGTGTGAGAGACATGTAGATTAAATAAAAGCACGTACCTGGCATAGACCAGCACCCAGTAGACATAAGCATCTTTGGTCTTTTGATTTTTTTCTCTCCTATCTGACTAGAGCTAAACCAGGCAGTTTAAAAATAGCTAATACTTTATGAGCACTTACTGTCTGCTAGGTGCTACCTTGAGGTAGGTACTATGATATTGCCCCATTCTACAGAGGAGGATACTGAGGTTCAGGCAGTCACCCAGCTAGAGGACAGGGGCAGAGGCAGAGCAGTCTGGCCACAGAGCTTATGATTCTATCCATTACACCACACTGCTGTTCTTGTTGCATTTGGCAACATTTAGCCTCAGCGTGTCCCCCATGGACTCTTCCAACGTCCAATCATTGACAATTTTTCTGGGTACTCCAGAGTCCACATCAGTCTGGAGGTAGGCCAGGAGGATTCTGGGTTAGCTTGCCCACAGGAATGATTTTCTCAGCTAAAATTTCCCAAGGAACCCTGGTAGCTGCTCATACTCCTCAGAGAGCATTATGAAAAGTTGTTTCGGGCTTCCCTGGTGGCGCAGTGGTTGAGAATCTGCCTGCCAATGCAGGGGACACGGGTTCCAGTCCTGGTCTGGGAAGATCCCACATGCCGCGGAGCAACTGGGCCCGTGAGCCACAGCTACTGAGCCTGCGCGTCTGGAGCCTGTGCTCCGCAATAAGAGAGGCCGCGATAGTGAGAGACCCACGCACCGCGATGAAGAGTGGTCCCCACTTGCCACAACTAGAGAAAGCCCTCGCACAGAAACGAAGACCCAACACAGCCATAAATAAATAAAAACCCAAAGTTTAAAAAAAAAGAAGAAAAGTTGTTTCAGAGAACAGCTGTGACCTCAGACCAGTCATCATTATAAGTAACAGGCACCCCTACCTCATGAAAATCCAGCTTGCGAGAAATTGCAAGCTTATAAAAAATATCAGAGTATATGTGTGGGAGGGATTATATGCATTATGTAAAGATCATTCACTTTATATAGTATGGCCCTTCGGGCTTCCTTTATTTAGCAATCTCTCCTATGCACTTACAATGATTTAATTTTTAAAAAATTCCATTTATGTGAAACTTTACAGGGACAGGGCTATTACGCCAAGTGAGATACACCCACAGGATTCCGTGATCTTGATATTACCAGAAAATTGTCGCAAACTTTGCCTTATCTGACCCTTTCCCTTGGATTTTTCTCTTCCAAATTTGCCTCTGAGGAGGTAGGTTTTGAATCCAATTATAAGAAGAACATCCCTGAAAATCATTCACTTATCACAATAGAAAGAAGTTAATTTTGGCTATGTGGGGAGCTCCCGTCAACCACTCCCATCTTTTCCCAGCACTGGAAAATTACAAAGTTTCTTTCCCTGGTGTTTTAAAACTTTCAGAGCCTCTGGGAATCAGCAGTTAAGGATGTGCCCATCAGCCGGTAACAATGAGGCAGGGGCAGAGTACTCATGACACCACAGAACTCAGAGGCCAGTGGAGGAAGAGACAGGTCCAGAGCTGTCCTAGTGCTGCCTGCTGTGAGGATGAACGATGTGCCTTTGTGACCAGACTGCCAGGGATGGGGTGTGAAATCACTGACAGAAAAGCAGAAAGCGAGGAGGAGGAGGGAGAGTGAGTGGGGATGAGCATCTGTAAAACCTTGGAGAGAAAAGTGAAGCGTATACTTTCATTACATTTTCAGAAAGTTAAAACAATTCTTGAATACGATACAGTTGCCAGGGACTAGCCGCTACTCAAACATCACCAGCCTGGACTGAAAAAGAATGAGGAACCCAAGCGTTTTGTAACTTTTAGGAGTGGCCTTCTAGAGGAAACTGGAGTCAGCTGCAAGTTTACATTTCAGGAGAACCTGGCCTGGTGAAGCCTCTCCTGACTCATGCTTATGGGCTGGAGCTCGTGTCCAGTTGCTCAAAAATGTTGACATTTCCTTGTAAAGCAACACGATGTGGAGATGGGCCTCAGGGCAGCTCAGAACCCCCCTGCAAGTTCTTCTCCACAATCCTGCACCCACTTCTTTTAACAGGGTCTGACTAGGGTGAGGCCAGCAGGGGTTGTGCAGGTACAGGGTCAGCCCTGAGAGTGAGGGCCACCTTCAATCTTGCTCCCTGGAGGCCCCATTTGCCTCACTTTCCCCCTGGCCCTGCCTTTCAAACTCCCCACTCAGCAACCCCCCAATTCTCAGCCACTTGGTTTGGGATGGGGTGTAGATATTTTTTAAAACCTCCTCAACTGATTCTAATATGCAGCCAGGATGGAAAGACACTGCTTTAAGGGAACAAGGGTTGGTGGCAAATTGAAGGAATCCAAGTGAAAGCCAAGAATCGACCTTGGCTTCATCCTTTCCAAGTATGTTAACTGGAGAAAAAAATTCTTATCAAATTCATTTTGGTTCAGTCTGTGCGCCGTATAATAGGTCACAGAGGGTTCTGTATAGGATTGCTAGACAAAATACAAGACACCCAGTTAATCTGAATTTCAGGTAAACAACAAATAATTTTTTAGACTTATCTGAAATTCAAATTCAACGAGGCATCCTGTATTTTTGTTTGGTAAATCTGGTGGCCCATCAGCTCCGTGCTTTGTGACCACCTAGAGGGGTGGGATAGGAGGGGTGGGATAGGGAGGGTGGGAGGGAGACTCAAGGGGGAGGAGATATGGGGATATATGTATATATATAGCTGATTCACTTTGTTATACAGCAGAAACTAACACACCATTGTAAAGCAATTATACTCCAATAAAGATGTTAAAAAATAATAATAAATAAATCTGGTGGCCCTCATTCTGCATGACATGCCAAAGTATTGATTGTATAGGACAGCATTTCCTAGTTTGTATTATAGAACACAAGTTGCAGTGGATATAATGGGTATTATATCAAGAAAAAAATTTCCATAGTCAAATAAATCTGGCAAACACTGGGTTAAACCAAGTTAACCAGGTTTTTTGACTATAAAACTTCTCAGAGCCTTTAACATGTTGGGTTGGCCAAAAAGTTCGTTCGGGCTTTTGTTAGCATAAGGAAAAACCTGAATGAACTTTTTGGTCAACCCAATACAAATGTACACTGACTCCTCAAGCTGGGGACTTGCAGAGTTCCCAAACTTACACAACTTACACAATATAGAACTATTGTTCCAGAAAACTTAATGTGGAAAACACTAAGTGAGAGGTGAGGTGCTACTGAAGGATTTTAGCAGGCAAGTGACAGGCTAGGGATTGAGATAGATAATTCCACTTTTAGAAGTGTCGACTTGAGAGGGAACCCAGACAGAAAGCTATATTGGTTTGCTAGGGCTGCCATAACAAAATAACACAGACTGAGTGGCTTAAACAACAGAAATTAATTTTCTCACAGTTCTGGAGGCTAGAAGTTAGAGATCAAGGTGTCAGCAGGGTTGGTTTCTTCCGAAGCCTCTTTCCTTGGCTTGTAGGTAGCTGTCATCTCCCTCTGTCTTCACGGGGTCTTCTCTCTGTGCATGTCATATTCTCATCTCCTCTTCTTATAAGGACACCAGTCATATTGGATTCGGGATCACTGATATGACCTCATTTTACCTCAGTTGCCCCTTTGAGGGCCCTATCTCCAAATACAGTCACATTCTGCAGTACTGGGTGTTAAGACTTCAACGTATAAATCTGGGGGGAGGACACCATTCAGCCCATAACAGAGGCTTTTACAATAACCAATTGGAAGATGATGAGGTTATAAATTAAGGTAGTGGCAGTGGGAATGCAGAGAAGGGATTGGATCCTAGAAATATCAAAGAGTCAGAACTGAAAGGACAGGGGAATTGATTAGATGTGGTGAATGAGCAAAAATAAAACATAGTGTCTAGAGCAGGGTAGCACTCAAATGTATTTGTTTCCATCTCTTCACTGTTCCCTGAGTTCAGAATAGAATCCATCATGTAACAAAAATCCATACGCATAATGCAGCATTGGATTGAATTCATTTCAGGGATAAAAGTATGAATAACACAGTTGTTAAATATTTCCCGTTTATTTCCAAAAATGTTCACTAGTATTTGGATGATTGACTAATCTCTGCATCATCTGTCTCCACCCTTGGTAAAAACATTGAGCATCATGGGAATGCCTGGCTTACCTGTGCCAGATTCATTTTGCTCCAGTGGGTGGAGTTCTAGTGGTTTCCAAAGAGAACAAAAGCTTGGTGAGGAGCAACAGGTTGGATAGAACTGGCTCCCTTGGTGGGCCGTGGTCCTCAGGCCCTTTAAGACACATTGAAGACCAGCCCACATCCTGCCTTCAACCTAAGAATTAGTCAGAAAAGCCAATAACTTTTGGGAATCAAAATTTGAGTTGAATTTTGAAAGCCTGAAAAAAATCACTGGGTGGTGTAGACAGATGAAAAAGTGGCCAAAGGACATTTTCAGTGGTGGCCTTAAGTTCTATAGAACAAGCTAATTCCACAAAAGAGAAACTCTTGGGATTTCTGGAGTCAGGGACTAAGGACCCACAGGTCAATGCCCTCTGAGCACCAGCCATTGGGCTTTCTTCCTGGCCTCATTTGGCCTGGGCACTGAGAACACGAACAATCGGATGGCTATGGTATGAAGGGGGTGTCTTGCTAACACCCTGAAAATCTGCCAGAGCTACCACAAGCTAGGACCCATCTTTGCTGAGGTGTACAGAATTCTTGTTGATACAAGTATTCTTTAAATTAAAAGCAATAAATTCCTTCTGGTTTAACTTAAAAAAAAGAATTAGTTGGGAGAACTTGGATTCTTTTTCTTTTTTCCTTTGTTTCCTGAGGATTGATGCATTTCTTAGCTTTTTGGCCTCTACCAGTTAAATAAGGGTGCTGGCCAAAGTGCAACCACTGCCTATAATCTTTGTCTCTTTTGAGTCTTTAATCTTTCCATAGCTTCCTGCTCTCAGCCTACACTTGAAGTCTACCTCATTCCAAAGATTTCCCTTGTCCAGTCATCTATTACTATTCTGCCTTGTTATAGAGCTGGAGGTTTGCCCTGCACTCCTTATTCAAGTAATGACTACTTGAAAAGCAGGAAGCACTTCCTCTGTGACTCTCCCATAGCTCCCAGCTCAAACCTTGATTATGGCAAATACTCAACTGGTTGTCCTGAATCCGATGCACAGCCTCTACCACTACCTTCTCTACCCTCAGAAATCACTCGTATGCTCTACTGTTGATGTATTTTCTCCTTATATCTAACCAAAATTAATCCCACAATAATTTAAGTCTTTTCATACTCCATTGGTAGTACATTGTTTGCAAAAATGGCCAAAATCTTTCTCTTCCTTGTATCCATGCTTCTTTGCAATGTGGCTTAACATCTCCTCCCATTAAGAGATGGAATCCGTTTTCCCGCCCTTTAAGTGTGGGCTGACCATGTGACCAGCTTTGGCCAATAAATCACAGCAGAAGTGATGTTGTGCCCTTCCTAAGCCTAGCCCTTAAGAGGTTTGCTAGTTTCTATTCTCTCTCTTAGAACTCTGCTCAGCTACCAGCGAACAAGCTTGAGCAAGCCTGCTAGATAGTGAATGACCACATGGCCAAGTCAACCCTGTCAGCCCTGTTGGCGTTAGCTGACAACCAGTTACTTCCTCAGGTGCAGAGCTCCTTAGCTGACCTGTAGCTGACCACGGATGCATGAAAGAACCAAGCAAAGACTGGAAGAATGTACAGCTGATCCACCCTAAATTGCTGATTTGCAGAATCATGAGTTAAGTAAACAGTTGCTGTTTTAATCCATTAAGTTTTGGGATGGTTGGTCCCATAGAAATAACTAACACACCATCCAAAATGTTCAGATGTTTGAAGAGTGTAAGGAGCTTCCAGTCAATCAATATGGCTCTACAAATTTAGGCTTTGATACAATTTTGGTGCTTTAAACTCATAGTAATAAGAGATGAAACAGAAAATAAAAACTGTAAAGCTGGTTCATGGATAAACATCTCCGCAACCAGAAATCCACATTGCTCTCAGAATGAAAGCAGGGAGAGGTCACTGGGAGCTTTGTGTCTGCAGAGTAAAGGGAATTAAAGAGTTCCACCTGAAGCAGGGAATAAAAGCCAGTTTACTGCTTGAAGCCAGGAGTTGGTGGGGGTAGATAATGCCCTCACTTTTGCCAGCTCATGAAAGGAGGCTTATACATACTTGCTAAGTATTATCACTCAGGCATCTCCCCCCACCCCGCCTCCCCTACTGACTTTGCTAAAACCAATGGTCAGTTCTCAGTCCTTATTTTACTAAGCAGACTTTGGTAGGGGTGATCCCCGTAGACTGGTTTCCCTCCTACTTCACTGGCCACTTTTCTGTTTCCTTTCTAAAGGTTTCCCTCTTCTTCCCAAACTCTTAATATTGGAGGATGTTTAGATTCAGTCCTTGGTCCTGTTCTCTGTCCATATTCACTCCTTTGTGATCTTATCAGGGCTCATGGCTTTAAATGTCATCCAAATTCTGACCCCTTCCAGTTTAACTCTCTAGCTCAGATCTCTCTCCAAACTCCAGGCGCAGATATCTAACAGCCTACTTAATATCTCCATTTGGATGTCTAACAGAAATCTCAAACTCAGATGAACTCCTGATTTTCCCTGCCCCAATATCTGCCCAACCCTCAATCTTCCCCATCTCAGGTGATAGTAACTCCATCCTTTGGTTCCTGAGGCCCCCAAACCTTGACACAACCATTTTCTCATCTCTCTCAACAAATGTACCAGGAAATAATTTTGGATTTACCTTCATCATTTAACTAGAATCTGATCATTTGGGATCATAGCTTTTGGCAAAGACTGAGCCTGGGGGAATGAGAGGACTTGGACACAGTCTCATGAATGGAAAAGGAGTAAAGCTACCTGCTGGCTCAGTGCCCAGATCTAATGTGTCCAAATCTCTCCAAAAGACGGGGGCCCCATCTGCTTCCAGGCCCAGGTGAGGCAACTGCAAAACTACTGTTGGAAGGAGGTGGGAAAGAGAAAAAAAGTAAAACTCGCTTTAAATAAAATTTGGAAAGCTTGCAAACCAAAATTCTAAATCCCACCTCAAAAATCTAATGTTAATAGTCAGTCAACAAATTACTTACTCCAAATAAAATTATTTTATAGAATAGTCTGAAAAATATTTTTAAAATAAGCATGTTTTTGCGTATTCAAAGCAATAAAATGGACTGGCTTCTTTTTTTGAAGAGCAAGATGAGAAACACAAGTAGGCAGAAATGAAATAAGATTATGTGAATATGAAAATAAACAATTTGAAATCTTGGAACTAAAAATTATAATAATTTGAATTAAAAATTCAAAGATAGGATAAACACTAGACTGAACACAATTACATAGATAATTAACGGAACTGGAAAACAGCCCTGAGGAATCTACCCCTACATATCCAAAGATAAAGATAAAAAAAATACAAAAAAGGACAAGGAACATAGTTTGAATAGCTCCAACACGTGGTAAATAGGAGTTCTGAAGAAGGCAATAAGGGAAGCAATATTTGAAGAGATAGATAGTAGAGACTTTTCCAAGATTGAAAATAGAGAAGAGTCCTCACATCAAAGGAGTGCTTTAAGATGGACAGCTAAAAAACCCATGCCTACCAGACAGATTGAAATAAAACTGTACAGCACTGACATTAAAGAGAAGAGCTCAGAAATTTCCAGAGAGGAAATATATATTATCTTATCTAGAAAGAAGTGACAACTGCATTGACAGATTTCTTATCAACAAGAACAGAGTCAAAAACCCCACTAAAAGAAATATTAAAGGATGGTATTCACGAAGAAAAGTCAGCCCAAGTCATGAAATATAAGAAAGCAGGGTAAAATAGAAATTGACTACATTTATCAGTAAGTTCAATTAATTATTGACCATAAGGGCACGCATATTAAGCTTTTTTTTGGGGGGGGTATTTAAAAGGGGTAAAATTCAAGTTCTATACTGCAAAACTAAGACAGAAGGAAAGGAATACCATGCTCAATCTATGAGGGCTTTGCAGTAGTAAAGAGAAGGATAGAAATTCTGAATAACTTTAGCCTTTGTTAGAAAAGTTTAGGGTTAAATATGTATGTTTAAAAAATTAAAGGGAATCACCAAAATCAACAAATAAATTTGTATTTATTAAAATACTCTAAGTATATGGAAACCTTATTAGTAGAGTAGAAGACAGAAAAGGAGAAATTCACAAAGCTAAAAAAATTATGGTAAGGAGAAAACCCAAAATAACAGGGCAGAAGTTCAAATATATTGCAATAAAATATGTATCTACTAACATGGTTATCACAGTGGATTTTTTAAAAATTCCAGCTATATGCCTCCTATAGGAGACATAATTAAAACAACACTAAAAGAGAAAGTGTGACTATAAAGGAATTAAAAAGGTGTACCATGTAATAATAATAATAAAAAGAAACCTGGTACATCAACATTATATCAGACTAAATAGAATTTAAGACAAAAACACTACATAATCATAGAAGGGACAATCCACCAAAATGTAGCATTCATGAACCTGCAGGTACCTAACAGCATATCTCTGAAAACTACAAAGCCTAAGTGAAAGAATTATAAGCAGAAATCAACAAGTCAACAATCATAGTATAGATTACTGAGATCAAGTAAGATGAGAACTTTGAAAGAATTTTAAAAGTTTAAACAACAAATCTACTAGACATGCAGGAAAATGTCTTTATTCCCAACAGCACATATTTACATAATCTTACCTCCTATGAAAATCACAAAGGACGTCTCAACAAATGTAAAGGGATATGATAGAGGTCATGTTCTCTGACAATAGTGCAATTAAATTTGAAATCAACAATGAAAAGAAGTTTAAAGCAATAATAACTATAACATATGTTCAGAAACTAGTAAAGCAATCTTATAAATAACTCACGGGTTAAAGAGGAATTCACAATTGAAATGATAAAATATTTTAGAAGTAAATGACAACAAAAGTACCTCACATCACAATGACAACAAAAGTACCTCATGAGAGCTCGTCCAAAAAAAAAAAAGTGCTGTTTTGGATATTTTGGGAATAACTGGAAAAATGTGAATAAGGTCTATAGATTAGATAATACTACTGTATTAAATTTCTTGATTTTGATAATTATACTGCGTTGTGAATGAACGTCTTTGTTCTTAAGAAATATGCACTAAAATATTTAGGGATTCAGGCATATGAAACATTCTCAAATGCATCAGATGATGATGATGATGATGATGGTGGTGGTGATATCCAGAGAGAAATAACAAAATGTTATCCCACAAATGGTGAATCTGGGTGAAGCACATACAGGAGTTTGTTTTTTTTTTTGAACACTATTTTTGTAATTTTTTTAAGCTTGAAAATTATTTCAAAATAAAAAGTTAAAAAAAGAAAAAAAACCTGTAAGATGCAGTTAACGCTAAAGGAGACTTTATCTTTAAATCTAAATAGCTGTGTCTTTTAAGAGGGATAGTGATTTGCCAGACATGATTTCCCTTCTGAGGGTTCTCTGTTTCACTGATTGGATAAAACAAAAAACCTGTTGTGTGAGAAAACTGCGTGTTCTGCACATGAGCAAAGTAGACCATGATGCCTGTTGTATATGAAACAGCATCTCATGGTTGGCGGCACCATTCGTCAGGAATTGCCTTGGGGGTAAACATAGACTAGTGACTAAACAGTGATGTCACACAATTGTTTTAAATAAATGAGCCAGAAAGGCAACTTGTGCCATGTTCCAACTAGGTCATCAGATCTATTTAAGAAGTTTTGACCCTAGGATTTCTCTCAGCCTTTTATAATACTTTGTGTTCCTCTTTCCACATAATTCAAAACAGTGGAACCCAATCTCCTTTTAAATGTTTCCTGAGAAATCTGCCTCTTAACTTCAGAAGAGTGCTGAAGTGTCAACACATTGCTGAGAGATTGTTTCCAGATGCTCAGCATTCTTAGAAAGGTCTTCTGATGGAGGGTGAGAGCAGGAATATGTGAAACACGGTGGGGCTCCCGAGGAGTAAGCGTGAGGGTGGACAGAGGAGGAAGGAGAAGAGGGAAGAGAGGGTCAACGCGTGGTTTTGAGAGGAGCTTTAAGGATGGCTTAGGAAAGTCTCCCAGCCCCTACATGTTCACAAGGTCTCTCTGTCGCCAGATAAAACTTTCTGGTGAACAAGGAGAAAGTTCTAGACTGAGGGCCTTGGGTACTCCCATGGTGGAGAGTACTTGGCAGAGATGAAAGAGGAGAATGCAGGTTCTAGATGCGTGGTGTCACGGTTTTCTCAGTTGATAGATTATGGTGGATCTGATGGGGTAGGCCATCTGGATGGTTTGGGCACATTACTCGTTTTGCAGCAGATTTACTTTGGGGGCATTGTTTGGGACACCACTCTCTCTGGCCCATCGGACTCATGGTCTTGGCTCTGCTTTATCTGACAAAGTCATAGCAACCTTTGGGTCAACGGCACTCACAGCATCTCGACAGCCGGAAGGAGACTAGCAAATGCTGCCACCTCTAACAGAGAGCACAGTTTAGGTTTTCTACGAATTCTCTATCTTTTCCTTTTATGTCAGAGTCTGTTTTAATTAAAATTACTTCAGAAGGCAGAACATGGGACCAGTCCCCGAAGTGCACATTTCATTACTGGCGAGTGTCGAGGGTCAGGAACAACTTGCAGATTTCTAAGCTGTGCCTAAGTATCATCGTGTCTTGGAAGATGACCATGCTATGGGGGTTTCAGCCCTGGTTCCTATTTCACCTGACCACACCCCTATAACAGCCGTTCACTACAGAAAACCTTTCCAGACTGGATGGGCTAAGCTGAGAATTCCTAATCTCCCAGACATAAGTGTGAGGACCTTGTCTAACCACTGCTCCCTGACAATTATTATCTTTGAAGAAAAAAAGAAGAAAATTATGACTGGATGAAAATAAATATCTCATAGGAACAATCAGTGAGCTTTCTGGTGGAATTTTTCAGGCCATAGAAAGTTAGTGCTAGAAGATGGCAGTGTTCAACATTTTCCTATTAGCCAAAAGTTTATAAAGATGCTCCAAATGCTAAAAAATAAGAATAATAATAATAGAGCCTGTCTCTACCTCTCCCCCACCAACGGGTTTCACTGAACACCAGCTGAAAACCTCCAGCTTAAGAAAATGAGGCCCAGGGCTTCCCTGGAGGCGCAATAGTTAAGAATCTGCCTGCCAATGCAGGGGACACGGATTTGAGCCCTGGTCCAGGAAGATCCCACATGCCGCGGAGCACCTAAGCCCGTGCGCCACAACTACCGAAACCCTCGCGCCTAGAGCCCGTGCTCCGCAACACGAGAAGCCACCACAGTGAGGAGACCGCGCACCACAACAAAGAGTAGCCCCTGATCGCCACAACTAGAGGAAGCCTGCGCACAGCAACGAAGACCCAACGCAGCCAAAAATAAATAAATTAATTAATAAAAAGGAAAGAAAATGAGCCCCAGAGAAATTGAAAGCCATACCCCAGGCACGACAGCTAATAGGTGACAGCGCTGGGACCAGAGCCCTTTCACCCACAGAAGCATTTACTCATTGCCTAGAAGTCAGTGCACCATGAAAAATGGATGGCAGAGACCAGTCTCTGCCCCCAGTAATTTTCAGTGTGAGAAAGGCATTGTCAGAGTTAGCACACACACAAAAATATTTTCTTCAAGCCCTCCAAACATGGGCAGGCAGGCTAAAAGTCTTTGAGGCATTTATATTAATATGCAACAGACTATGCCTCCAGGAACTCGTATGACTTCTCCTCCACCCCAGCATGAGGCCCAGGCCATAAAGACAGTAAAGCAAGAAAGCAAACAAAGCAGAGATGCAGGGTATGTGCATTCTTGGGAACCCATGGATGAATCCCACAGCAGTGCCAGCCTTTTCCACTCTGGCCAGGACTTAAATTAGGCATGCCATCACATAGTTCGGCAAGGAATTTGTTTCTTTGTTTTTGGTTTGTTTTTTTCCAGGGGGAATAGGGAGAAAGGATAAGAAAACACTACTTCACATAATAGCATGGTTATATTAATATACTATTTTAAAACTTGTCACGGTTCACCCACATACTACAAATTAAATGTTTCATAATAACTCTATGAGAGCATAAGAGCAGCATTCTCCTTATTCTACAATGAAGGAAAGAGGAGAAAGAGGTCATGTGGTTCGCCCAAGGCCACTCCATCGGTTGGTGACAGATGGGATGATCGGTGACTGAGGGAGGAACACGCCTTTCTAGACTGGGCTCAGACTCTGCCCTTCAGTAAACATGTCACAGACACAAACAGAGGGACTGTTCTAATTTGGAGGAACAGAACAGAGAAGACATTCCAATGGTGCATGAATCAGAAAGAAAAAAAAATAGAAAGATGATAGCAGACATCATAGAATTCCCTCTGACCTGTGTGTTCTTCAGAATTGTTTGTAGATGATTTATATCCAGATGTAGATTTGCATTTGGTGGATAAGGTCTGGCACCGGAGATTTATATATCTTTCAGAACCTCTATTAGCTGGTTGAAACTACCTTTTCCTATGAAGAGTTTTAGATCAATTTAATTCACCCCTGAAGTAAGGCTGAAGAAACTGTGAGGAAATGAAGGGTGGACTTTGAAAGGAAAGATCTGTAGCGGTGCCAAAGCAAGCCCCAGGAGTGAGGGACTAATTTGGCAGCTGTCAGGACAGATCAGCTCACGGAGTGAGAAGTGGGTTGATGGGAGGGAGCTCTGGCTGCAAGGACAAAGCTGGACATGTAGGTCCAATGTTTCAAGCTGCTTCTCTTCTGGGGGGAACCCCCCAAAAACCTCACATGCCTTGTCACCTCTTCTGATGGAGGCAGAATGCTACCTCTGGCCAAAAGAGTCATCTCTAATTTCAGGGGCCTGAAACATCCAGGCTCACAAGTCCTGAAATAACACAGGATTATCAGAGGCTTGTCTGAGCTCTCCTGGAATTCCTTTAAAATGCAGAAGGATGAGTCACCCTGGGTTCATATCTGCACGGAAGGCTGGGGAAAGGCCCAGACACAGCGTGCCAACAGTGCAAAATTTGTAAAGCAAATCTAGTGAATAAGCAGCTACTTTTCAGATCCTCAAAACCTGTTGAGGATTAAGATGTCTTTCTGGCAACCCAGGGGGTGTTCATATGTCTGTTTCAACTTTACCAGGAGCTTCAGGAAATGGTAAGGTGGGACAGCCAGCAAGAAAGCTAGCATCATCCACGAAGGATGGGCATGGTTTTCAAATAAGGAATCACTTTCCCCTCAAAGAGAATTTCTGACCACCCTAGAAGGTGATCCTGGGAACTTCAGAATCTAAGACTAAACATGAACATCAAAGAACAAATGTCTGGGGAACACACATTTCTCTTTCTTTCTCTTTCTAAGTGACCCATATTATAAGCCCCTGACAATACTCCCGAGAAGCACATCTGCCTGGGGTGTAGGGAACTGGAAAGCTGTCCTTGGTGTGGCAGCTGACTAGTCCACTGACCTTGGGCTAATCATTTAATTTGGGATTGGGAATTCACAGTCAAAGCCATGATTACTGTGATCCAACACAAGTGAGCCTGCCTGGGCATGGGAACCCAAGGGTTCTAATGTTAAGGATTCATTCCTTGGGAGTGGAGGCCAAAGGCTCATGGAAATAAAGCAGCCCATATTGGAATGCCTTAGCAGTGAGTTTTAGCAGGACTCCCACACCTTTCAACAAGCCCTCTAGGCTTCTCAGTGGGCCTGGGGAAGCATCACACACTTGGGCTTAGAGGTTAAGAAGCAGGACTTGGGCAGTTCATTAGACTCTTCATGGGAGGGTTGGAAGAGATGTGAGTGACGACGTTCTTGCTCACCATTGTCTCACCAGACCAATCTTCTGGAAGCACAAATTTAATGTTCTCATCGCCTGCTTGAAATGGCTTTCCATTGTTCTAAAATAAAAGCCAGCCTCCTCCACACTGTTTACACATCCCCACCTGTCCCAGTCCCTGTCTACCTCTCCTGATCCCTGCTTTCTTCATTCCCTTTAATCCAGACACAAGGACTTTATTTCAGTTCCTCCAATGCTCAGGCTCTAATCTCAAGCAATCCCTTACCCCTCTTTACGTTTGAACTTCTATTTCTCTTTCGGTGTTCCGCTCAAATGTCACTTCCTCTGAGAAGCCCTCCCTGAATCTTCCCCTCCCCACCCCCATTAGATCAGATAAAAGTGCTTGTATGTTCTTGCAGAGCATCCTATTCTTTCCCTTTAGGGCCTTTGATAGTTGATAGTTATATACACAGTTGTGTATACACAGTTATATACACAGTTATATACACAGTTGATAATTATATACTTACTTGTTTACTTATTGGATCGATTCCAGTCTCTCCCACTAGATTCTAAGCAGTGTCTATTCACCACTGTATCTCTAATGCCTACATAGTGCCTTGAACATAGCAGACACACAATACAGTGATCTCATTAGGATGAAGGTGATGTGAAGTAGAAGACAGTGACATTCCTATAGAAATCCAGAGCTCTGCTCTGATCCACACCTGCAGACCTTTTTGGTCAATGGCCACCAACACCCCAGCTAGCCAAACAAATACTTTTGGAGGAGTGTTAACACCTGTGAGTAAAACAAATCCATTCTTTTCATTAGTTTTGGCTGTTCAGAACACGGGGAATTCAAGAAGACAGGAAATCTCAAACTACCCTGCTCACTTTCCTGGATGGTAGACCTGGTTTGAACACATATTCCACCAGCTGCCCCATCTCTGGGGATGGGGGCAACAGGGCAGAGTGAGGGGATCTGTGTGTAGGGCCTCTGGCCTGACAGTGGGATCCAACACAAGCAGATACTTAAAAATATGCTGACAGTGGGGGTTATGTCTCTTCAATGCACTGGAGGCAAAACCCCTTGTTTTAAAAACAAAGCATTCATACAGAGCCAAGAATGTCCCTGAGTCAATAGTCCTAACCCTTTCTCAGTCTGCCGATGAGGCCCTGGGTGAGGCTTATCAGATGCATGGGCCAAGGACCTGCCACTTAGAGGTTACCGTCTCCGTACACGCAACTGATATTGGTCAAGCACAGACTGGGTATAGTAAGAGCTTGGAAGACAATAGGAGATGAAGAACATGGAAGGCTACTACTGACAGATCAGTTACATAGACAAGAACAGAGCGTAATTCCAAGGTTACACAAAAACAAGGGGTAGACTCTGCTCCTGGGCAGTGAATGTCCTCTACATTAGGGATGAGATCCCTGTGAGCTGAGATCATTCAGGAAGTCTTCCTGGAGAAGGTAAGTTTGAGCTTTCAAGAAAAAAAATTGGATTGGCAGGGAGAACTGAGCTGTGAAAAGCTGGGTCCACAGTTACGAGGCTGCCTGGAGCTAAGAGTCTGTTCAAGCTGTGATTTGAGATGCCTCCAATCAACTGTTTTGGGAAAAATAAATCCCTTTGTAGCATCTATAATAAACTGCCCAACATCGATGTGATGGGGTGAAGTTTTGTTTTTCTTTTCAATTGGATGTTGGCACGTAAAGCAGTTCCTCTCTGATTCTCTCACTAACCCAGGATCCCAAGTAATAATCACTTTGTTCCACCAGCTGAATCAGCCTCCCCACCTCCCCTAAATTTTATAACTTGGACTGTGCACTTTTGCTTACTGTTGGTTCTCTCTCCTGTTGTCTGAATCATTCTCCATGGAAACATTTAAGTCCCGAATTTTAAGCAGCTGTGTCCACTTAGCTACTGTTCACCTAAGCAAAAATGTAAGAATAAAAGGCACAGGGCATACCACAGCAGCCATTACTTTCCACAAGGAATCAGAGATTGGAAGTGAAGCTAAAACATCTTCAGCTATAATAGCATCTCTTTTAAGGTAAGCCATTTCCCCAGGGAGAGTTTGCTGCTCTGAGCAAAGGCAGGACAATAAAAGATCAAGGATGTCTTTCTAAGGCTGCAAACAAAGCAGCTGACACCTTGAAGTCGGTTTGCTTTTGACCGCTTTAAAAGCCAGGACAGCAAAGTGTCCACATTACATTTTCTATAAGCTGGCCAAACATCTCTTTTTTTTTTTTTTACCGCATAAGCCCCCTAATATTTGTAGAGAACAGACAGAGAGGGATGTCCTGTGAGATCAGGTTTCTGTTTCAGCAGGTGTCACTGAAGCCTGTCTTCCCCTGAGCAATTTTCTGCACTTCTCTTCCATTTTCCCCTGTCGGGCCCACTCTGGAAGTCACCGGTCTGTGTCTTCCTCACTGCCCATGGTTTCTGCACCTTCCTTTTCAAAGGCAAGTGAAAATAGTGCTAGATGGTACAAATGGGCAATTGCAGAGAGTTACCTTCCTCCCATTTCCCCTGAAGTATTTGGTAGTTAGACCTTGGAACTGGTTCCAGCAGCAATGGGGTTAGAGGTACTGCCAAAGCTAAAGCCAAATTGGATTTTATTTAGGAGGTAGTCGCTTGTCATTTTCATCTCCAGATAGAAGACTTCTCTGTTTTCCCAGACGATAAAATCATAGAATAGCAGTAACAAGGTGGGTGACTCTGCCAACAGGTGGGTGAGGTCTCTGGTTGAGGGAGGGGGTAGAGGTGGGTACTGGGTCTCCTTGTAAGCATGGCCATCATCTGCAAGCAGAGCTTGGAGGAATTTCATCTACCTCTTGTGGTTTTCCCACGTGGGAGCAGGGGTTGACTGGGACTAATAATGACCACTATCAGCCGACTTTGGGTGGGGTCTCTCAAACTTTAACCCATATGCAGATCACCTCAAAATCTCTTTAAAACACAGATCTCCTAGTGGGTCTGGGACAGAGCCTGCATTTCTACCAAGCTCCTGGTGACGTCGATGCCACTGGTGCCATGCACACTTTGAGTGGCAAGAGCTTAGGTTTTTATTTACTGCCTTCCTACCCCCTGCTGGGCTACGTTATTTTATAGACACTATGCGGTAGGAGTGAAGGCCAATTATAGCCTCCTGAATCATCCATTGGTAGAGCTGCTTCTTGCAGTACATTCAGAAGGGCACTCCCAGGAGTTCCCCGTTGTACAAGAAGCCCATTTGTACCGGATACTTCTGGGCAAGCAAGCCACCGTGCAAAGCTGCTTTGGCTCTTGTTGCTTGCTACCAGGCAGCTGCTGGTTGGTGCTGGAGCGGGAAGTTTTATGTGATAGTGTTGATGGTGCTGATTCTGAAGGGGGTGGGGACTTCTTTGCTGCGGCAGCTTCAGCTCCCTCTAGCTGCACCCCCTCCCCAGGCTCACGGGAAGGATGAGTGGAAGCTGCGAGAGAAGCATCAGGCGAAGTTCTGCAGACCTGGGGGTGTTACTTTTCACTTTCTCTACTTCAGGACATCCCACGCATTTTATAAATATTTATGGGACAGTTTCCCTCTTGAGAGTGCCCAAGTGTGGAGGGTCGGTGAGGAGGACGGCTGAAGGAGGAAAGGAGGAAAAAAGCGGTGCTCGTGGTGCAGGAGGATCGGGAGTTGGGGGGAAAACCCTGAGGGCTTGTTTCAGGCCAGTCTCCTCACCGGCAAGAGGAGGAGTTGGACTAGCCTGTTAAACCAGGGGTCTGTGATTTACGCCACTAACTCCCTGCAGTTATAAGCAATGTTTGATCGGTGTGTAAATTTTTCTAGGACGAGAGCTCCTAGATTTCAACACTCTCTCAGGGTTCACAAAACGTTCATCAGCACCTTTTCGATCAGGATCATCTTCTCGTCCCTCCCAGAGTGGATATGTGGAGCGCTGGGCTTCTAGAAGCGGCGAACATCAAGTTCAGGCCACGGGATTAGGAGGGACAAGGCAGCCACTCAGAATCATTTTCAGCAGAGGCGGAAGGGGGTCAGCTATCAACAACAGAGGGAAGGCTGAGCGGCAGCCAATTCAAGTGACTCCACTAAACCGAGCTGGGAGCTGAATCCGGACTCAGAGAACAGATCTGCACTGCGGAAAAGCCCCTTCAATCAGCCCGTCGTTTCGGAAGGGCAAGACATTTGTGACCACAGCGCCAGGAGCCCAGCTGGTTATTTCTAGTTCGCTGAATGTCAAAAATCCAGGCCGCTTCTCACAGCAGCCTCCACTTGTCAGACCAAATCAAGGCATCAGAGCGTCAAGCAGGCGAATCAGCTGCCTCCAGCGCCGGCCTAGCGGCGCCCGCACCGCCCGCGCGCTGCCCCGACCCTGTCCGCGCGCAGCCCCGCCCCGCGCCCCGCCCACCTGCAGCCCCGCGTCACGCCGGTGCAGCCGCTGGGGTTTTCTCAGCGTGGAGCTTCTTGGCAGTCTGCGTTGGCCAAGTGTGTCCACGGGAGATGGTCTCCCACGGCCTTTGACCTCAGCGTCGGATTGCGCACGCTCCCTTCTCTCTGGTTGTATTTTTAATTTTTTGATCCTCCCACCTGCCCTTGCTTTTCTCCTTCTCAACACAACTCCCATCTCCCAGTTCCTCTCTAGATCCAAATCAATGAGCTGGTTTGTGTCTGCAGAATCCACTTTTACAGCAACACAAGCAAACGCCAATCCTGAGTGTCTGCTGTCGGTTTCCCTTCCCAGTTTCCTTTCATTGAAATATTAGCACAACTGCTGGCTAGGCTTTGGACACAGCAGGCTAACCTCGACCCTCAGGGAGCTGGCAGTCTCCTGGAGGAAGAGAAGGTGATGTTTAAAACTGTGATTTGAGAGTGTAGGGGGGAGTGCGGCCTTCGCAGAGCAGGTCGCGGGGTCAGAAACGGGGTGGGGCTTGGCTTTAGTATTTGCCCGGGAGACCTAATATTTCCGCAGGTTTCGTGAAGGGACAGTCTCCTGCGAGGATATTAGTAGCAGTGTTTTTTAAACTGGAAGAAAGTCAAGGAGAGGTAGGAGATAAATGCAGTAAGGATGCTGATACTCTTAATGGAACTGAAATCTAACAAGTGTTCTCAGGCAACCTCTGGAGGAATCCAGCACACGCAGAATATCTGCAGCCACCCCACAGCACATCCCCAGAGCTTCAGCTCAAGAGACGTGTGGATGAAAGGCTCTTGGTGCTCCAGCCAGGCATCAGGGCTGTGCCTCTGAGGTGGGAGAGCCAACTTCAGGACACTGGTCCACAAGAGACCTCCCAGCTCCACGTAAAACCAAACGGTGAAAATCTCTCAGAGATCTCCATCTCAACATCAAGACCCAGCTTCATTCAATGACCAGCAAGTTACAGTGCTGGACACCCTATGCCAAACAACTAGCAAGACAGGAACACAGCCCCATCCATTAGCAGAGAGGCTGCCTAAAATCATAATAAGGCCACAGACACCCCAAAACACACCACCAGACGTGGACGTGCCCACCAGAAAGACAAGATCCAACCTCATCCACCAGAACACAGGCACTAGTCCCCTCCACCAGGAAGCCTACACAACCCACTGAACGAACCTTAGCCACTGGGGACAGATACCAAAAACAACGGGAACTACGAACCTGCAGCCCGTGAAAAGGAGACCCCAAACACAGTAAGATAAGCAAAATGAGAAGAGAGTGTATATAAGTCCATGCCATGCAAAATAGATAGCTAGTGGGAAGCAGCCGCATAGCACAGGGAGATCAGCTCGGCGCTTTGGGACCACCTAGAGGGGTGGGATAGGGAGGGTGGGAGGGAGACGCAAGAGGGAGGGGATATGGGGATATATGTATATGTATATCTGATTCACTTTGTTATAAAGCAGAAACTAACACACCATTGTAGAGCAATTATACTCCAATACAGAGTTAAAAAAATAAATTAAAAAAACAAACAAAAAACCCAGTCCCGATGGTCTCGGGACCAGGAATGAGCATCGCAGGCAGAGAGAACAGGCAGAGTGTACGACCTGAGACTTGTAAGGATGGCTGTATATGTAAAGAGGTGGGAGCCAGTACCGTGTGATGAGCGAGGCAGGAACTAGGAAAGGACTCTGAGTCAGAGAAAAGAGTGTAGAATTTATCCTGACAATACAGGCCTTTGGAGGGTTTTTCTGTGGTTTCATTTTGCTTTGGAGGGTTTTAACCAGGGAAGTCATCCATCAGATTTGCTTTCTTAAGTGGGAGGGGAGGCAGAACTCCTGTAAGTCCCAGAATAGAGGCGGCAGCATCTTTAAAGATTGTAGCATATTCCAGAGCAGGGGCCATGTTCTCCCACATGGGGCTCAAATTACCCATTTTCTTCTGCTTACGCCCACCACTGCCCTGCTGCTTTCTTCCTATCCCTAGCCCCACTCTGACTGGTTTGGCCTCCTGCATCCCACTGGCTCTTGCCTAGCCTTTAGGTAAGAAGCTAGGTTCACTCTACTTCCAAGCCACCACCATGTTTTCAGCATTCATTGATTCAATGAATATAAGTGGTCGCTCTGTGCCAGATGCTGTGCTAGTCATTGCGGGCATACAGAAGGGTAGATTCACATCTTTCTTGATCTCAAAGAGCTTAGAATTTGTCCAGTGGTTCCCAAATTTGCTCATGCATCAGAATCATTAAAATACAGCTGATTGAACATCACCTGGACTGACTAAATTGGAATCTTTGGGGGTAAGTGCCAGGGAGCCATATTCTGGAAACTCTCCCCCAGGTAATACTGCTAAGCAGTCAGAACCACTGATCCTTAGAGGAATGTGGAACTGGAATTTCTCTGGTGGCCATTCCTCTGCATGGCTGATGGGGAGAACAAACCCAGAGTCTGGCTGTTGGCCACAAGACAGTCAGAAATCATCAGAGGAAGACAGGGAAAGCTCAGTCTAACTGGGCTGTAAGTCTGGGACCTGCTCACATGACTTCAATGAAGCAGGAGGGACCGCGGGGATGGATGAATGGAAGGGTAGAGTAGAATGTATTGGGATGGTGGGCTGGGCTATGCCTGCCTAGCGTGGATGGTGCCTCCTTCTTGACCTAAATTGTATAAATCATCCATTAGAAAGCAGGAGACTAGCTCTCTGGCTTGTTGACTCCTTTTCAGGACCACCTTGATTATCATGGTCAAGAGCTAGGGATGATTGCACCAGGTAGTTTCCAATGGTGTCTGTGATTAATAACTAATAAAAAAGAAACATCAAGTACATTGTACACAAACCCATAAATCTCCACCAATTAAGTCTGAGTACTGGGGCAAGCTGAAGCAAAGGGAGGCTGTTAACTCACTGTTCCCAGAAATATCCCCCATGTGCTTATGGCTGCCCTCGGAGGGATTCCAGGAAGAGGTGATCCTGTCTGATCATGCCTGGAATCTCACACCCTGGGGGATGGATCTTCATGGGGTTTGAGAGGATTAAATTTCCAGTTCTACTTTTCGCCTCTTGGTGAAGACTGTTCTGAGACATCTAATAGTTAAGTATTTATTTGTTGAGAGCTAATTATGGACCAGGCACTGAGAAGCCTCAAACATGAAAATATGTACAACCCACTTGGGAAGATAGGACATAATTGTGTATAAAAGTAAATATAAGGCTTAGATATTTTCAGACCACAGGAGAAGAACTGATTTTGTTGTTGTTTGAAGTTCTGTATCCCAACCACTTATCCACACAGCATGTATTTGAGAGCAATGTATTTTGGGTGATATACAGTCATGTAAGGCATAGTCTTTGCCCTCAAGAAGCTCATAGTCCAATAGGGAAGATAGGACATATCAGTATAAACTATAATAGAAAATAGTATAGGCTGGGACAAGTGAGTGATTCCGTGTCAGCTTTAGCATTAGTAGGGTCTGTTCTGAAACTTTTTTTTTTTAATACCTCTTTATTGGAGTATAACTGCTTCACAATACTGTATTAGTTTGTGTTGTACAACAAAGTGAATCAGCCATATGCATACATATGTCCCCAGATCCCCTCCTTCTTGAGCCTCCCTCCCACCCTCACTATCCCACCCCTCTAGTTCATTGAAGAGCACCGAGCTGATCTCCCTGTGCTATGCGGCTGCTTCCCACTAGCTATCTATTTTACATTTGGTAGTGTATATATGTCCATGCTACTCTCACTTTGCCCCAGCTTCCTCCCCACCCCCATGTCCTCAAGTCCATTCTCTATGTCTACATCTTTATTCCTGTCCTGCCACTAGGTTCATCAGTACCATTTTTTTTTTTTTTTTTTTTTTAGATTCCATATGTATGTGTTAGCATATGGTATTTGTTTTTCTCTTTCTGACTTACTTCACTCTGTATGACAGACTCTAGGTCCATCCACCTCACTACAAATAACTCAATTTCGTTTCTTTTTTATGGCTGAGTAACATTCCATTGTATATATATGCCACATCTTCTTTATCCATTCACCTGTTGATGGACATTTAGGTTGGTTCCATGTCCTGGCTATTGTAAATACTGCTGCAGTGAACATTGTGGTACACGTCTCTTTTTGAATTATGGTTTTCTCGGGGTATATGCTCAGTAGTGGGATTGCTGGGTAATACGGTAGTTCTATTTTTAGTTGTTTAAGGAACCTCCATACTGTTCTCCATAGTGGTTGTATCAATTTACATTCCCACCAACAGTGTAGGAGGGTTCCCTTTTCTCCACACCCTTTCCTGCATTCATTGTTTCTAGCTTTTTTGATAATGGCCATTCTGACTGGCAAGAAGTGATACCTCATTGTAGTTTTGATTTGCATTTCTCTAGTAATTAGTGATGTTGAGCATCTTTTCATGTGCCTCTTGGCCATCTGTATGTCTTCCTCGGTGAAATGTCTATTTAGGTCTTCTGCCCATTTTTTAATTGGGTTGTTCGTGTTTTTGATATTGAGCTCCATGAGCTGTTTTTATATTTTGGAGATTAATCCTTTGTCTGTTCTTTCATTTGCAAATATTTTCTCCCATTCTGAGGGTTGTCTTTCTGTCTTGTTTATGGTTTCCTTTGCTGTGCAAAAGCTTTTAAGCTTAATTAAGTCCCATTTATTTATTTTTGTTTTTATTTCCATTTCTCTAGGAGGTGGGTCAAAAAAGATCTTGCTGCAGTTTATGTCAAAGAGTGTTTTTCCTATGTTTTCCTCTAAAAGTTTTATAGTGTCTGGTCTTACATTTCAGTCTTTAATTCATTTGGGGTTTACTTTTGTGTATGGTGTTAGGTAGTGTTCTAATTTCATTCTTTTACATATAGCTGTCCAGTTTTCCCAGCACCACTTATTGAAGAGGCTGTCTTTTCTCCATTGTATGTTTTTGCCTCGTTTGCCATAAATTAGGTGCCCATATGTGTATGGGTTTATCTCTGGGCATTCAATCCTGTACGATTGATCTATATTTCTGTTTCTGTGCCAGTACCATACCGTCTTGATTACTGTAGCTTTGTAGTATAGTTTGAAGTTGGGGAGCCTGATTCCTCCAACTCTGTTTCTCTTTCTCAAGATTGCTTTGGCTATTCGGGGTCTTTTGTGCTTCCATACAAATTGTAAAATTTTTTTCTAATTCTGTGAAGAATGCCATTGGTAGTTTAATAGGGATTGCATTGAATCTGTAGATTGCTTTGAGTAGTATAGTCATTTTCACAATATTGATTCTTCCAATCCAAGAACATGGTATATTTCTCCATCTGTTTATGTCATCTTTGCTTTCTTTCATCAGTGCTTGTTTTATAGTTTTCTGAGTACAAGGCTTTCACCTCCTTAGGCAGGTTTATTCCCAGGTATTTTATTCTTTTTGTTGCAGTGGTAAATGGGAGTGTTTCCTTAATTTCTCTTTCTGATTTTTTGTTGGTGGTGTATAGGAATGCCAGAGATTTCTGTGCATTAATTTTGTATCCTGCAACCTTACCGAATTGATTGATTAGTTCTACTAGTTTTCTGGTGGCATTTTTAGAATTTTCTATGTATAGTATGTCATTGGCAAACAGTGACAGTTTTACTTCTTTTCCAATTTGTATTCCTTTTATTTCTTTTTCTTCTCTGATTGCTGTGGCTAGGACTTCCAAAACTATGTTGAATAAGAGTGGCGAGAGTGGACATCCTTGTCTTGTTCCTGATCTTAGTGGAAATGCTTTCAGTTTTTCACCATTGAGAATGATGTTGGCTGTGGGTTTGTCGTATATGGTCTTTATTAGGTTGAGGTAGGTTCCCTCTATGCCCATTTTCTGGAGAGTTTTTATCATAAATGGGTGTTGAATTTTGTCAAAAGCTTTTTCTGCATCTATTGAGATGATCATATGGTTTTTATTCCTTCATCTGTTAATATGGTATATCACATTGATTGATTTGCATATATTGAAGAATCCTTGCGTCCTGGGATAAATTCCACTTGATCATGGTGTATGTTCCTTTTAATATGTTGTTGGATTCTGTTTGCTAGTATTTTGTTCAGGATTTTTGCATCTGTGTTCATCAGTGATATTGGTCTATAATTTTCTTTTTTTGTGGTATCTTTTTCTGGCTTTGGTATCAGGGTGATGGTGGCTTCATAGAATGAATTTGGGAGTGTTCCTCCCTCTGCAATTTTTTGGAGGAGTTTGAGGACTGGTCTTAGCTCTTCTCTAAATGTTTGATAGAATTCGCCTGTGAAGCCATCTGGTCCTGGACTTTTGTTTGTTGGAAGATTTTTAATTACAGTTTCAATTTCATTACTTGTGATAGGTCTGTTTATATTTTCTAATTCTTCCTGGTTCAGTCTTGGAAAATTGTACCTTTCCAAGAATTTGTCCGTTTCTTCATGGTTGTCCATTTTATTGGCATAAAGTTGTTTGTAGTAGTCTCTTATAATCCTTTGTATTTCTGCGGTGTCAGTTGTGATTTCTCCTTTTTCATTTCTAATTTTATTGATTTGTGTCCTCTCCCTTCTTTTCTTGATGAGTCTGCTAAGGGTTTATCAATTTTGTTTATCTTCTCAAAGAACCAGGTTTGCTATTGTTTTCTTTGTTTCTATTTCATTTATTTCTGCTCTGATCTTTATGATTTCTTTCCTTTGAAACATCTTTTTCCCACACCCTAGACATCTTTCAGGAAGACAGTTCTGGTGGCTTTGGGATTCATCTTAGAGTCTTATTTGTGTCAGTAACGTGAACTTTTCATTAGAGTTTGCACTTAGTTCTCTCAATTATTTCCCAGAGATACCTGTGATTTAAAATGACAGAAACCAAGAGGTTCAAGCCTAGAAAAGTGGGTGAAAAGTGATTTTCACCTGGAGAAAGTCATGGCATCTCTATGCAGAGCCATGTGCCCTGATCCTTGCTTGAAAGCTGGAGGAGTTGACTCAGAAGAGGCAGGTGGGAGCAGAGGCCGCTTAATGTCTCCCTGGGAGGAGGTGAGGAGTCTGGCTCCTGGTTAAAAACCTGTGGGTAATTTGTGTGATTTTTCAGGCCTGACCATCAGCAATTACAAAGGCTTTGCCTGGCAGGCCTGCAGGCAGCTTCTTGTGCTTTGGTGCATAGCCCGAGAGGTGCAGTTAAGGACTCAGGCCCCACTCGCTGGTCATGCCCTTCGCATATTTACATTCCTAGCTCAGAAGCGCCTACGTTCCTAGGTTTCTATGACTGAGGCCTTGGGCAGAGGTCCTCTTCAGGTGCTGTCTCTCCTGAGGCCCCCTTATGGGGGGAGGAGGAGGAAACTGTGAAGACTCTTCCCTTCCTCTGACTCATTACTTGTCCACTCCTAGCCCTTCCCTTCCCCCCACCCAACTTCAGGATCCATAAAGCTGCCTTTTTCTCAGGGGCTCCCTCAACAGAGAGATGACCCCCACGTCTACGCTGGTCCACCCGACCTTGGGCCGGTGTGCAGTTCCATGAGGGAAAATGGAACAGGGGGATGTGTACTTTCTCCAGTTGTAGACTTTCATTTACGCCATCACAGTGAGTGATTAAAAGCTTGTTGCTTTAATTGGCTACATGGACCCCTGACAGCATAGCCCGCTCGCTTTTTCTTAGCTGAGCTCTCAACAGGGGGCACCCCTCCAGCTCCCTCCCTTCTGGGAGCCCACAGTCAAAGCATGGCCCCATTTCTGTTGGAGGCTATGGCCTCTCCTACATGTGTTTCTATTTCATTTCTAGATTGGATTTCTCTGTCTCTCTCACAAACAGTAATTGACCAAGGACAAGACAAAACTCAGGATTGCCATGAGGGCTGGGCAGGGAGTCAGCAGAAAAGAGAAGAATAATGAAGCAGGCGCTGGCCAGACCAGGACTTACAGACGTGAGAACAACCCAACCTCAGAGACTAACTTCTTCCTGTCTACACTTCTGAAGAGGAACCTAAGAGTCCAAGAGGTGAGTGACCTGGCCAGGGCCACCCAATCAGAACCCAGGTTCTGATTATTTCCAGGTTTCCTTCTTGATCTTCTTTCTACTTCCTACTACAGGTTCTGTGCAGGGCTGTGCCCCCGGTTCCCAGGACCACGCTAAGCCCTGTGTGGTCAGAACCCTCCAGGTGACTGCAGCCTAACCGGGGAAGAAGAGACTAGAGCAGGGTTCTCAAATCAGAGAGCTTAGAATCCCCTGGAGGGCTGGTTAAAACACAGATTGCCAGCCCCTCCCCCAGGGTTTCTAATTCAGTAGGCCTGTGGTGGGGTCTGAGAATTTGCATTTCTAACAAGTGTCCGGGTGTAGCTGATGAGAACCACTGGACCAGCCTATATATGACCAAAAAGCAGCAGAGAAAGAAAGAATGGAAGCTGAGTAAAGGAAAGTAGGAAGAAGGAAAGGAGTAGGAGTGGCATGGTTTATTAGGGCAAGAAATGAGCTCCAGGGGATGGTCTTTGGGAGGTTTGTTTTTCTCTTCCTCGCCCATCCTGACTTCAGGCTTATCTAGAAGTCTTCACAGTATCCTTTAAATCCCTCCCCTGACTGCTGAGGGAACCTGGCCCACAGGTGAGGTAATCTAAGCCTCCACTTGGATTATTAGATTCCCTAGAGCTGGAGCTAAAAAGCCCTGATCTGGCTGCTCTCCCAACATGCCTCACGGCTGCTTCCCTGTTCAGGTAGCTACAGGCTGCACAGCTACCTGCCTCCCCTGAAGCCTGAGGGCTCACGTCCCAAAGGCCATGAGAATGAAGAGTCCTGGAAGGTGGTTGCGGACAACTCAGCCACCGCTCTCTGGCTTCTATGGTGCTCTCACATGAGCCCTGGAAGATCAAGGCTGCTGACTCTGAGAAAGGTAAGGAGGTGCGCACTTGGCAAGGAAATGGGTGGAGGGATTAAGTAAACTCCACAGCCACATTGACTCAGCTCATCTTTCAAGTTCTTCTGAATCATCAGTGAATATGGACTTGCTTTCTTAATCATTGGATCTGAATGTGGGTCACTGAGGTCTCAACCTGTGTTTGAATGTAATAGCATGGAGAAGAGCCAGATATACACACAGGAAAAATAAAATTAGTTCTCATGTGGGTGTGAAAACCCAGGAGCGACCCTCCTCTCCAAATCTGTTCACTGTTTGCCGAGCTCCTCTGGGCTGTGGGAAAAATAAGGCACAAATGTTATGTCCAGTGGCCCAAAGCTGTTCCAGGGTTAGCAGTAACCTCAGGAGGAGGCCAGAGATTGGCCAATGCAAAGGCAAAGAGCAGGAACCCTCCACTTGGGGTAGAGGCACGAGAGGGCCCAGGGTGATGACAGTGGGAGCTGTGCCCCCCCCTTCTTTTCCTAAGCCCTGTCCAGCTGCTTAGTGACCCACAGAGGACCAACCAACAAGCTTCTGGGAGCTTCGCAGACCCTGGCTGGCTCTGTAGTTAAGAGACTGATAACACATTGAGGCCAAAGCACACCATGCCACTCAGAATGCAGAGACTTCTACGTAGTTTCTGTGTTGTGATGAACTCCAGAAGAGAGAATCAGAAATCTGGAATAGATTTTCTATAGCAAAAGCCTGAGAATGTTTTCAAAAGACTCAGGTAGGGTCTGGGGCTGTGAGGTCCCTCATGTCATCCCTGTTCCTCCAGCTTTAGGGGGGCTGCCATGGAGCCCCCCTTTCAGTCCCTTCCAGAAAAGCCCGTGTGTGCCTGGCGGGCATTTCTCTTCCTGGAGAGGAGATGGGTGAGGCCCTGGATGAGCTTCCTTAAACCACAGGAAAAGAAGAGGCTGCTGATTCACCAACAGCTGCTTCCTGGAATTGCAGTGTCAGGCTGGCAAATGAGCGATATTTTCCAAAGGTGATCCAGAGCTGTTACAACATTCCTGCTCTATCCCCATCAGACCTTCCTGTAAGTCAGACCAGAAAGCTACCCAAACCACGCATTCATGAGCAGTCAAGGACACGAGATTCCAGACACACTGTTTCCAACATGCCTTAATATCCCTCTTGAGACCTGGTCCAATCATCCCCATGCCTCTGGACTTTCTTAGCGGGGCCATGCCGTTGTCTGGCTGGCCCTGGAGTCATGTGGAAGTCCATGTGTGGTTCCAGGTCATCCAGGAAGTGCAGGACTGGCCTGATTCCCAAAATGGGACTGTCAGCTGAGAAAAGAGCAGGGCCTTGAGCTGGCTTTGCCTAGCCTTTCACAAAGATCCGTTCTCTGTCTGGTCCTGCCCAGCTCTCCAGCTTGTCTGAATAGAAAGCTACCGTGTCTCATGCTGCATCGGTCTTGGCCTTTCCTCAGAAATAAGAACTGGTTGGGAAGTGCCCCTGCTTGACCCTGGTGTCTGTTTCTCACATAAAAGAGATACAAAAGAGAATCCAAGTCTCTCTCCTGCTTTTGGAGGGTCCTGGCTTCCACTTGGGATGAAATCCCTGTGGGTGCAGCTGGGGAGGTGCAGAGAGGGGCGAGGAGAAATTCTGGGCTTCTCACATTCTGCCTCTGAGACAGATTGCAGTGAGAAACAAAGAATAAAGCTCCTTGGTTCCACTTCACTTATCCCTTCCTCGGCAAGTGGAGAGCTAATGAGAGTGGAGGTGTCTGGGGAATAAGACAGATGGAGCTGAGAACTAGGCCCTGCTCTTAGCAGCAGTGACTGAACTCCATACGTCCTCTAGGATGAGCTGGAACATGATTCTTCCTCTTTCCCTCCCCCTCCCCCTCCCCTCCCCTCCCCTCCCCTCCCCTCCCCTCCCCTCCCCTCCCCTCCCCCTCCCCCTCCCCCTCCCCTCCCCCTCCCCTCCCCTCCCCTCCCCTCCCCTCCCCCTCCCCTCCCCTCCCCTCCCCTCCCCCTCCCCTCCCCCTCCCTTCCCCCCTCCCCCCTCCCCTCCCCTCCCCCTCCCTTCCCCCCTCCCCCCTCCTCTCCCTCCCTTCCCCCCTCCCCCCTCCTCTCCCTCCTCCTCGACTGATGCTTATGGAGCCTTTTGATGGGGAAATGCTGACTGAGCTAAAGGTCTCTGCTTTTTTTTTTTTTTTAAATAAATTGATTGATTGATTTTTGGCTGCATTGGGTCTGCGTTGCTTCCCACGGGCTTTTCTCTAGTTGTGGCAAGCGGGGGCTACTCTTTGCGGTGGCTTCTCTTGTTGCGGAGCACGGGCTCTAGCCGCGCCGGCCTCAGTAGTTGCGGCTTGCGGGCTCTAGAGCGCAGGGTCAGTAGTTGTGGCGCGCACAGGCTTAGTTGCTCCGCGGCACGTGGGATCTTCCCAGACCAGGGATCAAACCCGTGTCCCCTGCGTTGGCAGGCGGATTCTCAACCACTGCACCACCAGGGAAGCCCCTAAAGGTCTCTGCTTTTAAACCTAATTCCTCAGTTATGCTAAAGGTAACTATAATTTGTATGGAGAGGTAAGAGTTTAAGTCGTCCTTTTTTAAAATCCTCTTCACAGTCGTATAAAGTGGGTATTGTTGCTGCTTAATCAATGAAGGGAGCGAGGTTTGGGAGAGTTTAACAACTGGCCCAGGGAGAACGCAGGGTCAAGTTTTTCGTCCATGTCTCCTGACTCAAAGTCCATATTCTTCAAGATCCATAGTATAGACTCAGCAGTTACTGTTGGCAGCCCCTTGGAGTCCAGGAGACAGCGCTGTGCCTCAGAAAGTCAGTCCCTAGAATCACACTTGGGGCCTGTCAAATGATAAAACTAAAACAATCTAGTAACATGTTTGCTGTGCTTTGTTCAAGGGGAAACCTTCCATCGATTGAAGGAGGACAGTGCCTCAAGCGCTCCTCTTGAGGGATTTTGGGCAAGAGGGAGTTCTTTAGTGCGTTAGAAGAGGCAACGCTGAAGCAAGGCATGGTTGGCTAGGAGGTCAGGGACTTCCTTATAAGGCTAATGGATCCTATTTTTCTAGGCTCAGGTGAGCTAGCTGCAGCTGAGTTGGGGGATTATGATTGGTGTAGTTTGGTTTCCTTGACAGGTGTTTCCCATAAGTGCCGGCTCACTTAGGTTTAGATTTGTGATGTGGGCTGGCTCCCGGGGGCAGCCTCCATGTGGGGGGTCCTGATACATGAATTAACTTTATTAGGGCCCCAACATGCCGAGAAGATACAGACCAAGCGGAAAATTCTGCTGTGCCTGTGGCTCTGTCTCAATGTTGGTCTGCAAGAAGCACATGTGTTTGTGATATTGTGATTTATAATAAGAAATATATATTTGGTCTTGGACCCTATTCCTGGCAC
Organism: Balaenoptera physalus; assembly: GCF_965194825.1. Lineage (NCBI taxonomy): Eukaryota > Metazoa > Chordata > Mammalia > Artiodactyla > Balaenopteridae > Balaenoptera > Balaenoptera physalus. The sequence continues at coordinate 40,035,145 of NC_138883.1, forward strand.
AGAGCTCCTAAGATCCTATGATGAGAGTGATAAAGATGTCTTGTTATATTAATGAAGCAAATTTGGAAAGCACCTAAGGATGGGGTTGGTTGCCCGTGGAGCCATCATGTGATTAGAGGGCTGGAACTCCAGTCCCACCCCTCCCCCTGCACCCCTCCCTCTGCACTGAGAGGAGAGGGGCTGGAGATTAAGTTCAGTAACCGAAGGCAGTGATGTAATCGACCATGCTTATGTAATAATGCCTCCATAAAAACCCAAAAGGACTGGGTTCAGAGAGCTTCCAGGTTGGTGAACACCCAGATTTGGGCAGAGTAGTGTGCTCTGAGAAGCATGGAAGCTCTGTGCCCTTTCTCCACACCTTGCCCTATGTACCTCTTCCAGCTGGCTGTTCCTGAGTCACATTCTTTTATAATAAACCGGTAATCTAGTAAGTAGATGTTTCTCTGAGTTCTGTAAGCTGCGTTAGCAAATTAAGTGAACCCAAGGAGGAGGTTACGGGAACCTCCTATAATCTATAACTGGTTGGTCAGAAGCACAGGTGATCATCTGAATTGTAGGACTTAACCTGAGGGATCTGCCACTATCTCCAGGTAGGTGTCAGAACTGAGTTGAATTATAAGACACAGCTGGAGTCAGGGACTTGCTGGTTGTGGGGAACTTACCCCTCCCACCCCGCCTCACTGAATTGGTGCTGTAACACAGGACGAACAGAATGAACAGAGCAGCATGTCTTACCCTCTCAGGATAAGTTGCCTAAGCTTTCTTTTCTTTTTTTTCTTTTAAAGAATATTTTTAATTTGAGGAGTATTTGGTAATTTAAAAGGTTATTGTCTATTGATCATTTTCCTATATATTATTGAGATATAATTGACATATGACATTGTATTAGTTTCAGGTGTACAACATAATGATTTGACACACGTGTGTATTGTAAAGTGATCACCACAATAAGTTAAGATCTGTCACCTCACATAGTTACAATTTTTTTCTTATGATGAGAACTTTTATAATTTACTCCTAGCAACTTTTAAATATACAATACACTATGGTTTACTATAGTCACCATGCTGTATATTACATCCTCAGAATTTATTTACCTTATAACTGGAAGTTTGTACCTTTTCACTCTCTTCACCCATTCCACTGCCACTCCCCCATCTGTTCCCTGTATCTGTGAGTTGTTTTTTTTTTTAAGATTACACATATATTTGAGATCATTCAGTATTTGTCTTTCTCTGTCTGACTTATTTCACTTTGTATAACACCCTCTAGGTCCATCCATGTTATTTCATATTGCAGAATTTCCTTCTTTTTATGACTGAATAATATTGCCTCCTCATATGTGTATACCACATCTTCTTTCTCCATTCATCCACCAGTGGACTATTAGGTTAAATTCATGTCTTGGCTATTGTAATAATGCTGCAATGAATTAACATGGAATGTATATATTTTTCAAGATAGTAACTTTGTTTCTTTTGGATAAATACCCAGAAGTGGAATTGCAGGGTCACATATGGTAGTTCTGTTTTTAAATTTTTTTAAGGAATCTCCATAATGTTTCCATAGTGGCTGCACCAATTTACATTCCCGCCAACAGTGCACAAAGGTTCTCTTTTCTTCACATCCTTGCCAACACTTGTTTCCTCTTGTTTTTATAATAGCCATTCTAATGGGTGTGAGGTGATATCTTACTGTGTTGTTTTTTTTACCACTTATTTTAATTGAAGTATAGTTAATATACAATGTGTTAGTTTCGGCTGTGCAGCAAAGTGATTCACTTACATAATGTATATATAAATGAATATATATACATATTCTTTTTGAGATTCTTTTCCACTATAGGCTATTATAAGATATTGAGTATAGTTCCCTGTGCTATATAGTAGGTCCTTGTTGTTTACCTATTTTATACATAGTAGTGTGTATATGTTAATCCCAAACACCTAATTTATCTCCTGCCCTGCCCCGGGCTATCCCCTTTGGTAACCATAAGTTTGTTTTCTATGTCTGTGAGTATTTCTGTTTTGTAAAGTTCATTTCTATAATTTTTTTAGATTCCACATATAAGTGATATCATATGATATTTGTCTTTCTCTGCCTTACTTCACTCAATGTGGTAATCTCTAGGCCCATCAATGTTGCTGAATGGCATTATTTCATTCTTTTTTATGGCTGAGTAATATTCCATTGTGTGTATATGTGTGTGTGTGTGTGTGTGTGTGTATGTATGTATATATATATATATATATATATATATATACCACATCTTCTTTATTCATTTGTCAATGGACATTTAGGTTGCTTCTACATCTTGGCTGTTGTAAATAGTACTGCTATGAACATAGGAGTGCATATAGCTTTTTGAATTATAGTTTTGTCCAGATATATATACCCAGGAGTGGGATTGCTGGATGTTTTAAGGAACCTCCATACACTTCTCCATAGTGGCTGCACCAATTTACATTCCTACCAATAGTGTAGGAGTGTTCCCTTTTCTCCACACCCTCTCCAGCATTTGTTATTTGTAGACTTTTTAATGATGGCCGTTCTGAGTAGTGTGAGGTGATACCTCATTGTAGTTTTGATTTGCATTTCTCAAATAATTAGCCATATTGAGCATCTTTTCATGTGTCTATTGGCCATCTATATGTCTTCTTTGGAGAAATGACTATTTAGGTCTCTGCTCATTTTTTGATTGGGTTGTTTGGGGTTTTTTGATATTAAACAGTATGAGCTGTATATTTTGGAAATTAATCCCTTGTCAGTAGCATCATTTGCAAATATTTTCTGCCAGTCTGTAGGTTGTCTTTTTATTTGGTTTATGGTTTCCTTTGCTGTGCAAAAGCTTCTAAGTTTAATTTAATTTTTGTTTTTATTTCCATTACTCTAGGAGACAGATCCAAAAAGACATTGCTGCGATTCATGTCAAAAGAATGTTCTGCCTATGTTTTGCTCTAGGAGTTTTATAGTATCCAGTCTTATATTTAGGTCTTTAGTACATTTTGGGTTTATATTTGTACATGGTATTAGAGAATGTTCTAATTTCATTCTTTTACATGTAGCTGTACCACTTATTGAAGAGACTGTGTTTTCTCCACATCCTTGCCAACAAACATTCTCTTGTCTTTTTGATAATAGTCATTGTAAGGGGTGTGAGGTGTATCTCACTGTGGTTTTGATTTGCATTTCCCTGATTAAGGATATTGAGCAACTTTTTAATATACTTGTTGGCCATTTGTATGTATTCTTTGGGAAAAAGTCTATTCAGATCCTCTGCCCATTTTTCAGTCAGACTTTTTTTGTGTGCTATGGAGTTGTATGAGTTTTTATATTTTGGATATTAACTTCTTATCAGATATATGATTTGCAAATATGTTCTCCCATTCTGTAGGTTGCCTTTTCATTTTGTTGATTTCCTTTGCTATACAGAACTTTTAGTTTGATGTAGTCCCGCTTGTTTGTTTTCACTTGTATTGCCTTTGTTTTTGGTTGTCAAATAAAAACAAATTATTGCCAACACTTATGCAAAGGAGCTTGCCCCCTTTGTCTCCTTCTAGGAGTTCTGTGGTTTCAGGTTTTATGTTCAAGTCTTTAATCCATTTTGAATTGATTTTTGTGTATGGTGAAGATAGGGATCCAGTTTCATTCTTTCGCATGTGGCTGTCCAGGTTCTCAACACCATTTATTGAAGAGACTGACCTTTTTCTATTGTATATTCTTGACTCCTTTATAGTAAATTAACTGACCATATATGCACTCTCTGTTATGGTCCATTGAGCTATGTGTCTGTTTTTGTGCCAGTACTACACTTTAAAAATATATATATATTTATTGCAGTATAATTGCTTTACAATGCTGCGTTAGTTTATGCTGTACAACAAACAAAGTGAATCAGCTATATGTATACATATATCTCCATATGCCCTCCCTCTTGAGCCTCCCTCCCACCCTCCCTATCCCACCCCTCTAGGTCATCACAAAGTATCAAGCTGATCTCCCTGTGTTATTCAGCAGTTTCCCACTAGCCATCCATTTTTACATTTGTAGTGTATATATGTCAATGCTACTCTCTCATTTCGTCCCAGCTTTCCCATCCCCCACCCCATGTCCTCAAGTCCGTTCTGTACGTCTGTGTCTTTATTCCTGCCCTGCCACTAGGTTCATCAGTACCATTTTTAAAAATTCCATATATGTGAGTTAGCATACAGTATTTGTTTCTCTGACTTACTTCACTCTGTATGACAGACTCTAGGTCCATCCACCTCATTACAAATAACTCAATTTCATTCCTTTTTATGGCTGAGTAACAATTCCATTGTATATATGTGCCACATCTTCTTTATCCATTCATCTGTCAATGGACATTTAGGTTGTTTTCATGTCCTGGCTACTGTAAATAGTGCTGCAGTGAACATTGCGGTACATGTATGTTTTCGAATTATGGTTTTCTCAGGGTATATGCCCAGTAGTGGGATTGCTGGGTCATATGGTAGTTCTGTTTTTAGTTGTTTAAGGAACCTCCATACTGTTCTCCACAGTGGCTGTATCAATTTACATTCCCACCAACAGTGCAAGAGGGTTCCCTTTTCTCCACACCCTCTCCAACATTTATTGTTTGTAGATTTTTTGATGATGAACATTCTGACTAGTGTGAGGTGATACCTCATTGTAGTTTTGATTTGCATTTCTCTAATGATTAGTGATGTTGAGCATCTTTTCATGTGTTTGTTGGCAATCTGTATGTCTTCTTCGGAGAAATGTCTATTTAGGTCTTCTGCCCATTTTTGGATTGGGTTGTTTGTTTTTATAACATTGAGCTGTATGAGCTGCTTGTATTTTTTGGAGATTGATCCTGTGTCAGCTGCTTCGTTTGCAAATATTTTCTCCCATTCTGAGGGTTGTCTTTTCGTCTTGTTTATGGTTTCCTTTGCTGAGCAAAAATTTTTAAGTTTCGTTATTTTCCATTTGTTTATTTTTTATTTTATTTCCATTACTCTAGGAGGTGGGTCAAAAAAGTTCTTGCTGTGATTTATGTCATAGAGTGTTCTGCCTATGTTTTCCTCTAAGAGTGTTATAATGTCTGGCCTTACATTTAGGTCTTTGATCCATTTTGAGTTTATTTTTCTGTATGGTGTTAGGAAGTGTTCTAATTTCATTCTTTTACACGAAGCTGTCCAGTTTTCCCAGCACCACTTATTGAAGAGGCTGTCTTTTCTCCATTGTATATTCTTGCCTCCTTTGTCAAAGATAAGGTGACCATAGGTGCATGGGTTTATCTATGGACTTTCTATCCTGTTCCACTGATCTATGTTTCTGTTTTTCTGCCAGTACCAGACTATCTTCACCACTGTAGCTTTGTAGTATAGTCTGAAGTCAGGGAGCCTGATTCCTCCAGCTCCATTTTTCTTTCTCAAGATTGCTTTAGCTATTCAGGGTCTTTTGTGTTTCCATACAAATTGTAAAAATTTTTGTTCTAGTTCTGTGAAAAATGCCATTGGTAATTTGATAGAGATTGCATTGAATCTGTGGATTGCTTTGGGTAGTATAGTCATTTTCACAATATTGATTCTTCCAATCCAAGAACATCTTATATCTTTCCATCTGTTTGTGTCATCTTTGATTTCTTTCATCAGTGTCTTATAGTTTGTGGAGCACAGGTCTTTTGGTTCCTTAGGTAGATTTATTCCTAGGTATTTTATTCTTTTTGTTGCAGTGGTAAATGGGAGTGTTTCCTTAATTTCTCTTTCAGATTTTTCATCATTAGTGTATAGGAATGCAAGAGACTTCTGTGCATTAATTTTGTATCCTGCTACTTTACCAAATTCATTGATTAGCTCTAGTAGTATTCTGGTGGCATCTTTAGGATTTTCTATGTATAGTATCATGTCATCTGCAAACAGTGACAGTTTTACTTCTTCTTTTCCAATTTGGATTCCTTTTATTTCTTTTTCTTCTCTGATTGCTGTGGCTAAAACTATGTTGAATAATAGTGGTAAGAGTGGGCACCCTTGTCTTGTTCCTGATCTTAGAGGAAATGGTTTCAGTTTTTCACCATTGAGAACAATGTTGGCTGTGGGTTTGTCATATATGGCTTTTATTATGTTGAGGTAGGTTCCCTCTATGCCCAGTTTCTGGAGAGTTTTTATCATAAATGGGTGTTGAATTTTGTCAAAAGTTCTTTCTGCATCTATTGACATGATCATATAGTTTTATCCTTCAGTTTGTTAATATGGTGTATCACATTGATTGATTTGCGTATATTGAAGAATCCTTGCATTCCTGGGATAAACCTCAGTTGATCATGTGTATGATCCTTCTAATGTGCTTTTGGATTCTGTTTGCTAGTATTTTGTTGAGGATTTTTGCATCTACATTCATCAGTGATATTGGCCTGTTATTTTCTTTTTTTGTGACACCTTTGTCTGGTTTTGGTATCAGGGTGATGGTGGCCTCATAGAATGAGTTTGGGAGTGTTCCTCCCTCTATAATTTGGAAGAGTTTGAGAAGGATAGGTGTTAGCGCTTGTTTAAATGTTTAATAGAATTCACCTGTGAAGCCTTCTGGCCCTGGGCTTTTGTTTGTTGAAAGATTTTAAATCACGGTTTCAATGTCAGTGCATGTGATTGGTCTGTTTATATTTTCTATTTATTCCTGTTTCAGTCTAGGAAGATTGTGCTTTTCTAAGAATTTGTCCATTTCTTTCAGGTTGTCCATTTTATTGGCATATAGTTGCTTGTAGTAATCTCTCATGATTCTTTGTATTTCTGCAGTGTCAGTTTTTACTTCTCCTTTTTCATTTCTAATTCTATTGATTTGAGTCTTCTCCCTTTTTTTCTTGATGAGTCTGGCTAGTGGTTGATCAATTTTGTTCATCTTCTCAAAGAACCAGATTTTAGTTTTATTGATCTTCGCTATTGTTTCGTTCATTTCTTTTTCATTTATTTCTGATCAGATCTTTATGATTTCTTTCCTTCTGCTAACTTTGGGGGTTTTTTTGTTCTTCTTTCTCTAATTGCTTTAGGTGTAAGGTTAGGTTGTTTATTTGAGATTTTTCTTGTTTCTTGAGGTAGGATTGTATTGCTGTAAACTTCCCTCTTAGAACTGCTTTTGCTGCATCCCATAGGTTTTGGGTCATCGTGTTTTCATTGTTATTTGTTTCTAGGTATTTTTTGATTTCCTCTTTGATTTCTTCAGTGATCTCTTGGTTGTTTAGTAGCATATTGTTTTGCCTCCATGTGTTTGTATTTTTACAGTTTTTCCCCTGTAATTGATATCTAGTCTCATAGCATTGTGGTTGGAAAAGATGCTTGATACCGTTTCGATTTTCTTAAATTTACCGAAGTTTGATTTGTGACCTAAGATATGATCTGTCCTGTAGAATGTTCCATGGGCACTTGAGAAGAAAGTGTATTCTGTTGTTTTTGGATGGAATGTCCTATAAATATCAATTAAGTCCACCTTATTTAATGTGTCATTTAAAGCTTGTGTTTCCTTATTTAGTTTCATTTTGGTTGATCTGTCCATTGGTGAAAGTGGGGTGTTAAAGTCCCCTACTATGATTGTGTTACTGTTGATTTCCTCTTTTATGGCTGTTAGCATTTGCCTTATATATTGAGGTGCTCCTATGTTGGGTGCATAAATATTTACAATTGTTATATCTTCTTCTTGGATTGATCCCTTGATCATTATGTAATGTCCTTCTTTGTCTCTTGTAATAGTCTTTATTTTAAGGTCTATTTTGTCTGATATGAGAATTGCTACTCCAGCTTTCTTTTGCTTTCCATGTGCATGGAATATCTTTTTCCATCCCCTCACTTTCACTCTGTATGTGTCCCTAGGTCTGAAGTGGGTCTCTTGTAGACAGCATATATATGGGTCTTGTTTTTGTATCCATTCAGCCAGTCTATGTCTTTTGGTTGGAACATTTAATCCATTTATATTTAAGGTAATTATTGATATGTATGTTCCTACCACCATTTTCTTAATTGTTTTGGGTTTATTATTGTAGGTCTTTTCCTTCTCTTGTGTTTCCTGCCTAGAGAAGTTCCTTTGGCATTTGTTGTCAAGCTGGTTTGGTGGTGCTGAATTCTCTTAACTTTTGTTTGTCTGTAAAGGTTTTAATTTCTCCATCGAATCTGAATGAGATCCTTGCTGGGTAGAGTAATCTTGGTTGTAGGTTTTTCCCTTTCCTCACTTTAAATATGTCCTGCCATTCCCTTCTGTCTTGCAGAGTTTCTGCTGAAAGATCAACTCTTGTCCTTATGGGGGTTCCCTTGTATGTTATTTGGTGCTTTTTCTTTGATGCTTTTAGTATTTTTTCTTTCTTTTTAATTTTTGATAGTTTGATTAATATGTGTCTTGGCATGTTTCTCCTTGGATCTATCCTGTATGGGACTCTCTGCGCTTCCTGGACTTGACTGTTTCCCTTCCCATGTTAGGGAAGTTTTCAAGTATAATCTCTTCAAATATTTTCTCAGATCCTTTCTTTTCCTCTTCTTCTTCTGGGACCCCTATAATTTGAATGTTGGTGCGTTTAATGTTGTTCCAGAGGTCTCTGAGACTGTCCTCAATTCTTTTCATTCTTTTTTCTTTATTCTTCTCTGTGGTAGTTATTTCCACTATTTTATCTTCCAGGTCACTTATGCGTTCTTCTGCATCAGTTACTCTGCTATTGATTCCTTCTAGAGAATTTTTAGTTTCACTTATTGTGTTGTTCATCATCGTTTGTTTGCTCTTTAGTTCTTTTAGGTCCTTGTTAAACTTTTCTTGTATTTTCTGCATTCTATTTCCAAGATTTTGGATCATCTTTACTCTGAATTCTTTTTCAGGTAGACTGCCTATTTCCTCTTCATTTGTTTGGTCTGGTGGGTTTTTACCTTGCTCCTTCATCTGCTCTGTATTTCTCTGTCTTCTCATTTTGCTTAACTTACTGTGTTTGGGGTCTCCATTTCACAGGCTGCAAGTTCGTAGTTCCTGTTGTTTTTGGTGTCTGCCCCCAGTGGGTAAGGTTGGTTCAGTGCCTTGTGTAGGCTTCCTGGTGGCAGGGACTGGTGCCTGTATTCTGGTGGGTGGGGCTGGATCTTGTCTTTCTGATGGGCAGGGCCACATCCGGCCATGTGTTTTGGGGTGTCTGTGAACTTAGTATGATTTTAGGTAGCCTCTCTGCTAATGGGTGGGGTTGTGTTCCTGTCTTGCTAGTTGTTTGGCATGGGGCGTCCAGCACTGGAGCTTGCTGGCCGTTGGGTGGAGCTGGGTCTTAGTGTTTAGATGGAGATCTCTTGGAGAGCTCTCGCCAACTGATATTACATGGTGCTGGGAGGTCTCTGGTGGTCCAATGTCCTGAACTTGGCTCTCCCACCTCAGAGGCTCAGGCCTGACATCAGGCCAGAGCACCAAGACCCTCTCAGCCACACGGCTCAGAAGAAGAGGGAGGAAAAAAGGAAGAAAAAAAATAATAAGAAAAAAATATTAAAATAAAAAAATTTTTTAATTGTTAAAATTTAAAAATTTTCTTTAAATTATTAAAATAAAAAAAAATTTTTAAAAAGAAGAGAGCAACCAAACCAATAAACAAATCCACCAATGATAACACATGCTAAAAACTATTATAAGATAAACATAAAAATCAGAAACAAGTCAGTCACAGAAAGTAAACCCCAAGGCTATAGTTATTCCCAAAATTGAGGCAGTGGGCTGCCTCAGTTTTGGGTTGATTCGTTGTCTATTCAGGTATTCCACAGATGCAGGGTACCTCAAGTTGATTGTGGGGATTTAATCCACTGTTCCTGAGGCTGCCTGGAGAAATTTCCCTTTCTCTTCTTTGTTCACACAGCTCCTGGGGTTCAGCTTTGGCTTCGGCCCACCTCTGTGTGTAGGTTGCCCTCAGGCTTTTGTTCCAGCCCAGACAGGATGAGGTTAAAGCAGTGGCTGATTATGGGGCTCTGGCTCACTCATGCCGGGGGGAGGGAGGGGTAAGGTAGTTATAATTGGAATGCAGGTCAAGCCTGCAGGGGCAGAGGCCGGCATGACGTTGCAACAGCCTGAGGCATGCCATGTGTTACCCCGGAGAAGTTGTCCCTGAATCACGGGACCCTGGCAGTGGCGGGCTGCACAGCTCCTGGGTCAGGGGGGCAGTGTGGATCGTGACCTGTGCTTGCACACAGGATTCTTGGTGGCTGCAGCAGCAGCATTAGTGTTTCATGCCCATCTCTGGGGTCTGTAGCTGTGGCTTGCGCCTGTCTCTGGGGCTTGTTTAGGCAGTGCTCTGCCTTCTGTGAGCAGACAGGGAAGCAATCCCCTCTCTTCGTGCACCCCAAAACAATGGTCTCTTGACTCTTAGGCAGTCCCAGGCTTTTTCCCGGACTCCCTCCTGGCTAGCTGTGGCGCAATAGCCCCCTTCGGGCTGTGTTCATGGAGCCAACCCCAGTCCTCTCCCTGGGATCTGACCTCCGAAGCCCAACCATCAGATCCCATCCCTCACCCACCACGGCGGGTGAGCAGACTAGGCTCTTGGCTGGTGAGTGCTGGTCAACACCAATCCTCTGTGCGGGAATCTCTCTGCTTTGCCCTCTGCACCCCTGTTGCTGTCCTCTCCTCCATGGCTCCGAAGCTTCCTGCCCGCCCTCTCCCATCTCTGCCAGTGAAGGGGCTTCCTAGTGTGTGGAAACTTTTCCTCCTTCACAGCTCCCTCCCAGAGGTGCAGGTCCCCTCCTTATTCTTTTGTCTCTGTTTTTTCTTTTTTCTTTTGCCCTACCCAGATACGTGGGGAGTTACTTGCCTTTTGGGAAGTCTGAAGTCTTCTGCCAGCGTTCAGTAGGTGTTCTGTAGGAATTGTTCCATATGTAGATGTATTTCTGATGTATTTGTGGGGAGGAAGGTGATTTCCACTTCTTACTCCTCTGCCATCTTGAAGGTCCCCCCTCTATTCTGTTGCTTTTGAATGGAATGTTCTATATATGTCTGTTAATTCCATCTGATTTAACATGTTATTTAAGGCCAATGTTTCCATATTGATTCTCTGTCTGGATGAATTATCCGTTGATGAAAGTGAGATATAGAAGTCCCCTACTACTATTGTATTGCCGTCTATTTCTTCCTTTAGGTCTGTTAATATTTGCTTTATATATTTAGATGCTCCTATTTGGGTGCATAAATCTTTACAAATGTTATAACCTCTTGTTGGATTAACTCCTTTATCATTATATAATGATCTTATTTACCTCTTATTACAGTTTTTGTCTTAAAGTCTATTTTGTTTATGTAAGTGTAGTTACCCCAGCTTTCTTTTGGTTTCCATTTGCATGGAATATCTTTTTCCACCCCATCACTTTCTGTCTGTGTGTGTCCTTCAAAGTGAGTCTCTTATAGACAGCATATAGTTGGGACTCTTTTTTTTTTTTAACATTATTAATGCATTAAGCCACTCTGTTTTGATTGGTGAATGTAATACATTTACATTTAAAGTAATTATTAATGGGCCTGGACTTATTGCCATTTTGTTGATTGTTTTCTGGCTATTTTATATTTCCTTTGTTCCTTTTTTTCTCTTGCTCTCTTCCTTTGTGACTTCATGATTTTCTGTAGTGATATGCTTATATTCTTTTATCTTCTGTGTATCTACTATAGGTTTTTGCTTGTGGTAACCATGGAGCTCATATAAAATATCTTATATTTGTAACTGTCTATTTTATATTGATAAGTTCAAGTGCATTCTAAATCTCTACATTTTTACTCTCCCCCTCTATCCATTTTACGTTTTTCACATCACAATTTACATCTTTTTATCTTGTGTATTCCTTAACACATTATTGTATAGTTATTTTTGCTTGTTTTGTCTTTTAACTTTCATACTAGATTTACAAGTGATTAACCCACCAACATTACAACATTAGGGTATTCTCAATTTAACTATATGTTTACATTTACCAACGAGATTTATACTTTCATATGTTTTCCTGCTACTAATTAACACAATTTTGGTTAGCTTAAAGAAGTCCGTTTAACATCTCTGTAAGGCTGGTGTATTGGTGATGAAACCCTTCAGCTTTTGCTTGTCTGGGGAATTCTTTATCTCTCCTTCAATTCTGATAGACAATTTTGCTGGGTAGAGTATTCTTAGTTAGTAGCTTTTTTTTTTTTCTTTTTTTCCCAGCACTTTGCAGGCCAGAAGAGAGTGGCATCATGTATTCGAAGTTTCTGCTGAAAAATCTCCTCATAGTCTTATGGGGGTTCCCTTGTACATAAGTTGTTCTCTCCTTGTCTCTAACTTTTGGCAATTTATTGTGTATCTTGGTGCAGATCTCTTTGGGTTCATCTTATTTGGAACTCTCTGGGCTTTCTGGATACAGATGTCTGTTTCCTTCCCCAGGTTTCCTTCTGTTTTAGCCATTATTGCTTCAAATAAGTTTTCTGACCCTTTCTCTCTCTCTTTTCCTTCTGGGATCTCTATAACATGCCTACTGGTTCACTTGATATATGCAATAAGTCCCTTAAGCTATCTTCACTCTCTTCACTCTTTCTTTTTTTTTTTTTTTTTTAACTCCTCTGATTGGGTGATTTCCACTGCCATGTCTTTGGATACGCTGATGCTTTTTTTCCTGTCATACAGTCTGCTATTGAACAGTTCTACTGAATTTTTTAGTTCAGTTATTTTATTCTTCAGCTCTGTAATTTTTGTTTGGTACTTTCTTATATTTTCTGTCTCTTTGTTGATGTTCTCACTTTGTTCATGCATTGTTCTCCTGACCTTGGTGTGCATATTTATGACCATTATTTGGAACTCTTTTTAAAATTTTTTAATTTTATATTGGACTATAGTTGATTTACAATGTTGCGTTAGTTTCAGGTGTACAGCAAAGTGATTCAGTTATACATTTACATATATCTATTCTTTTCAAATTCTTTTCACATTTAGGTTATTACATAATATTGAGCAGAGTTCCCTGTGCTATACAGTAGGTCCTTGTTGGTTACCTATTTTAAATATAGTAATGTGTATATATCAGTCCTAAACTCCCAATTTACCCCTTCCCCCCACCTTTCCTGTTTGATAACCATAAGTTTGTTGTCTAAGTCTGTGAGTCTGTTTCTGTTTTGTAAATAAGTTCATTTGTATCCTTTTTTTTAGATTCCACATATAAGCAATATCATATGATATTTGTCTTTCTCTGTCTGACTTACTTCACTTAGTATGATAATCTCCAGGGCCATTCATGATGCTGCAAATGGCATTATTTCATTCTTTTTTATGGCTGAATAATATTCCATTGTATATGTGTACCACATCTTCTTTATCCCTCTGTTGATGGACATTAAGTTTGCTTACATGTCCTGGCAATTGTAAACAGTGCTGCAATGAACATTGGGGTACATGTATCCTTTTGAACCATGGTTTTCTCTGGATATATGCCCAGGACTGGGATTTCTGGATCATATGGTAGCTCTATTTTTAATTTTTTAAGGAACCTCCATACTGTTCTCCACAGTGGCTGTGGAGTTTACATTCCCACCAACAGCATAGGAGGGTTCCCTTTTCTCCACACCCTCTCCAGCATTTATTGTTTGTTTTTAGACTTTCTGATGCTGGCCATTCTGACTGGTGTGAACTGATACCTCATTATGGTTTTGATTTGCATTTCTCTAATAATTAGCAGTGTTGAGCATATTTTCATGTGTGTCTTGGCCATCTGTATGTCTTCTTTGGAGAAATGTTTATTTAGGTCTTCTACCCATCTTTTGATTGGGTTGTTTGTTTTTTTAAGTATTGAGCTCATGTACTGTTTGTAAATTTTGGATATTAATCCCTTGTCGATCACATTGTTTGCAAATACTTTCTTCCATTCTGTGGGTTGTCTTTTCATTTTGTTTATGGTTTCCTTTGCTGTGTAAAAGCTTTTGAGTTTAATTAGTTCCCATTTGTTTCTTTTTGTTTTAATTTCCATTACTGTAGGAGATGGCTTGAAAAAGATATTGCTGCAATTTATGTTAGAGTGTTCTGCCTATGTTTTCCTCTAAGAGTTTTATAGTATCCAGTCTTATATTTAGGTCTTTAATCCATTTTCAGTTTATTTTTGTGTATGGTGTGAGAGAATGTTCTAATTTCACTCTTTTACAATAGCTGTGCAGTTTTCCCAGAACCAGTCATCGAAGAGACTGTCTTTTTTCCATTGTATAGTCTTGCCTCCTTTGTCATAGATTAACTGACCACAGGTGTGTGGGTTTATCTCTGGGATTTCTAGCCTGTTCCATTGATCTATATTTCTGGTTCTGTGCCAGTACAATATTGTTTTGATTACTGTAGCTTTGTAGTATAGTCTGAAGTCAGGGAACCTGATTCCACCAGCTCTGCTTTTCTTTCTCAGGATTGCTTTGGCTATTCAGGGTCTTTTGTATCTCCATACTAATTAAAAAATTTTTTTGTTCTAGTTCTGTGAAAAATGCAGTTGGCAATTTGATAGGGATTGCATTGAATCTGTAGATTGTCTTGGGTAGGATAGTCATTTTGACAGTGTTAATTATTGCAATCCAAGAACATGGTATATCTTTCCATCTGTGTCATCTTCAATTTCTTTCACCAGTGTTTTATAGTTTTTGGAGTACAGGTCTTTTGCCTCCTTAGGTAGGTTTATCTCTAGGTATTTTATTCTTTTTGTTTCAGTGGTGAATGGGATTGTTTCCTTAATTTCTCTTTCTGATCTTTTGTTGTTAGTGTATAGAAATGCAAGAGATTTCTGTGTATTAATTATGTATCCTGCAACTTTGCCAAATTCATTGATGAGCTCTATTAGCTCTCTAGTAGCATCTGTAGGATTTTTTTATGTATAGTATCATGTCATCTGCAAGCAGTGACAGTTTTATTTCTTTTTCTTCTCTGATTGCTGTGGCTAGGACTTCCAAAACTATGTTGCATGAAAGTGTCGAGAGTGGACATCCTTGTCTTCTTCCTGATCTTAGAGGAAGTGTTTTCAGCTTTTCACCATTGAGTATGATGTTGGCTATAGATTTGTCATATATGGCCTTTATTATGTTGAAGTATGTTCCCTCTGTGCCCACTTTCTGGAGAATTTTCATCATAAATAGGTGTTGAATTTTGTCAAAAGCTTTTTCTGCATCTACTGAGATGATCGTATGGTTTTTATTCTTCAGTTTGTTAATGTGGTGTATCACACTGACTGATTTGCATATACTGAAAAATCTTGGCATCCCTGGAATAAATCCCACTTGATCATTGTGTATGACTCTTTTAATGCATTGTTGGATTCAGTTTGCTAGTATTTTGCTGAGAATTTTTGCATCTGTGTTCATCAGTGATATTGGCCTGTAATTTTCTTTTTTTGTAGTATCTTTGTCTGGTTTTGGTATCAGGGTGTTGGTGGCCTCACAGAATGAGGTTAGCAGTGTTTCTTTCTCTGCAATTTTTTGGAATAGTTTCAGAAGGATAGGTGGTAACTCATCTCTAAATGTTTGATAGAATTCACCTGTGAAGCCATCTCGTCCTGAACTTTTGTTTGGGAGTTTTTTAATCAGTTTCAATTTCAGTACTTGTGATTCATCTGTTCATATTTTCTATTTCTTCCTGGTTCAGTTTTGGGAGATTGTATCTAAGAACTTGTCCGTTTCTTCTAGGGTGCCCATTTTATTGGAATATAGTTTCTTGTAACAGTCTCTTATGATTCTTCGTATTTCTGTGGTGTCTGTTGTAACTTCTCCTCTTTCATTTTTAATTTTATTGATTTGAGCCCTCTCCTTTTTTTTGTTGATGAGTCTGGCTAAAGGTTTATCAATTTTGTTTATCTTTTCAAAGAATCACCTTTTAGTTTCATTGACCTTTTTTTATTGTTTTCTTCATCTCTATTTCATTTATTTCTGCTCTGAAATCTTTATGATTTCTTTCTTTCTACTAACTTTGGGTTTTGTTTGTTCTTCTTTCTCTAGTTGCTTTACATGTAAGGTTTACATATAAAGTTGCTTTACATGTAAGGTTAGGTTGTTTATTTGAGATTTTTCTTGTTTCCTGAGGTAAGATTCTATTGCTATAAACTTCCCTGTTAGAACTGCCTTTGCTGTGTCCCATAGGTTTTGGATTGTTGTGCTTTTGTTTTCATTTGTCTCTAGGTATTTTTTAATTTCCTCTTTGATTTCTTCAGTGACCCATTGGTTGTTCAGTAGCATATTGTTTAGCCTCCACGTGTTTGTGTTTTTTATAGTTTTTTTCTTGTAGTTGATTTCTAATCTCATAGCATTGTGGTCGGAAAAGATGCCTGATATGATTTCAACTTTCTTAAATTTACCAAGGCTCGCTTTGTGGCCCAGCATGTGATCAATCCTGGGGAATGTTCCATGTGCACTTAAGAAGCAAGTGTATTCTGCTGCTTTTGGATGGAATGCTCTATAAATACAAATTACATCCACCTGATCTAATGTGTCATTTAAAGCCTGTGTTTCCCTATTGATTTTTTGTCTGGGTGATCTGTCCATTGATGCAAGCGGGGTGTTAAAGTCCCCCACTATTATTGTGTTACTGTCAATCTCTCCTTTCATGGATTTTAGCATTTGCCTTATTTATTGAGGTGCTCCTATGTTGAGTGCATATGTATTTAAAATTGTTATATCTTCTTGGAGTTGTCCCTTGATCATTATGTACTGTCTTTCTTTGTCTCTTAACAGTCTTTATTTTAAAGTCAATTTTGTCTGATACAAGTATTGCTACTCCAGCTTTCTTTTGATTTCCATTTGCATGGAATATCTTTTTCCATCCCCTCACTTTCAGTCTGTATGTGTCCCTAGATCTGAAGTTCATCTCTTGTAGACAGCATATATATGGGTCTTGTTTTCATACCTATTCAGCCAGTCTATGTCTTTTGGTTGGAGCATTTAATCCATTTACTTTTAAGGTAATTATTGATATGTATGTTTTATTGCCATTTTGTTAATTGTTTTGGATTTTTTCTTGTAAGTCTAGTCCCTTCCTCTTTTGTTCTCTTCTCTTGTGATTTGATGACTAACTTTACTCTTGTGTTTGGATTCTTTATTCTTTTTTTGTGTGTGTATCTGTTGAAGATTTTTGTTTTGCAGTTACCATGAGGTTTTGATATCGCCGTCTATATATAAACAAGATTGTTTTAAGTTGCTGGTCTTTTCATTTCAAATACATTTCCAATATCCTTCATTTGTGCTCTCTTCTTCTCACGATTGCTAGCTTTGATATCATATTTGTGTGTGGATGATTTACTACCTTTACTGTATATTTGCTTTTACTGGTGATTTCTTCCATTTGTAATTTTATTGTTTCTAGTTGTGGCCTTTTCTGCCTAGAGAAGTTCCTTTAGCATCTGTTGCAAAGTTGGTCTGGTGGTGCTGAATTCTCTTAGCTTTTGCTTATCTGTAAAGCCTTTGATTTCTCTGTCAAATCTGAATGAGAGTCTTGCTGGGTAGAGTATTCTTGGTTGTAGGTTTTTCCCTTTCATCACTTTAAATATGTCATGCCACTTCTTCTGGCCTGTAGAATTTCTGCTGAAAAATCAGCTGATAACCTTTTGGGAATTCCCTTGTATGTCATTTCTTGCTTTTCCCATGTTGCTTTTAATATTTTCTCTTTGTCTTTAATTTTTTCAATTTGATTACTATGTGTCTCAGCATGTTCCTCCTTCAGTTTATCCTGCCTGGGACTCTCTGCACTTCCTGGACTTGGGTCACTGCTTCCTTTCTCATATTAAGGAAGTTTTCAGCTATTATCTCTTCAAATATTTTCTCAGGTCCTTTCTCTCTCTCTTCTCCTTCTGGGATGCCTGTAATGCAAATGTTGTTGCATTTAATGTTGTCCTAGAGGTCTCTTAGACTGTCCTTATTTCTTTTCATTCTTTTTTCTTTATTCTGTTCCAATGCTGTGATTCCCACCATGAAAATTTTAGTTCAGTTATTGTATTCTTCAGTTCTGTAAATTCTGTTTGGTACTTTCTTATATTTTCTTATACTTTCTCTTTGTTGAAATTCTCACTTTGTTCATACATTGTTCTCCTGACCTTAGTGTGCATCTTTATTACCATTATTTTTAACTCCTTATCAGGTAAATCACTTATCTCCATTTCATTAAGGTCTTTTTCTGGGTTTTTATCTTGTTCTTTTGTTTTGAACATATTCCTGTGTTTTTCATTTCTCTTGACTCTCTGTGTTGGTTTCTGTGCATTAGATAAAAGAGCTAGCTCTCAGTCTGGAAGTGGCCTTGTGTAGGAGGTGAAACTTACTGTTCAACCCTGCCCTAGCTCTTGGTTGTCTCTCAAACATTTGTGATTGTCCAAGCAGCCATCTTTAATCTTGGTGACTCCCAATCGGTGAGGGGTGTGCCAAGACCTGTCAGTGTCACAAATGGGGGATCTCAGTCAACCCCAGATGTAAGCTGATAGGAAACCAAACCCACAGGAAGCAGCATTTAAATATGCAAATATGCCACTTTCAGGGGGAATTCTGGATATGGGCATTTCTGACTGTTCCCTCTGTACTGAGCCCTGGGGGATAGCCAGTTAAGAACTGTTTATTTTTGGCTACCATCCCATTGAACCTCTTAACACAAGCCCCACTGGCCACCAAACTCTCAGGGATGTACCCTTTGGGTGGCAGCCACAAAACCCAGGGTACCAGATGTATGTACAAGCTTCGTTATCAGAGACACTGGTTACCTGGGGTGGGACAGAGGGAGACTGCAAAGATGGCACCCACTGGCCTCCCTGGTCACTGGAGAGGATAGCAGTTAGCCCCTAGAGATGTGTTAAGTTAGAAGCCCGACCTTCAGGCTGCAGCTTTTAAGATATGTAGATAGACCTCTTTCATGGGAAGACTGGGCATTTCAATCTGTTGCCTCTGTGCTGTGCCTTGGGTGGATAGCTAGTTAAGAACTGTTTTTCCGTCTGTTACAGTGCTGTTGAACCCACAAATATAAGCTCTGCTGGTCACTGGAGTCAGGCTATCAAGGGTTTCATCCCCTTGGTGGCAGCTGGTAATGCTGGGGTGCCAGATGTATGCATAAGCTCCTTTCTGTGAGATACCTGTGAACTGGAGTGAGACACAAGCAGAGTGTGAAAATGGCATCTGCCAGCCACCCCAGTCTCTGGAGATGACTGTAGTTGACCCTTAGATGCCTTAGAAGCCTACCCCTCAGGCCATAGCTTTTAAGATAAGCAAATAGGCCTCTTTCCCAGAAAACCTGGGCATTTAGTTCTGCTGCCTGGGGTCATAGTCATGATGAATCCATGGGAATAAGTTAAGAACTGTTTCTTAGTTTGTTATAGCCTTGTGGGTCTCATGGACGCAAGCCCAATTGCCTTTCAGAGCTAGATATTTTGGGGCCTCATCTCTCAGGTGGAAGTCTTAAAAGTTGTTACACCAGATATGAAGACTAAACCCTTCACTCCTCAGAGAGAAGTTGAGAGTTGTGAGTTCCCTCCTGGTTGTGTGTTACTGAGCTGGGGGTGGGGTTTATGGTGAGATTGTCTCAGCCTCTCCTATATGTTTTGATGTGGGTTTTTTTCTCATTTGCCCATTGTGTACAAGTCACTCGGCTAGTGTCTGGATTTCTTTCAGAGGAACTTGTTCCATATGTAGCTATAAATTTAGTGTGTCCATAGGAGGAGGGGAGTTCAGGAGCCTCTTCTGATGCCATTTTGAACCAAAACTGCAAACACTTTCTTAACCTTCTCCCTCCCACACCTTATTTTCTCAAATCTTAATCTAAGACTTCATTTCTGTTTTTCAAACAGTTGAGTGTGTTGACTCTAAGAACAACCATTTCTTAATGCCTCTGGTTTTCCCCACTGAACTCTTTGCCCCTGAAAGGTCCAGTAGCTGGGAATGCAGACTGGGGCCAATACTGCTGGTTACCTGATACACAGCCTCCTTTATCCCTTTCACACTCCTAGAACCCCGATTGTGTCCTCCATTCTTGCCCTCCAGGAGGAAATGAATCCCTCTCTAGGCCCAGTGGCTAAGTCATAATTTGTCCAAGACTTAGCCTCTAAGCCACTGGTTTTGTATTCTAACTGCACATTGAAACCATGTGGGGAGCTTTAAAAATCTCACCAATCCCACCTGGGACTCCTGGGCACACTCAGGAGCTGTAGTTTGGCTTCTATTACCCTTGTCAAGTATTGGTTTTAGGTATAGTCATGTGTGATGGTAAACTGGCTGATGGGATATGAGGATGTAAGGCTGGGACACTTCTGGGACTGTTTTACACTTTAAAAAAAGAAGGAGTCATGATTCAGAGGTGTTCTTTTTCTGTCTCTGGAGGTTGTTGTCTGTATGTGCCCCGAGGTGAAGGAGCGTTGTTTAGTTTAGTAAGGGATATGTGGACATTATCACGTTTGATCCTTATACTACCCTATGAGGTACTTAATAGCTTGATTTTCATTATTATACCCATTTTAGACAAGGAAACTAAGGTTCACAGAAATTTTAGTACTTTCTCCCTAATGACAACAAGTAGAGCAGAGCCAGAATGAACCCAATCATCCTGGTTCTGAAGACCGTGATTTTCTTGTTATTTCTTACCAGGGGGTGTGCTGGTAAGTGGTCAAAATAGTGCTGCAAAACAAAACAGAACCTTGATTTGTACCATTTACCAGTTTTCGTGGTGTAAATATTCCCACCAGGCCCAATTTTAAGCTGACATTGTGAGCTCACTCGACACTGACTTGGGAAGAGATGTGTTTGATTGGTTCCCGTGAGCCAGTACGAGCCAGCTCCAGCAGAGCGCGAGAAGATGGGACAAGTGCTCAAAGGCAACCTTTTTTTTTTTTTAATTGGGGTATAGTTGTTTTACAATGTTGTGTTAGTTTCTACTGTACAGTGAAATGAAGTAGAGTTCCCTGTACTATACAGCAGGTTCTCATTAGTTATCTGTTTTATACATATTAGTGTATATATGTTAATCCCAATCTCCCAATTCATCCCACCTCCCCTTTACCCCCTTGGTATCCATACGTTTGTTCTCTACATCTGGGTCTCTATTTCTGCCTTGCAAACCGGTTCATCTGTACCATTTTTTCTAGATTCCACAAATATGCGTTAATATATGATATTTGTTTTTCTCTTTCTGACATACTTCACTCTGTATGACAGTCTCTAGGTCCATCCACGTCTATACAAATGACCCAATTTCGTTCCTTTTTATGGCTGAGTAATATTCCATTGTATATATGTGCCACATCTTCTTTATCCATTCGTCTGTTGATGGGCATTTAGGTTGCTTCCATGACCTGGCTATTGTAAATAGTGCTGCAATGAACATTGGGTGCATGTGTCTTTTTGAATTATGGTTTTCTCAGGGTATATGCCCAGTAGTGGGATTGCTGGGTCATATGGTAATTCTGTTTTTATTTTTTTTAAGGAACCTCCATACTGTTCTCCATAATGGCTGTATCAATTTACATTCCCCCCAAGAGTGCAAGAGGGTTCCCTATTCTCCACATCCTTTCCAGCATTTATTGTCTGTAGATTTTCTGATGATGCCCATCCTAACCGGTGTGAGGTAATACCTCATTGTAGTTTTGATTTGCATTTCTCTAATAATTAGTGATGTTGAACAGCTTTTCATGTGTCTCTTGGCCATCTGTATGTCTTCTTTGGAGAAATGTCTATTTAGGTCTTCCATCCATTTTTGATTGGGCTGTTTCTTTTTTTGATATTGAGCTGCATGAACTGCTTGTAAATTTTGGAGATTAATCCTTTGTCCATTGATTCGTTTGCAAATATTTTCTCCCATTCTGAGGGTTGTCTTTTCATCTCGTTTATGGTTTCCTTTGCTGTGCAAAAGCTTTTAAGTTTAATTAGGTCCCATATGTTTATTTTTGTTTTTATTTCCATTACTCTAGTAGGTGGGTCAAAAGAGATCTTGCTGTGATTTATATCCGAGTGTTCTTCTTATATTTTCCTCTAAGAGTTTTATAGTGTCCAGTCTTACATTTAGGTCTTTAATCCATTTTGAGTTTATTTTTGTGTATGGTGTGCAAGTGTTCTAATTTCATTCTTTTACACGTAGCTGTCCAGTTTTCCCAGCACCATTTATTGAAGAGACTGTCTTTTCTCCATTGTATATCCTTGCCTCCTTTGTCATAGATTAGTTGACCATAGGTGCATAGGTTTATCTCTGGGCTTTGTGTCTTGTTCCATTGATCTATATTTCTGTTTTTGTGCCAGTACCATATTGTCTTGATTACTGTAGCTTTGTAGTATAGTCTGAAGTCAGGGCGTCTGATTCGTCCAGCTCCATTTTTTTTTTTTTTTCTCAAAATTGCTTTGGCTATTTGGGGTCTTTTGTGTCTCCATACAAATTTTAAGGTTTTTTGTTCTAGTTCTGTAAAAAATGCCATTAGTAGTTTGATAGGGATTGCATTGAATCTGTAGATTGCTTTGACTAGTATAGTCACTTTCACAATATTGATTCTTCCAATCCAAGAACATGGTATATCTCTCCAACTGTTTGTGTCATCTTTGATTTCTTTCATCAATGTCTTATAGTTTTCTGAGTCCAGGTATTTTACCTCCTTAGGTAGGTTTATTCCTAGGTATTTTATTCTTTTTGTTGCAATGGTGAATGGGAGTGTTTCCTTAATTTCTCTTTCTGATCTTTCCTTGTTAGTGTATAGGAATGCAAGAGATTTCTGTTGCAGGTTGTATCCTGCAACCTTACCAAATTCATTGATTAGCTCTAGCAGTATTCTGGTGGCATCTTTAGGATTTTCTATGTATAGTATCATGTCATCTTCAAACAGTGACAGTTTTACTCCTTCTTTTCCAGTTTGGATTCCTTTTATTTCTTTTTCTTCTCTGATTGCCGTGGCTAGGACTTCCAAAACTGTGTTGTATAATAGTGGTGAGAGTGGACAGCTTGTCTTGTTCCTGATCTTAGAGGAAACAGTTTCAGTTTTTCACCATTGAGGACAATGTTGGCTGTGGGTTTGTCATATATGGCCTATATTATGTTGAGGTAGGTTCCCTCTATGCCCACTTTCTGGAGAGTTTTCATCATAAATAGGTGTTGAATTTTGTCAAAAGCTTTTTCTGCATCCATTGAAATGATCATATGGTTTTAATTCTTCAATTTGTTAATACGGTGTATTGCATTGATTGATTTGTGTATATTGAAGAATCCTTGCATCCCTGGGGTAATTCCCACTTGATCATGGTGTATGATCCTTTTAATGTGTTGTTGGATTCTGTTTGCTAGTATTTTGTTGAGGATTTTTGCATCTATATTCATCAGTGATACTGGTCTGTAATTTTCTTTTTATTGTAGTATGGTTGTCTGGTTTTGGTATCAGGGTGATGGTGGCTTCATAGAATGAGTTTGGGAGTGTTCCTTCCTCTGAAATTTTTTGGAAGAGTTTGAGGAGGATGGGTGTTAGCTCTTCTCTAAATGTTTGATAGAATTCACCTGTGAAGCCATCTGGTCCTGGACTTTTGTTTGTTGGAAGATTTTTAATCACAGTTTCAATTTCATTACTTGTGATTGGTCTGTTCATATTTCCTGTTTCTTCCTGGTTCAGTCTTGGAAGGTTATACCTTTCTAAGAATTTGACCATTTCTTTGAGGTTGTCCATTTTATTGGCATATAGTTGCTTGTAGCATTCTCTTATGATTCTTTGTATTTCTGTGGTGTCCATTGTAAGTTCTTTTTCATTTCTAATTTTTTTGGTTTGAGTCCTTTCCCTCCTTTTCTTGATGAGTCTGGCTAAAGGTTTATCAGTTTTGTTTATCTTCTCAAAAAACCACCTTTTAGTTTTATTGATCTTTGCTATTGTTTTCTTTGTTTCTATTTCATTTATTTCTGCTCTGATCTTTATGATTTCTTTCCTTCTACTAACTTTGGGTTTTCTTTGTTCTTCTTTCTCTAGTTCCTTTAGGTGTAAGGTTAGATTGTTTATTTGAGATTTTTCTTGTTTCTTGAGGTATGATTGTATTGCTATAAACTTCCCTCTTAGAACTGCTTTTGCTGTGTCCCATAGGTTTTGGGTCATTGTGTTTTCATTGTCATTTGTCCCGGTATTTTTTGATTTCCTCTTTGATTTCTTTAGTGATCTCTTGGTTATTTAGTAGTATATTGTTTAGCTTCCATGTGTTTGTGTTTCTTTCCTGTAATTGATATCTAGTCCCATAGTGTTGCGGTCGGAAAAGATGCTTGATACGATTTCAATTTTCTTAAATTTACTGAGACTTGATTTGTGACCCAAGATGTGATCTATCCTGGAGAATGTTCTGTGTGCACTTGTCAAACCCAGCCTTTGATGGTAAGATCCATATTTCTCCTTAGCCTTACTCTCAACACATATCTCTCCAGAGCAGATCTCTATGCTGGAGTGCTGCCTGATTAGGGAGGATGTTTAGCTCTTCTTCCTAGAAAGCAGATAAGCATGATGAGGGACAAATCAATAGGGGTGAATTCAGAGGCTTCCTAATGCCCCCAGGATGCTAATGATGCAGACAGGAGTCCCAGAGGACTATTTATCATTCTGCATGATGGTGAGTCAAGAGAGCCTTTATAATCTGCTTTACCTCTTGGTCATCTAAGCTGCTGTGCAGTTTGTACACACTTCCTGAGCCCGTCAGCAGTGCTGAGCACAGGTGCAGGACTGTGTGGTATAGTGAAAGCAGCAGGGGCCAGGGCATGTGGCCAGTGGAGACATTATGGTGAGCCAGCCCCAGGCCTCCCCCGGTGGGCCCAGAGAAGCAGCACAGTCTCAGTGTGCTCGCTAAGCACATTCAGTGTGTGTCATGATGGTCTCCCAGGGTTGAAAGGAGCCTCTCTGAGATGGTCCATTCTGACCTCCTGTCCACCATCCCACCAAAGATTGTAGAGTCCTTGAAGATGCCCAGTGATGGTGAACTCTTTCTTTCCCAAGGAAGCTGATTACACGTTTGAGTACCTTTGTGAAAAAAAAGTTCACTTTTATGCTAAAACAAATTCTGTAACCCTTGTTGCAGCCTGACATGACCCTAGTTTTAACCCTGGGGGCTCTAAATTACCAGACTCTCTCCTTATAGCAAGCATTAGGATGGACTAGGTTATGCCACAGTGACAAACAACCACCACAATCTTAGCAGTAATGAAAATATGAATAATTATTGGTGATCTTGTAAAATGTCCATCAAGGGTTGGTCGAGGGCTTGGCTGGAGGGGAAAGAGAGTCTGTCCCAGCACTGAATGTTCAAGGTTACACGCATTATACACCATTCTGCTCTTAACTTGTTGGCTAAAACTCTTCATGTGGTCTCACCTGTCCATAACAGGGCCAAAAAGGGGCTCTTACTCAATGTCCAGGAGGCAGAGAGTTGGAAACACTTGAAGAGCAGCCTTAATGATCACCACAGTAGTTTTTGTATACTTGAAGGTAGTTACCATGTCATCCCTCATTTTCTTCTTGGGCTCACGCCCAGTTTACCCTCTCATTGCTGTGTTACACACTTTTTCTCCCTTCATCACCCAGTTCACTCTTCTCTGAATGTGATCGAGCTTTGTATCTCTGTACTGGTGTCTGCAGCTGAGTGCAGTTTTCCGGGCATAGTCTAATCATGGCAAGCTCAGTGGGGCTCATCCCCCTCATCTGAAACACGACAGTGGGAACTCTGGGGCCTCAGTTGCATTTTTATTTTTTTGGGCAGCCACAGCACCCTGTGGTTGTCTATTCACTGTCTCATAACTTAGCAAAAGGTCTGATAAATCCTAATAAACATTCGTTGGATGAATACATACATTGAATTTATTCTCTTTGCCTCTGCCTACTTTTTTGCTCCTTCTGTCATCTCCATCTTGCCCTGATATAATCAGCTTTTTAAGACCCAAGTACAAGTTTCATTTATTTCTTAAATTTGTTCCAGGTAGAGCTGAGAAAGTGTATTATCTTTGTAGTCAAAAAGTGGGTGTTTGACCCCCAGCTCTCATGGTGTCATTCAAGAGCACATATTTCTGAAGCACCTATAATGGCTCAGGTGCCACAGGACCACAAGCCTGCCTTGCCATTGAGTGGGTTCATTTGGGTGAACACTATCACATCTCTAGATTAGAATGCAGGAATCTTTGGGTTTGTTTGTTTTGGTTTGGTTTTTTTCGCTTTAGTGTTTTCCAGCCACAGAAGCATGCCAGGCATATAGTCCGTGCTTAATAAATATTAGCTTCATGAGTGAATAGATCTCTAAGCTCCACTTTGCTTTTATGTATCAGAATCTCCTGGGAGGGCATGTGTAGTTTGAAAACAAAGTAGCACTTTGTCTCATTATCAGATTTTTGTGGTTGGTCATGATGTTTGAACTCTAAAATAAGACTAACAGAAGATGTGAAATTTGTCTGTTAATCTCCAGGAAGCAAGGGTTACCCAAGGTTGCAGAACACTGTTTCAGATTGATACTAATCTATTAATCATCATACTTTGGGTACCATTGTTCATTAAATCCTGCTGGGCCACAAGGAAGTAAGACTTTGTCATGTATATTGTTGAAGCTCAGCTATGTGAAACTGATCATACAAACCTGATCCACCAGTCTAGTAAACATCAAAGAAGAAAACAAGATTAGACTTTTAAGACTCGATTTTTATGAGCCCTGGTACAGTCTTAATGATCAATAACCCTTCTGGTGCTCATAAATTACTGCTTAAATAATTCTGCAATTTTGCCTGTACTTACCTAAATAATTGATATCATCTCTTCATCTACCTTGGCCTACGATTCATTTTCTCAATAACCATTGTATCCTTGAAAATCATTTTCTTTGAGAAAATAGAGAGGGAGCTGAGTTGAGGAATATTGCTTTCTCTTTCATTCTTTTTTTTTTAAAGGAATTCTTTTATTTTTATTATTTATTTATTTATTTATTTATTTATTAGCTGTGTTGGGTCTTCGTTTCTGTGCAAGGGCTTTCTCTAGTTACGGCAAGCGGGGGCCACTCTTCATCGTGGTGCGCGGGCCTCTCACTATCGTGGCCTCTCTTGTTGCGGAGCACAGGCTCCAGACGCGCAGGCTCAGTAGTTGTGGCTCACGGGACCAGTTGCTGCGCGGCATATGGGATCTTCCCAGACCAGGGCTCGAACCCGTGTCCCCTGCATTGGCAGGCAGACTCTCAACCACTGCACCACCAGGGAAGCCCCTCTCTTTCATTTTTAAGTGCTTGATTATCAGTTGCTAGAAGGGGGCTTATCCTTCTTGTGATCTTGGGCTGATCATAATTTTAGAAAGCCTTTTTCCTTTCCATGTATGGGCAAGCATGAGAAATATGAAGGGCAACCACATATGACATATGGATATGTGATTTTGGGCACAAGTGATCTGTGTGAGCCTCAGGGGGATTCGGATGGAGAGAGCTAGCAGAGAGGGTGTGTGGGTGTGCCAGGGTGTGAAGTTTGCACAGAGATGGACGGGGAGGAAATCTGAGTGATGGAGGTTTTGTGTGTGGTGAGAGTAGTATGGAGCTGATGTCTACTGGTGGAGGCTGATGGACCATATCCCTCTGTTCATCTCTAGTCCTGAGAGCACAAGGCTGGAAGCACTTCAGAGATCATCCTGGTAGTTTCTCACACTGTCAGATCAAATGACTACTAGACTAGCCCTGGTTTCTAATTTGAAATGTTTCCAAAGAAGATTCCTCTTTCAACCTTTACAACCACTTGAATGTTGGGCTGTACTCAGTGCCTGCACAATCTTCACTTTGTCTAGCCCAAATTCTCCCAGCTGTGGTCCGAGCCCTGAGAAGAATGAAACCTCTGTGAGGTAAGAACTGCCTTGTTGGCATGAGAAAGGCAGCTCTGGGTGGTCTTTGAGTGTTACATGAGGACAGGGGTGCTATGGCCCAGGTTCTAGTGAGAATACATAGGACTACGAGGTCTCTGGTTTTACCAGAAACCTTCATAGGTATCTTAATCCAGGAAGAACAGGCCCCTGTATACTACGATGGGCTTCAAACCCTTAGGCATGCTAGGACGCAGTGGACATCTTGAGCACACGTGTTCTCTTTTCGGAACTGGTCCACAGGCGTGCTGAGGGTCCAGAGGGTACCCGGCAGGTATTGGTGTTGAGGTGTGGTTCCTGTGTTATTTGGTCAGAAGTCAGTTAAATGTACCTTCAGATTAAATCCAGCAGAATGAAAGAATTCCTGAAAGGCTTGAGAGAAGAGCCATTTTAGGGGAAAACCATGGGTACCTCTTAGTCTCTTTTTTTAGGGTGAGCAGCACAGTTTCAAGCTTAATGCTGACTCTGCATGTCACTCAGGGCAGCATGGACTCAAGACATCCTAGGAGAAGTTTTTTAAAGAGTCTCCTGAGAAATCTCAGCAGCCAACGAGTTAGCAAAGTACAAACCCCTCCAACTTGGAGCTGGCAGGCATCCCCATGGGTGAGATGGGCAGGATGGAGAACATGGGGGTCCCACTCTGCCCATTTTCTGGGGGGCGTCACATGCAACCTTCCCTTGGTCCTCTGGCATAGCTCACAGTAATAATTGTTATTACTGACTGAGCATTTTCTGTGTCCCACCCTGTAGTATGGGCTTCACGTGGAGTATCACAGCTAAGCCCTGCAGTAATAGGATGGGCCAGGCAGGTGTCATTCTCACTCCCACTTCACAGATGAGCCCTGTGGTCACAGGTTCTTCTGAACTGAGTTGCGGATTGGACCGAGCAGGCCAGAGTGCAGCGTGTGGGCCAGAAAATGGGAGGCTGGGGAAATGACCCCCTTTCTCCAAGCACACATGTTAAGAGGTAGAGTTAGCACACAGACCTGCGCTCTGCCCAGCTCACTCCTGTGACGGCTCACCTCCGAGAGCCATGGGCGGCACAGGCAGGGCTGCGCTCAGAGGCTGTCTATGCCAGGGCAGTAGCTGACACGGGGGGTGGGGTGCGGTGGGGGCGAGGCTGGAGATGCAGAAACACAAGGGAAGGACGGCTGCCATTTCTGGGCTCTAAAAGAGCCTATAACGTAGGCAAATCAGGATTTTATGTCATCTTGGTGGTTGGAAAACTGGCTGTACGACCGGTTGGGCTGTAAAAATCAAATGAGAGAGGAAGGGAGAGAGTACAGAACTGACTTATTACACCAGGGAATAAAGAGCGTGGAGGGGGCGGGGAGGAGAGAAAGCACTGACAAGGGAGTGGAGGTGATGGTGGGGGGCGGCTGGGACAGGAAGAAGCCGACGGTGGCATTCAGCTTTGGTTCTAATTCAACACAGGAAGGAAGGGAGACGACAAAGCCTCATTTATAGCTGCACTTGGACCCGTTCTGTCCAACCCACACCTCAGTTCAGAGCAACATATGACCACAGGGCTCATTTCCACTGCAAATGTCTCCGGCTGTATCTGAGTCTTATCCTCAGATGACATAAAATGAGAAGTTGTAGGACACTGAGCCAGGGGCAATCACAGTGGGCTGCCTAGTCATTTTAAGTCAACACAGCCAGATTAAGCAATCAGGATGACCAAATCTGGGAATAAAGAGGACCTAAAGCTTTATGACGTTGGCCTGTGGTATGGTCAAGGCCAGATCTGTGGCTGGAATATTTTTATGGCAATGTGAACCTAATTAAGATCAACAAATGATAAATGGGGCGTTTTTATTTTGCTCTTTTCTTTACTACCAAGTTACACCAGCTCTGTAGCTGGAAACATGTAGCTGCCCAGGTAGGACTTGGGCTATATGCCTCTTTCCTGATGATGCCATACTACCAGCAGGGTGGATCACCAGGGTGGGTTACCAAAACACAAAGAAGCTCCTCCAGGAGGGGAGAGGAAGGGAACGGAACCCCTCACCCTGCACCCTCACCCCCAAGGCTCAGAGGTTACCCCAGGGGTTCAGGCAGGGTTTACAGCATCCAGTCTGGGTTTATGACCCAGACTACCAGCCTGTTTCCTCTTCCTCGGGGCGGTCCAAGTCCTGATTGCATCATTCTGGCCTGCCCCAGTTCCTTTAAGGGGGGCGGTGAGCAGCTCCAGGCCCTTGACATGCAAATCACACAGTTTCACTGCTGGTAAATGGTTCTGCAGACAGGCTGAGTAATACCATCCTGCCCAGCTGGCAGTTTATCTAGTGCTTTCTGCTAAATCTGGTTTACACCCTTTTTATTGTTCTCAATACCTTACAAAAGTGGGAAAAATAAAATTGGCCTTAATAGAGGAATTTCAACAAATTGGGCTAAAACTAGGGACTCAGGAGTTAAACTGCCTCGTCCCAATCCTGACCCTACTGCTTCACTTGTGTGACTTTAAACAAGTTACTTAATCTCTCTTAATACCTCAGTTTCCCCAGTTGTACAATGAAGATGAGAGTACCCACCCCTTGGGGCATAGCATGAGTAAATACATTGAAAGTGTCTGCATCAGGGCTTCATACATAGTAAATGTGCAATAAATGTTAGCCATTAGTAAGTGAAAACCCCTTCTGCAGTCAAAGGATAATCAACATGTCAGAGCAAACGCTTTACAGTTTATTCTCCTTTTAAATACTCAAGGCTGCATGTCTAACTTAGATTGGTGTGGAATAGTTTGGGAGAGTAGGGACAAATGGGTGTCGGGATGAGGGAGTAGGGTGATAAGGCCTGAGGATTTCTCAAGATTCCTGTTCCAAGAGGCGAGATTGTCTTGAGGGAGGGAAGTGTCAGTGTGACCTCGTCTTGACCTCCATGGTACCTGCTGAGCTCAGGGAACCGGGCAGCCCCAGCAGACTCGGCACCTGCTGATCAAGTAAATGGCTTGTGGCCAGCCCGCCTCAGGAAGTGTGGGCCTGTGGCCTTGTGCTTCTCAGAAGGGATGTGAGGTTTAGGAGAACTGATGAAAGATGTGAGACAGAGCTCTAACCCTGGAGTCGGAGACTGAGTTTTAGGTCAATATCACGTACCTCCTCTCTCTCTCCTCACATATAAAAGAGCGATGGGGATGAAGCGCTGGAAATCCCATCATTGCAGGCTTTGGCTGTTGGATAATCTGTCTGATAGGTCTGGAATGATCTTAGAAGAATGGACTGAACCTGAACTGGGGGACCCAGGTAGCAGGCTTGAGAATAGATTGTGACGAGGGAAGCTGCTGAGTCTAGAAGATATTTGGGTCCTCTGCAGGCCTGTGATAATGGATTTTGTAAATGAACACAGGAGGCCTGCTTTATTCTTTGTGATTCTTTACACTGTGGAGTAAAACCATATCCAGTAGCTAATCAGCCCCACTGCTCTTCAGAGCTGCAGAGTCGCTACAAAGGCCAAAAAAAGTCCTCAAGTCAGAATGAGCCTCCCTTTCCAGAAGTCTGTTGGATCAGAACATCAAAGATTTAGACTCTAGACCGGATCCACTCTTTACCAAGTCTGAAACCTTTGGGTAATCAACTAACTCAGCTTCTCAGAGCCTCTCTTGTTCTCGTGTGTAAAATGTACCATGGTATTCACACCGGAAATAGTGGTAGAATGAGCTGCTTGCCTCACAGGGATATTGGGACGATCTAGTAAAATTGCATGGGTGAGAGTATCTATGCACTGCTAAGAGCTAAACATAGAGGGCGGCTCCTAGCTACTCTCTTCATTCGAAAGTCATTTTCCACGTTGGGATGCAAAAAAGAATCCCCAACAGAGACGGTCACTTCTGCCCAGATACCCCTTGGCTGCTCTGTAATTCCCAGTCCTGTTTGTAGTTAGAGGGAGGCCATGTTCTGGCCAATCTGGTGTGAGCAGAGGTGATGCGTGTCCCTCCTAGGAGACGTAGTTAAATAGTAAGCACCACCTCCATCTCTCCCTTCCCTTGCTATGGCAATCTTGGAAGCTGCATTATCAGATGGCATAGTTATGAGTTGGAAGAGGGCCGTTGAACTTGCTCTCACTGGATGAGAAATAAGCAATTACTATGTCTAGCTACTAGGAGTTTGAGGGTTACTCTGCGGCAGCAATACTTAGCAGTCATTACCCTGACTCAGAATGAAAGTTGTGGTTAGGAAGAGACAGGCCACATTCATTTAAGTGACATACACAATGTGATGTCAACCTTTGCTCTCAGGAAGTTGTTTTGAGTCAAGAGTTCTATCCATTCTGCTCAAAGCTTATTTTAATTACATATCTCCTCTCCTAGTGGGGAATGGGACAAATCCTTCTAGACAAGAGAAATCCCTTTTGTTACAAAATGCATTTATTTCAGCCAGATAAAATTCTCCAACTGCATATATGGGTACATATTATAAGGTCCTTCTTTGATACATGTCCTGCTTACAAGAGCCATTTCTAATTAATTATTAAAATGCATACCAAACATCTTTGTCTCTTAAAATATAATTTAAATAAATCGCTAAGGTATAAGCCGTAAGTCTGGTCATGGAAGCGAGCAGAGTGCGATTCTTCAGTGATGAGTCCAGAGCAATATTGGCACATTGCCCCCACGACGAGATTCCACAAGTCAGCGAGCACCTGAGCTCACCTGCTGATTAACCTGCCGATTATGTGGATAGTTGCTGTTGGGGATCGAGCTGCCTTCTGTGAAAAAAGTTATGTGCAAAGTATGATGTAGGCAACGTGGAGAGGCCTTTCACAGAATGCAAACAAACACCATTCACGTAACTTAAGGATGAAAGCTTGGTGAAAGCAAATCTGTTGTTTACACTGCTGGGTATTGTGGCCCCGTCTCACTGGGCACTCAATAAATATCTATTAAATGAAAGTAAGGATAAAAGAATAAGCTGTAGCAGTTGCCTTGGTGCCCATCTGTTGTCAGGATGGGGCTTTAAGTTTTGAGCTTTATGGACACACTTTTTTGTTCAGAGTAAATCGTTCCATTTGGAAGCCATCCCTTTCCTTCTCTTCAAGTTCTTCATTGGCATTTACAGACTTCTAGCAGAAGTCGGCCAGTATTCGGGGCTCAATGGCTTACAGAAGAGCCCGGCACTCCATACAAAGTCTAGGTTTGTCCCTTGAAGTAAAACGCCTGATTGGCTCAGAAGTTCTAGGATCCGATTTACTCTTCACACCTTTTCTCCTTTTGGCTCCTGTTAATATCCCAAACCCCAAGTAGCTATGGAAACTCAGAGGCTGAGCAGTGTATTTCTTCATGAAATCTCGTTTCAGTATCAACTGTTTCCAGGACCGTGGCTCCCTCAGGACTTGAAATACTGTTGTTGATCTCCTGACGTTCCGTCCTTCACAGAGTTCTCCACTTCCCTGAAGGTAAGGTTCTTGTTCTAAGGCTGATGCTGAGGCGTTCCCCACAAAGGAAATTCCTGGAAAATCTCTATCCCCTTTTGATTCTCATACCATCTCTCCCATTCCCCATAAGGCTATGGATGCAATTCTGGAGAGACAAAGGAAAAGTTTCTAAACTCATCCTGGTTAATCATAGGAAGATGTCCCTCATCAATTGGAGTTAAAACTGGTTCTTCCTTTACGAAGTCGGGGTCAAAATTACTGACGTCTTCTCGGGATTTCTGTCAAAAAGGAAACAGGGAAAATTTCAGATTCTATGCACTTGAGATTTAGTCATCTTCCGTGGGACTTAGCCCATTTCAATGAGTTCGGAGGACTGCCCTGCAACTCTCTCGGTAGTGTTATTCACAGTTATGACAATTGGTTAAACAGTGCTTTACACTAATTCTACTGCATTGTGTATTACTAGGGCATGTGGTAACCACCAATTCACTAACCCCACAAAAATCTTGCTGAGCAGGCCAGCCTTAGGTTGGGAAACTAAAAAATTAATTTGTTCACCTGACCCAGCCAGCTGGTTCACCCTCCCCATTTCACTGAGGTACCACTTCTCAGCAGGCCTAATGGACAGGCACATAAACCAACAGAGGTTGAGCAAATTCACGCTTGCCCCACCTCCTGTTTTACAAAGATCTATATGCTTGAAGAGATTTTCTTGAAAGACTTCTTGGAAATGCTGAGTTTAGGGAACAAATTCCTCTCACTTTACTCAACAGTCAGATTCATTCTGCCCTGCTGGCAAAGGTTTCCCTCCTCCCAGAGGGGCTGGCAGGGGGATGTCCATTAAAGGAAGTGGCTTTGTCTCTGTGTCTCAACCTAGCAGGCTGTTACAGATTAAGCTAATGACGCTTGGAAATGTGTATTTTCCATCTTTATAAACTAATGCTGGAGAGATCAATTTTACCATTGTGAGGCCTCCTACTTCTCTTCCTTGAGTCAATGATATTTTTCTCTCTGCCTTTGAGCATCCCTCGTCCCCCTAACTCTTGACGTACTGCCAGCCCAGCTTCTCTGCCTTCCCATTGTGGTTCTCTTGACCCACCCATGAGAAAGAGCTTAGCTCTCAGACCGAGAGCTGGACCGCCCTCAGGAATGCCACCCCACTCAGCTGCCTCACTTCCTAGTGAGGTGCTCCCAGTATTTCCTAGTCAAAGAGGACTCGGCCTGTTCTGCCCTGAGCCCTGTGCTGCAGTAGCTGTTACAGACCTGAGCTCTCCAAGCCAGGGAGCCAGGCTTAGGGCTTTGAGGAGCATTTCACGGCCTCTCTACTTTCTTGGGGGGCTTGGGAAAGGCACCCTGACTAAGGAGCGTAAGGAAATCAGCTAGGAACAATGAATTTCTCAACCAAACACTTTTGGGGAAACCTGGAAAGTTTCAAGGTCTCTTAGACCCCAGGAAATTTTAAATTAAGAGAGGATGGGGCCAGGGCAAGCAAAAGGTAAAAACTTTTTGAGAAGTAACCCTGGCACACAGAGAGACGTTGCCTTGGGGGCAAGGAGCCCAGCCGCCTCCTGGGTGAAGTGCCTGGCAAAGCATCAGGCTGAACTTCCAGTCTGATCATTCCCCAGTGGACCATCTGGCTGCTCAGTGAAACACTGAGACATTTTAAGAAAGAAGAAGGTCTACTAAGGTGGTCTGGGACACTTACAATTCTGGGTCTGAAAGGTGGTTCTACTTGGCGACGGTTCAGCTGGGTCCAGTCGATTTCCTTAAAGAAAGGATGTCTCAAGATGGCATGCTCGCCACCCTGACTCGGGCTGCCCAAGCGCATAGTGGGGTTCTTGGTCATGAACTGAGAGGGGGAGAAAGAGAGTCAATCATTCAATCCTAGACAATAAGTATGTCACAAGACGGTAGGCATTCGCTCTGGCAGAAGAGCCGATGTGAGGCTTTCTGGCTGATCTTGCTTAACCAGCTGGATTTTCCCATCACAGGCGGCACAGCCCCCATGAATCATCCCGTAAAGGTGCACTTTTCCTTTACACATGAGGCGCAAATTGCTCATGTGTATTTATGGCCTTCCCCACTTCCATTTCAGACGTGGCAACTAAAATAAAACCGAGGGGCCCGGTTTTCTTTCCTGTAAATACCATGTATATTTTTTTTCCTCTTTAAAGAAAAGAAACGCTTTATAAAATAGTGTGCTTTTCTCCAGCACTGCAGTTGTGGACAGCCGGCATCTTATGAATGGGGCTACTTTTCAGAACAGCTGTGCCATTCTTCTGAGAGACCCAACCAGCCGGCCAGGATTCCCACTCTCTGACAGGACCACAGAGAGAAGAATGAGAGTCATTTTTCTGAAGAGCTGTGTGAAGAAGCCGCAAGGGTGAAAAACTTAAAGTTCTGTGTTCGGGCTCCAGGAAAAACAAAGTTGGCCGCTTTTATTATTGCAACAAAGATATCATAGTTTTGAGTGAAAAGTTTTTTTCTTTGAGATGCTCCCTTCTCTCCTGCCCCTCCATTTTGAAATGTTTCATGACTGAGACTCTTGCCACATAGTCCAAAATTTAAAAGCACTGCCATACATTCAAGGAATGTGTGTATATAAATCCTCTGTATTTATATCAATTGGGCAACTTCCTCGCGGCTGGGCTCCTATCAAGATGTTTTGGGCTAACCCTCCTTTCACAGAGTGGTCAACAAAGGCATTCTGATCGTATCCTGACCAAAGACCAGTATAGGATAATTCACTTTTCATGGCCAGAATGTCATTTTCAATTTTAAAGACACATAAGCTAATTTCCCATTATCAAAAGAAAATTGCCTTGGATAAAAACTTTTTAAAAACTTAAATCAAGTTATCTTTCCAAGTCTGATTTATGAACACAAGACAAAAGTAATGGTGTGTTCATAGAAATGGCTTTGGAGTGGAATTTACACAGTATTTTTGAAAAAATCTTGAAGGTGCACACAAGAAAGGGTAGGGTTGGGAGGTGACCAGCCCTTCCATGTCAGGTGTCCAAAGCTGCAAAACCTCCTGGGTTGCTTCAGGTGAACACGATCAGGTGGAGGGAGGAGGCTGCCAGAGTCCCTAAGCCAATCTGACAGGACAGACCTCATAAAACGCTAAAAAAGCTTCCAAGGGGAGCTAGTAAAAATGGAAGACACGGATGGGGTTTAATGGTTTCTCCTCTTTCCTAGAGACAAGGAATGAAAGGCCTGGTGGTGCTGAATTTGGACGTGGAACTCGAAAGTAAAAGCAGCTTTCAGAGCTCCACGGCAGTTAGCACTCTGGGCACGCACGGTGATCAGCGTTGACTTAGGAAATATATCTCAAAAACAACTCCGTTCTGAAAGAGCTAGGAGCTCATGCTGCGTGGGCTCTCCCCAGATAAGTCTGTGCAACTCAGAAAGGCAGGGGAAAATAAATACACAAAAGAAATGAGTAGATTCTCTCATTAGGAAAGTCAATGGGATACGATCCCTGATGGAATAGCCGTGTCTATTCTAAGAGCTAATTAACAAAAAACAAACAATGCTGCAAAAAACGCAAGCTACAAGGACAGCAGAACAGACCCAGATGGCTTGTGGGAAACTCCCAGGCCTGCCAACGGTGCGAGCAGAGGACACCTTGTGAATGTGTGAGTACAACTTGTTCTTCTGGGCAAGGGGAACAGTGTGGGGCTCTTGATGCCAGGGTGGCAGAAGCCCTGGTGTCTGAACAACTTTGCCCATTTTTCCCTGCCCCAGCACAGAAGCCAACCTTCCAAGGGGCACTGTGGAAAAGCACTGCCCAAGGAACAGGAGACCAAATCGTGGCTGCTCTCCTCTGTAAACTTCATCCCTGGGAATGGAGTCGGGCAGAATAACCTTTTCACTAGCTTATGCTTAGAATTCTGATAAATC
The DNA here is from genome assembly GCF_965194825.1 of Balaenoptera physalus. Classification (NCBI taxonomy): domain Eukaryota; kingdom Metazoa; phylum Chordata; class Mammalia; order Artiodactyla; family Balaenopteridae; genus Balaenoptera; species Balaenoptera physalus. Next base: position 40,072,188 of record NC_138883.1, read on the forward strand.
CTTTCGAATAACCACGCAGTTTTGTTTTAACTTTGGCTGTATCTAAAGGGCTCAAGATATTCATTCTCCACATAAAAAAAAGTTCAATTTACAAGGGTTTGCAGGTGTCTATGCAAGGCAGTGCACTAGGCCTCATAGGGGGTGGGTACACGGATGACAAGGACAGTGTCTCCCCCCATGAAGGAGCTGATCAAGAGAAGGGGCAGAGGCAAGCACACTTTATCTGTAACACAGCTGGACGAAAGGAAGAGAGACACAGCCAAGTGCAGCGGGAGCTTCGGAGAGAGACTGGGAAAATCGCACTGGGGGCTGGTGGTGAGAGGGCAGGCGATGGCCTCCCAGAAGAGGTGACAGTTGATGACATGAGGCATATACATAGAATTAACAGAGCCAGGAAGGAAGAGGGCGGTCACGCCCGAGAATGCAGCTGGCACGGCTGTAGGCAAGCACCGGCCACGTTGGTGAGGGAGCCTGTAGGGTGGTAGGGCTGGCGTGAAAGGACGGCCGAGGAACCGTGGGGCAGCCAGGAGGACCCGACAGAAGCGTACGAAGAGGTGAATGACGAGAGCTGCCCTGTGATTCAGGGATGACTCTAGCCACGATGGGATGGATAAATCCCTAACGGAGGGGTAAGAGATTCGTGGGTAGGGGGCTGACTAGTTAGGAGGCTGAGACGACGGCCGAGAAGACACGACAAGTCTGGAAGCTAGATTTTCTAGTTAGTAGAAAGGAAAAGAGGGGAGCAGGTCCTGGAGGGCTTGTGGAAGAAAAATGAGCACGTTCCACTCTGCCTGGAGCTGGGGGGAAGGGGCAGGAGGACAGCCAGGTCCCAGGGTCCTCTCCAGCTGTTGAGGGACGGAAAAGGATAACAGAAACTGATTATTGTTGGGAGTATTAGTGTCAATAGAAGTATAGTAGTAGTAGCGGTAGTAACTTTTGTCAAAGGGATGAAAACAAAAACATCTACCATTTCTCAAGGTCTTACAGATCTGGGAGGTTGGTGAGCTCAGCTTTGCATCTGAGATGTGCAAACATCCACCAGGAGCTGACTAGCCCTGTAAGCCTGGGGTGCAGGCCAGGGTGAGAGGTCTGACACCCAGGGCCATCACCATTTGGTGAGAGAGAGCTGATGCTGGGAGGGCAGGCTGGGGTGCGGGGAAGGCAGAGGTGGAGGGAGAGAGAATAGAACTGAGAGCAGCTCCAGGCCACAGACATTTTATTTGGCCCACATAGAGTGTTTTTAAAATAATTTTAACTACTTGTCAAACATTTAAAAGGTAGCAAATGTCACATCACACTCATGAAAGTCAAGTTTTCCAAATTCTCTCGGAAGATGGAATATTCTGGAACATTGGACCTGCACTTCTTCTTGGTGAAAATGACCTGGAGTTGAGCAGTGACTGCCTCATTAGCTGGGGCATGTGATCCCCTGGTCCCACCACTCCCCTCGGCCTCATACCTGGCTGGCTGCCCGCATGCCTGTGCTGGCTCTGGGCCCTGGCATAGGGTGGAAAGAAGGCCGGGGTGGCAGCAGGAGCTCATGAGAAAGCCAGAGCAGGATGAAGACCATGGAACAGAAACCAGCACAGCGACCATTCCGGGCAGGAGGAGGGGTGATCGGTGGTGCTGAGGGCGTGGAAGGCTGGGCGGGGAGGGATATAGCTCCTCTATGACTAACCCCTGCCCCCTCCAAAGATGCAGAGGTGGGAAGTTCAGGGAACACTGAACATCAGTCCCAGGCCTGGAATCTTTCACAGGACATGTCAGTGGAGGGGTATGGGGTTGAGGACAGGAGGGGTTCACTGCCCTAGGCCAGGCCCAGGACTCGCCTTAAACACCGTGTTCCTGCTGCTGTGATGGTGACGGCACGATCCCGTTGCAGAGCACTTCCTCTGTTTGCTTATGCCCCTACTGGGACCCAAATGCCAAACAAGTTAACAACCATGGCGTTTAGAGCCATCACTCATCTGTGTCTAAGGTCATACTGAAAACTTGCCTCGCCTCAACTGAACTTCTCCCCGACTGTGGTCCCAATGGGGAAGTCAGCCAAAGAGGAAAATAAAGTGACTCCATGGAAGATTCTGGACACACTTACTAAAGGAAGCAGAATGGTTGCTAGGGTCAATGAAAGCACGTTATAAGCCGCAAAGAGGGAGGAGGCCAGGGTGGAAAATCTGATTCCACCCCGAATATAAGTCTCCAGCTAACTGGAGAGCAGGGGCAAGAATGTGTGGACTCGTTTCATATTCCCCTTCCTCCTGTGGCCCTCGTGAAAGTGGAATTTCTCTAGAGGATCCTGAAGGAATCAGAAGCACACCTGCCCAGAGAATGAGAAAGAACAGTTCCTTCAAGGCTGCAGAGAAGGCATGACCACAGGGGAAAGCAGTCCGCCAGGCACCTTCCTGAAGAAACATAAGCAATGTAGGCCAGGTCTGTACAGGAATGTCCTGCAAAGCCTCCTGCCAGCCAGGGACGGATTATAAAGGATATAAGAGCTCCTCTGATACGGAGGGCCCAGAGGGGAACTGGTTAGGCTCTGCAGCTTCACTGCTGTGTTTGGATACCAGTTCTCCCATTGATGAGCCGTGTGACTTTGGACAAATGTATTAACTTCCCTGGACCTCAGCTTCCTCAACTATAAAATGGAGATTTTTCTGTATATCCTAATATTATGATGCGTAAATGAGATAATCAGTGTAAAATACCTGGCACAAGAGCAAGCCTTCAACCAATGCTAGTGAGTTTCAGCAAGCATCTTGTTAAACCACTTGGAGGGCCATCCCGTCCTACCTAAAGACAGGGGCATGGACTGAAAAGCCTCTGAGAGATGAACATCTGAGGTGAGCCTTGGCCCCGAGGCTTATCTGGCTCTGTCTCTCTCTCTTATACTTTGCAGCCAGGAAAAGGGAACAAGGTCTGTTTCTGCCTTCACAGTCCCAGACTCCAACAGGGGGGTGGTAGTGATGGTCTCAGGAAAAACAATTTTTCTGACAGCAAAGATTTCTAAAGACAATCGAAAATAAGAATACAGATGATACTCAGGTTTTAACGTGCAGTTGTATCTGCTTTAACAACAGAAGGGAAGTGCTGAATGCAGGGTGAAGGGTGCAGTGGAACACTTTCCTGTAATTCTGAGGTCTGCTATAGCACTTGTCATGTCTTGTGGGCTCTGCTACACCTGAGGCGGCTTTGGTTTTGAGTTTTCAGATGTTCCAGAGGATAGAGTTCAAACTCACCCCGTGTTAACAATGTGTCTAGAGATAACAGGGTCCAAATGTACTCTGAAACTCATTCAAATGTAGGCAATGACTAAAAGTATATTTTCTTTCAAAATCTGATTTCATAGGAAGAGGACTAGTTATATAAGTAGGGCAATTAATCTAATGGGATTTTCTTCCAGGAGAGAGAGAACACTGTATTTTCTACTTAACAGATGGATTTGGCTGTTGGGCAAACAAAAGGACCTTTTCCTTTCATTCAACTTCGGACCAAAGGGCAGAGAGTTAGCGGTTAGTGCTGGCAAGCATGCCGTAGGACATCCCCATCAGTATTCCAGGGAGATGTTCCTAGTTAGGAAGAAGGAATTTGATGACTCTACAGAGAGTCCTGAGGAGGGAGTGCAGAGAAAGAACACAGGACACAGAACAGAGTATGGTTCACGGCCATGAAGGCCACCCTGGGGTGGATAACATGCATGCTTGTGTATGTTGCAGCCTCCTGTATCTTTGTGTTTTGCCACTATCACAGGTAGAGTCTGACCTTGTTATGAAGACTCGTCAGCAACCTTCTCCTCTCATACCCCTTCCTGCCAGCTGCGGTGGTGGGCATAGAGCTGAGAACCACCTGTGCCAGCCACATTTCTCCAAAGAAAACATAAAAATAGCCAAGAGGCACATGAAAAGATGCTCAACACTGCTAATTATTAGAGAAATGGAAATCAAAACTACAATGAGCTATCACCTCACACCAGTCAGAATGGCCATCATCAAAAAATCTACAAACAATAAATGCTGGAGAGGGTGTGGAGAAAAGGGAACCTTCATATACTGTTGGTGGGAGTGTAAATTGATACAGCTACTATGGAGAACAGTATGGAGGTTCCTTAAAAACCTAAAACTAGAGCTACCATATGACCCAATTCCCCTACTGGGCATATACCATGAGAAAACCATAATTTGAGAAGATACATGCACCCTAATGTTCATTGCAGCACTGTTCACAATAGCCAGCTCATGGAAGCAACCTAAATATCCATCGACAGAGGAATGGATAAAGAAGATGGAATATTACTCAGCCATAAAAAAGAACAAAATAATGCCATTTGCAGCAACATGGATGGACCTGGAGATTGTCATACTGAGTAAAGTAAGCCAGACAAAGACAAATATCATATGATATTGCTTATATGTGGAATCTAAAAAAATTATAGAAATGAACTTATTTACAAAACAGAAATAGACTCACAGATGTAAAAACCTAACTTATGGTTAGTTTTTTAGGGAGGGATAAATTGGGAGATTGGGATTGTCATATACACACTATTATATAGAAAACAGATAACTAATAAGGACCTACTGTATAGCACAGGGAACTCTACTCAGTATTCTGTAATGACCTACATGGGAAAAGAATCTAAAAAAGAGTGGATATATGTATATGTATAGCTGATTCACTTTGCTGTACACCTAAAACTAACACAACATTGTAAATCAACTATACTTCAATAAAATTTTTTTTTAAAAAAAGGGAAACTGAGGAACAGACCCATCTGGAACCTGCCCCAGGCCACCCAGTTTGGGAGTGGTGGAACTGAGATTTGAAGCCAGGCCTATTTAACACTAGAAGCCTTTGCCCTCAGTCACTATGCTAAACCTCCTTTTGAGGTTTACCAATCTTCTCATTTGGATTCTGGATGAAAGAGCAGTGACAGGTCAGGAGCAATCCTGGGATGACGCTCAGGACATCACCTGGATAAGAATGCACAGCACTGGGGCTTCCCTGGTGGCACAGTGGTTGAGAGTCTGCCTGCCAATGCAGGGGACACGGGTTCGAGCCCTGGTCTGGGAAGATCCCACATGCCGCAGAGCAGCTGGGCCTGTGAGCCACAATTACTGAGCCTGCGCATCTGGAGCCTGTGCTCCGCAACAAGAGAGGCCGCGATAGTGAGAGGCTCGCGCACCGCGATGCAGAGTGGCCCCCGCTTGCCGCAACTAGAGAAAGCCCTCGCACAGAAACGAAGACCCAACACGGCCATAAAAATAAATTAAAAATAAATTAAAAAAAAAAAAAAGATGCACAGCACTGTGTGTGTTTACTTATGTTGTACTTCCTTTGCTGGCCCACAAGCCATTCTTCTTTCTCTGACTCTATGGAGGGAGAAGTGATGGAGATGTACACCCAGAGCAGGTGCTAAGAGAAGGGAGAGAAAAGGAATAGTCTTGAACCCAAGGAATCCTTCATTCTGACCACCTGGTTTTATTTCCAACAACTGGGGTCTTTATACTGGAGAAGAAAAGACAGATGACACTGTTGATAGTTTCAAATAATGGAAGTGCTGTTGGCCAGAAGAGGTGGTTCTAAATGGGAGAAATAAGTATGGGGAGTGGAAGTTAAAGGAGTGTATGTAAGGATGTCATAAGGAAAATTAAAACAAAAATTTCTAATACTCAATGCCATTAAGTGAGAGAAGGCGCTTTCCTGGGAGGAGCAGGACTGCCTTATTGGAGACACTGAAAGAACCCCCTGGATGACCGATCTGTGGTCAGGTGGGAGGCGACAGCAATGTCCTCCAGGGTCTATGCCTACATCAAGAGTCTACAGTCTTATCCTTTCTTCTCTATTTGGAATGAGAAAAAAATTTGAAGATAACTGTACCTCCCTCAGCTGAAGATGTCATGTTTTCCTTGGGTCTGAAGTGGACTTGCTTTATAAAAATGAAATAAAACATGTTTAAGCTGATCTCCAGGAGCTAGTTACTGAAGGAGTGGGCAGGTGAGTATGTAGGTATATTTGAACACACCAGTGGATCAATGTCTTACCTGAGCCACATCAGAATATTCTGGTAGATATCTCCAGAGACAGTCTACAGTGCACTTTATTCCCTCCTAATGAAAACAAGTACAAAAATGCCCTGTACTGTTTCTCTTTCTGCACTGGGGCAGGAATAGTGCTAAAATCTGTTGCAGGTTTGCGGGCTATATTTTCCATCCTGTCTCTGATTAGAATCCAGCAGCCTTTTCATGGGCATACACTTATTCCTTATCAACATTCTTAACACTCTGCCTTGCCTGTGTTTTATACTCATTATAGCTTCCCCTGAAACCCAAGCCATCTCAGTAGCGTCACTAAAGTCATGTGATAACACTGGTTAAAAAAAGGTAAAGATCAGAGGTGAGTCTCAGAGACAGAAGCCCAAGGTCGGGCCCTTGTGCCAATGCCAGTGTTGTTGGCCAAGATGGTTTTATTCCTGGCAAACCAGTCCCGAGCATCTCTGACTAATGGTGAGGGTTTCACTGCTCTCCAATAACCCCCAAGTGTTGAAGGAAAAGGAAGCTCGCCTGATAGCTGTGATCCCCCAAAGTGCAGCTATTGAAAGGAAGCAAGTGCTAAAGAAGGATCCTCCAGAGGCATACTACACAATGTCTTTATTTCCTCCTGATGAAACCCAGGCCAACACCCTTCTTTATCCTGGATACACATTTTCTTGGGTGTCTAAACCAAACCTAACCACCACCTGCTAAAATTTAATGCTCGTTGATCACTGGAAGGGACAAAGGAAAGAAAACAAAGTGTGCTACTTAGAGTTTTTAAGCGTGTTCCTTAGAGTTTTTCCAACTTAAAACAAAAAGCTCTTCTGACCCGCAGACGTCGGTTAGCAAACCTCTACCTAGAAAAGATTTCCATGCTCATTTTACAAAACCTGACATCTTTATGGTCCTGTCTGAGATATGAAGATTAAAGAGCCATGTGGTATTAATACTTCATTAAAAAATAAAATCCTTCACACTACTAGCCACAGATAAAATGTAAGTTTCCTAAGAACAGAGGTCCTAAACAATCTGAAATGGGGGAAGGAAATTGAGAATAGTAACTTTAATAAAGTGATAAAGAATGCCAAAAATGAAGCCTCTAGGAAGATCAGTATTTTTCTGTGTTCTGCCAACACTAGCCTGGCCTATCTGTGAATAAATGGTCCATTTCTGAAGGTGTCAGTTTCAGTAAGAAGCCTGAAGCACCATTTCCTCATATGGGAACTCCAGTCCCGGCAAAGGGCAAGGGCTGCCAGGCTTCACGTTAACCATCCTCTTTTTAAAGGACCTTTTAGTAACTTACTTTTGGATTTTCCCCGTTAACACTCTTTGAAAAATTGGCTCTAATGATGGAGAGCTGGATCCTCTGCATGACCCTGGTCCCAGTTTTCCCTCCACTTCCTCAGCCTCCTCCTGGCTGGCCACCTTTGGCTGCTGCCTTGAGCATTCCAATCTTTGCCAGGAGGGGAGTAGGAAATGCAGAGGATCAAGCTTAGTGCTGCTCTGGTCAATTGCCTGGTAACAGACGTGAGACACACTCAGGGCTAAAAGAGGATCCCCAAATTACTTGTGGTTCCTTCTCTGTACACAGAGGCAAACGAGACTCCTGCAGACAATGCACAGAGGATGAAATCTGATAGGTGTGATGACAGATAAGCCCACGTGCAAACACACAGTTTAATTTCTGTAAAGCTTAGGAGCGAAAGCATGCTATAATCTCCTTCTGAGGCCAAGTTTACAATGCCTCCCGAACTGACAAAGGTGACCCAGGAGAATGCACCAAACTCCTTTCAGCACTTATTTAACCTGGCCACCTGTGTGAGCCCGGAGAAAAGGGCGTTGACCTCACCCAAGTCAGCACTGGCGCCTTGTGATCTCTCACCGGAGATGATTTAGCACAAAGGAATGCTCACCTCAGAGACAGAGGGCATCACCTTCCTAAGCTCTGGGGACTCACGAGGACTCCCTCAAGTCTTTCTGGAGCTGATGAGGCCAAAGCTCAGCGCAACCGCAGAAGCTCTAAGCAAACTATACATTTTCGTCTGTGTCATGATTATTCACATTTTGGGATAATTCAGTGCCAGTTTAGGAAACTCGGTAACGTGGTGGCCAACAGAAAACGTGTATTTATACCAAAAGCAAGTAAAAAAAAAAAAAATTAAAAAATCACCTTTAAGGTCAGCAATCTAGAAAGTCTAGGTCTGTTTTTCACACAAGAGTGTGTATCTTTCTTTATCTTTCCTGTGCTACCTTCTGTGGATGTTGCCAGTTTTTATAACCTGTTCTCTGAGAGGGGAGGGGAGGATGGTTTTGCTTTTGGAACATGCACGTGTGAGCATTTAACACACACACACACCTTCACAGCGAAGATGAGACGTGAGAGACAAAAGGGCAAGCAAGAAAAATAGTCTTCCGCTGTACATTTTGGGGTGAATACTATGGTTATTTTCAGTTGTCAAGATCACTGGTTAATGACTTGGGAATTTTTTTCAAGTAGAAAACTGGGCTAAAAACTGTGTGCTCCACCCCACCTCCTCCCGCCGACTCTGTGCTCCGTGGGGAGTGTTCTCACACGCAAGTTCTCAGCTCTTTATCCATGCTTATGTGAAATTTGGGAGGACTTTTGAGTTTTTGGTGTATGGCTACCCAATCTTGGGGGTGGGGGTAAAGATGATGATGGGAAGGGTGAGGGGAGGAAAGTAATATTGGGTTAGGTGTTATACTGGGTAAGATGTTGGTGCCCATCCTGTTCAACCCCTCACTCTCCTTGAACGACAGACAAGAACACCCCTCACCCCGAATTCAGGGGACTCACTGACGTTATCATACCATACGAAGCCCCCAGGCCTTGAACATCTATGACTCTCTAGTGTTATATAAATGGGTATCCAAACAGCTTCTACAGACATGGAATAATAATAATACCTTCTATTTAAAAAGTTAACAAGGTATTCAGAAAGCATTTCCTTCTGAAGGGAAAAAACAAAAGGGCAAATAAAATATCCAGCAGACACCAATTCCAGGAACAGTGCTGACCTTACGTTCCAAAGAAAGGATCATCAGGAAATCTCAGGAAGCCAAGTAGAGATGACCCACCATGCTGATTCGGTGGTGAGAACGGATGTGAAGGGCTGGCTCGGGGATCTTGGCCTTCCTGCCTCTCTGGTGGGGAAGGATCGCACACAGAGGCAAGGGCAGCAGCTATGGGCAGAGCTCACCAATGGGTGCTTTCTCCTTCTCTGTTTATTTGTTAAAAATCTTTCTTTGGGGTGCACTCAGGTACTCAACTTGGGGGTTGGGGAGTGGGGAGAGGTAAATTAGGAGTTTGGGATTAACAGATACACACTACTGTATATAAAATAGAAAAATAACAGGACCTACTGTATAGCACAAGGAATTATAGTCAATATCTTGTAATAACCTATAATGGAAAAGAATCTGAAAAAGGATATATATATATTTTATATATATATATATAAAATATATATATATAACTGAATCACTTTGCTGTACACCTGAAACTAACATAACATTGTAAATCAACTACAATTTTAAAAAGGTATAAGAAAAAAGATGCTTAATTGGGAAAAAAAAAAAAAAAAAAAAAGACTCCTGGGAAAACAAATACAACTCTCTCCAAAATAAAAACCTAACACAGCCTCATGTACAATTAAGCGCTTAATAATCTTGATGATGTTGGTGGATTGTTCAAAGGGAGGGTGAAGATAATGACACCTCTCAACATGCTGTAAAATTACTACTCATAACTTAACAACACTAATAACTTACTCCAGTGTTGTGCATACCACTTTGAAAATGCTTTCATGGGTGCTACCTCATTTGAAGTGGGTACCGTAGGTGTTATCATCATTGTGTTACAGAGGTAAAGACTGAAAAGCAGTGGCAGGAGTAGAATGAGGTCTTGTGATCCTCAGACCAGTGTGTGCTCCTTCCATTCTACTGTGTGAGGTTGGTTCACCTCTCAGCCTCAGCTTCACCTACCAACCAGGGAGTTAGACAAAGTGTTTTTAAAGATCCTCCGTCTCTGAAAGTCTGTGTTTATGTTTCTAATAGTCACCAAGCTCCATGACAAATGATTACAATCCAAAACAGCATGCACGACTTCCTGACAGGTTTTGGGACTATGTAAGACACTACCCAGTGGAGTCAACATTAGGAACTTTTTTTTTTTACATTGAAATATTCTTGATTTACAATGTTATAGCAGTTTCAGGTATACAACATAGTGATTCAAAATTTTTATAGATTATTCTCCATTTATAGTTATTATAAAATATTGGCTATATTCCCTGTGTTGTATAATATATTCTTGTAGCTTACTTATTGTATACATAGTAGTTTATACCTCTTAATCCTCTACCCCTGTCTTGCCCCCTTCCCTCTCCCCACTGGTAACCACTAGTTTGTTCTCTATATCTGAGTCTGTTTCTTTTTCGTTATATTCACTAGTTTGTTTTATTTTTTAGATTCCACATATAAGTGATATCATACACTATTTGTCTTTCTCTAACTTATTTCCCTAAGCATGATACCCTCCAGGTTCATAACATTAGGAACTCTTGAAGTCACCAAGCTCCCAGAATCACAGGTGGTCACAAAATCCTTGGAAAAGGCCTGAAGTCTATATTTTTAAAGAAAGCAGTGTACCTTACCTTGATCTGGAATTACACAACAAAATGAAACTTGTTCAGGGTCCTTAAAAACATTCCAACTTACCTACCTCCTAACAGATACTTCCCCAAGCCCTCGGTTTGCTGGCCAAGGACCATTTGCTCCTGAACCTGGCTAGCACTACTCAAAAGTTATTTCAAGCATCAGTTTCTGGGGAAATCACACTGTAAAACCACTGGCCTATTTCACCACAAGTAAAACTAGCAGATGAGCTGCAGATTGACATGTTTGCACAACCTGAAGTCATTCCTTCCTGACCTCCTCAATGAATCCTCTTCCACTGTCACCCTTTCAATACTGGTGTCCCCAGGCCTTGTCCTCCTTTTACTCTTCACCCTCTCCCCCAGTCCATGCCTTCTCCCCTGTTCTCACTACCATGCTACGGTGATCATCTCCTACCTCTCTCCTGAGCTCCAGACCTATGTGACCAAATGCAAGGAATAGACCACTTTCTGAATGTCTCCCCAACCCCTCGGAGGTCCCATTTCCTAAACTCATCTTTCCCAGCCCCTACCCTGCACCTAACACACCAACGGCGGAACTGGTGACTGCAGCTCTTTGAACACGCAGGCCGCCTCTCCCCTCCGAGGCTTTGCACAAGTTATTTCCTCTGTCTAGAATACCCTTCTCCCCCTTGTCAACCCTACTGAACCCTTGTTTGTTCCTCAACACCCAGCCTACATGCCGCCTCCTCTGCCTTGTCCTTATGTCACTTCCCTGTGCTTGACCCCAGACAGAGTTCTGATCATTCCTCCTCGGCAGCCAGCTAAGTGTCCGTTTACGTGTCCTCATTCCTACTAGGCTGTGAGCAACAGAAGAGGCCGTGTCTTTTCATCTTTGCTTCCCGGCACTTAGCGCAGGCCAAGCCAAGGGAAGGCATCTGACAAGTATTTGCCAAATGGAACCAGACAGGGATCCTAATTCCCTAACGTATCAGTTTCTCCTTCTACGGTCACAGGCTCATCTGGGGTCAAAAGAGAAAGATTCAAATGCACAATCTTTAAATAACACTGTTATCATAAACGTTATATCTTACTTTATGGAAAGCTAAATAGGTGGCAGATTCTTGCTCTGTGGGTATTAAGTACACAGGACCCTGGTAGCTTCCTCCAGTGGCTCATGCTTCTAGGACAAGTGGAAAGAATCACATCAGGGAGTAATCTGGGTGCTAAAATGTGGGGCTCTAAGGGTACAGGACACTTATTAATGAGACGTAGAAGAAAAATGGGGAAAGGCCAGGTGTAGCTAGCTTAGAACCCAGGACTGGGAGTCAGGAAAAGCTGGATTCTGATCCCAGGGTTTTTTCCTTACTGTGGTGTAATATACAGAACATAATATTTACCTTCTTAACCATTTTTAAGTGTACAGCTCAGTGGGATTAAGTCTATTCACATTGTTGTACAACCATCACCACCATCCACCTACAGAACTTCTTTCATCTTCCCAAACTGAAATTCCACATCCCTTAAACCCTAGCTCTCCACCCACCCAGGCCGCCAGCCCTCGGCAACCACCATTTTGCTTTTGTCTCTATGAATGACTATTCTAGGTACCTCCTGTTAGTGGAATCATACATTTGTCCCTTTGTATTTGGCTTATTTCATTAAGCATAATTCATTCAAGATTCATCCAGGTTATAACGTGCATCAGAATTTCCTTCCTTTGTAAGGCTGACTAATAATCCATTGTATGCCTATAACACAGTTTGTTTATCCATTCGTCTATTGCTGGACACTTGGGTTACTTCCACCTTTTAGATATTGTGAATAATGCTATGAACATTGATGTACAAATATGTTCGAGCCCCTGCTTTCAACTCTTTGGGATATACAACCAGAACTGGAATTGCTAGGTCATATGGTACTTCTATGTTTAATTTTCTGAGGAACTGCCTGCTATATTACTTTCCGCAGTGCCTGCATCATTTTACATTCCGATGAGAGTTGCTCAAGGGTTCTAATTTATTTGTTTGTTTTAAGTAATGTGCTGAATGGCCTTTGGTGAGTCACAATTTCTCTGGACCTCAGTTTCCTCATCTATTAAATGAAGGAATTTTAATGGATAATCTCTTAGGTTTCTTCTAGCAATTAAAAAAAACTGTATTGGTCTAATTGAATCAAGTTGCAATTACAGCCAGAAAGCAGTTTAAATGGTTTCCTAATACAATAAATAGAGTCATAATTTTTCAGAGAAAAGGGCACAGGATCTAAAAATACACCCAGGGCTTCCCTGGTGGCACAGCAGTTAAGAGTCCGCCTGCCAATGCAGGGGACACGGGTTCGAGCCCTGGTCTGGGAAGATCCCACATGCCACGGAGCAACTAAGCCCATGCGCCACTACTACTGAGCCTGCGCTCTAGAGCCGGTGAGCCTCAGCTACCGAAGCCCACATGCCTAGAGCCCGTGCTCCTCAACAAGAGAAGTCACCGCAATGAGAAGCCTGTGCACTGCAACTAAGAGTAGCCCCCGCTCGCCGCAACTAGAGAAAGCCCGCGCGCAGCAACGAAGACTCAACGCAGCCAATAAATAAATAAATAAATAAATAAATAAATAATAATAATAATAATGCACCCAGCTCTCACTGATGATAGTGGTGGCTGCTTCCTGCGCACCTACTCTGTGCTCAGCGCTGTTCCAACTATCCTCCACGCATTATCTCAGACCCTGAGGGTACAGTTGTGGAAACCGAGGCGTGGCAAAATTGCGCCATCTTCCCGAGGTCCCACAGCCAGCAGGTGAAAGAGCCAATATCTGCCCTCGGACAGCGCTGCTCTGGAGGCAGTATCCTCACCACCACGCCCTGACGCTTCCCTCCTGGGTGCTTCGCCCCAAGTCTTGAGTGCTCTTCATTGTTTTCTTTCTTTTCTTTGATCACACTTCTGTTTAAGTGTCTCAGTCCTCTGCCAAGAACAGCTGAATTTCCTCAGCTACAGCATTGAAGCTTTTTATTTTTAGGCCTGGAGGCTGAAATGTACAAAACTGTCTCTGAAATCCTCTCGGTGAATGTTTTTTAGTAATTTCCTCTGACACCTTTTCCAGTGTTTTCCAGAAAGTCACTTTTAAGGTACACTCCTTGAAGGAGGAAGAAACAGAATGCTCACTGTGTTCCTGTGTGGTTTACATGTATGAATTCACTGAATCTGGACAGCAACCCTACGACATGGATTTTATTACCTCGATTTTATAGGATTTTATGAGCAAGGACACGGAGATTCAGAGAGGTGTGTTAGCTCGTCAAGGTCACTCAGCCAGAATGTAACAGAGCTGGGAGATAAGACCAGCACGGGGTGAAACCCAAGCTCCCTCCTACGGGGAGACTCCCGGCAGAACACAGAGAGCCACTTAGGAAAATCAGACACACCACGACCCGCTGAGCTGCTAGCATTAGAAAGGGGCCAAAATAAAGGGAAGTGAAGAGGTTCACAGCTTCCCAGAAGGAAGGAGAGGGAACAACTCAGTCTGCACTGAAGAGTAGGTTCTCTTTCGGCACCAAAGGCTCTGTTTTCTCCCAGAACAAAGATTGTGGAGGGAGGATATTCCTGGATAACATATATTCTAGTTACCAAAAATATTTCTATATACATCAAAGATATAGTTTAAAGTAATTGGGGGAGGGATAAATTAGGAGCTTGGGATTAACATACACACACTACTACATATAAAATAGATAAACAACAAGAACCTACTGGATAGCACAGGGAACTCTACTCAGTACCCTGTAATAACCTATATGGGAAAAGAATCTGAAAAAGAATGAATACATGTATATATATAACTGAATTACTTTGCTGTACACCTGAAACTAACACAACATTTTAAATCAACTATACTCCAATAAAAGTAAAAAAAAAAAAAAGTAATTGGATGTATCTGGTTAAGAAGAAACCATCTTAATAGTTCCATATGATCTTAACATTGCTTAGTGCCTGTTCTAGGTTTTACAGGGATTGAGTTAAAAGGGGTGAAATCTAGGTCCCAGATTTAGTCGGGAAGAATTCTCTTAAGAGGATTCTAAATGCCAGAAAGAGGTTGAGGACTCCTAAGAATTGGAAATAAAAAAATTGAGAGAAGCAGATGTGGGTTAATGTTCAACTCAAACGATGATGTGGTCTCCAAAGAGTCCTACTGGACCTACATTCAAAAGGTATGAAGTGTTTATCAGAGAAGGACTGAACTGAATTGTTAATCCCTAAATAGAGAACTTTAAAGTTTCCTGAGGCACAGACTGACTTTTATTTCCTACCCTCCATGGTACCTAGCACAGCAACTTTTATACACCAAGGCCAACAAAGCATATTTCTTTATGGCTTGAACTAGCATTTTCAGTTGAATTATAAACTCTGGGGTCCTTCTTTTAAATATTAAAAAAGTTAACTCAGCTATGGTAATTGGACTAAATGTGTGAATCATGAGAAACCATTAGTATTATGATCATGGTTGTTCCAGGCCACAGGGGATTAGCATGCCTTGGGATTCGCAAGGACCCAGACTCTAGATGACAGAACTGGGAGAGCGATAATGCAAAGTAAGCCCAACTCTGCAGCACAGTTTTGTTGTGTTATCATAGATTAGGTCATCAAATGTATCTGGGGCCAGCTGAGGTGAGTATCTTTCCCTTCTAGAAGTTAAGAAACTTCAAGGCATAAATCTACAAAGACAAGCCCTTCTCCCTGATTTTTTTATTAAAAAAATTATAAAAGCCACATTCTTGGTTTCCTTAGTCTACATTTTCTACTAAATATACAAATAAAATTTTCTTATGAAAAGAGGCTAGATAGAAGACATTTGGTAGAATCCAAAAGTACTTTACTTCTATTTCTTTTTTTTTTTTTTTTTTGGCCATGCCACACTGCTTGTGGGATCCCAGTTCCCCAACCAGGGATTGAACCCCGGGCCGTCGGCAGTGAAAGCACAAGTCCTACCCACTGGACTGCCAGGGAATTCCCCACTTTTATTTTCTATATGAAATTAATGCTTCCTCAATATCAGGAGAGCATTTGCACCTGAACTTGAGAATTGAGTTATGAATTATGATTCATTTTGGCAATATCTGCCTGAGAAGGATTTCTGTGATCATTTCTCTTTCAGTAGAGAATTCTCAGGGACAATCATGCCATCAGCCCCAGGACACAGTGATCTGTATACAAAATGTCCTTAAAATGACACTAATTATATGACTGGAGATTTCTTTTTTTTTTTTTTTAAGATTTTTAATTTTTTGATGTGGACCATTTTTAAACCATTCAATAAGACTTTACTGAATTTGTTACAATGTTGCTTCTGTTTTATGCTTTGGATTTTTGGCCATGAGGTATGTGGGATCTTAGGTCCCTGACGAGGGATCAAACATACACCCCCTGCATTGGAAGGTGAAGTCTTAACCACTGGACCACCAGGGAAGTCCCTAAGACTGGCAATTTCTAAAGAGAGACAAGTCTTTCACCAGCATGGCTAATATTTCCCAAATTTAGTTTTTTTGTCTCAAATCACTGGAAAGGATATGATTTGAGCAAAGTAATTCTTATCCCATAGATACTATCCAGGAGAGAATGGATTGTTCTGATTTTTCCCTATTTGAAGAATATTCATCTTTATTTCTCCTATGCATTTAGTAGGAAATAATACATGATTTGCTAATACAGAACTGACCCAAATTATATGTTATTCTCTCATTACATGTTACTTTCTTATTTTCAACATAAAGCATCAAATCCACTTTCTTCCACACTTGAAAATAAGGCTTCCAGCACAATGCCTTAAATGCACGAATGAAAGACTTTTTCAATGTGATATTCTACACTGCACCTGAATCCTGGGCCTGGCACCTGACTTGCACAAGGATAACATGGAAGCAAATGAGATCTTGCACAACTTTGGAAAGCCTCTCTTCTCCTCTCCCAGCACTACGGGAAAGGCCCCTTCATCCTTCGATGTTGCCGACAGAAACACAATCCGTATCGAAACAACCGGGAATGCTGTTCACATGACCCAACGGCCTTATGTGTCCTGACTGGATGAAGCGGGAGCATCACTTCACCTACACTGAAGCCACAAGTGCTAGAAATACTTGATATATGGCAGACAATGCTATCAGTTGCTCATGCATTGGCTCCAAAATAACTATTGCATAAGAGAAAACAAACAGCCTGAGAAAACTCTGCTTCTTTGATTCTACAGATTAAAACACAGATTTCAGTTAGAGCTGGTAGCTTACTGGTAGGTGGTATTAAAAAAAAACAAAACAAACCCAAAGCCCAAGAAGCACACTCAGCAAGCTGGTCTGCAATAGTTCAAAAGCTGGCTGAGTGCACCAAACTTACAGATTTCAGGATCCCTGTGGCATCTTCATGCAGCCATGTAGGGTAGACCACTTCGTCGTTCAGTATGGCTTCAAAGAGGTCATCTTCGTTCTCTGCCTCAAAGGGCGCGTGGCCACAGAGCATCTCGTAGAGCAGCACGCCCATTGCCCACCAATCCACTGCGGGCCCGTAGAGCATCTCCTGGAGGATCTGTGCAGAGGGGTAA
Organism: Balaenoptera physalus; assembly: GCF_965194825.1. Taxonomy (NCBI): domain Eukaryota; kingdom Metazoa; phylum Chordata; class Mammalia; order Artiodactyla; family Balaenopteridae; genus Balaenoptera; species Balaenoptera physalus. The sequence goes on from NC_138883.1 coordinate 40,089,433, forward strand.
TGTGAGAAGAACTTCATGCATCTGATGAACAAATGCATCAGTAATGACTAAGGCAAATGATGGATTAGGAGATGAAGTAAAACAAGGGAGTTTCCTGCGTTGGCATACATGTTTCATTCCATCTCTAGAGAGTGGTCTGTTTTCCCTGGGGTCAATTCAGAGGCCTTGTCATCCAGGTGATCAAACATCTATGGCCTGCTTAGGCCAACGTAATAGTATATGCAGATCCAAACCAGAAAGGGTTTTGGAACTATATCTGTGGGCTCACTCACTCCTATGGGAAAGATTCAAGAGCTTGTCTTTATTTCTGCTAAATGGGGCTGGGTTCAAAGCACTGAGTAGAGGCAAAGAAAAAAATTAAATAGCTGTGCCTGGAACGTACTTTGTCCTCATTCAGGGCTAAACCCTAAAGCAACTGCAAAGTTTACAACACTCTTTTTGACTCAGATTTGTATTGGGAGGAACCAAGGACATTTTCAGCCATCATTCACCCAATGAGCCACAAAGGAGTCTGGAGGCGTCAACTTTCAATGCCGCCCACCAAGCTGCAGCACATAAATGCAGCCTGTGTGGCTCTTCTGACGGGGCTGCTAGAGAGCCTGGATTTCCACAGCTGCTCAAGCAGCGAGCACACTCACCTCTGGAGCAATGTAGTCGGGTGTGCCGCAGAAGGTGGCCGTGGTGACCCCGTTACAGATCCCCTCCTTGCACATCCCAAAGTCTGCCAGTTTACAGTGACCCTCGTAGTCCAAAAGTACGTTGTCCAGTTTCAGATCTCTGCAAGAAACAAACAGCAGCATGTGGTGGGGCAGCCGGGCCCCAAACCGTCCACCTGGCTGAGCTGGGTCACGGGATGGGAGATCACGCAGCCGGGAGAGCTTTCTGCACGCACCCTTCAAAGGGAACGCACTTCTTTGTGTTATCTGGAGAACAAATTTAGATCTGCTCTTGACATCTGCCTCATGGTTCCTAGACGATGGTTCCATCTGAATGGGCTAACCACATATCAAAACACAGGCTGCCCATTAGAAACTGAGAATGTGACTTCCAGGCTTCCCACTTACCGTAAGCCCATGAGACATCCACCCACCCGCCCCCTGTTCTCTGGCATCTATCTCTGCCCACTGGACTTCACTCGGTGAACATTCCGGAGCAAGTGGCCACTGTGTGGCACAGACTGTGATAGGCATCAAGAGTACAGACGATCTTTCTTCCTAAGGAACTCACAGTATAATGGGGAGACAGATATTTGCTAGACTGTAAGCTCCATGGAGGAGCGACCAGGTGGGTTTGGTTCACCACTGTGCCTAGCATAGTGCACTCAATAAATATTTGTTCAAAATATATACATATAGATGTGTGTGTATAGAGATGCATACACATGCATACACACACACACACACACACACACACACACACACAAAGGGGAGGGAGGAGAGGAGAATGAGAAGGGGGTTGGGGAGGGAGACAGAACCAACTGTTGTACAATACAAGTGGCACAAAGGAAGTATGAACCAAGGGCTGTGAGAGAAACACAAGAAGGAACAATTAATTCCTTCTAGTGGGAGGAGAGAGGGACATTTCCACAGGAGAAACAGAAATTGAGCTGGGTCTTAAAACATGAGTCAGGGTAGGGGTGTGAGAAGGTCGCTGTGGGCAGGTGGGCAGGGCTATCGCATGGAGCAGGTGCAGAGGTGTGATGTGCAGGTGGGCTCAGGAACCCCACGTGGTGTAGTAAGGATGGAGAGGGGGCTCGCATGGGAACACGGGGGCCATCAAAATGCCAGGACTGGAAGGCAGAGTTAGGTCCAAACTGTGAAGTGTCCTGAATGCCACACTAAGGAATTCTGATATTTAGATATTAGGCAAAAGTGACCCACTGAAGCTCTCTAATTAAGATTTCCAGCTGATGAGAAAAGATCAGCTAGAGGCAGCTGAAACAGTCCAGGGAAGAGATGACCTGAACTAGGACAGTGACAGATGGAATGAAAACTAGGGGGTCAGTCAGCCAGTGCTTTGGTGAAAACACAATTAGTATTAAGGCTCGATGACCATTTAGAGGGAGATGAGGAGAAGCAGCAAAACTGATAACCCCTGGGTTTCTGTCTTAGATTCAGTGGGTCAGTGGGGACGTTAATAACCAGGGAAAAGCAAAACAGGGTAAGAAGAGGGTTTGTTTAGGGGTACCCCAGATACATAGAAGTCTCAGATATTATGGTGAGCACAGGACAAAAAGGCACTTACCGTCCCTCCCCCAACCCCTAGGAGCAGAATCCACTTAAGGGAAGTGCGTTTAGCAGCAGAACTGTCCGGTAAAAGGCCTCAGTGGAGGCAGGAACATGGGTTGGATGCTAATAAAACTGTCTGCAAATGAAAGGCAGTGCCCCCTGAACACCCCCTCCCCAACACAGGCCTTTGGCACCACCTCTCCCATCGCCATGCATATCCGGGCATCATTACAGAGGGAGGTCTGGCACCATGGCAAACTGGGAAAGAGTCCTACACACCGACACCATTGCCGGCCTCTAAGCTCAGCCTCGGGAGAGCTCCAGAGAAGCAGCTTCGCCTATGAGGCGACACCTTTATGCTTTGCTTTTTGAAGGAATGACGTGCTCAGAGGCAACCACGTGGGCTTATCGGTGAGGAGAGGCTGCCCAGCCAGAAGGCGATGCTAGGTGCCTACCCTGCCCTGGAGGTTTGCAGTCGCCTGCCAGGTGGGAGGCTGCCACGGCCGCGGCCTCCTGGGGCTGTGCTGTTAGGAGTGCTGGTGGGCCCTCACTGGGCATCTTCAGAGCGGGGGCTGCTGACTGCTGTTCTGGAGCGTCAAGTCCCCAGTGGGCTGTGTCGAGGCACTCATAGCTCTGTTCTCCCATCCCTGCTCTGACAATAAAGGTCTGTTGGGCTGCTTGGCCCGAGGGAAAAGGCTGGTCTCTGTCCAGCCCAGAATCACGCTGTGGCTCAGAGGAAGCAGGTGATGACAGAACTGGCGAGACTGGTTTCCACACTGGGCCCTGTGAGTTGGTCCAGCTGGACCATGCAGGTCTTACAGACAGTGGTCACTGGAAGACACCCAGGAATGGAAACCAAGTCCTGTCTTCCAGGAATCCCCGATAAGCGAGGTGAAAGCAGCAGAGCTTTCTCAGACCAGCCTCCTCTCCGCGCTTGCGCTCCAGGCATCTCCCCGGTGTCAGGCAAAGACGTGCTGGGTACTTGTGCAGCCAACGCAGGAAAGCGAGTCTCCTCTGCCTCTAACCCAAACCCGGCCTCCGGCCTCCATCCTCCAGTCGGGCTGCCGCCCCTTTGCCTGAGCAGAATCCCACTTCCCTCACAAGCAATGTTTTCAGTGGGCTGTGGTCTGTGGAAACTGTATCCTCCTCCACTGACCCCTCGACACACACACACACCCAGCATGAGCAAGATTTGTTTAGCCAACGTGAAGGCGGAATCCCAAAAGCACAGGTTGAGGGTGAGGATGATACTGGTCACGGCCACTGCCAAGAGCACATTCCCACGCAGTTGTTCTTCCAGAAGTGGTTTCAGACCCGAGGCCCTATTAGCGCCTGGTTGTCTGGCTCTGGGGACTGATGCAAACATTATAATCTCTAACCTCGGCCAGCCACCTCTAGTCTGTGGCTTCAGGAGAGACCAAGGCTGTGGGGGACCCGAGCCTGGGGGCTGGCTTTATCAGCACCGTGTTCCAGCCCAGCGGTCCAGGCTCGTGTGGTCCGGCTCCCAGAGCGCTCTGACTTTCTCACATTGCCAAACAGGGCGACTGCATTTCTGAATTCTCCTGAAGCCGTTATGCCTGATAAGGGCTCGGAAAGGATCTCCTTGGGTAGCAGAAACAAGTGCTAACAGAAACCCACAACGGTCTAAAGAGCTGACCTGAGATTGCTCAAGAGAGCTTGTCACTAACGACCCAGGTAAAGAGGTTTGATTGTTTATTGCTCAGCAGCTGTCACAGGTAGCAGGAATTGTTCGGGGAGAGAAAAGTGCTCTGTCATCAGTTTTCTAAGCTGCCCGTCACAATGCCCTCTGCACACAGAAGTCTTGGAACACAGCCCCGATACTCAGGACACAGAACCGAACAGCACTGGGGATGAGACTCAGCCTGGTCACAGGATGCCCCAGGACACAAGAGGCAGGTTATATACCTCAGTCCTGACTTTGTCGTCTCATTTTAGGCATTCTCAGAACTGGACCAGCCCTGAGGGAAATGCCATTGCTTGTTTCACACCAGATGCTACCTAATAGGACAAAACTCTCAAATTGGGATCCTAAGGGGGTTCGATTAAGAGCATAACATAATCCCAGGCTATCAGTTCTGTCCTCAGCCCAAGTATCTCAAACCTCCAGTGTGGGGTCTGTTCTGATGTCCCCAGCTAGTCAGCTCTGCCCCTGGAGCACCCAGTTCAGAGCTCTACGACAGCCCACCTTTCACTGCACTCCAGAAGACTCTGTCTATGTACCTGTCTCCCCACTTGGCTGGGGCTGAACCTCATTCCTCCCTAGCCTCAGCTCAGGCCTGGCAGAAGATGCTGACCAAAGAGATAAACAGAAGAATGTCAGATGGATAACAGTGAGTTGTGCTGGTCAGTTCAGAGCCTGTTTTATTTTTAGGGGAAGGAAGGAAGTTCCATAAACTTCACTGGGACTTTTGTTCCAAAGTAATTAAACCTATAAAAATCCATGTGCTTTACCCCTTAGAGAGAGATTCCAGGGGAAAAGAAGAGCCCTGAAATATAAGTTCAAATTCTTTGCTTTAGTGAGGCTGGAGAAAAGAAACTGCTTTAGGAGGGGCAATCATAAAGCAGAGAGGACCCAAGTGTAATCCTTTCCCCTGGTTTACACGCAGATGGAAGAGGGTTTTCAAACAGATGCAAAGGTTACAGAACCATTTATGGCCACGGTCAGCTTCCGCTCTAAGGGTAAATAGATATCTTCACTTAAACAACAACAACAACAACAAAGCAAAAAAGTCACCCTCTGACTCCTGAATTGAATATGAAATATGCAGAGGTCCGTTTTTGGCTTTGGAGTTCTTCAGCCTCCTCTGCCCACATGTAACTCAGTAGCCAAAGTTAACAAGGCTACACAATGAAGACTACAAGTTCGTACAGGACAGAGGCTCAGATCCTAAACCGCTGAGGGCTCGTCATGCATTAGCTTATTGAGCACTTGTATTTAATAGTTATACCTTTGTTATGCAAGCACAGAAGGGTAGAAAGAGTTATTTTATCCTCCCTGATGGTCTGAAGGGTACATTGTTCTTGCTGGGTAATCAGGGTTACTTAAAATGCCCACAGTGGTTTCAGAGAAGAGTCTCAAGTGGTTGACGACAAAGGAAATTCAGAAATTGTATTTATTTTGTTTCCACCATGAGCTATTCTGAGAGTCATAAAACATAATGACAAGAGACTTACTGCTTAGATCACTAGAATCAGTTACTCTTCCAAAAGAAATAAAGGACAGTGAGTTGAGAGCTGGCTCCGTGAACAAGAATGCATCGAAGAGGCTATTTAGTAGCTATTTTTAATGTATTTAAAAAAATTTTTATCTTGGAAAACTTCAAACTTATACAAAAGTATAGTGAATAACATAACGACTCCCATAGTGATCTCACAGCAAAAGCCGCTATCAATGCCCAATTGTGTTTCAGCTGTGCATTTTCGCCCTTCTTGACCCACCTTTTCCAGATCTGGAAGCAAATCCAAAACATGAAATCATCTCATCTATCTCTATGTTAATATCTAAATCTAAATGACAACAATTTTTTAATGAAGTACAACTTTGCTATTAGTTTTCCTAAAATATACAGTCAATAGACTATTGTAAGTATATTGCTTTTTGTCTGTTTGCTCATTTGGGGGTATGTGTGTGTGTCCAGAGAACCTGAAAAAACCTTCTGTGGATGATGATGATGATATAATAATAACAACAACAATCAGTGTCATTAGCAGCTAACATACATCGAATTTTCACTAAATGCTAAGTGCTTTATCCATATTCTTATTTTACCTTCAAAACAACCTTATGAAGTAGGCTCTACACCAACATCATTTAGTGAGCCAGGGATAAAGTCAGGATTTGAACTCAGTTCTGCTCACCTCCCTCCAAGGCCTGGGCTCCAAACCCACTACAATAGGCACACTCTCTTCCATGCAGTGCTACTGTGTCACTGGCTAATCCTCCTAGTAGACTGCTTCCTGAGAGGACTACATCAATTGAGAAACAAGAACCATCTGAAAATCAACAAATATCCTGAGACTGAATTATGTCCAAAGGCCATTTTTGTGCACATTATTAAATGCATAATCAAAATTCTGGAAAAATAGTTTTTTTGCTTTGGTTCTTAGCTTTTGCATGGAGGAGTTGATTGGATTTCACACAATCCTTGAAGGTACAGGAGTAAGGGAATGCATAGCAAATCCCTCTCTAGTTGTCAAATATTGAGAAGATAACTTGCTGCCCTCTTCTAAGGAAGAGAGGCTGGCATGTGGGCAAGAGTTAAGAGGTGGCATTTGCCAAGAGAGTGAATTTGGATTATGATATTAGTTTCAAAACAAAACCATTTAGGGCAGGCTTGGGTTTTGAATATGTGGGTTTATATAAACTTGACATTATTCCAAAGAAAGATGGACTGTATTAAATTGGTAAAAGAATTTTGAAACGTCACTGAAATAGCAAAAGCCTAAAATTTGGTTTTATCACAAGTTAGATATAGTAATGCCATTCATGTCACCTCAGAGAAGACATTCAGACATTCATCCACCCAACAAATCTTTGGGTGCCATCTGTGAGCCAGGCAATATGCAAGGGGCTCAGAAGGTCCAGGGAGGATTTCAGTCTTTAGCCTAAGAGGAAAAAGAAACCACTGAAAGGTCTTACACAGGAGAAGGATAGCATTAATCTGATTTCACAACAAACCTCCAGCCACAGGAAGGATAATAGGTCAGAGGGGATGAGAAAGAACATGAAGAGACCAGCTGGGAAGCTACTGAAGAATTCAGAAAAGAACTGACGGTGGCCTGGATCAGGGTGGGGCAGTAAGGTAAAGAGAACTAGATCAATGGAGAACTACTAGGGGCAAAAAACCAATGGGATTTAGTAATGCAAAGATGTAGAAGGTAAAAGGAAAGAAGGTATGAGCATGTTGTGGCTCAAAGAATTTATTTGGAAATACTGAGGTATTTTTTAGACATCTGAGTGGAGATGTTTAATGGGCAGCTGAATATACATGGCTAGAACTCAGATGAAAGGCCAGGCAAAGGATAGAAATTTGCAAGTCATTAGCTGGGTGTGGATGAGTTCACCTGGGGAGGGAGAATGGAATAAAAAGGAGAGGGCTTGGTACTAAGCTTTGGGAAGTGTATCCTGAGGATAACATCCCTGGTCTTTTTCACACTGAGACCACAAACACTAGAGAGAAATTATAGTCAGAGTGGGTAGCATAGCTGAGTGCCGGGAAGCAGGGATCCAACTCTTTTGCTTCCAGTGGATCATATGTAGTCCTGTTAAGATTTAAAAGGATTAGAAAACATTACCCTTTTACATTCAAAACCATCTTATGGATTCTTTCTAGGTTAAACTGTCAACCTCTGCTACATGAAGTGATGATTTGGAGAGTGTAAACTTAAGTCTTATTTTACAAAGATGTTTGTTGCTGTACTGTACATAACAGCAAATTTTGGAAGCAAGCTAATTTATTTATTAATAGGGGAACAGCTAAATAAATTATGGTATATCCATGACAGAATTTTATGAAAGCTATTAAAATCGTATGAAGGGCAAAAAATGCAGGGAAATGTTTATGACAGAATTTTTGTCTTTTGAAAGTTATTTCTTCTGGGATTATACAAGTACTATTTTCATTACCTAAAATGTGGTCATTCCTGAAGAAATTATGGCGAAAATGACGGGTTCATAGTCATCCAATCTTTTCTTCTTAATGCTACACTACCATAGATCATGAATTAACTTGTTTTTCTCACTTAATGAACTTTTGGACACATTTCTATATCCTGTAGATCTGCCTCATTCTTTGTAATGGTTACAAAAAATTCCATTATAAAGATGTTTCGTAATTTAACTAGTCCCCTCTCTATGAACATTTAGATTGTTTCTAATTGTTTGCATCTTCAAACAATGGAGTAATGAACATTATTTGCACTCTTGTAGGAGGGTTAAATTTTTAGAAGTGGAAATGCTGTGTCAAAGGGTATAAATATTTAAAATTTAAATAGATGTTGAGCAACGGCCCTCCAAAAAGCTGGCACCAATTTATACTCCCACCAATAGCGTACGAGAGCATCCATTTAGCTTCCTTATTCAGGTTAGAGGTAATCATCCTTGTATCCTTGCCAATTTGCTAGGGGAAAATGATCTCATTGCTTTAACTTCATTTCTTGATAATTGAGATTAATCTTTAAAAAATATATATGGTTAATGGCCATTTATATTTCTTCTGTTGCCTATTCACAAGTTTTACCTATTTTAAAATTTGAGTTATTTTTTGGATTATTTTTTAGAGGCTCATTATACATTATGGATAGAAGTAATTTGTTATATGGGTTGCAAATATTATTGTTCAGCTTGTTTTTGTTTTGTTTATGGTAATTTTCATATTTTTATATAGTCAAATCTATCAATCTTTTTATAGCTGCTGGGTTTCACGACTTATTTACAGACTGATACAATTCTAAATAAAAAAGCAAAACACGAAATTGTATTTTCAATATTCTCTTATGTTACAATTGTTGGAGTGGGGGACAGAGGGAAGAAAGAAAGACAGGAGGGAAAAGGGAGAGGTGGGAAAAGCTAAAAGAAAAAGATTACAAGTTTATTTCTAGGTGATATGTTTATGAATGATTTTTTCTCTTTTGTATTTTCTAAATTTTATAGGAATTACATGTTACTTTGATAACCAACAAAACGTCATAAGATATGTATTTACATATTTTGGCTTTAATCCTTTTCTTTGGTCTCTCTACTGTTTAAGGCTGTAATTCCCAAGGAAGATGTGGAGGGAAAGTGATCTACTGGTAGGAATAGAAAGGATTTATTCTGGAACCCAGGCCGTAAGGGAATGTTGAAAAAAATCACCTTACTTGCTTAGGGAATGTGAACATTTGTAGACTCAGAATTCTGACCTGTTGTCATAAGCTCATTTTTTTAACCACTGAAATTACCAATGCTTGTGGATAGCATTGGTATTTTCAATAGCCCTATGACATGTCCCTGTAGTCTTAACCAACTTAAGTACGAAAATGAGGCCCTTGCTAAAAGAAGCAACGTTCCCAATTATTAAATGAGGTCCCCATGCCATTTGTCCTCATGAAGTGACAATCTATCTGGTGTTTGTGAGGCTGATCTATTGCAACATCAGCTTAAGAACAAACACATGAAGCATGAACATTCATCATTATGAAGGTAAATGCGAAATAACTTACTTTCTGGTACATGAAAGTCAATAAAACAATTTCCAACCCAGGAAGTGTTAGAGGCTCCTTTGTGGCTCTTTTCCCCCTACCTTTTCATATTTCTTCCCAACAGCGATTTGAGATGGGAAATGATTACAAAAATGACTCCGTGGCGAGTCTGGCTATTTTACTCCCTTTAAAACGGGGCCAGGGACTCACAAACTAACCCCCTCAGGCCAGGTGCTGCGCTCCATCCTGTGTTGGTGTTTGGTGCACTTGATATGCAGGCCGCCTGTTTCCACCTTCACCCCTGTGTACACACAGGACCAACTTAACTTGAGCAAAGGGACTGAGAGATTGCCCCTTGCCTTGTCTTATGGTAGGAAAAATAAGCGCAAAGAAAACATTCGTTGACTCTCTGGACAAATGCAAGAGGCAATGAGTCTGGCTAATGTCCACACTGCAGATCACACACCTCCTTAGGACCATCTAATGAGCCATCAAACCTGCAGTTGAGCCTTCGATGTATATTTTTTCCTTCCACAACCCCCACACTCCCAGGAGGGTTGAAATTCCCTAGCTGAAGCGGCACAAATTTATTTAGCACTCCTTACAATACTCGTATTTTATAGTTGCCAAGAAAACCTCTCTCACCGACACTTCTTGCCAAAACGCTTCCTACGTGATACCTGGCAGCATTCGGTGAGAGAGCCAGAGGCAGGGTGGAGGGCTTCAGACAAAGACACCAAGGAGATGATAGCCCCTTGGTGGTCAGGGAACTCCTGGCCTTTGGGCCTAGCTCCGACCACACAGAAAAGATGCTGGGCCCAACGGCATACCTGGACTTGATGGTCCAGGGGGCACAAAGTGATCAACAAGCTGAATCCTGCTTTAACTCCGCAGGCCCCCCGACTGCAGAGAGCCGAGCGCAGCTGATCCACGGAAAACTACCTGCCAGGGCAGCGTGGCTTCCCAACCACAGAAATCCAACAAGGAAATGGAGGTTCTCATCTAGCAAGACCACAAATAGCATCGGCGAGTCACAGGGATGCTGAGAGCCTGCAAGCTGGGGTCACGGTAGGCGGGGAGGAGACTCTCGCTGGCTGGCCGTCCGCAGGGCACGTGCATGAAGATGAAGGATGGAAAGATTTCCAATAAGGAGGAAGCAGAGCATGGCTCGCTCCTAAGCAGAAAGATTTTAATGACAATCAGGGCAGCTGTGGAGGAGGGGGTGGGGTGGGCAGGGGCAGACGGATCCTACCAGGTTTATGCTGGACACACGGTGCCAATACCAACAAACGGGTTCACAGAGTGAAACTCTGTTAACGTTACTGGGCACACAGCACTAGGGAAATGCTAGCCATGGTTTCTGGAGACGATGGAGACAGTGTGAGGGACAATGAGACATCTTAACTTGTCTGGCTGCGGCTGGTTCCCTCTAAGGAAACCCAGGGCTCTTCTGACTAATGAGACTAGATCCTGTCACTGGGGCTGGTTCCCTGAAGCCAGTCCACTGAGAAGAAACAGTAATGTCCCTCCTCTGCCAGGGTTACAGCTTGGGGCAAACAAGCAGCAAAAGCTGGTGCAGCCATTTGCTGAAGGAACATGCAGCCTTGCAGACCACGTGAAGGGGGACGTGGGTACTGCTGGGAGGGGGTGAGGAGGAATGTTTTATGACAGGAAGGAGTAGAGTTTATAGCCCCAATCCCAGGAAGGGATATGCAGGCTGCTTTTGGCAAATGGCTAAACACAAATCTTTGCCAGCATTAGTAATACCTTATGCAATAGCAATTTCAGAGGGGAGGGGTGGGGAAGGGAGGGGCGGGAAGAGCAGGGGAGGGGTGGGGAGGGAGGGAGCCCTCGGATGACCTGAACAGGAACTTTTGGCCACATCAACAGGTCTCATCTGGTTACCTGCTCTCCCTATCCGAGCAGAAACCTGAGCCATCTAAACGGAAGTCTCTGAAAAAACCCAAGGACATCTATTCAGAACCACTCCCAGGCCCGCAGAATTGAATAGGAACCTCACATCTTAGTTCTGGATTATAGTCAGTACTGCTTTGTTTTCTAATTATGTTTTGCATAAAAAGCCTTGCTTTCCCCAATCAGATTACAAACTCCAAGGGTAGGCCTGGAATATTCCACAGGTCATTCCCAGACTACTGATCACAGGCTGAGTCGACTCAGGACAGTAACACACCTCTGAGTTCCTTTCCAAGAAGGAACTTTACTGATTTCCTCCTAACGCTGCGCATGTCAGAGAAAATGTGCAAAGCATCACATTTTCCCCTAAGATATTCCCTTTGGGAGAAGTCACTGCTACTTCCTGAATACCTACCTAGTCTGTTCCCAGTACTTGGTCTTGTAACCAAAGAGCCCAGGTTTTTCAAAACAGACATTTAAGTTGTTCATTTTGAAATATGTGAGTACTTGTCTGTGGAGACACTGTCCAAAGACTCGCCAATTTTATGTAGTAGTATTCTTCTTCATAAAGGTAATCTGTTAAATGCGTAAGAGTCATCATAACTTCCTAAGATCTTAAAAGTCAACAGAATTCACAAATCAGGGGGAAAAGTATTTTTAGCTTATGCATCTTAGTTTTACTTTAGAAAGTATCACCAAACTTGTAAGCAGAAGTAGCAGATGAACATACCTTTTGAGAGGAGACTAACATTCTTCTTGCCTAAATGCTGGACTAATCTTGATCCAATAAGTAAAGGCTATTTCAGTTTGGTCACTTTCCCCAGCTCCTCAGTTTCTCTGTTAAAACACTGTTAAGGTCACAAGGTGATCGACCTTAGTCTAAACAGTTACTAACCCTGGATTTCATTCCATAAATAATCCATGCCACAACATTACACATATTCCCATATGTATATTACAGAGGCAATTAAAGACCTTTTGCAAATATAAGGTTTCATGCAGCAATAATAGTGGGGCATATTTTACATTTCCTAGGGAACCACACACAGTCCATGCTGATGATCTGGTAACAAATCCAGAGTGACCAATTCTGGAGACACAGCAAATCTGGACTTGTGGCCAAGAATGACGGATGGGCAAATACTCGATTATGCCCTTATGGAGCAAAACAGCCCCCATTTGCCTCTTTCAATCTGCTTCCTTCCCCCTCCCCCAGGCAACCTTAGGGAGGTCATTCGACCGACTTTTGTCTGCCTGTTCCTAAGAAGTAGTGTAGTGTGAGGTTAAGGGACTCTGGAGCCAGGCATCCTGGGTTGGAATCTTGGCCCTATTCTTTACTAGCTGTGTGTGATCTTGGGCCATTTACTTAATCACTCTGCGTTTATTTCCTTACAATGAAACTCAGATAAAGAGAGTTCCTGCCTCATGGGAATTATGAGTGTTTTAAATATGAATTGCTTAAAACAGTGCCCACAATGCACTGAAGTGCTATGGAAGCATTTAGCTATTATTTCCTCATCAACAACAACAACAAAGAAACACATAACAGATAACAGCATGGCCGGTTGCTTAAGATTTTTATGAGAATCAAAACCAATAGAGAGGATACACGGACTTTATAAACTCTAAGTAACTACTGTGAGCTTTTGAGTTTGAGGCAGGGAGGTCTATTGGGTTATTAAGTGACACATCTGGCTTATAAACGGCTCTGCGGGGAAGAGAGCGAGAAGCCAAAGCAGCGTGCCACGCAGTGCCCCAGCCTGGCGCCAACAACGAGCAAAATGTCTCAAGAACTGGTGCAACCCCATCATCCAACACCTTCGTCTCCTTTGCACATCTTTGCTGAGACCACTTTCTGAAGCACTAATATGTAGGAACAAAGATCTCTGTTCAGCATCAGCAGCCCTGCCCAGCACAACGAGAAAAGGTTGGTTTAAGTTGAACAGCCAGGCATTTCACTACAGGTGATCCATTCTTTCAAGCAGAATAAGCTGGAGGAGGAGAGGGAAGTCACTAAATCCTGCTGTTGGCTATCAATACCATCACTGTGGCTGGGGACATTTATTTCCATTCTGGAGAACTGACATGGGATCCACATCCCACAATGCAATCAAATAAAACTCCACTGGTACACCCGGTCCTCGTTTTCTACCCTCTCCCTGCCTAATTATTTAGGACATAAATCCAGTTATGGAGATGGGTCTCATACATTCAATGATGTGATAAAACCCAGCTCCTGCAAGGCCACTTTTGGGGCATGTTGTTTCTAACTGTTCGCTGTTTAAACAATATGGTGATAAATGAAGGTATCTTTTCAGTGTGTCTAAACCTATTAATATTTTTTATCACGTGTTTTCACAAATGAGCAGTCAACTCCGGGTACCATGCTTACATTTAAGAATTTCTATCAAGGCCACTGCACTGGTGTTTGCCTTCCTTTACCACAGGAAGCCAACAACGGTCACAGGTATTCAAAGGAAGGGGCAGGCAGAGAGTACAATTCCAAAATCCTGCCTCGGGCTGCTGCTATTTTATGATTCTTATTTTCCCAACTAAAATGTGATCTCCAAGGTGGTGCCTCCTTGTTTTCATTTTTCTATCTTTGTATTTTTGAGTTCCCTTTGGTGCCTAACACCGTGCTTTGCACCTACTGAGCCCCTAATAAATGGCTGATATTCTTTTTTTTTAATAAATCTATCTATCTATTTATTTATTCATTTTTGGCTGCGTTGGGTCTTCATTGCTGCGCAAGGGGTTTCTCTAGTTGCAGCGAGTGGGGGCTACACTTCGTTGCGGTGCCCGGGCTTCTCATTATGGTGGCTTCTCTTGTTGCAGAACATGGGCTCTAGGTGCGCGGGCTTCAGTAGTTGTAGCACGTGGGCTCAGTAGTTGTGGCTCGCGGGCTCCAGAGCGCAGCCTCAGTAGTTGTGGCTCACGGGCTTAGCTGCTCCGCGGCATGTGGGATCTTCCCAGACCAGGGATCCAACCCATGTGCCCTGCATTGGCAGGAGGATTCTTAACCACTGTACCACCAGGGAAGTCCCAATGGCTGATAGTCTGAAGAGCACGCCCCCTCCGCCATCTGGTGTTGGTTTGGTCCTGAGACCCCAGTGAAGCTGGATTAAGGGAGGACGTGGGGGACTCTTAGGAAGCTGGTTGGTTCTGGTTTGTGCTGGAACCCTGGCACCCACCTGGGACCTCTGGAGCGGACATGAAGCTGCCATTGCCTGCTGGGGTCCTGTCTTGGAGGTGACCTAGGACCAGGACAGTACCCCAGGAACCTCTGTGGCTCTGAACACACTTTCAAGTCCACCCCGCTCCAGACATGAATCCTTCCTGTCCCATCTAGAACCAAACCAATTCCATCCAAGAGAGAAAGGAAAACTGGCCCTGCTTGGTGACTGCTTGTTCATGTTTGGCTGATAGGTGAGAGCAACCTGTGTTCCTGTAAAAGGAGGATATTAAAAATTCTGTTGACTTCCTAAACAGGATGTCTGTGAATTTAACTGACTACTACAGGACACAGTGAACCTGGGAGTGGATTCTGTCATTAAGACAGTGGCCATGAGCAGAGAGCACAGGCAGTCAGATCGGCTGGCTGAGTGCTGCTGGGCAATGTGCAGGCTGGCATCTTGGTGCACCAGAACCTTCTGAGGGACACACATCCTACCCTCTCCTCAGAGGCAGCACAGGGGGTCAGGCGGTCAAGCTGGAATGCAGGTACTATCAGGTGCACTGTCTAGTCAAGGGACAAGGACACTTGTTCCAAGCAAGGAAGCAAGGTTTCTTGCCTCAGCTCTGCCACCTCTCTGGGCCTCAGTTTCCTCATCTGTAAAATGATGGGATGGGACTCAATGACATCCCCTCTCTACTGCTCACATCCAGTCAATCACTAAGAACTGACACTTACGCCTCCTGATTATATTTAGAACTGGATACCTTCTCTGCACCACACTGCCATGGTCTCTATTCAGCCCATCTCTTCCCAGGTGGATCACTGCATTTCCTAACTGGTCTCGTTCCCCTTTTCTCCTCCATTCTCCATGCTCTACCAGTTATTTTTCAGAACTACAGTTCTGATCTTGTCCCTTGAACGTCTGAAACTTTAAGAGGTTCCTGTCTGGCTGTAGCATCTGTAATGCTCCACCACTGGGCCTCTGCCTGCCCTGCCAGCCTTACTTCCTCCCTACACTGTCCTCGCCTGCTTTACATTCCCAGATGAGCACCGTGCTCTCTGGTGGACAAATGTTCCCTGTGCCTAGAGCAGTGCTACTCAAAGTGTGGTCCGCGGACTGGTACTTACCTGCAAACTGCTACTGGCCCACAATGCGGTAGAAAATGAATGAAGTAGCAATGAAGTAAATAGAAAACTTGAGAATCAGCATGTAGAAACTTTTATAACTATTCAACAGTAATTTCATGTCTGTTGAATCTAATAAAAATTTGGGCTTCTATTTATGTCTTTTTAAAAGTTCATTTTTCTAGTAATTTACTTTTATTACATTTTATACAAGTATTGGTCCTAAATGGATTGGAAAGGAAGAAAATCCACTGGTTTACCACTGCAGATAGTTTGAGGAGCTCTGGCCAGCATCTTCCTTCCTTCTTCTCTACTGGGCTTGTCTGACCACTTCAGTCTCACTGAAGCCTCTGTGGCTCAGAAACTTCCTGCGTCCCTTCCTTGGACAAGCATGATGTCTCTCCTCTGTGCTCCAGGGGAATGTGCTGCATACTTCTAATTATAGCATTGACTGCACTGACTGTAATTGTTGTTTTCCCTGCAGGTCTTTCCCATGCTTAATTCAGCTCTCTAACCTCAGAGCAAGGTGCCTGGCACAGGGCTGAGTGGGCAAATAAGTGCTGATTAAACTGAACAAGCCCTAGTTTTTTACCCTAAACTCTGGTTACATGCCCTTTACCCATACACCCCTTGAGTATAAAATTCTTCTGGCCAGTGTATCTCCCTCAAATACCTAGTTGGTATTCTGTACATAATGGGTGCTTAGGAAATGAGGAAGAAATAATGGGAGCTGCTTTCTGCATTTGGTGGTGACTTCTTTGTGCCACCCAGCCAGTTGTACTCAATACTCTGGCTCTCAATCTAGTCCTAGAGTTAATATAAGAAAGCTGGGCTTGTAGGTACAACAGCGCATGACTAATGTGTGTGCCTGGTGATTAAGCATCCTTACAACAGTGTAGTATTATAACCAGACAAGACAAATTACCCCTGTACATTTTGCATAAAATTAAAAGGTCAGTCCAGGAAGAAAAGGAATAATGAGATTCCTGAAGTCCTTCATCAAGTTGAAAAGCTCATCTGATTTTTTTTTTTAAAAGGCATCTCATGGAAAACTCCAAAACCAGAAGGGACAGAATATTACAGAAGAATCGACTTAAAATCTCAGAAAATCCTTTAAGCCAAAACTAAAGAACACAATTCCCATCATATGGGACTACTTTCTTTTTGAAAGTTGATAAATCCAAAATTGTCACTGGGAACCAGTGGTTCCCTGCATTTTCCAGAGAAGGCAGTTTGAGAACACATTTCCTGAACCTCAGCCTCTTGGGCTCTACTCCTAGATTTTCCCTTTGAAGCCATGGAAAAATTCTCTCCCCTCCTCTCTGCTTCAGAGACCTTTCTTTTAAAATGGTAAGGTAATCACCCACATTTTCAGGATGTAGTGTGTGAAATTATCCCAAGACTTCATGAGGGCTTCTGAAGCCAGGGCCCCTAGCTTCACTTATGGTTAGGAGCCAAACAAGTAAGCCCCAGAGACAGAACAAGTGATTTTTTTTTTTCCCTGTTGGAGAAGGGAGTCTTCCTCATCCAAACTAAAAATAAAGGATCAGCTGATGAAAGAAAAATCACCAACATTTAAGATCTGAAAAAAGTGATTATTTTGAAACAGAACATTCTGACTGACTGATGTAGGTAATGTACAAGCCATCGAGTTCCACCCACTCTGATGAACCCCAGTTTCACTCTGAGTTTTATGGCCATTCTGAACAATGTTTTATCTGCCTATAGCACCTGGGTCCCGTTGACACAGATGTGAACTCGGAATTTTTGGTCTGGGTTACGTGACACATTCCTGGCCAGGAAGGTGGTGCTCTCCCTCCTCCTGTAACTTTCCATCAATGCAAACGAGGTCACAAATGCCGGGAGGCAGCAGCGACAGGTCTACATGGGAGAGACTCATCAGCCAAGGCAGGGTTCGTGCTTTCTCTTCTGCAAAAAGCGTTCATACCATCCTGCTGGCACACGTCGGGGAGGCTGTGAGCTTTGTGCCACAGATGAATTGAGACACCCTCCAAGCCATTGCTCTGGGGATGCCTTTTCTTCCTTGCATGGCTCAGGAGGCAAGAAGCTTCCTCTGCCCTGCCAGGCCCTCAGAGGTCAGGACTCAGGGCCATCAGAGAGGTTCGGCCTGTTCTGGGCTGGGAGTGGCCCCAGCAACTCCTGACTTCTGGCTGGCTGGAGCCAAATGTGACAGGGGTGAGTGGCCTGAGGGAGTGTCCTTTCCTAGGGACAGCGAACATGGCCTGCCCTCTTGGAGCCACCAGGGGACGCTCTGGAGTGGGCATTCCAGAGACATCTATTCACTCTGGATGTTGCTCACCTGCCCAGTATTGGCTCTCAGGGAGCAGAGCCAAAGAATTGATAGTTCTAGGTCCTAACCGGATGGAGATTGTTAACTCTCCCATTGGCTGGGGTGGGGAAAAACCCGTGGGATATGTGAAAAGGGGGAAAACTCAGGAATACTATTTGCAGAGGCTCCACCTGAATCCTTAAACCGAAGTAAGATGGGAGTTCACTGAGTGGGACTACGTTGTCAGGTAAGTTCCAAAGCAGCTAATAAACACAGTCTTCTCACGTCTCTAACCACTCCTAAGTGTCTCCTTGCTGGGCTCCTCCTCCTCCACCCTCCCTTGAAGGGCAGGCGGTTCCCTGAGGTTCTGTTCTTGGCCCTTGCCTGGGTTTATTTCCAGCACAGCTGCTACACCATATGGCACCTTTGTGCAAATTAGAGAAAGGCACCCCTTTCTCAAGACGTGTTACCACCATTGCCTAGGACATTCACAGTGATCACACACATCATCACAGACCCTGACGGAGGGGCACTCCCTGGAGATGCTCAGCACACGGTCTGCCCGGTTGAGCAGCGGAAGCCCATGGATTCAAATATCACCCTGGACAGATGGCTCCCAAGTTGAAACCTCTACCCTGACACCTCTCTCTGGAGATCCAGAGATGCCTGAGAAGTTAGCCATTAACTGATTTGGGGGCAAAGCTACTAGGGATGTTTCAACCCTTCAAACCCAAAAGGATGAAACTGGACATTACCCACTGCTGTCATCACTCAGTTAAAAGTTATAAAGCAGAAACTAACACACCATTGTAGAGCAATTATACTCCAATAAAGATGTTAAAAAAAAAAAAAAAAGCTTTAGAGTTCTCTGTGGGAAATCTCGGAGTCATCTTGAATGCCTACTCCTTGGTCCCCATATCCAATTCACCAGGGTCCTCTCAGCTTTTCCTCCACTCTATCTCCCATCCCTCTTCCCTTTCCATCACCGGCACTGGCTTGCTTCAAACCATGACTAGGTCTTGCCTGACTTACTCCAAGGACTCCTACCTGAACTCCTGGCTTCTGGACTTGCTCCTCTGCACTCTATTTCACACAGCACACTTATTTCCTATTAGTCTCTTTTCTCCAAAGCTTCTGATGGTTTCAACTGACAGGCCAATAAAACCCAAACTTCCTAGCCCACATCCAAAACCTCCCATGTTCTCACCCCAACTTACCTCAACTGCCACCCGCCCCCTGCTCTGGTCCCTCAGTCACACTGAGTCCTCATGATTCCCCAGCACAGGACACTTCCTGCCCCCAGGCCTCTGCCCTTACTGTTCCAATTACCTGGCAAGTATTTCCATATTTTGCTGCTAACTAAAAACCTATGGCTCAAGTGCCATCTCTTCTCCAAAGCCTCTGCTGACCCTCTGCATCAGAATTAATAGCTTCCTTTTCTGTGCTCTCATCGCATTCTGTTTTCGTTTCACTTTGACCATTTATGGTACCATGTCTTAAGCTGTCAATTTATGTATGTGTTTGGAGCCCCCAATAGACTAAAGCCTTGAGGGCAAGGACCCTGTTTTACGTATCTTTTGGTTTTCAGAGCCAAACCCAGTACAAAGCAGATGTGCAGGACATACTGAATGAGTAACTGAATGAGTAACTGAATGGTGGAGACGGCTCCTTCATGGTCAAACAAAGGCCACGGAAAGACTTAATGATGGTCTATTCTGAGCCTGCATGTTGCAAACCCCAGCCGAACAAGGGAAGATGAGTGCACCACAGTACGTCAGGTGGGGTGAAGGGTACTTTCCAAACCAAAAGGTCCATTTAAGACAAACACACATTGATGCCATAACTCACAACCTGCATCAAATGTGATTCCTGGAAACCAAAACCTCTTGGCAGGGGGCTGAGGCTTGGTACCTTGGAAGAGAGTTGGCAGGGTTTGGGGCTTCTTTCTGAAGTTCCCTTCTGCCTCTGCACAGCTCTCCAGACCCTGGACTGACACAGTCCCACCGCCCATGTTAATAACACATTACAGGAATCTGGACATGACTCAGAATAATGCTCACCTTGGGAAGGTGAGAACGTGGATGGGAAAGAAGTGCCGCCAAATGGGATGCTTACAAATCTAATTAGTAGCACCGTCTTGAGAGCAGAGCAAAAAAACTGACTTTAAGTTCTGAGTGAAGTAATGCCCTCAAGCTCCGCTCTTTGAGATACATTTACAGACATGAGAAATCCATCTAAGAAAGACCATTTACAGCATAGGGCCTCATGTGTGAGACAAACCCAACCACCTGACCAGCATTTTTTCACCTTTATCCTATGTAATGCCAAACCTCCTCTTATCTGAGATTGGGATCCCCCATTTGGGGGAAAGAAATGACCAGGAGTACCAATCTACCAAGACAGAAACTGGGGAGGGGTAGACTGACTTTGCTTTTCTGACACAGTGGAAAATGTGGGTGTCTGCACATACCACTGCCCTTATATTCTGTCCTCATGCAGAAACCTGACTAGCACAGAAAAAAAAAGGAAGAGCTTTCAAAGTCAGCTGATCATACACTTTTCTGGCCATCTAGATTCCTGCTTCCTGGATGGATGTCACTAGGATGGCCTTAATAATATCATTAACCAAGCCATCCTCCATCACTGTGCCTAGAGAGGGGGGAAAAAAACCACACCCCTATCAATACCTAGAGAAGAACAAGACTCCAACCTCTGTATTGCCTTGATGCTAAGATCTGTGCCCACTCCATCCCCTTTAATGCTTTTGCAACAGGGGAGTTTCTTGAAACTCACGACAAAAAAAACTTGCCAGTTGCCAGTATCCTCATTTTCATCATATCAGGCACCATCAGCATCTTGTGATCTTCAGTTACTTGGAATCAAGGATATATAGTAATTTTCAGTATGCATTCCCCTTGTCAATTGCTGTGTTAAAGGCTGGGGGAACCAAAGGGAAGGAGCTACTAACAGGGAAATTACGACTTATGCATATTCATTCACCTTCAAAGAAAACAGAGTCCAGGTAATTCCATTTGAAGACACCAGTGCCTTAAAAGAGGCTTTGTGGAAGGCCACTGGCTGCAGGAGCTTTCCTACTGCATTACATGTCTGTTCAGGAGGAGTCACTGTGTGGCCAAAGGGAATAAGAGGCAGTCAGGTTCCTTCTTAGGGGTTGTTTTTTTCTTTCTTGGTCTGAGAAAGAGCCCCATGGAGCCATAGGGCAGGTGACTGATAGCCTCTCCCATCCTTCGTGAAAGTCTAGGTTAAGGATAGTGTCTGTTTTTTAGGAGACTCACTCTTGGCACTGAAGAGAAATTTTCTGGGAGAGTGGCAGGGGGTGGGTGATGGCTAAAGAAGAAGGGAAGAGGAGCTTTCCAGAGAGAGCCCACTCAAGAAGCCAAGGCGTTCAGACTTGGCTTGGGAGGGTCATCATCGCCCACTCGAAGGAGCCTGCATTCCAGGGCTGGCATGTATGGTAACACCACGTACCCCCCTGACACCCCCCAGCTGGGGCTGGGAAACTGCCACAGTCTCTCTGATTTGAGGCCCGGGGCCACAGTGCGGTGGAGTTCCTCCTGCTGACTCACAGGAGCTCCACAGAAGTGTGTAGAAATTCCATGATGAAAGATGATCTTCATGACATTTCTGCTAGTGCTGGGATATTCCATCAGATTTCCTGGAGCAGAGTCTGGCCGCCATCCAAACTGTGGAGGGATGGTTCACTGTTTCCAAAGTGAGGCGGAACAGCTCCCTGTGGTTGTAACATTCTAATACATACTACCCTCGTTTCCTCTGAGAGACCCACAAGGGGACCTACTGCAATGGAAGACTGAACCAGGCCTGTGGGCACTGATGTGGAGCTAAAGGACATCTGGGAGTTTTGGAGGAAGTGAATGAGTGGCCAGGGCCAAATGTGGTCTGGTCTTGGGTTCCTTGTTTTTCTTTTTTAAACTGAACTTTAGTTGTACAGACACATGAGTTCTATTTGGTTAGAACTGTGGGACTGTAGTGTCCCCTTTGGTCCCTATTCTGAAGCTATTTGAGACCCCGTTCAGCAACGAAAGAAGTGGACAGAGAGGTAGCTGTCTGTCTCTCTCATCTCCCCTTTCTTTAGCTCTATCGAGTAAAACTAAACATGAAAAGTGCACTTATTTCCTTCCATGTCATTTTCACAAGTAATTACTTTTACTTTTTTATATGCTTACACTAGAATGCAGGGTCCTGGCCTGTCTTGGTCACTATGATATCCTTAGACACAAAGTAGGTCTCAATGAATATTTGCTGCATGAATAAATGAATGACTTAACAGATGCATAAATAAATAGTTGAATGTGGACCCATAAAGTTATGACTACTGACAAATTTATTTCTCATGCAAATATATTAAAGTATCATGCAAAGGAAATAAAACATGGGACTCAGGGGAAAAGC
Organism: Balaenoptera physalus; assembly: GCF_965194825.1. NCBI lineage: Eukaryota > Metazoa > Chordata > Mammalia > Artiodactyla > Balaenopteridae > Balaenoptera > Balaenoptera physalus. Next base: position 40,111,796 of record NC_138883.1, read on the forward strand.
AATTTTCTTCCATGTGTCTTTCAGATTAAGACAGTGACCAATGCTAAAAAGATACTTTTAAGTGGTTAATAACTAAATTTCCAATTCATGGCCTTGGAGAGAATAGTCCATGAAAAGAAAATGATGGGAGAATTCCTTTCCTACAGAAGGGGAACCCTCTAAACTTCTAAAAAATATCCCCTTTTCTTTGGTTCTGCCATCTCACAGAAAAAAAGAAAAAGTTGTAGAATGTGGACACCTCTTTGTAGGGTGACCGTGCAATGTACTGTCCAAAATGGGCCTCTGAGTAAAAGGGGGGCGCTATTAAGGGGGAATCACAGGAGCAAACTGGAACTTCCCTGGGAAGACTAAGACACGGGGCTGACCTACCTCTTCACCATGTAAGCTACCCACTCAGAGTTAAAGCAATTCCTTGAAATTCTTCTCTTGAAAGTGCTTGTTCTTTCCTGAATTCTTCTCATCTTAACTCTTTGCTGAGTTGTTATCTTGAGAACTCATTCTTAGGAAGTACAGTATCTTGAGCTTCTCTGGGAAGTTATCAGTTCTAGAGTTAACTCTTTACACACCAAGTATGACCCAGGCCACCCTTCCTGGATCATGCATCAAGTGAGATACTGTGAAAATGCTCTGCATAGTAAGCCCTCGATGCTCCCTCTTTCTTTTGATGTAAACAGAACATAAAAATATGCCATAGCTGCAGCAAACTGCACAAAGCCCAGCAGCCCCTCAGACAGACTTCAGAGGGAACGTGCTTTTTAACATACTCACTTCCTTTGGTAGTGCCACGGTACAAAGATTACACTCAGCCTTTCCAGCCATAAAAGCTTCAGTTTTTCCCATTCTTGCTGCCAAAGCTGAAATGCCAAGAAATGCTGGGAACTGTGATTATACACACTTCATATTTTACACTCTGAAACCCCAAGGAATAAGCTGTGGAGAACAGAGTCCTATTTCTTAAATGGCAGCTGAATAGATAGGGCACTCAAGCTTTGCGGAGCGCGGCTGAGTATTTGCATGGAGAGAAACAAACAGAGACGTCACAGATTTTTCCCGTCTGTGTGGAACCTTCCTGGCATCTGGGGCAGACCTTGGCTAGCTTTTCTCATTTCTTTCTTTTTTGCTATTTTTTAACTTTCTGAATTACTCATCAAGATTCTTACGGGAAAAAAAAAAAAAAATCAATGCCACACATATAACTCAGTCATAAGGAAACTCAGCAACTGCCTCTGACAGGTTTGAACCTGTCTCTTCACAGACAAGAAAACAAAACTTCAGTGTTCTTTAGGCCCAAACTGAATCCCCCTTTTTTTAGAGTAGCAATAAAGCGGCCAGCCTGACAGCATTTAGATCTCAGGTTCGCTTTGTCAAAATTTTCCTCCCAAGCTGTAAATTAAGTCTTAATTTCACCGCTACAGAGTATTTTTCTCAATTCCAGTGTCTAGGGTAGGAATTAGAACAAACACACACAAACCAAAAAAACTGGTCTTCCTTCCTCCCTCCCTCCATCCCTCCCTTCCTTCAAGAATTAACACAAGAGCCTTGGGTACCTCACTCAGGAAGGGCTCATGATGGCAAGAGCTGTTCTTCTAAAGGGTGAATTTCATGACTCACTATCACCTGCTTTCCTCTATGGCTCTGACCCATTTCTTTGTCAAAGGAGCGTTAAAATCCTCACTAAGGGCAAACTTGGGAGGGGCCAGCTTCTCACTGCTTGGATTAAACAAAGATTTAACACCCTCTCTTGCTTAATTCACAAGATCTGGAAGGCTTCCACATGTTTACAGAGCATAAGAGCTCACGTCTGATTTTTTCCTCCCTTTGACAGTGCCTGCTCCAGTGCTTTGCAGAGAAAGGGGTTTGAGAAGCTGCTGGTAAATGACCACTCTGCACCAAAGCAAAGCACGCACCATGCAGCCAGCGTGGACGTGCGTGCTGCTGTTCCTTAATCCCGTTATAAATATAACCACTGATGCAACTGCACGACGTGTAGGGCTGGAAATAAATTTCTCTTTGTAGCTATATAACTGCAATAAACTTTTATAAGCCTGTTGCATGGTCTGAACAGACCTGCACAGTTTCTCCAACAAGAGCAGGATTCTTTGCAGGTTTGAACCCTCACCCACAGACCCTGCTTGGAAAAGAGAAGGAGGCTCAAAACTGCTAGCTTTTTACAGGAGTTTAGAGCTGGTCTTTTCAAAAGGCTTAGGAAATCTTCAAGTGTATCCTATAGCACCATTTGTTTTTCGACAGGAAACACAGAGCTTGTGTATATGTAAACCATTTCTGGCAGGACATACAAGAAATGGGTTACTGGTTGCCTTGAGAAAGAGAAATCAGGAAGCTGGACTTAGCTTTCACTGTAATCTTTTTTAGAATAGCTCAACATTTCTTTTTTTATCATATGTATGCATTAACTCATCTAATTAAGTTACATCGACACTGCTCTTTAGTCAATAACTAATACCCTGTTTATACCCATCTTCATATCATTTATCTCCCCCAATGTGTTCCCCTGGACAAGCTCAGTAGCTAGAAATAAAACAGAAATGAAGAGAAGAAAGAAGAAATATTGCTATACCATGTGCCAGTAATGGAGGGATACCAAATGAAAATGAACAAGGAAACCAAAGTTCTGGATGCCAAGCCCTGATAGAGCTGTGACAAATGAGAGAAAAAGCCTGAGGATCTTGGCTCTTCATCCTGCACCCCCTGGAGAACATCTCTTCCCTTGCTGACAATTCCCTTTCACTCCCTACTGACTGATTTCTCCTCTTCCTCTGCCCATCCCCCACTCCTTTTGCTTATTTCATTTAAAAATATTGGTTCTCAAAAATCACAAAGGTAACACATTCTCACTACAATCAGTGTGATACAATATGAAGATACCTAACGAAAAATTAAGAACTGTCCACCCCATCCCAAGCTTGTTTTGTATCTGCTCTCCCACAACTTCTTCCACGCACATATCTATGTACAGTTGGATTTTGCTACCTTTTTTTTTTTTAAGCAAAAAATGGGACTTAAATGAGCATATGAACCATTTAACTTATTTTTCTCACTGATTTATCTATCAGGAAAAAACCACCCAGGTGAATAAATGTAAATCTAACTCATTCATTCTTCCAGTAGTTGTATAATATTCTGCAGGGTATACTGTAATTTATTTAACCTTTCCTTATTAAATCTGTCCACCTCTTAAATGGGTTCACTGTTCAAGTTTCTTCCTTGGATCATTTTCTTCTTTATAACTGATAACATGTATGGAGAAAAAACTGGCTCTGATACCAGATACGGGGATAAACAAGCAGCATGAATTGAATTCTCAAAATAACCTCATGGGATAAGCAGAACTGTCATCCCCGTGTTATGGATTAGGAAACTGAGACTTAGAGGAATTAAAGAGTTTATCCAGTATCACAGAGCTAGTACACTGTGGAGGTAAGTTTCAAATCCAAGTTTGATTCCAAAGCCTTGCTCTTAACTGTAAGTCAATACTGCCTCATTTGCACACTGTTGCCACGCAATCAACCTGGAGCCTATGGCCACTGTCTTCAACGTTAGCCTGGTATTTACAACTTTGAGATGGGTCAGTTGACTAGGCGTTCCACAGGTACCTCTAACTTGAGGTGTTCAGGTCTTCATCTCCCCCATCCCCACACCTGTGCTCATCCTCTGCCTCATCTTTGCAAAAGGAAACTCTGAAGAGCCTATTCTGAAGTCACATCAACAATCAACTTCCCACCATGCCTGCTACCCCTATAATCAGCATCAACAAAATTCAATTAAAGCCCAAGTCTTATTTAAGAGGAGTAACATGAGCTATTAACATCACAACTCAGTTTAGTTAACCAATTACTAGTTATGAATGCTGCTGATTTTACTAGAGAAGAAGAATGTAACACATCAAATAGATACTGAATCAAGAATGAAAAATTATATGGATGGCTTATGATTGCTCAGAAATCAGTGATTGCAAAAAGATAACCAGAATGAACAATATCACACTAATCATATTTCCTTCTTTGACAGGTAAACTACATTGGAAGAACCAGATTGCCTCCAAATATCTGAAAGGCTTTCTTTTAGAAGATTTGTGTTTTTTCAGTTTCCTCCTTATAGGTGGTTCAGAACCAGTGAATGGAAGATACTGAGAGATACTGTTTGAGTCAATACAAAGGTGAAATTTCCAAGTCATTGATGCCTAAAAGTGGAGGGAACAAGTTCCTTTTTGTTTGGAGGTGTTTAAATATAGACAAAATGACCACTCAGCAGGCTATTAGGTATTCATGCTTTGAAAAAGAAGGGTATATAACTGTGAATTTCCTTCCAGTCCCAAGGCTCAAAAATTGTGTCAGTGGGACATGGATCAGGGAAGTATCAAGAATGTAGGACAGAGAGTCTATATGTGAAAAAGCAGGTTTGGAGGGATATTCTGGAGGTTGGAGGAGCAGTGCCAAGGGAGGAAAGAGAAATGAAAGGTCATACAGTCAAACTGCCACCTTCCCATTTTGAGCACCATGCACACACTTTGGGAACCGGATCCCTCAGTGATGTCATTCTCCTAGGTGTGGGGCAGTCTGCCTGTCAGTTTCACTCACTTTTCTTTGCAGCTGAACCCAGAAATTCATCAATATCTGGGCATTTTTGCCAAATGGTAACAGGGCGCTTGCACCAAGTTACATTTCCTCTTAGGAAGTTTGCTGATAAGTAAAATTTGACATTTGCAAGACAATGGAAAAAATTCCACTTTCAGGCAGACTATTTATCAAAAGGCAAACAGTAATACCACGTTCCGCTTAGCTATTTCTCCTGCCAGGCTTAAGTACTGGGATCCAGGAGGAGGATTTGGTCTCAACACAACTGGAAAATATACCCTCCAAGACTAACATACATGGCTCAGTGAGCCAAAAGAATGACAATGCCCTCATCTAATCCTCAGCTGTTCTCTAGTGTCAATCCATGGTGTGTTCAACTCCAGCAGGTACTATTCTCCTCAGGGCTGAAATTATTTCCAGGTAGATTTTGTACTATCAAGTAGTTGCAAAGCACCTTGCTTCACATAATAGAAAACGTTGACAATTGAATAAATGTATGAATGAACCACTGCGATGGACTGAATGGTTGCATACCTCCCAAATTCATATGTTGAAGCCCTGACCACCCCATATTTGGAGATGGGGCCTCTGGGAAGTAATTCAGGTTAGATAAGGTCATGAGGGTGGGTCCCCCATGATGGGATTTGTGCCTTTATAAGAAGAGACGTTAGAGAGCTTGCTTCTCGTCTCTTCTCCACCAGGCATGTGAAGATACAGCAAGAAAGTGGCTGTCTGCAAACCAGGAAGACAGGCCACACCAGAAACCAAAATGGCCAGCATCTTGCTCTTGGACTTCCCAGATTCTACAAGTATAGACATAAATTTCTGTTGTTTAAGTCATCCAGTCTACGGTGATCATTACGGAAGCCTGAGTAGACTAGGATGATGACTCACAGACAAGGAGTGATCACAGCCTGAAGGTCAAGGCTTGACAGAACTTAACTGGTACAGCAGCAGCAAGGTACCTATTTTTGATATAATCATGTTGAGAAACACGTACTGGGGTATATTCAATATCATATTTGAGATTCCCTTTTGAAAATAATATTTTTAATGATTAAAAAGACAATGTCTGTTCAATGTAGAACATTTGAAAAGCATTAAAAGGAAAATAAAAACCACCTACATTCCCTCAGATACTCAGACAACCACTGTTGACGTGCTGATGTTTATCCTTCTGGAACTATTTTCTCTACAGAGAGTAAAGCTGACAAGGAATGAGGTCTTCTTCTGGGGGGTTTCTTCTGAACCATGACCATCACTGCACTCACAAGGTCACCTTAAAGAACCCCATCCTCTTATATTCACAAGGACGTTACTGAGAAGTGGTTTTATTTTCAGGATCCTAATATGGATATTCACATCCTGTACTATCTGTATAGAATCAACACTGGTTGCCTATAGGGGTGATTAGGGATTAACTGAAAGGAGCACAAGGAAACTTTCTGGGATGATGGAAACGTTCTATCTGTTATTTACAGAATTGATTACCTACTGTGTACACTCATCAAAACAAATTGTACACTTAAGATCTACGGGGGTGGTGGTGGAGTGAAGTGGAAAGACCAATACAACCCACTGGGTAACACCAATACTCATCATTAAAACATGTGCTTTGATGCATTTTTCCAAAGAATGTTCAAAAAGCGAACATTACTGAGCGTGTACTACATACCAGGCTCTGGGCTAAAGGCCTCACATGCACCACTCAGGTGTGCATTTCTAGGATCTGCATTTTATCAATGAAGAAACTGAGGCTTATAGCGGTTACGTAACTTGCTCAAAATTCCACAGCTGGGAAGTGGCAAGGCAGAACTGGAACCCAGGTCCCTCAAACCCCAGGAAAAAAAGTTATAACAACATGCATGCCTTTTGACTCAGCAGTAATACCTCCAGGAATCTGTTCCAGGAAAAGAATCAAAGACTGATCCAAATAGATGTGTACAAGGATATAATAAATTCACCATTATTAATAAATCAGCTTAAATGTACTATAAATTAAGTAGGTCCATATGGTAGACCACTCTGTATCATGTAATATTAGGTTTAAAAGAGAATGTAAATGGCTTTCATGATAGGGGAAAATGGTCATGACAAATTAAGTGAAAAAAAAATCAGGTTAAAAATGTATATATAGTATGACCTCAATTTTGTTTCTTTTTTTGAAGTAAATACATTTTAAAACTCTAAGGAAATACATGTGAAGAAAATGATTATCTTTCAGTGGTAGGGTTATAGGTTATTTAATTTTAAATTTTCAACAGTTACTATATGTTACTTTTGTAATTAGAGAAGAATCAATTTTATTTTAAAAATAAAAAACACAGGGGAAAATCATTGCTCTCACTAACGAATGTATACCTGTATACCCAAGACTGTATATACACATCTTTATGAGAAAAATATCTTTGTACAGCCCCTTAATAATTTTAGGGTATTAATGGTATTCGATAACTTACACGTAACTGTAAAAAAAGTGAAATCACCAGGATTTCTAACATAGTCATATATGTAAAATATACATGATAGGTTTAAGGAACTTACAAAACAATGCCCGGTTTGTAAAAATGATCTTGAAGAAGTTTTTACCTTTCCTTTTAGCAGAAAGCCATAAAAAAATGGAACAGATTACTGTTGAAGTCCTCTGAACATAGCAGACAGACCTGATGTAAATCTGAGAGGAATTAGCATCACCTAAAGCAGAAAAGTACACAACTTAAATTTGCTACAAATTCTATGGATCTAAGTCATCCAGTGTAGAAGGGTCATGGCAGAGACCACCACTGTTTCCCAAACCCAAGTACTGTACAGCTCCTTTTGAAAGAACATGTGAAGAAACACTGATAGATCTGTCTTTTCCTATGAAATATCTTTCACTTGAGAATTACAATCACAAAGAAGAAATTTTATCTTTATAGTGAGTGAAAGATGTATGTTATCATCAAAATGAAAATCCAAAATTTTAAAATCCATAAGAATTAAAACGATCATTTGAAAAATACTATTATGGATGCTCATTCTTTTCAGTAGGTCAAATTCTCAAAAGGCATTCATTTATTAAAAAAAAAACCACTACCTTGATTTCTCAGCAAATCATGGGTTTGGACCAGCATAATAGTGGTGATAGATGCTGGGTTAAAGAGGCATGGTCCCTGCTCTCACGAGGCGGCCCATACGCAGAGAGGCACAGGCCAGGAAGGATGCTGAGGGAAGGGTATTACAGGACACCGCGGGAGCAGAGAGGGTGGGCACCCAACCCCGATAGAGGTGGAGGGCAAGGGGGTCCAGGAGAATTTCCCATCAGAGGTGACAACTAAGCAGAGACTGCAGACATCAGCAGGCATTCCCTTGGCAGAGAGAGGGAGAAGCGTTCCAGGCAAAGGGAAATGCACGTGCCAAGGCCTGCAGGATGGAGGAACTGGCACCTTCAAGGATTCACACCTGAGGTGGGATGACGGAGTTCCACCATAGGCTGCATGACCTTGAACAAGTTACTTCCCAGAGCCTCAAGTGTCCTTAACTGTAAAAGAAGGATGACACCATTTCCTTGGAGAGATGTCATAAGAAGGCAAAATTAAATAGGTACAACTCCTTCCAGAGGTGTTTGTCCTCGTGAGATTAATGCTCAGCACACGTGGTTATTATTCTGTGTGGTAGAATCAGGGAGAGAGCTCAGATCATCTCCTCCGCTCTGCCCCAGACCTCCCTGCCCAGTAATCCTTGACCTCGCAGAGCACAAGCCCCTCCCACAGTGTCCCTGCCGTTCCTTCCACCTGGAATGCTTTTCCCCCCGTTATTCATAGAGAGCCTGTTTCCTGGCGTCCTTAGGTCTCTGCTCATCTGCTCAAAGAGCCCTTACAAGAGAAGCCTTTCTTAATCCTCTGTGTAAACAGTGAAACCATTCTCCTCAAACTTTATCTTCCCTGACATAGCTTTTTCTCCACAGAGTTTATCACCCCGATACTCAATATACTTACTTTTTGCTTGTCTGACTACCTGTGCTAGAATTTAAGCTCCTGGAGGGTAGGTGGTTTTGTCAGCTTTATTTCCAGAGCTTTGAACACTGCCTGGCCCACGATGTGTACTCAACACCTAAGTGTGAAAGGAATGAATAAGTAACCCAAGCTAGAGGGCGGGGCCTTCCTTTATTCTTCTTTTAGTCTCTGAGGGTGTGACATAAAGCTTTGCATTAAGTAGGCATTTCATAGGCATTTGTTTAACTGTACAACTGAATCACTTTTTACAAATGGCAGTGTTCATCTGGTACCTAAAGATCAACGATTATATTTTTAGAGCTTAGCAAATGAATCCAAGATTGTGTTTAATTATAATGAAGCAGTAGATTGCTGGATCAATTTGGTGGGGAATACAGCAAGACTGGTGGTCTGATTTCATTAGCCAGTGGAATCAATTAACACATATATCAATTAGTCCCAAATAACCACAGCCTTTGTTCATGCAAAGGTCAAACACTGATGATGTATGCCAGGATCAGTATTCTGATCTAATAAGTACAGAAACAATCAAAGTGTTTCAGGGCTTAAATTTCTTTCTGTCATTAATCTGGATCCTTGGAGAAATTGTACCAGGATATTTACTCCAGTGATGGTCCAAAAATGTTCTTGAATCGCCCCTCAAATGAACAACAAAAAAATTTGCTTCAATACCACAAAAAGTAAACTCAAAATGAGTTGGACTGTTTCCCCCATACATTAGAGAGGCAGCTGACATTTAAACAAAAGGCAACAGTATAGTCTTCAAGTTTTACAATCTGTCCCCTATGCTCCAGGGCTTCCTAAGGAAACTATCTTAAGGATTTATGATAAGTACATGGTAACTATATTAACTATACATGATATCAAAATAAGGCTAAAATGCGAAGAAAATTATTTGGCTTGAAAGGAAAGCATAATCAGATTTAGTTTACTGTAAAAAGATTGGTCTCCTTTCAGCTTTTAGCTCAGAGGAGGCCAGGGTGCAACTTTCTTCATTCATCCCAAATCCCGGTTCATCTGACACCAGCCACCTCCACCATGCTGCCTAAGCTCGACCCCAACGAGATCAAAGTCGTATACCTGAGGTGCACTGATGGGGAATTTGGTGCCACATCTGCTCTGGTCCCCAAGATCGGCCGCCTGGGTCTGTCTCCAAAAAAGGTTGGTAATGACATCACCAAGGCAACTGGTGATTGGAAGGGTCTGAGGATTACAGTGAAACTGACCATTCAGAACAGACAGGCCCAGATTAAGATGGTACCTTCTGCTTCTGCCTCTGCCTCTGGTCATCAAAGCCCTCAAGGAATCACCAAGAGACAGAAGGAAGCAGAAAAACATCAAACAGAGTGGAAGCATCACTTTTGATGAGATTGTCAACATTGCATGACAGATGTGGCATCCATCTTTAGCTAGAGAACTCTTTGGAACCATTGAAGAGATCCTGGGGACTGCCCATCTGTGGGCTGCAATGTTGATGGCTGCCCCCCTGACAACATCACAGATGACATCAACAGTGGTGTGCTGAAATTCCCAGCTACAAGAACTACAAAGAAAAATAATTTAATAAAGGATTATCTGACAATCCCCGCGCCTCCAAAAAAGATTGGTCTTCAGAGGGTTGATTTTTACAAGCCACAACTCCAATTTCTGTGAAGAATTCTCTATTTTTGAGGACGCATCATGAGCAAAATTTCAGCTCAAGCCTATGCTACAGAGAAAGTGCAAATCAGCTGATAGCATGTATGCAAAGAATAACCTCTATCGACGTGGCATGTTTCAAAGAGCTTTCACATTTCCATTTCCACCTGACTGGAGCTTCATCAACACTCTACAGGAAAGCTATGTCAATGGTACCCCCATTGGACAGACGGGCAAACAGGCTCAGAGTGTTCAGCAAGCCACCCACATCCTCAGGACCAGCATGAAGCAGGGCTGGGACTAGCACCTAGGTCCTTCTGAAAACCATGCCCAGCATTCTTTCAGTTCAAAGAATATATGCTGCCTCTCAAACTTACTTTAAAATAAGTGATGCTTTTCTATTTTTTGTAGCATTATATTTTAAATGGAATTGTACTCTGGGGACACTTACTCTAAATGATGCAGTATATCAGTATTTTGTTTAACCACAGAGCCAAATTTAGGCAGCTTTCTAATGGGGCCTGATTCCCTAGGGTTCTGTCTTTGGCTCACTGTTCCATTTAAGACACTGTTGTTGGATGATCTCATCCAGTCCTATGATCTGAACTAACAGCTATGTCCTGATGACTTCCAAATATTTAGTTCCTGCCCACCTTCACTGGGCTTCAGACTCAAACCCATCTGCCCATTTAGCATTTCCACTGGAATGTGGCTCAAGTACCTGACATGTTTCTAGTTCTCATCTTCATCTTCTGCTGAGATCTCTTCCTAGTCTCATGGTCTCTCCTAGCTAACGGTACTGTCCATCATCTATTCAAACGTCTAACTAAACACCTAGGAATGACCCCAGGTTTCTCATTCATGCCCTGGGTCCACCTAGTCACTAAGCCCTGTCTGTTCTACTTGCTGGTATCTCATAAATGTATGCCCTTCTCCTCAGCCCTACCATCAATATCTTAGTTCAGAGCCTCATTATCTTCTTACCCAGAGCACCGTAACAGCCACAAACTGAACCTTCCCCTGCCGCCCACATACACATTTCCACACACTCCCCCCACCCCTGCCAAATACATGTAAAATATAAATCCACTCACTCATGTCATGCAACTTGCTGAAAATTCTTCAAAGACTCTCCTTTACCTGTTACATAAAGCCAAATTTCCTGGTATGAAATTTGTACCTGACAGTGCAGGTTTTCTATCAAATAACTATTTTCCTCCTTTTTCCTTAATAAGAGAAACCCAATTTTTAGTTAGAACATAGCCATGTAGTAATTTCCTAGCCTTCACTGAAGCTAGGTACAGCCATGTGACCAAGTTCTGGACAATTCCATGGTAAGTATTGTGTGGAAGTTCAGGAAGGATCCTTAAAGAGAGCTGACTCAGCTGGAAGGAGTGCCCTTTGCCCTTCTTACTGCCTGGAACTGGAATACAGAGATGACTTCTGGAGTTGCAGCAACCATCTTAGACCATGAGGTGACCTTGAAGACGGCAGAATAGAAAAGATAGAAATCTGCATCCCTGAGGACTCCATGGAGCTTTGATGGCAGAGCTGGACACCCTACCTCCAGATTCTTTACAGGGGAGAGAAATATATTTCTATTTAGTTTAAGCCACTGTCATTTTATATTGCCTGTGACAGGCAATGGTGCCAAATCCTAAGTGATACAGAATTCAAACTTCTCAAGAATGTTAAGCCTTGCATAACTTCATTTCTGTCAACCCCTCTAGCCTTATGTTCCACCATACTTCAATCTTTAGGCTCTAGTACTACCAAAATTCTAGTAGTTTTCCACTCCACCCACAGATTCACCAGGGACTTTCACACTTCTCAGCTTTTGTTCAAGTCTGCGCCCTACCTAAACACCCTACTTAATTTTATTCAGCATTTAACTTTCCACACTCAGCTCAGGCATCACCTCCTATAGGAAGTTTGCCTAAATCTCCATCTTAAGCTAAGTGGCCAGTCTCTGTGCTCCCATAATGCCCTGGGCATACTCCAGTTTTGGAGCCCACTTGCTATTATTTATGGGCCATCTCTCCCACCCCACAGAAAGAACCTCAGAGGGCAGACAACACATCTACTCATTTTGTATCTATACCTCCTAACACAAGTGGGAGCTCAGTAATTATGTTCTGAGCTCAGCTGCATTTTCCTCACTGAAATGGAGTGAACAATATCACATGCTTCCGAATGTCTTGCTTAGCCCTTCAGGTCGCAGCACGCTGAAGACTGAAACAAAATTTTCTAATGGCGATATTTTTTTCTGGAGGTAAAAAAACAAGCTGCAAGTGAGCCATCCTAAGAAAACATCCATTCTGAGAAGCAATTTATTGTTTGGATGTTTCAGACTTGAATTCTTTCATCTGTGACCGGGAACTCGGCACTAAGTAATCCTGTAGGTCTCATCTGGTTCTGACACTTTATAATTCCATTTTTGAATACAAACACATAGATTTGGACACAAGAAACTCACTGTGAGTGAATGGCTCCTCCAGGGACTGACAACATGACTGGCCTTACCCAACTTTTAAATAAATTATTTACAAGGAGTGCCTAAAAAAATCTCAAAGTCATCAGAGGACACTGAGCACATTAGGATATTGAAATGTCAATTGTGGGAAGATATGCCTCCTAAATTTCAACCACGCTGGACTTCTTTCTCTAAAAGCCCTTGAGCTTGCCATGCTCCCTCCTGACACTGGGCACTTGCATTTGCTATTCCTTCTGTCTTGAACGCTCTTTCCTTCACTCTTTACTAGTTACCTCAGCTCATGAGTCACTTCCCACTTCCTTAGGAAAATCTTCCACCTTTCCTTGACCAGATTGAATCACCCTATGAGAGGTTCTCATTCATTGCAATGCATTCCTCTTCTTCACAGCACTGGTCACAGTTGTGATTTTCTATTAGTATGATTATGTGATTGATGTCTTTCTCCCTCACTAGACCATACTCTCCACAAGGCAGCACTTTTGTATTTGCTCATCACTGTATCCATATCCTTGGCAGAGAGTCAATGCTCAATAAATTCTTGTCAAAGGTCCCCAAACGCTGTGCAAGGGAGGAGAATAGGGGCTGATGAGTTTCATTTGGGGGACATGTCAAGCTATTTTAGTAAGCTGGAAATCCTCAGAGCTCCCCATCACACCTTTGAAAAAAGATCTCAGGAGTTAGGGATTGAAGTCACTTTCTGGTGACGGACGAGCAGGCACTGAATGAGCCCATCATCTGGCAGAACATGCATGATAAGCTAAGAAGAGAGAAGGCAGGAATATGACTAAAAAGTTTGGAGCTCCAGTAATAGTCCTGAGTAAGAGCTCACAGCCAAAATCCGAAGTGAAAGTTACTAATGTATTGAAAATCCCACGGCTAGCACATCCTGAAAAAACAAGGACTATATGAAGATAAAAACACAACAATTTGTGGCTGTCTTTGTAGCACGCAGATCAAGAAAGAGTAGACCTACTTCTTGGAGCAGAAAGAATGATGTTATCACATGGCAAAGGGAAAACAGAGCTCCTAAATTTGACTTTCAACTTTATCTAAATAGACCACCTTTCTCGCTAGAGTGAGTAGAATAAATACAAATATAGAATCGAATTCCACTGTAGATAGGAGTCCAGAATTCCAGGCTCAAATGAAAGACATCTGGGGACTCTGAAAGTCTGCTGATAAATACTTAGGAGTAAGAAACGTCCCAGGAAATGGGAATCAGACAGGTGTTGCCACAATTTTCAAGAGGGGGAAGAGCTAGATATCAGAGAACAATGACTCAAGCACATGATATTCACCACGAACCCAACACACAAGTTGATTTGGGAGCAGATGACTTGTGAATTCTTTTTTTTTTTTTTTTAAAGATATTTTTTGATGTGGACCATTTTTTAAGTCTTTATTGAATTTGTTACAATATTGCTTCTGTTTTATGTTTTGGTTTTCTGGCTGTGAGGCATTTGGGATCTTTGCTCCCTGACCAGGGGTCAAACCCTCACCTCCTGCGTTGGAAAGCAAAGTCTTAGCCACTGGACCACCAGGGAAGTCCTGACTTGTGAATTCTTAAACATGAAAGCAATGCTCACAGAGGTGGCCTCTCTCAGCATGGCCTCTCTGAGCAAAATGATACTCAGCTAACTTCAGATCACACAGGTATGTGGAGTCAGCAAGGAACCTGACGGTCCCTTATGGTATCTTTGAGAAACAAGAGTCAGATGATATAGAGGTTGGTGTATTCATGCAGATGCAATGTCTCACAGCTGTGCTCAGAGACTAGCTTGATGGATCTCATCTGGCAGGGAGATCGCTAATATTTCCAAATTCTGAATTTATGAAAAAAAAGTCAAATTAGGTAGTGATTGTTCTCTAATTTGAGAAGAAATCAAAAGTGATTTCCTTTAAAAGTTAATGTACTGTGTAAGTATATGAGTACAAAACAATATGTCAGGTCTGGCAGTCAGCCTCTGTGGCCAGTTCCACATCTGGACGCTGGGATGGCAAATTACCATTGATATCCATGCAGCCCGCATAATGAGAACTGCACAGGGCACAAAGCAGTCAGACGCATAAGTTGAAAAGTGTACGTTGAAATGTGCTGTGTTCAAGTATAACCTGGGAAGGAGGAATCAAAACTTAAACTGGGCTCTTCTATAAATTCTTCCTCACTCAACCTATTTTAGATACATTCCATGCTTTGTCAGAAACAGCAAATCCAACGTGTGCTGGCCGGCTTTGGGAGTTAGGGGTTGACACGTCAAATGATGTCTGAGTTCTCCTCTAACACAGTTTTTGAAACACGATAGAAAACGGTGCCCATAATGCTGGCAGGCAGGTAAATGGGATGCGTGCCTCTTTGTTTTCCCCATTTCTGTAGGGCTTGACTCTGGAAAAAAGTCAGTGCCCATGTAAATTATTCATGAGCACTGTCTGGGATTCCAGTCAGCCAATAAGCCCCAGACAAAGGAATGAATAGTCTTTTTTTCCCTTAGCAAAGCGACTGATTGACTGCTTACTTCGCAGCCCTCTCTTTTCTTGGTCTGTGGGCCACAGCAAGGCTCCAGACCTTCTAACCAAAGGCAAAGGGGCAGATTCTTTTCTTGCTGTAGCTCCCAAGAGCTGGGCTTCTGTTCCTCCATGGAACGCAAGTGAACACATCTGAGAATCAGGGTCAGAACACAAGCGGAAAAGCGCTTGAATGTAACTGGCCTGTCTCCTCTCACACAAGGCACAGTCCGCTGAGAGACAGAAGAAGGGCATAAGGCACTACCTTCTAAAGTCCCATTTGATGATGACTTGCAAATGGTACCATCTTTGTAACTTGCTGCAAAAGAAACACCTCCCCCAGAAAAAAACAAAAACATAAAACAGCCAAACAACAACAGTTCTATTTGGAGAGATCAGAGGCATCATTCAGGCATCATTCATCTTTTTAGCTCTGATAAAGGCCATCCCAGGACATGTATGATAAACAAGGCTGTCCTATGCTCCCACATTTCTCCCTGTGCTCTCTGGATCAAATTCACACCCTCTGTGACCCAAATGTGCCCTTTGCTCTCTGTGAATTACAAGATCTTGGTTTTCAAAGGCTTATCCTTAAGACTCTGCTCTCAGGCCAGTACCCTGAATGGAATTAAATTATCCCATGAAATAAATCCACAGGATAAAAATAGCATTGGAATCTATGCTAATTAAATGTGTTCCCTTCAAAGTCAACCATATCAGTTAGAGCCTGCACATGGAATTCAAGTCAAAGAGTGAATTAAATTCTCAGATTTGAACCGCGATACCAAGAACTGAAATAAAATTTCTCAAGATGTGGGCTGATACTGCTTCACCAGAAACCACATCAGGCTACAATGTCCATCCTCCATATTTCAAGACAAATGAAACAGGGAGATGGAGAGGCAGTCACATCCCACACAGGTCATCTAGTATGTGCCTCGCATCAAGGTAATACAGTGCTTATGAAAAGCCTGAGTATTCAAGAAAACGATTTAGGCCTTATTGCTTTTCCCCACTGCTAGTCTGAATGTTTGTGTCCTCCCTCTCCCACATTATGTTGAAATCCTAACCCTCAAAGGGTGATGGTATTAGTAGGTAGGGCCTTTGAGGGGTGCTTAGGTCATGGGGGTGGGGCCCTGATGAATAGGGTTAGTGCCTTATAAAAGGGGTTCCAAAAAGATCCCTGGACCCGTCCACCATGTGATGTCACAGTGAGAAGGTACCAGCTAGGAGCCAGGAAGAGGGCCCTCACAGAACCTGACCATGCTGGTTCTTTGATCTTGGACTTCTAGTCTCCAGAACTATGAGAAATAAATTTCTGTGGTCGATAAGCCACCTAATCTGTGCTATTTTGTTACAGCAGCCTGAATGGACTAAGACACCCACTCTGCCTCATTTTCACAAATCAAAGTCGCCCTATCACCAAAAGGGGAGTAAGAAACTCACTCTTCAATGGGTTTACATGACAATTTACTTTAAGGTTGTACTCTAAGCCTTCAAGTCTCTCTTGAGGAGACAGTATAGCCCAGTGGTTAAAAACATAATTTGAATTCTGGCTTCACTACCAGTTAATAGTCTGGTTATTAACTCATTTGAAGATTAGTAATTCATCTAAGTAACACAAGTAATATTATTGTTATATAACACCATTGTTGGGAGGATTAAGGGAGAAATTCAGGTCAAGTACTGGGCCTGTAACAAGTACTCCGTTTAGCTCTTGTTGCCATTGTTAATCTTTTTTAATTTACAACACAATTCCCTGTCAAGTAGGGAAGTGATTATTCTTAAAAATTAAATGTGGGGAAGGCTCTCCCTGGGCTAAACAGAGCAGAGATGGGCAGCTAAAGCAAGGAGAGGAGAACAAACATGGAACACACAGCCCAGAGTCCGATACCACCACCAGGAAGGACCTAGAACTCCCTCCACCACCAGAGATCATGTCAGCAACCACCACCAATCATGTGCTGGGCGGAGGGCTGAGACAGGAGAAATGCCCTGCTGGAGCCACCAGGAGAACATCACGTCCTGGTCGAGAAAGCTCAAAGCACAGGCCATCTAAAGTGACCTGGGGCCGCCTCATGACTTAGGAATGAGCAGAGATTCCTTATGACCTTCAAGGGACTACCCCACTGCTGGTTATCCAGCCTGGCTCCCCGTGCTGTACCCCCTCTTCTACTTCACAGCGGGGGCTGTGACAGAAGAGCTGTGTCTACTTGAGGTTTCGTGCTCTGCACTGCAAATTCACTAGAAAACATTTCTGCACAGTGCCTGCTCTACCTTCTTGTTTTTCCACTTCTTTCTGGCACCATCGACCAGTCCTACTGCATTCTTTACTGGTCTCACTTCTCTTTTCCTACTTTTTTCTCCCAGGGTACTTAAGAATATTCAGTTTTTAAAGCTCTCTCACACTTTAATAATGATGTTCATGCGGTCATGAGCTCACGAAAGGAACAGCCTTTAGCAAGCTAATAAACATTCAGGAAATTCTTTACTTCAACATTCATGTGCCTAATATGAGACAGAATTTTTCTCAAGGGAAGGAAACAATTGCTTCTCAAGAGGGGAAGAAAAAAGGAGTATATGTGGCAACTAAGTCATAATGTGATGTAAAGAGCAGGATGACGTTGTCAACAGGGGAAAAAAAGGGAAATGTAAGAATAAAAATTATCTAACGCTCACTATTACATTTCCCACCTTCCGCAGCTTTGTGTCTGACTCAAGTTTAATTTGATCTCCCCTGAGCTCTGAGATCTAACAACATCAACCAGATTTCAAGCCCATTTAAAGTATGATATATTACGATCAAAAGATTGTGTGTCATGAAATGGAATCAAACAATATTTGGGAGGGGGCTTCAAGTGATAGGTGTCATCGAGCTGGAGGACACTGCTCATCAACGGGTCACCTCTTGGCTCCTGGACTGGTGAGCCGCAAGCTCATCGGACTGTGATTCCTAATCACAGCAATTTAGGGCAAGAGGCATCCGCGCTCTGCAGTTTAGGCATGGATTCTGAAAATGGAACGAATCACTCTCAAGTTTAAAACAGAAAAAAGAGAGCAGCAACATTTTCAGCCCTTGGCGGGGTTTGGCCTTAGAAAACTCCGGCTGAACAAGTTCATGAACAGTCTCTTCTGAGACTCTCAAGCCTATTTTACGAATACCACACGGGGGCAAGTTTTAGTTTGCAGGCATTGTTAATCGCTGTGTTACTCATTTATTCTAACGGACACACAAAGCTTTGTGAATTTAATTCCAAAAACATTTCAATTGTTCATCATGAGACATGGAAGGATGGGTTGAACAGGGGAATGAACCAGGGATGAATTATGAGAGGGGCTACCAGCAACCAAAACTCACCTATAGATGATGCCTTTGTCGTGTAGGAACATAAGCGCCGAAATGATTTCTGCAGCATAGAAACGAGCTCGTGCCTCATCAAAACGACGTGACTTCTGAATATGAAACATCAAGTCGCCCCCGTTCACAAACTCCATCACAAAAAACAGACGATCCTGGGTACAAACACAAAAGAGACAAAAGAGAATCCAACGTGGTGTAGCCATTAGCCTAAAATTCAGTCAGCATCACATGACCTTGGGCTCCGGCGTGGGGAGAAGAGGTTGTTAAATGGAGGTACTCAATGGAACATCCTGACAGCGGGTGAGGGCAAAGCAGGAGGGTCTGGTGGATTAAATCCTTGGGATGGTGGGGATGGTGGGGATGGGGGCTAGGTGGTGCTAGTAACACCTGGATCTCCTTTAAGTAATTCCACACAACCTTGAATTTCTGCATTAAATAAAAAGTAGAGAAGGCTTTGGTTCTAGTTTTAGTTCTGCACTTTAAACACTATGTAACCTTGAATTTAACTTTTTTTGGATGTTCAACATTAGTAAGGTGAGGATGATGATGTTATCTCTACCAGAATCATTGAGTTTTACAAACTGGAAGAGAGAAGCAGAAATCAAAAAGTGCGTGCCTTTTTGTCTGGAACATGTAGGGTTAATCACAGCAAGTAAGGGACATCTGATAGGTCCTCACACCTGGGCGGAGAATAATCACAGAGAAAGGGAAACATTTTTGACAAATCAGCCAGACAACAGTCTAATGACAGCCTCAGAGTTGCCTCAATGTTAGAAATTCCATTTGGCCCCTCAGAAGGTTCCTGAATCAGAAAAGGGAACTTAAAGTCAAGTGAGATGCCGTCTCCATCTGGAAGGAACTCTAACCCAGCAGGTGAAATGGGCTCTTAAAAGTCACTGTTGCGGTCAATGGACTAAGTACTGTGCAAGTGTTATGAATAAAGTGCTATGGAAAGTAACACCGCTTAATGGAAGAAGTGTACAAGTCTCGGTTAAAAAGTGATTCTCCAAGATGGACAGCATAAAACGCTTTGCTTCAGGAACCTCTGAGATCAATGGACTTCCTCATTCCCTCTCATTAGCATTTATGGAGTCCCAAGTTAGCCAGTGCTGAATTAGGTGATGGGGACCCAACAGAGGGTAAAACAGGCACAAAACAGACACAGTCTCTATCCATAGAGAGTCTAGTGTGGGAGATACACATTACTTTAAAAAAGCCACAAAGTCACATGAACAGGCAAATTTACAAATTCTGGTAAATGCTGTGAAGGAAAAGTGGAGGAAGCAATGACATTGTGTCATCTGCTTGGGGGGTCAGGGGAGGTCTCTCTGAGCAAGTGACGTGGGAGCTGAGACCTTCCGAATGAGTGCGGTCAGGGCCAGTGGTCATCCTTTTGGGGGCTGGGAGGGTGGGAGGTCATTTCGTAAGGAAACTGGTATTTTACCAATTCACAAAGGATGTGTATACGCACACAGAAGCCATCCTCATTTGTGGTTTCAGGTGCTGCCAGCTCTGCTTGGCATTGCCATGCATTCACAGCTGAATGGTGGGCAGAGATTGTGTATGCTGTCGTTCACCTCCTGATCCATCACTGGTTTAATCATGGTTTAATCAGGCCCTTCCCAGTCAGAAGACACTACAACTTATGACCTCCTATTCCCACTTTGAAGACAAACCTCAATTAGAAGGAAAAAAAAATCCTCTGGGTCTATGAAACATCTCTTTCTGCTAATGAGAAGCAAGAATTTAAGAGTGAAGATGGAATGGCAAGACTCACGCACACAAAACCAAAAACCAAACATCAATAAAACAACTCTTCAGGTTGACCAATATAAGCCAACAGAATACTAAATATATCAAGCCGTCTGACTAAGCTAATGGCCTTCATTTGAGTGTGACTGACCAGGGGGAGAGGCCGAGTTGGGTGGGACGAGCTTGGATGAGCAATGGGGTTCCCTATTTTCTGTATGGGGAGGGCTCGGGTGGAAGGAGCAGGTTAGCAGTGGGCGGGGCAGAGGGTAAGCATGTGATAGAGACGGGTCTAAGAGCTGCATCTACGTGAGAAATTGTTATGCCGATGCTGTGTTCATTTGGAGGGGCCTCAGGGGCCTGGATGAATCCCCAGGTGGTAAAGCCGCCTCAAACCATCCCTCAGCAAGAAGGTCCATCTGATACATTTTTGTCATCCGGCCTGTTCACCTTTGCATGGCTGTGACTGGCAGTCACATGAATTCCAATAGCTCGAAATACCTGGTTATTAGAACTGGGTCAGTAGGTAAGCGGCTACTCCCTAGGCTGCTGGAAATCAGCGGGGGTTAGCAAGAACGCCTGAGACAGTAGGCATCGAGATGAGGGCATTCCAAGGGAAATTGCGTCCATTCCTAGTTCCCCCCTAAAATAATTCTCATAATCTCAAGTCTGAAAAGCCAGACCCTGGGCTAAATTCCAGACCTGGGCAAGGACATACTGCCTTCCCTCCTCAGTCATGCTCCTCTGTCTCAGCCCCACCACCTGCCCTGGCAGCAGATTCTCAGTTAATGCACGGGTTCCTGGGAGGCGCGCACAGCTGGCATGCACAGCAAGAGGTCATAAGCTTTAGAACTGCGAAAATATGCTTTTTTTTTTTTCACCCAGAGTCTCATTTCTAACTTCCTGTCTGGCACCACCTAGAACAGAGGGTACAGCTCCCAGCCCTCGGGCTACACTCAACTCTTTAAGCATGCAGGAAGGGAAAACGAGCCAGGAGATACAAGGACACTTTAATGAAAAGTAATAGTCCATCTTACCAAAGACCTACAATAATGTCACAAGGTAGAAAAACAAAAGCATGTTTATCAGCTAGCAAAATGCGTTTGCTGTGAAGAGACCTTCTGTTTACATAGAATTCTGTTCAGTCTATTTTAAAATGTTTGCTGCTGAGGCAGTTCAAATTTGGTAGCAATTTCTCCACGATTTCTTTTGTAGAGGTGGAGATAAATGACAAAAATATCCAGCTTTTAGCAAAGATTCACTCATAGTGGGGGTTAGTGAGAAGCCATCCTCAGCAATAAACTCTCATTAAACATGTCCTCAGGTGGGGCTTCTAGAAAGTGTGCAATAAACAGTAGCGGCTGCTGGTGGTGGCTATAATGGTGAAGATGTTTTCAGTTAGAAAAAAAAAAAAAGATCATACACATGAATGTGCAGAATTATTTCAGTTATAGCCAAAGATGCAGATATGCACAGAAAAGACAAAAAAATACCTATGTATGACAAGTCAGCTTTCAGTTGTGAGATCTGGTATGTCATTTATCTCTTCTTTATACTTTTCAGTATCTCTGAAGGTTTCTTTTTAAAAAAATTTTTTTTATTAAAAAAATTTTTTTTGGCCACACGGTGCAGCTTGTAGGATCTTAGTTCCCCGACCAGAGACTGAACCCGGGCCCTCGGCAGTGAAAGCATGTAGTCCTAACCACTGGACCGCCAGGAAGTTCCCTCTGAAGGTTTCTATGATGAGTGTGCATTATTCTTATAATTAGAAACAAAGCAAAGTCACATATGGCTTCCTCCATATTTCCCTAATTTTCACCTGAAAGATGAGAGACTGGAAAAGTGCAATTCTGAGACTGTCTTAGAGCAGGTACTTAGGCAGTGGGAGGTGGGATTAGGAAAGCAGCTACAGAAAGAGGGGTCTTCACATCCCTGGCGGCCCATTATTCAGGGCCCCTAATAATCACCCTCTCCCTGAATAGCCATTCTGATGCCTGATATAACCAGGCCATCAGGCTTGTTGGAATCACATCCAAAATGAGACTCAGCAGGCTCTGGTTTGGGTCCCAGGGCTCCACTGAGAGGAGGGGGTCTGAGTTCTGGTACACAGGCTTCATAGAGTCTACTGAGTCTTTCAAAGACTTTTTTTTTTTTTTTAATACTACTCTATTTATTTATTTATTTTTGGCTGCGTTGGGTCCTCCTTGCTGCGCGCAGGCCCTCCCTAGTTGCGGTGCGCGGGCTCCTCATCGTGGTGGCTTCTCTTGTTGTGGAGCAGGGGCTCTAGTGTGCGGGCTCAGTAGTTGTGGCTCGCGGGCTCTAGAGCGCAGGCTCAGTAGTTGTGGCGCACGGGCCTAGCTGCTCCGCGGCATGTGGGATCTTCCTGGACCAGGGCTCGAACCCGTGACCTAACCACTGCACCACCAGGGAGGTCCCCTCAGAGGCCTTTTATGCTTGCTTTAAGGGTCTCCACAAGGAGGAATACACGTTTACTGAGCACACACTATGCCAGGCCCTGGGTGGGGACCAAGTATCATAAAATGAACGAGAGCCCAGGCCTGCTCTCAGGAAGCTCTTGTAGCCGGAGCACATCAGCCCAGTGTGCTAAGCACAGTACAGGGGCACAGGGGGCATCATGCAGAAACAGAGCAGGGACACCGGAGCAGCCTGGAGGCTGGGGTGGGGTTGGGGGAAAGCTTCGAAGAGGAGCCGATTCACCAGCCTTGAAGGATGAGGAAGCACGAGTCAGGATGGAGTGGGATGGAGGGGGCAGGAATCAAGGTGAATGAACAGCTGAAGTGTCAGGTGTGAGGCAGGGTGTCGTGAGTGCAAAGGGGGATGTTCCCCAGGTGCTGAGGCTGCTTTCATGATCAAGTGCTGGTACAGAAAGCCAAGGCTAGTTAGGAAGCTTCCCTTCACCCTATCCGCAGGTCACCCACAGTTGAGAACAGGGCCTTGGTCCTATGAATACACACGGTCATTCACTATCGGCCTCTGCCATAATTACAGGCCCAGTGTCTGGGCTAAAGCAGGTGGCAGCTATGCTTTTTAAGGGCTAGGCTTGAAAAAGACTGCAGTAGTGTTGGAACCTGCCACAAATAATAAACATCAGCTACAAAAACCAATGACTCCAGCTGAATTTTACTCCTATGGCGTGAATGCCATCAAGCTGGAAACCTTTCACATTGAACAAATGCCCTTTACAAAGCAGCGATGAAGCAACGAGGCAGAAGATCACCTCCTGCCTACAGCTCCACTACCTGTGCTGCTTAAGACCTAGTCTCACTGATGACTTGACAAACACTAAGTCATGCTGAAGAAACCCAGCTGGGAAGCAACCAGAGGAAGTATCTGCCGGGACCCATGCATTTAGGGAGGCTCTCGCTGCACGGTGGATTAAGGCTGCCACGAGTCGTTTCTGGGGCAGCGAAGAGTTTCCAAATCCCACCTTGGGCAGTGAGGGCAGACGGCTGTTTCTGTATTTAAGCCTGTGTAGATAGCATTCCAGTTTTTCTAAAATCCAATTTCCTAGATGCTGAGCCTGGACACCTGCACGGCTTTCCCCGAGGCCTCTGGCTCCTCGAGGGGAAATCTTGCCCTGATCTGCACAGTAACAAATCTAAGGTCCCGCAGACTGGCTTAACCTCAGTTCTAAAGCCAAGTGGCCCAGCCCTTTGTCTGTCCCTTGCTCCTCTCTTTTGTTCCTGATTCAACCAACCACAAATGTAAGTCATTAACATGGGGTGGGGAACACCTGGGGGAATAAAAGCAACTCAGAGATCCCTTTGTCCCACTCAGCCCAGCCCAGCCCAGCGTGAGTTACAGGAGGCCAAGGAGCTGGTGCCTGGTTGGTAATAGAATTCCTGTCGTCACGTGCCTGGTCCCATGGACCGGCTGCAGCCTGGGCCAAGTCTGCCCCTGGCTACTGTCAGTTCAGGGATGTTGCTTCCCCAGGCCAAAGGGGATAAAAATATCTTCTGACCCGAAAGTGGCTGACAGTATAAGCAGCTTGCATTCCCTAAAGCCCCTCCTAAGGACTGTTTTTTGGGAGGTAAAACTGATGGGCAATTGCATGAGGAGAAGTTAGAGAGAAAACACCAGTATAGATAGAAGTGCTATGGTACCTGTGGCAAGGTGACGTCACCTAAGGAGGGTGAGTGCAGAGTGACCACGGGCCAGGGATGAGACCCCTTAGGGCCCGTGTGCCAGACACGTTCAGAGGTGTCTGCTCAGCCCACTGAGCCCTTCCTTCCTCAGAGACCTGCCCTGGCACCGTCACATGGGTAAGTGCTGGACATTCTGCACACAGCAAGTTGGACCAAGTTGCTCCCTGCCTCCCGCTCCAGTCCCCTTCCCAGAAAACTGGAACTGAGATAGACAGGTGTTCATGTAGGCTGTGCTGTGTGCAAGAACTGAGGAAACGTGAATTAGGGAGCTGAGGCTGCCGCCTCTGTGGTGTGAACACATGAGATGTCTCGGTATACCAGAGCAGTGAACGCTGGGACGGACAGATGGAGGAGAAGAACGGGGCAAAGATAAGAAAGCGTGAACGGGCCGAGAAGGAAACTACCTGGGTCCCTCACACCCTTCCAGTTTCGGGTCCCCAGAGAGACCTGGCCATTGTGTGCCCTTGGGTTCCATGAGACACCACTGTACCTCTGATTCTTTATTTTCACTTCTCCCTTTTTGCATGACTCTAGTTAAGTGTTTTTCCAGTATTTGCTACCAGGAGAACTGTAACTGAAACATTCACCAATTTTTAAGGGGCAGGAGGTTTCCTGATGTATAAATCTAGGGTAACAACACCTCTAACAACACCGAGCGTGTGAGGATTAAACCAGAAGCCGAGTGCCTGGCACAGCGCCAGACCCAGCAAGGGATCGCAACAAATAGACTATATTGTTGTCACTGCATCACACAAAGACGACCACAGCTACATCTGGGAGACCTTGTGCCCAGCACGGAAGTCCCTGGCGTAGCTAAGAGGAAGCACAGTGTAGGGGTCAGGAGTCAGGAAGCCCGAGATGGCAAAGCAGCTCCAGCTGTGCTCTATTTATTTTTTCGCTCTCAAAACTCTCATCGGCAAAATGGGGATAAGGTGATTGAACTCACAGGTGTTCGAGGATGAAATGATTTAAGCTTAGAATTTCAAACAGTAATGTGGCACGTGGTACGTGCGTGACGAATGTTAGCAACTACTAGTGCCAGTATTCTCCTCCTCCTCCTCGCCACCTGCGCTAGGCTGCAGCTGCCGGGGCCGTCTGCTCCTGGGGCTCTGGCCCCTGGCGTGGGGGCTACAGTGAACCAGACAGGGAGCCGCCTGCCGTGGGTGCGGAGATGGTGCCCCACTCACGGGGCACTCGGCCTGGCGCGTACACAGGAGCGAGACGGCAGCCGCAACCGCTACAGCAGCGGCTCCCCGACCCCCAGTTCAGGACAGGAGTCTCAAGGGATCAGGGAGTCAGGAGGACCCCAGGGCAGCTGCTGGGTTGCAGGAGCACTTCCTGATACTGCACAGTCATGGCTCTGACCTGATAAAGAGAACTTCTCTTTCTTGGACGTGACTATTTAACAAGGGGTCATGAAACTAGATTTGATAAGCCAAGACACATTAACCAAATAAGTTTTCTCATTTTTCTAATATTAGATAATAATTCATATTCTCTCTTTTAAGAGCTTTATAATAATCATAATTATTATTGCAAGGCACATGTACTCCCCTATGAACTGCAAACACTATGGTAAACGAGACTGTTTATAGTAGTTATTCTCCCCTTCTACAAAGTCGATTTGTTCTTATAAACAGACTGAGAAAGATTTTTCTGTTTAAACCAAGAATCCATGGTCACTGCCATTGACACATGTAAATCTCATTTAAAGATGTATTTACAGGGGCTTCCCTGGTGGCGCGGTGGTTGAGAGTCTGCCTGCTAATGCAGGGGACACGGGTTCGAGCCCTGGTCTGGGAAGATCCCACATGCCGTGGAGCAACTGGGCCCGTGAGCCACAACTACCGAGCCTGCACGTCTGCAGCCTGTGCTCCGCAACAAGGGAGGCCACGATGGTGAGAGGCCCGCGCACCGCGATGAGGAGTGGCCCCCGCTTGCCGCAGCTAGAGGAAGCCCTCGCGCAGAAACGAAGACCCAACACAGCCAAATAAATAATAAATAAATAAATAATAATTAAAAAAAAAAAAGATGTATTTACAGTGAGGATGCAGGTTACCTTTTGGAAATAAGACAAAGAATAGAAATAACATTTAAAGTTAATGACTAATTTAGTTATTGCTTTAAGGCAATGTTAAGCTGGGAGCCACATCAATACTTACTTACCCAAGTTCTAAGAATTGCTTTGGAATTACTTCTAAATGAGTAACACATCAACCCTGTATCAAAAGCTGTGGAGTGCTATTGACCGGCTGTGGACAAGGAAAAGGAAATCTCCAGTAATAGACAGCATTGTGTTGTATTTCTCATAAGTGCCTCTGTTTTATAATTTTTCTCTGACAAAGTCATCTACAGGGTGAATAGGGAGTTCAAATCAACAGGAAACCGTTACTGACGTCAAAGAGGTGACAGCAGAAAAGCACCCCCGTGAGGAAATCTGATTGCACCATGCCTGAACTGGAAACAACTTGAACTTAACCACATTAAGACTGATTACAAAGTCTTCAAGGAAGAAACAAGGAGAGGGAATCGAATGGCTTTTTTTTGGTTTGTTTGTTTTGTTTTTAATTTATCATTTTGCTCAGCCCAGAAGATATGAGAAGTTAATTCAATCACCCAGCAACTCTTCTGTCAAGCCCACAGGCATGGTACATCCTATCTGAGCTCAGAAACTAGTCTTTGGGAAGGTGAAATATGTCTCCAATATAACAAGCCCTTAGGAGCTTGCATTTTAAACCTGGAGGGACACACAGTTCTTTCCAAAGACCAAGTGTTCTCCTGGCAAACTGGATACGTTATGGTCCTCTCTTATAATGAAACTCGACAAGGCTGATTGGCATATGTACCAGATGAGGGAAACGAGGCAATCGAACCTGCAGGTCAACATCCTGTGAAACATCTGGGCCAGGATGTTTTTTTAAAGCATAAATAAGCAGCAAACATATGATCAGGGATATAGCAAAGTTGGAGCACAAGTCCTCCCTTCCTGGTGGAGCCTCCTTTGGCGTCTCTGGTCCACACACATCCTGCCCAGTATCACTGGGCTGGCTGGGCTGGCTTTGTGCACTTGGTCGTGTTTTCTCTGGAGGGCCTGAAACCTTTTAAGGCAGAGCCCAGATGCCAAATGATGCATCTCTAGTACCACCGCCCCTGGTGCCTGCACTATGGTAAGGTTTAATAAACCCTTGAGGAACTAACATAGCAGGAGACCATTTTTGTTTCCTGATAAAATTTAAACTAGATTAGAAAAGTTGGAACAAACTGCCAAGACTAGTTTTAACCCGGCCAGTTTGTGGAAGTCAAGTGCAAAGAAGTGAAGTGCCTCGCCCACCGTCAAAACAGATTGTGAAAGAGTTCAAGAGAGGCAGGTCTGCTTGACGCCATTTCATTTCCCTTTATTTATAATATATCCCAGATCCAGTGAATAGCTTTGAATCCCTTGGTGAACGGACTTCATCTTGGCACTTGATGGCTCCTCCTAAGAAACCACTTCCTCCTGATTCTTTGGTTTTTCTGTTTATAAAAGTAATTACATGTTCTTCGTTCAAATGTAATTACAAAGTAAATACATGGAAAATTGAGAAAATAAAATCACCTGTAATCCTGACACCCAGAGAGAGAAGTCTAAATACAAGGAGAAACAAAACTATTTATGGCTTTTAGCATCCAAAGAACTGCAGATTTCAGAGCACATATTTACAAAGTAATTTTAACTACATTTGATTTCCCCCTTATGTCCTAATTATACTTAACACTTTATAGCATGTTTAAAGAACAGAAAAAGAGAAAACAAAAAAACATACCCTTCCTTTTGCACTTACATTACATAATATTTCCTGATGTACTTAGCCATCAAAACCATGATTTTTTTTTAACAGTTGCATACTATTCCCCATGCCATTTCTATGAAGTCCTACAATTAGCTGGACTTCTGCTTACGTTAATGAGAATAAGAGACATGGTATTAACAGTCTAGTCACTGACTTATGATAAAGATCATTTTTATTAGCCTGGAAAAACAGGCATCTCTGAAAGCAGATTATTACGAACTGGACATGGTGTTTTAATTCTGAATGTAGATTCCCAAAGAAGATACCTTAGGTGATTATTCACTTAAAAAAAAAAAAAAAAAGGTTTGGTCACTTAAAGGAATGCAGGATAGGATTCCTTTAAATCATTATTTCACATAGTACATTCTTTTTATAAAGATTTTGGTTTCAGCATCAAATAGGAACAAGTCTATTGAAGATATTTATGGATTTAGTTTGTACAGGGCTACAGAATAAAGAGTAAAAATTCCGTTATGCCATTTCACTTTAGATTCTTTTTCATGACAGAGGTTCCTAAACTTCACAACTTTTTAAAGACGATTTCATGTCTCCCTTTGATCTGTGGATCAACCAGACATTTCTTCCTCATGGGAGGAGATTCTGGGTTATAGCTTTCTGATTAAACATTTTGCCAATTCGGGAAGTATCAAATCTGGCCAAGAATATTCCATATCTGCCTCAAGATGACGCCTGGAAATCCACTGGCTGAGAGTCTGTTCCTTCCTCTGCTCTATGGTGCTGCATGCTTGCTGAAATTTCTGTCTGGAATGTGCCTTCCATGTGCTATTTTGAGTTTGAGACTTCCAGTTTAGACACAACATCATTCTTCTCTGGCCCTCTGGCTGGGGAATGAGATCCCCTACAATCTCTCCCCAGATCCTTTTTGCAACGTGGGCAAAATACGGATCTCCACTGTCCACTGAGGAAGAAAGATGCAGACCTTACTATAAAGGCAGGGAGACCCAAGTAAAAGAGACATAGCTCTAATAAGATGAGGGGCAAAGTAATCAGAAATAGATGAAAACGTTTACCCAGGGGAGAGGACACTGTGTTACCTTCGTCGAGAAGCTTTAGCTGGTGAAATGAAGTTCGATGGGCCCTTCAGACCCCAAGGATGAGAATGGTGACTAAGATGGCCACACCAGCAACCATATCCCAGATCCAGTGGGTAGCTCTGAATCCCTTGGTGAACGGACCTGATCTTGGCACTTGATGGCTCCTCCTAAGAAACCACTTCCTCCTGATTCTTCTTTTTTCCCCCTACCTTTAGCCGCCCCTACTTAGACATCCCTCTTCAGGCTTCCTCTCTTCTCCTTCTATAAACACCTACTGACATATTTTAAATGATAGTTTCTACTATGCCAAGTGGATACTGATGACACTAAAATCTACTCCCCATCTGAACAGTGTTTCTGAGCGACATCTTACCACTGGATTTTCTGCAAAACAAAAACACAACAAAAAAACCCCAAACATTTATTCCGTTCCCCCAGGCTCCCAACTGGTCAGAACTCTGGCCATTCCTCTCGCTCTTTTACTCTAAAAAGTCCTATCAATTCCACCTCCTATGTGTTTCCTTGACTCCATTCCTGTGACTGCTGCCTTGGAGCAGGAAGGCTCAGGAGGCCAGTGGTTCAACAGCCTTACCAGGGCTGCCCCCCCGCCCCCAAGTCTCCTCCCTCTGCAGACAGCCACCTGGAGCCCTCCCCAAATGCAAAGCTTAGGTTGCTCCCTGCCAGTTCCTTTCACCTCATGATTGAGTCTAAACTCTTCAGCAAAGGATGTCTTCTTTCCTCCCCATATCTCCTCTCCTGCAATCCTGCTACATCAAGTTATTTGGGGGTTCCTGGGCACATCATACAATTTTAAGCCTCTGTGTCTTTGCACTGCTATTACCTCTGTCTGGGAGGCCCATCCTCCTTCTGTCTCTGTAGGGCTCCTATTCATCCTTAAAACACAGCTCAGACGGCCCCTCCCATGGAAGGCCTTTCCAACTTCCCCAGGGACCAAGCTATGACTGTCTTCTATCACACAGTGATAAGACATATCTGTGTTTAGGAAGACCCTTGCCTGAAAGCAACAAAAGGGCAGGCCCACATTTTGTTCTTCCTTATGCCTTCAAGTTCCTGGCACATAATGTCCCTGGCTCAGGAAACATTTACTGAATGGAATTAAAAATGCAACATAGACACAATATTACCATTCAACATATTAACAGGTAATGTCTCTGGTGGCTAGAATCTACTTTTAATATGTAGAGACCACTCAGTTTTGCAGATAGCCTCTAAGGTATCTGTATCTTAAGCTGAAATGGCATTCCCATACATGGAAACAAAAGAAAGAAAACAGCAAGTCTGCTTTCCCCAAAGCGAACTTGTATTGCTACCAGCACATTTTTCTACACTGGTTGGGAAATATTTCTTAAAGCTTTATCTCTGTTTGTAAATTCCAATCATTTGTACCACACACAGGATAGGAATCTGACTCACAGAGAGGCACCCCTTTAAGACCAGAGTGGTGACGATGATTTTCATAAAATGTCACTCATTCAGTGCTTTGTTGGTAAAGTGGAAATAGAATCATTAAATGCCAAAACACGAGAAGCTGCACTATTTGTATTGCTTGCTTTCTAACATAACCCATTTTAACTATATGCTCACTGAGCTAATCTTTTGTTCCTTCGATGTCCCAGGCTCTGACAACTCTGCCCTATCCGAACTGCTGGGAGCGTGCTAACCTCTTGTTCACGTTCAACAGACCTCTTACTTCCGCCTCCGCTTCCCAGACCAGGGCCCCAGTCCCTGCGAATGCCACAGTGCAGCCACTGACAGGACAGCTGTTAGGAGCCCCCAGACAGGAGCTCTGTCTGTCTACAAACTCAGAAAAAAACTGAGATAATGCTTATGTCTTTACAAAGAAGATCTGTCACATTTTCTTTGGCCTCTGTGAAAAGGCTAGTGATCTAGCCTACTTGACTTCCCATATCTAGGCTGGACCACCAGACACTCATGTAAGGCAGTGGTTTTCAACTGGAGAGATTCTTCCCCCAGGGAGCATCTGGTCATGTGTGGAGACTTTTTTGGTTGTCGTAACTAGGGAAGTGCCACCGGCACCTGGTGAGCAGAGGCCAGGGGACATTGCTAATCCTACAACGCACAGGACAGCTCCCTCCCCTCCCGTGACAAAGGGTTATCCTGCCCTCAATATTAGTAGTGGGCAAATGATATCACATTGTACAAATATGTGATTTAAATTTTTTTTAATTTATTTTTTTTAATCTTTTTTACTGGAAAGGTTGAACATTCACCAGTCATTCAATTCCTTAAACTATTGACCTGTTGGTGAAGGTCAAGGTCTTGGAGGTAAAGTTCTGAGCAACATGGAGGGAACTTCCTGCTACAGATCTGCCCTGAAGCCAAAGTAAGGAGGGACAAACCGAGTTTATGAGCAGGCTCTCAATTCTGCAGGTTTCCAGAAGAGGAACTTGAACCAGTCTCTAAGTCCAGTTCTCTACTTTGTTGGTTGTGTCTCACTTATCTTGAATTACCTTTCACCATTGGTGAGACACACGCTAGTGCAGAAGGTCTGGGCTTGACGTGGGCACAGGCTAGTTCCCACTTCACAAGCGGACTATGGGTCAGTGCTCCCTGGGGGTGAGGAGTGAGAGGAAGGACGAAGACGAAGACACTTCCCACACGGCCACCGCACAGGAGCAGGAAAACATGTATGGGTGGGAGGGGAGGAGTTTTGCGGGAAGGGCTCTCCTCTTTTGTTTTGGTTGGGAATTATACATTACATCATTTTAACGTTGAAAATATCATACACAATGAGAATGGAATTGAGACTCTGGGAAGAGTTCCAAGACTCCCTTTGTGAGACCTAAGCAATACATCATTACAGACCATCCTAAAGAAACAGGTAGGAGTGAGCTCCAAATGCAGCGGGCTCTTTTGCTGTGCAAATATACTAAAAGCTGGACGCCTGCACTGAAAGGAAACGGGAACTCCCTGGGTGGTCCCAAAGGGAAGACGGGGCCTGCCAGAGCCCGCCAGTGGAGCGGGACGGTCTGCTGGTGAGACGGAGCCAAGGTACTCTCTGACAGCGGAAGGCTGGAAAAGGAACCCTGCACGAGTCAGTCTTGACGGCACGGATGGGGCGTGGGGGCAGGGAATGAGACCAGTCCTCCCAGCGGGATGAAGAACACTGTACCAGTTGCAACCGTGAGCATGGGAAGTAAGCCGGGCTGCTGCTCTTTCATGACGCCCCCTGCTTTGGGCCCCAAGGCCAGTGGTGCTCCAGAACCCATCGCCGTCCCTGCCCCCAGGAATCTCCATCAGGTCTTCAATTCACTGCACCACACAGGAATCCACACGCAAATGCAGCTTGAAGACAAGCCCCGCAGACTCTCTTCTAAGCAGATGGCTGCTCTGAGCCTGTCCTAAATAGCAATCCCAGAACTGCTACCATGACCAGCCCACCGTGCAGGGTCAGCAGCTGACTCTATGTTATCAGCAGGCTGCTCAGGCCCCCGAACTCCCCGGGAGGACGCCGGCTCCATGAGGGAAGGGGCTCCCCCTTGCTTTCTCCACTGCTGCGTGCTCAGGGCTCAGAGGCGAGCCTTCACCCTGAAGGAACTCTGTGCACATCTGCCAAATGAATGCACACCCTTGCTCTTCACCTACTGGTGGACAAGTCTCTGTCACTACAAGTCGGCTAAGTTGATAGTGACAGATGGGGCTGATCCTGTCCTGAGAGGCCCCGGATTGTTCTGGGACCTAGTGGAGATGGGCAGAGCTGGGTTCTAACCAGTGATGAAGCAATTATGGAAAACGCAAGTATTTCAAAACGAGAAGACATTATGGTCTATGATTTTCACCCAGACCAGTTGGGATTCTAGACTGCACGATTCTGGGTTCAGGGTAAGGGGCACCCACTTCAGCCACCCACAGGTGTCGCGTCAGGCCCTGGCCCCAAGGTCCCAGTTGGTCCTGGCAGAGGCCAACCCAGCTTCCCAGGGAAACACCCGCAGGCCACCCTCAGGTGCTGCTACTTAGACTGTTAGTTTTACAGTCATTCTGGTTGCCCTTCTGAGGAAAGACTGGCCCGTAGGTAAAATTTTCCCCCAGAGGCCAGTGCTCGTTTTCAGCTACCTTTCCTTTGGTAGCATGGAGTAAACACAGTCATTATACTGTCTATGCCATGTGTGTGACTCTCCTCTTCCCAGCTAGACTGAGGATTAAAAGCACTGTTTCTCCCCCTAGCCCTCCATCAGTGTGATCCCGGACTGGCTGACTTTTCACTAAACTATTTGGTAGAAAGCCCACCCCATTCTCATGCCTGGAGCCACTCCTGGCACTTCAAGCCCAGTGCCTTAAAACAGGGCCCTGCTGAGGCGGGAGTATCTATAGTTTGGCAGGTTCCCAGGCACGATCAGGGAAAACTGTAACCAAAACTCAGTGCCACAAAGCCTCGCCAGTCATCGGGAAGCACAGGGGCCGTGTCTGACCCTGGCAACTCTCAGATAAGTCAACGGAAGTGACACACAATTCATGAACCGCCTTATAAACACGGAGGTGGGGAGTCCAGGCCATCTCTAGGTCATCGGTGTGGGTGACAGCTAGTGACAAGGTCAGTTACAGCTGAACAACCTCGGAGGGAAACACACGGCAACCCTTTCAAGCCCTTTGGTCACACCAAGTGTTCTGGCAGTCCTCCCTGAGCAGAGACAGCCAAAGGAACAGCAAGAACTCCGCGTCCTCCTATTTCCCATTCATTTTCACGGCCCTATTGAGTCACAGATAGTCGGGAAGCCGGGAAGCCTCCAAGGACAGAAGCAAAGGTCCTAAATCAGCTTCCCAGAAATCCAGAGCCCAGAGACGGCCTATGTGCATTCTGTCCCCAGCTGGAACATGATTAATAAGTTGGGAACATGCCCAACTGGGAAACACCATGTTCTGGCTCATTTTCTATTTTGATCTGAGCCAAAGGCAAACTATACCAAATGACCCATAAGCAGACCAAAGGGTGTTTATGGCACTCACTGCTCAGGGAAAGGAGGAAACCTAGTTCCAAACAGGTAAGAGGAAATGGCCTTTCCTTAGGTATTTTATAAAAGGCCACAAAACTGTATGTTGTGAAAAACTGCCTTTATTCTTGCCTGATGACACTCTCCTCAGCTGTGCACACTGCAGAGAGAGGATACTTCTATTTGTGCGATATTAGAAATGGTGTAGATTATTAAACTGGACGACCTGGTTAAGAATCCACAGACTGACTCTTGCTTGCTGTGTGATCTGGGGCAAGTTCTTTAACCTCTCTGGACCTCACTTTCCAGATCTTTAAAATGAGGATAATAGTATCTATACCCCCGTGGACTGTTTTGAGTATTAAATGAGATATTTCATTCAACAGCTATTTATGGAAATACCGAATTGTACACTTGTCTAGACACTGGTAGTGAATATAAGCACCCAGAATATGCTAGGGTCTCGGTGAGTAGTACCTGCTGCTGCTACTTCATCTTTCACCCACCCCTTCTGCAAAGCTGGTGCAGTTAGGCTCCAAGAATCGACCAGCTATGTAACGTGTTAACAGAGGGCTCTTCCCCTTGCCCGGGATGTCGCTGTGATTTACAGCATCGCGGGTAAAGCTGTACCAGGGGCCAAGTGGCCCAGCTGCCGCTGCCAGATGCTCCCTGAACACCGGGAAAGGGAAAGAGGGCTGGAGGGCCGTTGGGTGTGCAGGGCTGACTGCACCTCCCACCCCCACCTGAACGAAGTCAGTGGGGGGTCCCTATTGGGAGGCATTTCTGCCAACAGGTCTGTGACAGAAGGACACAGGAGGTGCTTATCTGGAAAAAAAAAAATCCAAGGCAGGGGACCTTCCTCAAGACAAGGGGGCTATTAGCTAAGTCAAGATGAGAACTCAAAGCTCTCCTCTTGAAGGCTACAGTGTAGTCACCTCCTGATGAGATTCTGAAAGATGCATTCCAGGGCCACACGACCATCCTGCTGCCTATCTCTTCTGTCTGTGTCTCTCTCTCACATGTACACCCCTTTGCTAATATTTAATATGACGATGGAGACAATAACCCAGAGAAAAGACTGTTCCCCTGCACCCACGCTGCCAGGCGATTTTTAGACGTATTTTAAGTGTGATTTAAGTGCACCAACATCAGTTTGCACCGGTTGTGTAAGCTGACAGCACTTAGGTCACAAGATTCCTAGCCGCCCTGCCCTTCAAAGGCTGGATTTCTGCTTTGTTGCCCGACACTGAGCGGCAGCTTCTTAGGGAAAGCGATGCCCCTGCCAGGAACCCCAGGCGCACTGCTTCGCGGACGACCCCTGCAGGTGACACCCGAGGACACCCCGTCAGTAGGGAGGTGAGAGCACTGGGTTTCTGTCCCTGTAAAAGGAGGTTTTGTGTAATCTGTCCCCCGCCCCTCCCAGGGCAGCAGCTCACAAATGCAAGCAAGTTCTCTCCCGAAAACGGGCTCGTGGATCCGACGCGGCCGGGGTCGTGCCGACCAGAGGCAGCTCTTGGGCACCAAGCACAGTGTCTCTTATGTTTTCCAAATGGAAACCTTTGCTCTAACAAACTGGGTCTCTGAACAAAGGCTAAAGCATCTGACCCCTGTTTACTCTGCCACTCCCCCTCCTGCTGCTGCTGCCTCTTTGTTCGTCCTGGTCTCGGCCCTCAGCACTAAGCCAGGGCTCCAGGAGAGCCAAGGAGAGCCCCTGGGAGCTGGGGGTGGGGAGACCCGGATCCTAGGCCATAAATGCCAGCAGGCTCGGCTGCCGGCACAACAGTCACTGATTAAGATGAAAGGCGTGTGAAGTGAATTTAACCTGAAAGAGTGGGGAAGGTGGCCTACGCCAGGCCGGCAGCCCAGACCCTGGGCCCTGCTCGTTTCATAAGCCCTCACTCCTCCCAGCCTCATGGACAAAGAAACAGAAACACATTGCAGAAACTGACAAACAGAACAAAGAAGAAAAAGATCATCCCCAATTCCACTACCTTCATAACAGTCCCTGATAGTCTACTGGCATCATGTCCTTTCAGGCTTTTTTTGGAGGAGGGGCCAGGTTTGCCACATTGCTGTCCTGGGTGAAACCTGATATGGATTCATGCCCCTAATCATCATAAATTCTGTACTATTTCCTGGCTTCCCATCTCCGAGTTCCACCATTTACTCTGTTAGATTTAGGGCAAGTAACTTAACTTCTCCTTCACTTTATCACTCGGCAAAATAAAGATAATAATTGTACCCATCTTCTACGGCTGATGTAAGAATTACATGCAATAAATATTACACGTTAGATGCTTCCAACAGTAACACACAATGATCTAACTACTTAATATTCAATTATTTCTCTACTGGCTGAAAATCTTCATCAAATAGTACATTGTTTAAGTAGACTCCTATTGCTGAAGGCTGAAGTTGTTTCCAATATTTTCCTCTTATAAATAATGCATTGAAAATTAAACATCTTTATGCGTAACATTTATTCTTTACGTTGTTTTCTTTGGCTAGATTATCAGGAATAAAATCAACAGATCCAAGAGTATATGCATTCTTATAAGTCTTGATCCAGATTATCAAATTATTCACAAACTATTAGGATTTACAATGCTTTCAGAAATTTATGAGGATGCCAGTGGAATGATATACATGCAAGTAACAAGCATTATTATGAAAAAATCAGGGGCAATAATTCATGGGCTCATAATTCTATGCAGCAAACGACAAATTATCTAATATTTGAAATTTGCTTATCTTTTTGTTCTGGCCAAGAACAAAAGGAGTTCCAAAATTCCTACTTTGTGGGTGTTTACTGTCACCTCCACGTGGGGTCTGTGCTGGCACCTGGGAAGCCCTAGGACATTTTTTTGGTGTGGGGAAGGAGGCGGTCATCACGACACCGAGTTGCCGCGCGTGTAGCAACAGTGCGTCTGCATTCTCGCCTTTGGTCCTCACAGCAATCCTGCTTTCATCTCAACCATGAGAACTTTAAGGCTCAAAGGAATTTTAAGGTAGTTGCAAGCCATTCAGACAGAGGAAGACAGAGCTGGAAGAACTTAGGTCTTCCGTTTCCAAGGGCAGAGCTGTTTCCGTATCAGCAGGTTGGAGGTGAGTCAGGGCAGACAGGAGGGGCTTTAAGCAGATGCTGAACCAACAACCCCAGTGTTGTATAAGACACCAAGTGGACGGAGCCGGGCTCCAGAGTCAGCCTGACCCAGAGATGAACCTCGTCTCCAGCACTCCCAGCCTAAGGGATCCTCAGCAAGTTGCTCCCTTTCTCCTGGGCCTCAGAGACACTCATTCTACAGGGCTGGACGGCAAGAGGGCTGCTGTCTGTGCCAGCGTCTTCTCAGTGAAGTGACACGTTGCAGACGCTGGCGGGTGCTTCCACGCCTCACCTGGGCTCCCTTCTAAACTCGGTGTTACGGTTCAGCACAACGCACTGATTAGCAGCTCACTTTAGAGGCCAGGGCCTGCCAAACCCAGTAGCTGAAAAGTAGTCATTTACCTGCTTTAATTTCTCATGGTAACTAACATTTTCTGTTCTTTATGGTTAGTTTTTCAGTAGCAAATGGGGATAGTGACTGAGGATTTCTGACAGATGGACAGATGCAGAGAGCAAATGCTATGCATATGTGGAGTCTGATACCTTGCAAATCCGAGAGAAGCCTTAAACTACACAGCAAAATGGAAACTGTATATCTCTATCTCAGCATGAGAAAAATGCACTTGATTCTTTTACGTTGGTTCTTACCACTTTATCATCTAGACTTAGGGCAAGGGAAAATTCCCATCATCCTTTGCTTTGGAGACATCTACTGTAACACACACATTTTAAACCCCAAAGTCAGTTCCTCTCTCTCTGGTGCAGAAATAAAAATCACCTTGCGGTAACGACTGCCACCTTGTGGCCATATATGAAACCGTCACTAGGAAAAACAGATGGCCCATGTTAAAGTAAAGGCTTGACCGGCTGAACACTGTGGAAATAACATGTGGACACTAATATTTGGGGATACTGTATAGTTTATATTTTCCTGGAAAATTTTGCATTGTATATTCTATATTTATTGGTCTCCCAATCTGTTCCAGGTTAAGTTCTTTTCTACTACAACACCCTCTAATTGTTGGTAAGATCTCAGACTGCTTCTATAGAATCACGGGGATTTCCTTCGGTAGGTAAAAGTCCCCTGGAGTTGGGTAGGTGACACTTCTTTATTTGTTCATTAGAGTAACTTGAAGCAGCCACTGCACAACCATGTCAGTCAACTGTTAATATCATCTAACCCAATGTCATAGAAAACCATCTGCACTTCGGTGCAGCCCTGGAAAGACGACCTGAGTATAGCCCTGTCCGGCTCACGGAATGAGGAGGAGGTGCGCCTGAAGCTCAGGCGGGTGGCCAGTACCACCCACCAGTCTTGCCTTCTTCACAAGGCTGTTCTCAAGCCCAGAGCTGTCACCCCACTCTTCTCTGGGAAAACAGCTGGATGAGGGCTGATGAAGGGCTTTAGGTGGACAGAGCACAGAGCATGGGAAACAGTGTTTTGGGGATACTCTGGGTAGCAGTGGAGAATGCGCAGAACCGGAGCTCTGAAGGAACCATGGACCCGGAGATGGGAAGCAAGAATCAGGGGCAAGGTGGTAGGGGCGGCAGGGACTCCAGGATTCCAGGGCTCCTGGAGCCACCGAGGACTCTGATGAGGGCGTGGCCTCAAAGAGCCTAGACCATGAGGGGCGGGAAGGAGTGCAGAGGAAACCGAAGCCCAAGAAGCTCTTACTTGAACCCCAGCTCCTCCCAACATACTCAGACAGCATGGGAGTGCACGCCGTGCATCCCCTTTCACACACCCTCCTGTCTCCGGCTTCCAGTGTTCCCTGCTCCATCCATTCTCTAAGCTGTACATGAGTCTTTGCCAACACAAGGGACCCTTAAACATATGTGAATGCTCAGCCTCACTCACTGTCAGAGAAATGCCGATTAGAACTCCAAAGACACCTTTTTAAAAATCTCTCCAACCATCAAAATGATAGGTAGCATGCCATGACAGGAGGGTGGGGAAAATAAGCCTTCTCACACACGGTTTGGGAGTATGAATTTAGAAATACAGCCAGCAAGTGGTAAGAGCTTGGGCTCAGCAGTCAGACTTAAAACGTCTGCCACTTGGAAGCTAAATTTCTTCCTGCCTCAGTTTGTTCATCTGTAAAATGGGAGTGATGTTAACAGAATTTACTTCATGGGATTACTGTAAGGATTACTGAGATGATACACATAAAGCACTTAGAACAGTGCCTGGTATTTAAATGATAAAGTGTTAGTTATCTTTAACCACGATGGGGAGAGAGGGCCAACTAGATAAAATTATAAATGCATCTACTTCTGACCAAGCAATATCACTTCTAGTAGTGTATCATATAGAAATCATAGCACAAGTACCTAAAGATAAAAGTACAAAGAGACTCACTGCAACTTTGAAATAAAAGTCTAAGTACAGCCTAAATACATAGCAATAGGAAACAAGTTAAATAAATTGCATCATGTTCTTAAAATGGAATAGTATGTAGCCATTAAAAATGAAGCAGGGCTTCCCTGGTGGCGCAGTGGTTGAGAATCTGCCTGCCAATGCAGGGGACACGGGTTCGAGCCCTGGTCTGGGAAGATCCCACATGCCACGGAGCAACTGGGCCCGTGAGCCACAATTACTGAGCCTGCGCATCTGGAGCCTGTGCTCCGCAACAAGAGAGGCCGCGATGGTGAGAGGCCCGCGCACCGCGATGAAGAGTGGTCCCCACTTGCCACAACTAGAGAAAGCCCTCGCATAGAAACGAAGACCCAACACAGTCATAAATAAATAAATAAATAAAAAGAACGTGAATTTCTAAAAAAAAAAAAAAAATGAGGCAGCCAGGTATGTACAAATATGAGACAATCTCAAGATACATTATTACATTTTTTAAAAAAAATAAGGAGACTGGGGATGCAATGTACAATATGGTGACTACAGTTAATAACATAGTATTGCATATATGAAAGTTGCTAAGAAAGTAGCTCTTAAAGGTTCTCACCACAAGAAAAAATTCTGTAACTGTGTGATGATGGATGTTAGCTAGACTAATTGTGGTGATCATTTTACCACATATACAAATATCAAATCATTATTTTGTACGCTCAAAACTAATATAATGTTACATGTCAATTATACCTCAATTTTTTTAAATGTGTAAATTTTGCGAGATGCATTACAGAGATTTACTTCCTTAATAAAACCATTTTGGATTTCTTTTTCCTTAAAAAAAGGATACAGAATGGTGGACAAATATATACTACCATTTGTGCTTTTTAGAAAAATAAATATGGATGCATATATGTGGTGTGTGTGTATACTTTTGTGTGCAAAAAAATTCTCTGAAAGGCTACACTTGAAGCTAGTAATAACTGTTCCTTTCAAAGAGAGGGTATGGATACTTGGAGGATGCTTATACTACCTATTGCCAAAAAAAAAATAAAATAAAATGGTTTTTAACAGTTAAAAAATGCAATCTGATATGTCATTCCTCTGCTTAAATGTCTTGCATTTGTTCTTAGCACTAAAACTCTAGCTCCTTTAACAGCGCCTACAGCGGCCTGGGCTACTTCTGCAGCCTTAGTTCTCACCAGGCCCCTCCTCAACCTCACATTTTATGCTCATGAGCTTTATTCACACCTCCTGTTCCCATTTACTAGTAGATCCATGCCTGAGCTGTTTAACCTTTATTCCATATTCACTTTCATTCTCTTTGCCTGACTAATTCTGACTGGCCCTTCTGGTTCTGGCATAGCTGTTACTTTCCCTAGAAATGCATCGCAGCATCACTGGACCAGATGGGATGCCCCCATCCTGCTCCCATCACACCCTTTACATCCCCGATGGTAGCAGAGACAAGGGACAAGTCCTGAATTCTCTTTCAGAATGCCTTTGACAGCAAGAAGATTAAGAAATATCTGTGCCAGACCCTCTTGGTGCCTTCACAGGAGCCCTCTTCCCTCTCCACTGACAACCGGAGCCCTCTTCCCTCTCCACTGACAACAGAAGTCCAGTTCTGAGCCCAATGCTAAATGGGCTATAGAGTGTCCTGCCCCAGGGGATAAGTCAAGGTTGATGCGAGCCAATCATGATAAAGCAGCTTATCTTGACTAGATATTTTCTCTTCCAGCCTCCTTTGCAGCTCAGGGTGAGCCTGTAACTCAGGTCTAGGAAAGATTTTTCTCTCCTTGATAAAAGGAGAGTGGTCCATGAAGCCCTTCTGCCTCTGTCCCCCGAGCTTCCTGCTTTGGATGCTGTCATATGAGGTGTGATGTTTAGGGCTGTGGCAAATACCTTGAGACCCATGGGGAAGAGATGTCTGATGTCACTGATCAACTAATCTAACCCTAACATTGCTACTGTCAGACTTCCCAAGAAAAAAGTCTGTACTAATGAACTAAACTCATCCTTTCTGTCTATTGTGTAAACCACTGTCAGTCACATATTCTGTTAACTGCAGCCAAAAGCATTCCTAATTGCACAACATGATGGGATAGACAGAATCCCACAATCAGTCCATAGAATCAAGCAGAGGGTCCTTGACTGAGGCCAGAAGCAATATCTTGGGACATTACAAATCAAGGTGCTCCCTTTGGGCCTATCCTGGTCTGAACTCTTCTCCCCGGGTCAGAACCAGTTCAGCATTTAGCAACAGAGCTGAGGTTAAAGTCACCAAAATAAGCAGCCCATGACATTTACTGTATTCTTAGACTTCTGTAACCTTCACTCTGCTAGAGAAGACTTACGTATGAAGACGTTTTCAATCTTAGGACACACAACCCTCAAAGTGATCCTTCTCCAGGACAGCATGAAAGGAAGGAAGCAGTTAGCTCATTGGTTCTGGTCATCAGAAGTCACTGGATACTTCAAATGACCCTACCTTAGGAGTCCATCCCCCAAAAGTTTCTAATACTCTACTTTATGAAACCTTCAACATCTGTGATCTCAGCTT
The DNA here is from genome assembly GCF_965194825.1 of Balaenoptera physalus. NCBI lineage: Eukaryota > Metazoa > Chordata > Mammalia > Artiodactyla > Balaenopteridae > Balaenoptera > Balaenoptera physalus. Next base: position 40,154,164 of record NC_138883.1, read on the forward strand.
TTGAAGAAAGGAGGCCACTGAGGCAGTGAATGTGGGTCATACTTACGGGTGTCTGAAAGCAGCAAAACAACTGAGTGAGGAAGGGGTGATTGCGGGCCAAAGACAGGATCCTTTTCTCTGTCATGGTGCACTCCACGTCATCATCTTGCAGGATCACGTCCTTCTTTAGCACCTTCACGGCATAGAGGTCTCCTGTTTCTTTTATTCTTGCAAGCATCACCTATGGCAAAGCAGGAGGAGGGAGCGTGAGAACTCGTGCAGCTCTTAGGGTGTGGCCTCGTCTGGGGCAGAAGGCAGATGGCACGTGGGAAATGGCCATGTGTATACATACATGCACAGGCAAACAACATACATGGAGCAGGCATCCTTTAACCACCCAAACACTTGGAGCCAAGACTCACCTTCCCAAAGCTGCCCTTCCCCAGTACTCGGATGAACTCAAAGTTGTTGATCCCAAGTCGGTTGGAAGAATTAACCCCAATGCCATTTCCTTCTTTGATGCTCTCCTTTCCTTGTCGTCTTAGGGTTGATCTGGAAACAAGATTCTGCAAAGAAGAGTAGGAATACATCGACTCAGAAATCACAGTGCAGCATGAAGCATTTATGGATGAAGAAGACCTTACTTGCAGCTTCAACCCTCAATACAGCACATGGGGAAAGATCAATACAGCTTGACATGTGAGATCAGGTTCTGCCACTCAAAACTGCTTCAGCACCAACTCCTGATCTGTGCTTACTGTATTTGGGTCAGAATCATTTAAAATATATCTAAGCCACCGAGTTTCAGTTTGTGCTCAAATGGGAGTATATAGAAAATGTCTCAGTCTGGTCCACCTGATTTCTTGCGGTGGCTTTCTACAGGGTGGGCAAAGTTCCAAGAGCGCCACCTGGTGTCCATGTCCTGCAAATAGCAGCTTTCACAACTGCTCAGAGAATTGAGCGCCACTCCACACCAAGAATGAATGAAGCAACATTTTCATATACAATATTTTAAATTATAAAAGAGAAACAAAAGTTAATGTAAATATATGAAGGGTAAGATTGACAATACCTATAATCTCATCAGCCCTCCTCAAAAAACAAAAAATAGAAACATACATATACACACATCTATCTTTACACTTAATTTAAAAAAATACAATAAAATTGTTGTTTCATAACACAAGTTTTAATTTAACATTTTTCCATGCATATTATCCATATCTCTAAATGTCCTTCAAGAACATGAGTTTCAAAAAGCTGTCCAATATTCCATTTTATGGATATATCACAATTGATTCACTAATTCCCGGTATTGGAAATACAGATTATCTCCCATTTTTCACTAGTATAGATAACACACAGTGACCATACTTGCATGCAAATCTTCAAATCAGGGTGATTAGGAGTCTAGGCTCTCAAGCAGGTTGCCTGGGTTCAAATCACAGCTCTACAACCTAACCCTGTGACTGTGGACAAGTCACCTACCTCTCTGTGCCTCAGTTTCCTCTTCTAACAAAGGGGATGTTATAGTACCTGCAACATGGGTTGTTATGAGGAGTAAATGAATAACTGCACTTAAAGCACTTAGACCAGTGCCTGGCACATTCCATAAACCTAAGCTGTGTTGTCATCTTTATCAACACGATCATCCTCACCGTCATCGTCTATTTTCTTAAGATAACTTTCTGGAAAGGGAATTCTTTGGGCCAGTGTGTTAATTTTGAAGACTTTTGATACATGGTCAACTTGCCCTCCAGAAAGGTTAACCACCAACCCAATGAGAGCTCCCGGTTCACCACATAGAACCAGAAGTAGATGTGGCCTCTTCGGGGAGTTTTCTAGCCCCATCCCACTAGTACAAGACTCATCCCAGGGAGGGTGCTACCTAAAGACAAGGTGACGTGCAGATGTCTACCTTGGGATATTTATAAGACAAGCTACCACCAGATGAGAGACAAAAAGTCTGACATCCTGGAGCATTTGACCTATTTAGCTAAAAAAAAAAAGCTTATCTGAGGCAACTTCTAAGCAATGTTTGTAATAAACAGCTGGACAATACCCTGAAACTGCAAGGATTTTTCTTACTCAACCCAGTGAAACAGTGATTGAAGATATAAAATGGATCACCTTTAAATACCGATTATTTTAATAGTTTCTCCTCTAGATTTCTGATCATAAATTTCTCAAAGATGGAAAAATTTTACCAGCTTGAATCTCACTTCCTCCACTTAAATACTTCCGCTGCCAGAAAACTCTAAATCCAGTGTTTCTCAATCATTTTTGGTTGTTTGTTTAACCCATTCTTCTCTTTTGATAGACTAAAGATGTCTCTCTTTAATGCTGTACTGTCAGCTAACAGGGAATTTGGGTTTTCTCACTATTAAGTATCAGAACATGAAAGATACTTGGTTCAAGTGACAAGTGGCGTCGCCCATTCCTAGAGGTTGCGCCACATGGCTCAGCTTATTTCCATGGTATTTCAGAAGCCCTGGGCCAGGCCAAAATCCCTAACCTACACTCTTCAGGGACAGCTGTCCCATGCACTGGAAATCCCCCTCACGGTATAGCACCCTGCCTGTCTGTCCACAAGAAAGACACACAGACTTGAAGGACTTTGCCAACGCCTTCCTGAAATCAAGAAATGCAATGTCAATCCAAGCCCCTGCTTTACCAGGCGGGGCCCTGCGGTGAAAAGGAAATGGGGTGGTTAGTGATGACATTGTTTGGATAACCAAGAACCTGACAGTGATTGCACTTCCCTTCCTAAGTGCCCAGAGACATTTGACAGTTAAGTCTAGAATTTTCCTGAACCCGGCATCAAGCTACACATTTCAGAAGCCTCAGCCATAACCATGGCTCTTTCCCAATTCTCAGCAGACCACAGCCAGGAAGGTGGCAATAGGATGTGGGCCTGGGATGTGTCTGAAGCGCTAATGGACAACAGCAGGTGGGGGAGGGTCACTCAGGGCGGTGGCAGGACAAAACACCTGCACGGCGACTGACATGCTCCACCCACTCCCGAGAGCCGAGAGGAAGGAACTCCTGTCTGTGGCTGGACTTGAGATAAATTCACGATCCATAAACAAATACTACGCAACTGCTGGATTCCAGGCCTGTGGAGAACATCAGCTCTTTAAGTTCAACCCCTTCAGAGAGAAGGAAGCAAAGGCCCATAGTTACTGGTCAACTGCACTGCCGGGGGCCCCGACAAGAGCAGAACCGAGGACCCTGGATTCCAGGCTTTTCACCAGACCACAATGACAGGAAGCTATTTTTTTAAAAAAAAAATCCCTTTTCTGCTTCTTGCTATATCTGCACGCTCATTATTTCTTGTTATATAATTGTATATAGAACCTTATTTGTGGAACAAAATGCTCTTTAAAAATGCAATAAATCTGTTTATTGTATTTGCCGAGACTAGGAACTTTGATTATGCCACACACAATACTAGGGCTCGCCACATCTGAACAACTTCTAAGTTACAAAATATGAAAAGAGCAAAGTCTCACCGAGGTGGGAGAAATACTTCCGGGTTGGAGGCCCATTCCTGCCAGAGTCTTGGCCAGCTCCGCCGCATTCACTCCGCAGTTTGGGGCCACGTTCGCCTGACATCGAATGTGTACATTCATTTTACATACTGGATGGAAGAGGAAAAGGGAATCCACATTCAGAAAGGAGCCACGTCAACATGTGCTGTGAAAGAGAGCTGTGATAACCTGAAAGACCGTGACTGAGGAATTGCACAGGCTGAATAATGATATCTTCTCATCAAATTCAACTGACACCCACAACGATCCCTGAGTGTAAGTAAATCCCTGATTTTCTCTATTTCTGTTTTGTGCAGAAGCAGTAAGCCTGGCATACGGAAGAATAATACATTTCAAATTTCTTTTTGTTTTCACTATGACTTGATGCAAGACATTCACCTAAATCATATTTTAAAAGTCATCACTGATTTCCCAGCATGATTCAATACAGAGATCAAAACATTCATCACGGCAACGGCTCACTCGATTAAATAACAAGGAAACGTGCCAACCGACTTTATGCCATTCCTTGTAACTCTCACTAAAAGGTAGCAATCTAACAGCCACATGTAGATGGCTGTTCAGACAGGATGGAACTGGTGTTTCTGAGAGGAAAGCCTCTAAGTAAAGCTTTCTTTCTGAGCACTGTCTTTGGGTGGCCCTCACAGCACAGAACGTGGCATCCTGTGCAGCAGCTGTATTTCTCAGTGCTTGCAGCCTGTGGCTTCATGGGTGACAAAAAGCAACGTTTTTAAAGGTCAAGGCAAGTGGCAGTTGGAAGAGGAGAGCAAAGCAAGCTAAGCTCCTGGTGCACAGGAAGCTGACTTGGGGTGATGAAAGACCTGAGGTTTAATCAGCACAGAGCTCTGACACGGTTTCTTGACACGGGCCCTGCTGATCAGAGGCAGGGATAAAGCAGCGTAAGATGCGTTGAGGTGTGTCAGCCCATCTTTGGAAGCATACGCAGAGCCAGGTTTCGTGGTGCCTGAAGTTATGCAATTTAGGGTTGCCTTCTTTAAGAAAAAGAGCACTTCATCAAGTAGAGAACTTGGAAGGTACCTTGCAAGGGAGGAGCTCCAAGGCTTAAGCTTCATTAGATTCCTAGGAAATCCACCTCTCTCAGCAAGGCTGGTACGGAGACATACAAGCCTGCGGTGGCCTTTCTAAAGCTCCACGTGACAATAAAAGCAAAAATGATAGGAGCCGGAACACTGCAGGCGTGCTACCCTCAGCACCACCGGGGACAAGTGCAATGCAGATGAACCCCACCCATGGCTCTGCCTGTCAGCAACAACCATACGAAAGCAGAAAGGGGCTTTCACACTAGAAACCCACACCTGGGTGACACCATCCAGCTAATGATCAAGCAGTGCCTGAAACAAAGCTACATGTGAGCTGGCTGCTGTTTTGGTTGAAAAAGAATTATTTCATGAAACATCTATGAAATAAGAATAGTTAAATGGTGCTCTGGAGAAATAAAAGAATTTGCCTTTCTTAAAGACAAGTGACTAGCCCCTTTTTGTTAATAGAAGCAGGTCTGGTTAAGTCCAGGCAGCCAGTGGAAGTTGTCCAGTTGTACTGACATGAACTCTGCCTCCCCTGGTGACTCAGAATGTGTCTCAGGCTTCAGGCTGAAACTCACGTGTATTTCAGCAGAGGACAGTGCACCCCACGACAGCCAGATTGTTACAGCAACACTCAAGGAGAGATGACTCCAGGCCAAGAGCCCCTCAACTCCTAACAGGACAGGGACCAGCCCCCATATCCTTATCCTCTGCTGAGGCAAAAGCTCCAAACTCAGGCTCCACTGGACATTGTTGTTGAAGTGCGTGCCCTCACGTGGCCAAAGCTGAAGTGTCCTTCGTTCTATCTACTCTCTGATCTCTATCAAGCTCTTTGAGAAGACACAGGGCAGACTGAGTTATGCTTTTATCACTCAATTCCTGCTTATTTCTGGTGAGGTGATCAAACCAACTCTCCTGCTAGTTCTTACTCATAACTCAACCTTCTGTGCTGGCCACCTCACCTCCTACCACCTTCCATTTCTGACCAGATCCCATTTTATCCTCTTTCAAATACCTATGGAAATACACAATGACTAGCCTGTACTCAGTACTAAACAGAGGATAGCCAGCAGGCTAGCTAACTAGACGGGACATTTCATTTAGCAAGTGAGTAAACATTCCATGGTTAGGAAATCTGTGGATCACATGTAACTCTCTTTACGTGCCTGACAAGGGACACATACATATAGAGAGAGCCACTAAGATGTTCATTTACAAGGTATCTAAAACCATCTGTCCTAGGTCAGATTCTGAACTGCAGAATGCTGAAAGCTCGCAGCAAGGTGTTCTCATGAGAAAGTGGGTACCAAGCACCCCAGAATCTCACTTTTACACTGAAGTCCTTGTCGCATTATCCCCCAGAGCAGGGAGCCACAGTGATCACAGAACGTTGGCACCTTGTAGTTGTGGACGCTGAACTTGTGTGGGATGTTGATTCCGAACCTCTGCTCAGCAATCTGTAGCAGGGAAACAGGAGGACGAGAGCTGAAATTCCATACCCACACCTTTTGTGAAAACTGTAACAGGAGCCCACCAAATGCAAAGTGTTACTATGACACCTGAGATGTGTATACTATTACTGCCCAGCCACGATGAATTACCCAGGCCTTACCACGCAGACGAAGCACATTTCCTAGTGAACAAGACCGGACAGAAATGTGTGGTGTACATTAAACTGTCCACCATCTTGGGAGATTAATAGAAATTTAAATATTCATTTCACCTTTTATATTCAATTGGCCGTGTTTCTCTCCTGGCCAATTCCTCACACCCATGGCTATTTCCTAGAACCTTTTAACTTCAGGATTCAACAAGTCTTTTATAGGCAACATACACTTGCTATCACCACAAGTTCTTCCAGAAATTGTGTCATGAGGATGGGGTGACACCCAGAGGACAGGGAACCACAGAAGGAATTTGTTCCAAAGTGACATTCAACTGGTGATCTTATTCAGCCCTTCCAGCCTCTGCCTGTCTTTGTATTTTGATATCTGAGTGCAAAGATTCTGCTTTTATCTCACAGACGATCACTTCTCAGGATCAGGTGAAATCTCACATACTGTTTCCAGCAAATAGTTAAACTAGGCATATGCTCTATAATCTATATCACAGTTTGAAGCAATAACAACAGAGTCACACGTAACAAGTAGTGGGGCAATATTACTCCTCTTGAAACTTTTCTGGCCTCTTTCTCATAAAAGAAAGTACACATGCCTCTGTGTGTACTCTATAGCAATCCTGGGTGTATACCGTAAAAAACCATCAAGTTCCAGAGTCGGACTTTTCAATGCATCTGTAAATCCACTGCTAACTGTTGGTAATACTCCAACTGACTTCTACCTCCAGAATTTAGAATGTACGCCCACCTCAGCTGGATGCAATGCTAATGGCAAGAGTGATGTTCAAGCCTTTATGTATAGATACAGATCCTCCCTGAAATTCCTCGAGAGGCTGGAGGGGGCCAAAAGTCACTTTATTTAGGAAGTGCAATTTACAGTTAACAACATACTTACCATATCAATTCTATCTTGTAGTATTGATACTATTTTAGGTCTGAGGCTGGGAGAGAAGCTAGCTAGCAGAGGCTGGATTCTACATTCAAATCCCACTCATCTGATGCCAAACTCAGGGAACTTTCCATGTTTCCAAATCTCTCTTCAAATTAGGAGAACTGATCCCTAGAGCTTTTACCCAGCTGATCACTAATGGAGTCACCTCAAGGACAGGTCAAGCTATGCAAGTATAGAAATACAAATGCCATAATATAAAAAGGAGAGAAATTTCAATTCTGATACCACCATTGGCTTCAAGGAGTGTGGAAGGGAATTGGGAATGAGAGGGAGGAAGAAAAAGACAGAGGGAAGGAGGGAGAGAGAGAGAGAGAGAGAAAGAGAGACAGAGGCAGAGAGAGGGGGAGAGAGAGCGAGCAAGAGAGAATGTGCACGCATGAGCTCATGCAGGCACTTAATCAGCAAACTGCTATCTTACCTTTGAATCCACTTTGTTAATATTGTTTTGGCAGGTGCAGGCTGTAACAATTAGATGATGGCAGCGCTTGTGGACGACACAGGTGCACACTAGGAAATAAAATCCAGCGATTATACATTTATTGGAGGCACCAGGCCATTGTGGCTTGATTTAGATGGTGGGCCCACATGATGGCAGCCAGTGTTCCCATTCTTCCTATATTCCTTACCACCACCCTAACTCAGGCCTTTGCTCACGCTTGAACTGTTCATAATCAGGTCCGGAACTAATGTCATCCTTCCTGGCTTTACTCCTTCCTGCCCCAACATCCAGAGGAATCATCTCACAGTATATGATTCTGGTCACCTCAGGCCCATAATCTAAAGCATTCAGTCGTGTCTCACAGTCAAGCCAAACTAGAGGTGAAATTTCCCAGATAGGTTTCAGGCTCTCCCAAGCCCACCCCAGGCTCACCTGTCACCTTTCTTCTCTGGGGGCTCTTTGTTCCACTAAAAACTAGACTAGGTGCTCTTCCTGGAGCAAATCTTCACCCTCCCCAACACACTGTCCATGCCCCTCTCAATCCCTGGGGTATCTTCTTTTCCTATCACTTCACTAAACCTTAAATGTATAACAAGAAACGACTTTAAAAAATGTCTCTTTTATGAAAATATACTCCCCATGGCTCCCCTTCTAGACTGAAACTCTCTCCCTCCTCTAGTCTCCTACAACCTCTAGCTGGCCTCCCTCATTTCAGATCTTCCACATACAACCTCTAATGTCCTCAGGATTCCCAGCCAGCATGATGACTTGTACAAAGTAGGCATTCATTAAGTATTTGCAGAATGACCCAATCAATTGCTTGAATAGTTAGAACTTTCTAAATAACATTTTTTAAATTTTCATTCAGACAACTGATAGAGTGCAGAGTCCAGTTTCCATTAAAGGATGAACATGTGCAATGAAGCAATATGAAAATACACATCATTTTTAAGATCTTTCAAGACATATGGAAGTTTCTAGGATTAAATACATAAAGACAGATGACATGTCAGCAAGTAGCACTATAATCTAAAACAAATCTAGCTTTCATCAGATTGAATTCTCAGGAGAACCAAATTCAAAGTGCCCAGAGAACTGGTCTTTTTATATGAGGGAATCCTTCACATAGAAAAATCTTATATTCCAAGGCATTTGTTTTTTTCACAGTCAGCTTGGCTACAGGTTTATCAATTTTATTGATCTTTTTGGAGAATTATTGATAGCTTTTGGTTTTGTGGATTTTTAAAATTGTTTTCCTAATTTCAATTTCACTGCTTTCCACTCTATTTTTGTTATTTATTTTCTGCTGCTCACTTTAGGCTTAAATTTCTCTCCTTTTTAAGATGGAAACTTAGATTATTGATTTTAGACCTTTATTCTTTTCTAATATATGCATTTAATACTCTAAATTTTCCTCTGAGCACTGCTTTCACTGCCTCCCACAAATTTTGATAAATTGTATTTTCATTTGATTTAAAATATTTTTTATTTCCTCTTGAGTCTTCTTTGACCCATGTGCTATTTAGAATATTTAGCTTAATCTTCAAATATTTGGAGGTGTTTGAGCTATCTTTTTGTTATTGATTTCTAGTTTAATTCCACTGTGGTCTGAGAAGATACTTTTTATGATTTCTATTCTTTTATATTTGTTATGGTTTGTTTCAATGTCCCAGAATGTGGTCTATGTTGGTAAATGTTCCTAGTAAGCTTGAGAAGAATGTGTGTTCTGCTGCTCTTAGATGGAGAATTCTATAAATGTCAATTTGATCAAGTTGTGATAGTGCTGTTTAGGTCAACTATATTCTTACTGATTTTCTGCCTGCTGGATCTATCAATTGCTGAGATATTAAATACAATTAAATCCAACTATAATAGTGGATTTGTTTGTATCTCCTTGCAGTTCTATCAGTTTTTGCCTTAAGTATTTTGATGTCTTGTTATTAGGCGCATATACGCTAAAGATTTTTATGTCTTCTTGGAAAACTGACTCCTTTTATTATTACATAATGCACTTCCTTATCCTTTATAACTTTCCTTGTTCTGAAGTCTGCTTTAATCTGTTTGCTTTTGATTAGTTTTAGCATGATTGGTATATCCTTCCAACTAGGCATGTGGTTTTATATCCCTTTGCAAGATGTGAACAAATTAGTGTCCACATGTCTCCTGACCAGTGTTCTTTCCTGATCCTTTAACAGGTGGCCCACTGAAAATCAGCTCTTCAAATATCCTGGCACTACAGGCCATGGTAGAAGAAATAAACTAAAAAAACAACAGATATGTCACAAATCATGTATTTTTAAACTCAAAAAATATAATCTTGTTTACCAAGAGGTTCTCAAGTTATCTTTGTATGCATGAGATGGACAGAGCATACCCCTGTGCTGGAGAGGTCCAAGCCAAAAAGTGACATTGATTCTGACCTGTGAACTATGCTCTCATTTGGGGCTGAAATTAATAGCATAAGGTCAATTATTGTTGTCACATCAATTCAGTTTTTCCTAAATTTGAGAACTCAGTAGAATTGTTCATACATATTAAAGTCAAAATTACATCCAAATGTATGTCTTATTCCATTCTTCTAAGGGAAATAATGTTTTACTTCCCCTCCTTCAGAAGAGAAGGTGGGATTTCTTTATTTACTTAGTTTACCATAGGTCACCACTCTAGGATAGGTAGTACTATTTTACCAATGATCTGTAGGGTGTAAATTAAGATAATAGGTACCATACAGACAAACCATGAGATGACGCTCAAGTTAATGATGAGGGAGGCCCAAATAAAAGTCCAATCCAGCCTGGCTAAACCTCCAGATTAAGGAGTCTTCTTTTACTCTTTCCTTTTTTATTTCATTCCAATTCTTCTGGAACACTAATTGAGGTTATCTTAGAATTGTGAAAATCAAAATAAATTGAATGGATAATATCTTACAAGACCATTAACAGCCTAACTTTGAACATTCTCACATTTAACTAAATTCAGAAAATCAAAAAAGCAACTTGGATAATAGCTTCTATTTCCAATTCAAGTAAAGAGAAATCAGCATTGTGCTACTTCTCACCCCTATGGACAAGGGGATTGTAAAAAACCAAAAATTTATCTTCAAGACTCAAGGGTCCTGCTCACAAAATCGCATCACCTTTTAGTATGTTCATGATCCTGCAGAGACAAAACTTTAAACAACTAAACTTACATAGGTATCCTGGATTCAGGAATAAAAACAGCCCCTCTACTTTGTCTACAAAAAGACATGGCTAAAATTTAACCAAAACTAAAGGGTTATAATTCTATGGGGGTCTCATTTGACCTACAGAGAGTTATTTATCAAAATATTAATGGAATGTATCCTGTTTCCTCTTGGTATAATCACTTTTTAACACAGGAACAAGATTAAACATAGTTTTAAAATGTTTTCTTACCTTGGCATTGATAACCCTGTTTCCCAAATACACCCCTGTTCAAGACAATAGAGAAAAAAGAAACCATTAGTCAAATATTTCAGCAACAATGTTCCTATAATTACAGTACTTAAGGAAAACAAATTTCATCCTCTGGTCCTTTATAAAAAACACAATTTCAGAGAAGCAGCAGAGATAATGTTCTTTTTGAGCCCTTTTTTGTTACCACAAGACAAGGAGGAAACTGATGAGTTAGAATGCTCCGAATCACAAACAGGTGAGTTTGGCAATTCTCATTCTACCCACCACTGTGGTAATCCCCCAAGTCCTCAGTGAAAATAAACCCTCCTCTGTGTGTATGACTGAGCCTCTGCCTGAAGTGTCACTTTACTGCCTTATTGATCATTCTCTCTCACATACACATAAATACATGCAGAGGGTGAAGTAAACAGATGCAAATATACATATGGATGTAAACAGGTGAGTCCACTCCAGATGCCTGACCTGAGGCATCTTCCATCTTCCCTGTGCCCACATCACCCAGAGTCCACTGGGGAGCAGAAGTGCGGCCACAATATGCCCATCATGCCCACAGCTTCCATCTCTGTCTCTCCCTAATACAGTCTCTGGGTGATGGTGATATGATTCTCATTCTTATTAACAAAAACCACATTTTACTAAGCCAGTAGGATATGCCAGGCAATGAGCCAAGCAGCTGACGTGTACCATCTCATTTAATCCTCACAAAAGCCACCTGAGGTAGCACATATAATAGGATAGCCTAGAGCACAGATCCTGAAGCTGGATGGCCTGGATGTGATTTGAGGCAAGTTGTTTTAACTACTTTGAGTCACTGTTTCTTAATATATATAAAGGTATAATAATAACAGTACCTACTTTATAAGGTTATCATGAAGATAAAAAGTGTTGATAATGTAAAATACTTAGAACAGTGCCTGGCACTCTAAGTGCATATAAAAGTTTATTATGTAAATAAAATAAAATTATTGTCTCTGTTTTGCAAATGAGGAGACATTGATGGGTTATATAGCTTGTCTAGGTTCACACATCTAGTTGGTGATGAGATTGAATGCCAGAGTCCATGTGCTTAATCATAGATATATATATATATATGTATGTATATATATAAAACACATATACCAGTATTTTAAGTGTGTGTGCATGTGTGTGTGTGCGTGTGTGTGTGTGTTTCACAAGGCCAGTTAGGTGGGAGTTAAAGTTTCCTTGGTAGAAAAAAATTTGGTGAAATTATCAAGTAAGTTTCCATTAAGAACATTAGTTGAGATCACAGGTTGCCACCACAAATGCCTACAGGGGCAGGCAGGTCATGTAAAGGAGGGAAGCCAAATGGTGTGACATGAAATAAAACAGTAACAGACAGTTACCCTTCTGGTCAGGCAAATCCAGTGAGAGGTGGGTCTATGGCTAACTGGAGCATGCAAAGAAGAAAAATGGGCTCAAAGTTGCCAGAGATGCTAATTTTTTCATTAAAAAATAGAATAGGAACCTCCTCCTAAAGACTACAGTTTTAGGCTTCATACATATCGACAGCCAGTTTAGGGCCTTTGGTTTAGACAAGACTCTACTTTTTCTTTCTTTCATATTTTTTTTTTATTGTGTACAAATTTAATGTCTTATTTCTTTTTAAAATTTATTTTATTGAAGTATAGTTGATTTACAATGTTGTGTTAGTTTCTGGTGCACAGCAAAGTGATTCATTATATATATATATATATATATATATATATATATATATACATATATATGTTCTTTTTCAGATTCTTTTCCATTATACATTATTACAAGATATTGAAGATAGTTGCCTGTGTTACACAGTAGGTCCTTGTTGTTCATCTGTTTTATATACAGTAGTATGTATCTGTTAATCCCAAATCCCTAATTTATCCCTGCCCCCTCCTTCTGCCTTTGGTAAGCATAAATTTGTTTTCTATGTCTGTGAGTCTATTTCTGTTTTGTAAATAAGTTCCTTTGTATCATTTTTTTAGATTCCACATGATATCATATGATATTTGTGAGGGGATGGAAAAAGGTATTCCACGCAAATGGAAATCAAAAGAAAGCTGGAGCAGCAATACTTGTATCAGATAAAATAGACTTTAAGATAAACACTGTTTCAAGAGACAAAGAAGGACACTACATAATGATCAAGGGATCAATCCAAGAAGATATAACAAATGTAAATATATATGCACCCAACATAGGAGCACCTTAATACATAAGGCAAATATTAACAGATATAAAAGGAGATATCAACAGTAACACAATAATAGTAGGGGACTTTAACACCCCACTTACATCAATGGACAGATCATCCAGACAGAAAATCAATAAGGAAACACAGGCCTTAAATGACACATTAGACCAAATGATATTTATTGATATTTATAGAGCATAATTGATATTTACAGAGCATTTCACCCTAAAAGCAGCAGAATACACATTCTTTTCAAGTGCACATGGAACATTCTTCTTGATAGATCACATGCTAGGCCACAAAACAAGCCTCAGTAAATTTAAGAAAAGTGAAATATCAACCATATATTCCAACCACAGCACTATGAAATTAGAAGTCAACTACAAGAAAAAAAACTGCAAAAAACACAAACAGATGGAGGCTAAACAGTATGCTACTAAACAACCAACGGATCACTGAAGAGATCAAAGAGGAAATTAAAAAAATACCTAGAGACAAATGAAAATGAAAACAAGACAATCCAAAACCTATGGGACATGAGACTTCCCTGGTGGCACAGTGGTTGAGAATCCACCTGCCAATGCAGGGGACATGGGTTCAATCCCTGGTCCAGGAAGATCCCACATGCCATGGAGCAGCTAAGCCCGTGCGCCACAACTACTGAGCCTGTGCTCTAGAGTCCGCGAGCCACAACGACTGAGCCCAAGCCACAACTACTGAAGCCTGTGCGCCTAGAGCCCATGCTCCACAGCAAGAGGAGCCACCGCAATGAGAAGCCTGCGCACTGCAACGAAGAGTAGCCCCCGCTTGCCGCAACTAAAAGAAAGCCCGTGCACAGCAATGAAGACCCAACACAGCCAAAAATAAATAAATATTAAAAAAAAAAACACCTATGGGACACAGCCAAAGCAGTTCTAAGAAGGAAGTTTATAGTGATACAAGCTTACCTCAGAAAACAAGAAAAATCTCAATAAACAACCTAAACTTACACCTAAAACAACTAGAGAAAGAAGAACAAACAAAACCCAAAGTTAGTAGAAGGAAGGAAATCATAAAGATCAGAACAGAAATAAGTGAAATAGAGACTAAAAAAGCAATAGAAAAGATAAATGAAACTAAAAGCTGGTTCTTCAAAAAGATTAAAAAAAATTGATAAACCTTTAGGCAGACTCATCCAGGAAAAATAGACAGAGGGCCCAAATCAATAAAATCAGAAATGAAAAACGAGAAGTTACCACAGACACCACAGAAATACAAAGGATCATAAGAGACTACTACGAGCAACTATAACGCCAATAAAACGGACAACCTAGAAGAAATGGACAAATTCTTAGAAAGGTACAATCTCCCAAGATGGAACCAGGAAGAAATAGAAAATATGAACAGACCAATTACCAGCACTGAAACTGAATCAGTAATTTAAAAGCTCTCAACAAACAAAAGTTCAGGCTCAGATGGCTTCACAGGTGAATTCTACCAAACATTTAGACAAGAGTTAACACCTACCCTTCTGAAACTATTCCAAAAAATTGCAGAGAAAGGAAGACTTCAGAATTCATTCTGTGAGGCCACCATCACCCTGATACCAAAACTAGACAAAGATATCACAAAAAAAGAAAATTACAGGCCAATATCACTGATAAACATAGATGCAAAAATCCTCAATAAAATACTAGCAAACAGATTCCAATAGTACTTTAAAAGGATCATAGACAAGACCATATTCTTGATTAAAAAGGCCAGAAACACAAACTAAGCCTGCATTCTGACTGTTAAAAGGTATAAAATCTAAAGTAATCACAAAACCCCCCACAAAACACAAAGTAATTGATCAATACTCAGAAATGAATCTGAATCAAGTGTTTCTCCCTTAAACAAAATGACTAAAGTTTGCAACAAAAACAAAGATCTCCTTTTATGCTGCAGATATGAGAGTGTGTTTCTTCCTCCTGAGAAGGGTGTGTATGTGTATGTTTTGTGCATGAGAGGGTATTTCTTCCTTCTCTCTGCAAATAAATACGTTTAATGTTGCCTCTAATTGAAGATAACTATTACTTAAATTTATTTTACATTGTAGATTTGCCACTTGAGTAACATGTATAGTAAGATATTGCCCCAAATCATCTAGAATTTCTCAACTATTAATTATCTTGATTCTTAAATGCCAGGGATTATAGTATGTGATCACTGAAAGCTATTACCTTTGTCTACATACTATAAGGCTGAAGACTACTGTATGTTTAGTTTACTTCCAACAATTAATTCCATAAGTCATCATGTGATTCATGCCTTCTTAGAGAAATACTGTTGATATTTCTTTCCTCCTTAGGGATAGATCATTTATTAACTGATTAGCCTCTCTCTCTAATTAGTGCTTTTTAACCAGTTCATGATTCATTAGCACTTTTACCAAAATGATTGGCAAAAGAAATAACAAATAAAACTTAATCTGTAAATTGTGTAATTTTTTTGTTGGGGATTAAAATTTCTAGGTCAACATATTAGAGTAAGAGGAAAATAATCAGATTCTAAAACAATTCTTAATAATCATGCTTTCTCCTGAAATCACACACAACCAGAGGAAATCTCAGCTCTTGGGAGGAGAGAAGCCAGGGAACCTCTTACCAGATAAACTCCCTGCAGTGAGAGCAGTAGGTGGGCTGCCTCAGGTATGTGGCCATGAACTTATGTCCGTTGATCTGGTGGACTCGCCTTCGCATAGCCCTTTGGCGCTTCCTGGTAAAATGTTTGAAGATTCGGTCTCTCTGGAGAGTAGCTGTATATTAAAAGAAGGGAAAAAAGAATCATGTGTAATGAACCTACCTGCACCTAATGTATGAGAAAGTTTGATAGTTCAAATACTCCCCAAATTACTTTTTTCTTTCTTCAAGATGTAAAACACCCCAGAAAATCATCATGCTTTGTTAGACATATGTGAACCCTGGGATTCCCAATTGCCTAGTTATAACTGGCTATCTTGGGTCAGTCTCCCCCGGAACAGAGCGTGGGTCCCCCAGAGTTCCGATGCTCCAGTATGTGACAGCAGCATGGTCTTGCCGTCCCTGTCCAGCTGTCTGGGACCTCAGGTTCACCGACTGGCTGCAGTGACCGGCTGGCAAACAGGGCTCCTCATTACACCCCTTTCATTCTGCTGTCCTCACAAACTTAGTGAGGGAACTGCCCCCAACACAGTGAGAGCCCTGCGCCAAAGCATCAGTTCCAGCACCACCTCTGTTAACTTGGAAGAGGTAGAAATTAACTGGGAATACACTCAGAGTTCCTCTTCTAATTTCATATTTTAAAAGTAGCGGCTCCTAATCTGAAGACTCTAAAAACTGTGCACCATTTAAAGATCATAAATGATATCTTCCACCTAACTGTTCTGGAACTTCTCCAATGTATGCAGAGGCTTGTGATTATAAAATAAAGATTCCTTCTTCAATAATGCTTTTAAACGAATCACTGCTCCAAAGGAAACTAAAGGAATCATGCAAGAATAATCTGCTAATAAATTTTAAAACTTGGAAGAAATAGAAGATTTCCATGTAAATACATGGTCAAAATTAGTCACATAAACCAAACAGTCTAATTTTTTAGAAGGAATTGATAAAGTTTTAAAAGGACTACCTCTAATTCTGAAGGATTCATTTTATGTAGACTTTTCCCAGTAGCAATATACTCAAATAACCAGAAACTTCTATACTATCCAGAATTATCTTAAAAAGAAGAACTCACTATGACCAAGTGGGAATTTTCTCAGGAGCATAACAATGGGCATATTAATACAAAATCTATTATAGCTTATTCTATTAATAGGTGAAAGAATAAGTATGACAGTTTCAACAGATGTTTAAAAGGCACTTGATAAAATTTAACTTGTAATCCAATAAAAAATTCTTTCGAAAGACTAAAAGATTGTCTCTTTAACATGACCAACACACATTTTCACAGGTCAGAAGCATCAAACTGAATGGTAAATGTTAACAAAATTCCTGTGACAGTTAAGAACGAATAAGACTAATTATCACCACTATTATTTAATATTATTCTGAAAGTACTCGCCAAAGTTGTTAGAAATGAAACAAAAGATCAAACTATTAGGAAAAGGTGGCAAAGAGACCATTATTTGAAGTTGTTTATTGTATGACTAGAAAACTCAGGAGAATTCAGCCTAATCTATTAAAAAAATGAGTTCAGTTTGATGGACAATAATAAATCATTAAAAGTCAAGGTATTTAGTATATCAAAAGAGCCAATTAGAATAAGTTAAAAAATCCCATTCATACAACCAAAAAAACCAAATTATCTAGGAAATAATTTATCAGAAGTACAAGACTTATATGAAAAAAAGACTATAAAACCAACTGAAGGGTATGAAAAGATAAGTAAGAATGAAGTTCTTAAATTGGAACACTCAATACTACAAAGCTGTCAATTCTATCTAAACTAATGTCTAAATTCAACAAAATTTCAATCAACATTCCCAAAGGATGTTTTTAAATTTGACAATTTTTTTCAAGGTTTATTTGGTACCATAAATATTTTAAAACTGTCCCAAAATTTCAATGAGGGAGGATCTGCTCTACATGTTAAAACATATTATAAAATTACGATAATTTAAACAGTGCTCTACCCCCTCAAGAAAAGTCCAAAACTAGAAATCAATTTGGCTGAAAGAGAATATGGTTCAAGTCAGTGGGAAAAGATGGATTATTCAATAAGTGGTGTTTAGACAACTAGGTGGCCTTTTGGAAAATATCTTTACCTCACTCCTTACACCCAAATAATCTCAGATAAATGTTGAGGTGGAAATTATAGAAAGAAAGAAAACATGGGAAAAAAAATACAATCCTAGGAATGGGATGAGGATAACAAATTTCTACAGCCATAAAAGATCCACAGATTTGCAATCTATGAAATTTAAAGTCCTACTTGTCAATAGACACAAAACAAAGTTAAAGCAAACTGGGAAGAAAAGGATTTGCAACATGTGACAAAGTGTTACTATTTATAATATGTATACATCATTAAGAAAAGAGGATAAACAATCTAGTAAAAAAGGGGCAGAGGAAGTGAACAGGCAATTCATAAAATTATAAATGCAAATAGACAATAAACATGCCAAGATGTCCAATCTTATACAAGACAGACATGTAAGAACTGCAAGGTAAATGACATTTTACCTCTTAAGTTGGCAAATACTTACAAAGGTAGTTAACATGCCCACTCTTGCTACAGTGTAGGGAAATCGGCACCTCCAGCCTCTGCTGGTAGGAGCATAAACTGGTCTCTAGTCCTCGCCCCACCATCCTCTGGCTGTATTTACCCTGCTAAGCCTCAGTGTTCCCATCTATAAACCAGGTAGTGCCTTCCTCCTAGGTTTTTTCCAAGGACTGAATGAGATAATGCATTAGAAACGTTTTGCCCAGAGCTAGGCACATGGTCACATTCAACACGTAGTTATTTCAAGAATGATTTCTTTCGGTGACCAATTTGACAAATACCTGTCAAAGTATTTATTCCAGTTTTATTGAGAAATAATTGACATAACTTCACTGTGTAAGTTTAAGGTGTACAAGCATGATGGTCTGATTTACAAAGACTGTGAAATGATTACCACAATAGGTTCAGCTAACATTCACCTTCTCATATAGATACAATAAAAAGAAAGAAGAAAAGGAAATATATATTTTCTCCTTGTGATGAGAACTCTTAGGATTTATTCTCAACTTTCCTATATATCATACATCAATGTTAGCTGTGGTTATCATGTTGTATACATTACATCCCTAGTACTTACTTATCTTATAACCAGAAGTTTATACCTTTTGACCACCTTCCTCCAATTCCTTCTCCCCCTACACTCGGCCTCTGGTAACCACAAATCTGATCTGTTTTTCTGTGAATTGGTTGTTTTGTTTTTCCTGTTTGTTTTTTACATCATACAGTATTTGTTTTTCTCTGACTTATTTCACTTAGCATAATGCCTTCAAGGTCCATCCATGTTGACATAAATGGTAAGACTTCCTCATTTTTTTATAGCTGACTAATATTCCATTGTGTATATATATCACAACTTCTTTATCCATTCATCCATTGATAGACACAGGCTGTTTCTATATCTTGGCTATTGTAAACAATGCTGCTATGAACATGGGGGTGCAGATATCTTTTCGAGTTAGTGTTTTTGTGACCTTTGTCCAAGTGTTATGTGCATTTCCTTTCATGCAACAATTCAACTTCTAGGATTTGTTTTCTACAAAAAACACCAGAAAGCAGGAATATATGCTATATAGATATCAATCATTATATTCTTTTTAACAGTAAAAATTAGGGTCAATATAAGAAATCTCAAAGAATCAAATGTAGAAATAGTCCAAATAAACGTTGCTAAGATACCAATTCTTCAGAGGCTCTAGCATGGTTAAAATTGTACCTGCTTCAGGTTTTGTTTTGGGGTGGGTGTGTGTAACATCTTTGGTAAGCAGCCCAATTACTATCATTCTCAGGTTTCCCATCTATCTAAAGAAGATGAAAATATACCTTTTTCCTCAGCGCTATGGGGATAGTGTCATAATCAATATTCCTGAGAGGTTCTTACAATTTTGGATAAGGGTCACATAAGAACAGAAGTCACTCTACTGTACTGCTCTCTTCCACAATACTTGTAGAAGCCAGTTAGTAACCACAAAATAAACAGATTTTAATGTTCCTTTGTTGACAGATGATGAAAGTTAGCCTAATGATAACACCCTATACCTGATCTACATTATCACCAACCTAAGACCCAGCTCAGTACTGGCCAAAGCAAAAGTTGTATTGAATTACTAAACACTTATCACATCTAAATGCAAATTAAATTCTCCCTGGGGGTCTAATTACCAATAATTTACTTACTTAATCCCTTAATACTATAAAGATTGGTTAAAAGGTCAGCTCACTTGCAGTTTTAATATTTCATGAATTGAGTCTTTTTTTTCCCCCTCAACAGCTATTACCATTGCAGTAATGTGACCTATGAATTTTCCAGGTGATTTGTTATAGCTGGAAGGACACAGGAAGAAACTGCTTGTAGTTGTCTACCAAGTTGGTCATCCCCTAATGCCTTCACTCCTGCCTTTCACCCCTCCTGGAATGTTCTCCCTTCCTTTTTTTTTTTTTTTTTTTTAACTAGTTAACTTAGACTTTCCTGTGTGCCTCAGAGCCTAAGGCAAATCCTGAATCAGAGTGAAATGCTTCTCCCCTCTGTTTCCACAGCAACCTGGGAGCACACCTCCATCTTTTCCCTTATCCCAGGAAACTAGGGGTTATGTCTCCTTCACCTCCTATACCCAGGTGCCTCATAAGACCTCATACGTGGTCATTCTTAACTAAACTTCACTCTTCCCTTTTCTCTATTCTTTTGCACATGAGCCTCTTTTTGTTTAAAAAGCAAACACACACTCATCCACACCTCAGAATTTGCAAGAAATTTAAGTCATGTAAGTAAACTGGGGCCCCCATGGCTTCATATGGCTTTCCCTATCACCATTCTCTTGCTGGCTGCCCTGACCAGGAAGAAAGAACTCTGGGACTTAACTCTGTTCCCCAGAGCACAGACTCAACCCCCATTTGACAATCAGGGTGCAGAGGGAGCTTCCTCATTGTTCGCATGGCCTCCTGTTGACTTAGGACTGAGTTAGAAGGGCTAAAAAAGACGATTTAATCCTGTTGTGCCTGAAACCACCCTGGGCTTTGAGAAACCTTTCAGATCACGTGTTAGTTGAACACATCAAGCAATCCTAGCACGCTCTGCAGCCAAAACTTGCATCACAACCTCTGTTTTGCTCTTGAGGTGCTCAATGCCTCTAAGTAAATAGGAAGCTGGCTCAGTGCCCCAGAGTGGAAACTCACATTCCAGTCTCAGGAGGTGGGCAGGTCTGGAGCCCTGGTCTGCCTTACCCAGGAGTTGGTTTTGCCAAGCCCTCCCAACCACAGGGTGGAGAATAATTATGTCAAATGTAACGAAGGTTAACTAGTTTGAAATAAAATTATATTTCATAAAATCTGATTGTCATCCCACACACTCTTTCAGAACTTGAGAAGGCACAAGTGAGTAGGAGCCACTCCAGGGTAAGTTTCCATCGCAGAAAGTTGTGCTGGTCTGAAACTCGTGCTGCTGATGTGAGGCTTTGCCAGGGAGGAGTGGCTCTCCGAAGTCTCTGTCAAACTGTCTAAACTTGATCTCAAAAATAGTAAATATTTCATCCTTTTTAGTCTTCTGCTCTCCCTACCTGAATTTAAGGCTTTATATACCAGACATAGACATCTGTATTTGAAAGTACTTCTGAAACATTCTGATGTGAGTCAAAAAAGCATAGTTCCAAGTTTCCAAATGACTGTAAGCATATTAAATCAGAAAGAGAAATCTATGGCACTTTTTAATATTTAGAATTACTGATATAAAACATATAAAGGAAATACCTCTGATTTAGTGTAGAACGCAATTTAAGTTGTATTTGCTCAGCAGCAAAAGCACTTAGTTTACTAAAATCTGTGGCTGGTCTTCAAGGGGTGGTGCAGAGGAGGTCATGCAGCCTTTATATATGGCAGGCAGGAGAGTGTGGTGGGTGAGCGCTTGGAATCTGGAGCCCAGCTGGGAATCCTGCTTCTTCCCCTTATAAACTGGGTGACCTTGGGCAACTTGTTTTGTCTCCTATGCCTCAGTTTCCTCATTTGTAGAACATGAAGGGCTAGAGAACTCTCCTCAAAGGGCCATTTTGAGGACTTGCTGAGATAATAAGTGTAACATAATTAGAAAAATACCTAGCAGGTGGCAACTAAGTGTTATCTATTATACTTGTTGTTAAAATTCTTACTTCAGAGTTCAAGAAATAGAAGGGATTTTTAATCCAATCACCTAATTGCCTCGAAGAAGAATCAATACCTAGGAAACCATTACCTAGAAGTTCAACAACGTGCTCAAGGCTCATCTAGTAGCTAGCTAGCACCAGAACTACCCCCGGAATCCTCCACTCTTGATTTTATCCCAGGACCATATGGTTAACACCATCCTGCACTTTGTCCTTTATTAACATTATTAACATTGGGTCTCCTAGAATCTCCTAGAATCAATTGGGTCTCTCCCCTGGAAAGTAACAAATTTTCTGGTGAGGAAACAGAAACTAACAGGAAGGTTAAGTGAGGTCAGGCAGCCAATGATAGAAGTGGGGACGCCAGACCCTGTTTACTATGTTGAACTACTGAGCAATGTTATCAGACGTCTTTTTTCTTCTTCCTGAGATATTCATTTTATCATGTGTGCACTTGGGAGGGGATAACTGTGGGAAAAACAAACAGGAAAACCTTAGTGTTGACCAAAAGTTACTAGTCAAGAAAGAACCAGAGAGTGTTATGTTGTTAATGTCTCTAAAATACAAAATATCCTTGAAAGGTAATGCGATCAGGTAGTGAGAGAATTTTGCTTAGTATTATCCAATATACTGAATAAGCAACCACATGATCACAGAACTGTGTGATAAAGAATGATGTTTAAGAACTTAAACTTAGATGATTCCTGAGACAATAGTGATAATAAAAGAACAATTAACACACGTATTAAGCAAATACATAACTTAAATGAGTCTTTACAACAAGTACACACAACCAATGGGTGAGAGCATTTATTGGGTGTTGAGTGAAGAGAGAATCACAGGAGTTGTGTACCTAGTCGTCTGATTAATTAAGGAAGACTTCATAAATGGGTTGAGATTAGCAGTTGTTTGGAAGAGGAAGGAGAACCTGGTGAACTAGGATAGGGAGAGGATTCCAGGAGTTTATGCCAGCACCAGTCACAATGGCTGTGACAAACAGTGTTGGTATTAAAAATGGCAAGCAAAAGCCCCCAAATGTCACTGAGCAGAACAGAATCTTCTGTTTTTTGAAAAGAGCTGAATCACATGACTCATAGTTATTTCTAAATTCAGATAGAATGATTCAACTCAATGTAGTATGAGACCTGACTCTTCAGGTGCCATACACAGGTGTTTCTCAGGGACTTGGCTTCCTCTGAGGAAGCCCAGCCTACAAACGCATCTACCATCGTGCAAACTCATGGGGATGACTATCACTGGAAAGAGGAGGAGAGAAAAACTATTTGCTACTAGATTGACCCTCTCGCAGAGGACCCATGGCTCATAGCATCATGAAAGCTGAGCCCATTCTCACCCATCCCCACCTAACCCTCCAGTCTCCTCTGTCAGCAGAAAGAGGAGCAGAACAGAGGTCCTGGATGCGGCCATCAGAAATGGTACCCAAGTTCCATCAGGAGCCTTGGGAAAGGCCTCTCACCCCACTGTTGTAAGAGCCCTGATCTCCCATCGTCCCATAACCTCCTTCTTAACTTCACCCCTTGTATCTACGAGTACTGTCCAAAGTACAAACTCTCTCCTCAGCCCTGAAGCAAGGGACCTTGGCTCCAACAACATCTGGTTCCTCTCACTCCACAATTTCTTCTTAGTCTCCCTCACCAGCTATTCTCTTCCACCCCATGTTTTAAACATGTGTGTGTCCCAAGGTTCTTTGTACACCATTCTTCTGGTCTTTCAGGGCACTCATCTCCTCCAAGACTTCAAAAGATCTCTTGACTTCCAACAATTGCCTATGCACTGAGGACTCGCAAATCTGCAGCTCTAGCTCTGCCTTCTAACTACTAAACTTGTTTCTAAGTAGCTTCTCAGTAACTCTTCAAGACATCCCCAAAGTACCTAAAACTTGACATTTGTAGGCTGACCCCTCTTCCCCAACCTCTTGAACCCAGGTTTCTTCCTAGATAACTATGCTTGGAGTCATCCAGAAAAAGAAGAAGAAAAAAAAAACAAAACAG
The DNA here is from genome assembly GCF_965194825.1 of Balaenoptera physalus. NCBI lineage: Eukaryota > Metazoa > Chordata > Mammalia > Artiodactyla > Balaenopteridae > Balaenoptera > Balaenoptera physalus. The sequence continues at coordinate 40,178,241 of NC_138883.1, forward strand.
CATAGAGATGTCTTCAGGTCCTTCTCCATCCACAACAAATTGATCGTCAAGTTCTACTAAGCCTTCTATGATCTGACTGGGTATCTCCCTCCCATGCTCATTGGGTATAGTTAGTTCATGCCTTCTTCCTCTCATCTGGACTGTGAAATAGTTTCCTAACTAGTCTCCCTGCGTAAGTTTGCTCCCCTCTGAAATCCATCCTTCATCCAACCAGTTATGTGTATGAAATACAAATAATTCACAGTGTATGTGAATCTCCTACATGGAAATCAGGCTTACTATAGTTGTCCTATATGAACCATAGTAAGGTAGTAGGGGGTATATTTTCCCCAAAGGGTGGTGCTTCCACTGTCCAACATCTGAGAGAAAGTTGAGTCCTAAGACAGCAAAAAGACTTTCAAGTGGGCCTTAGTCAGGTGGGAGACTAGTCTTTCCCTCAGTCCTCAATTTCTGGGGTCTGGACCTGAGGTACCAGGAATGGGGCATCCACAAGGCTCTGCAGAGAAAGACTGAGGTAGGCTAGGAGTAAGCCCAGTAGTAATGGGCTTGGAGGACCAGGATTCCTTTCATTAGGAACCCAGCAGATCTTATACTCCTCCACTAAGTCTGTTTAGTAGATACCAATGTTGACTTCCCTAACCCCACACCCATAGTTCTCAGGAACCCATCAAATCTTCTCCTCCCTTTCATGCTGCCACCTGGGTTCCTTCAGGGATCTCTAAGAGTTGGCAGAACATCCTCAAGGGGCAAGGAAACTGGGATATTTATCCTCCAGCTCCCATCTGACATTGGTTAATGGCTGCTTCAAGGAAAGGGAACATTAATTCTCCAGCATTTCTAGCCCTTCTTTGTGGGCTGAGAGGAAATATGGGTGGGTCATTCATAGCATCTACCACAGAATGAATTCATACTTAGCCTGGTTCTGATTTCTTATTTATATTTTGCTGCCATATATATTTCCTAACAAGCTGCTGTGGAATGAGATGAAGTATAACTAGAAAATTCTTACAATAATAATCTGTGACTATTATTGTGCCTACTCTTTTCTGCACATATAATTTAATGACATAAATTTCCTCTTGTTCCCTATGACAAATGCAAGGATCCTACAATGACTCACTGCAAAAAATGGTAAGGATTTCTACCCTGTGATTCTACAAATATTTTATCTCCCCCCACTGATTTCATCTGTTAATAGACTTCCAGCAGCCACTTCCTCATTCTTCAGTTTTTTTAAATGAAAATTAAACATTGCTCAGTGGATCATTAACCATCAGCTTTCAGGATGAGCAGGAAACATGTTTCTGTTCCATCAAATTTGTATTGGATCCTTGGAGGTATGTCCCTATCATCACTCTGTCATCCTAACTACCTGGAAAATATCTCAAAATGGCATTATCCACAACTCCAAGCTTAAGTTAGATAAAGTATCTTGGTTTTATATGCTTAAAAACTGAAGCATTTTCCAGTTATCTGGCAATTTTTCTTTTATCCTTCATTACTAAATTTAACTGGAGAGAAAATGCCCCACTCATGGTATCTCCTGTCCCTTTGATAACCTTCTGAACTTAAGAGGATAATGAAGCCATGATGTGGTTTCACTTGTCAGAGCAGAGGCAGCATATAAAAGTGTCTTCTTGCTCTTTCATTATAGTTGTTTATAAAGATAATATATGGTCACTAGAGAAAATGCAAATGATACAGAAAATAAAGAAAAATTTTTTTCTTTTAAAAAGTCATCTTCAATCTTACTATACAAATAATCACTGAAAATTTTGGTGAACATGCCAAATATCTACACTGTATAGACATGCAATCTTACGTAAGTGGTGTCATATTCTTTGTGCTACTTTGCCAACCACTTTCCAATTAAAACGTCTTTCCATATATTTAAAAAAAATTTTTTTTTAAATTTTATTTGTTTATTTTTAAATTTTTGGTTGTGTTGGGTCTTCGCTGCTGCCTGCGAGCTTTCTCTAGTTGCGGCGAGCGGGGGCTACTCTTCATTGTGGTGCGCGGGCTTCTCACTGTGGTGGCTTCTCTTGTTGTGGAGCACGGACTCTAGGCACGCGGGCTCAGAAGCTGTGGCTCGCGGGCTCTAGAGCACAGGCTCAGTAGCTGTGGTGCACGGGCTTAGCGGCTCCATGGCATGTGGCATCTTCCCAGACCAGGGCTCAAACCCATGTCCCCTGCATTGGCAGGCGGATTCTTAGCCACTGCGCCACCAGGGAAGCCCCCTTTCCATATATTTTTGAAGACTATATATTTTTAGAGCACTTTTAGGTTTACAATAAAATTGAGAGGAGGTACAGAGATTTCCCATATACCCCTGTACCTGCCCTACACATGTGTAGCTTCCCCCATTATCAATATCATTCACAGGAATAGGCACATTTGTTGCTAAGGATAAACCTACATCGACACATCATAATCACCCAAAGTCCATAGTTTACCTTAGGGTTCACTCTTGGTGCTATATATTCTATGGGTTTGGACAAATGTATAATGACATATACTCATCATTATTACAACATACAGAGTAGTTTCACTGCCCTAAAAATCCTCTGTGCTCGGCCTATTCATCTCCTTCTCTTCCTCTCACCTCTGGCAACCACTGATCTTTTTGATAGTCTCCAAAGTTTGCCTTTTCCAGAATGTCATAGAGTGGGAATCACACAGTATGTAGCCTTCTCAGATTGGCTTCTTCCACTTACTAATATGCATTTAAGGTTCCTCTGTATCTTTTCATGGATTGATAGTGCATTTCTTTTTAGCACTGAACAATATTTCATTGTCTGGATGCATCACAGTTTATTTATCTTTTCAGCTACTCAGGGATATCTTGGTTGCTTCCAAGTTTTGGCAATTATGAATAAAGATGCTATAAACATTCATGTGCAGGTTTTTGTGTGGACGTAAATTTTCCCTATCTTTTTAAAAGTTACTATTTCTGCTTTTATAGCAACTAATACTAAAGTTACCACTTACTCATATCTTATAAAATGAATATACAGCATGGCTGACTTAAAAGTAAGCTAATAGCATTAGCACATCATCCCTATGAAAGTAAGGTTTCTCTATTTGAAATCTGTACTTTTTTTCTCAATCTCATTCTCTAACAGCTTAGACACTGTTCTCTCCACCGCCACTGCCAGCCTCCAAGCTCAGGTTAGTCTTCCTTCCTCACAAAAAAGATTCTTATACAAACAACCTGTCCAACCAAAATCTTTTCCAGATAAACATGTGTTTCCTGCTGAGAACTAAAAGAATCCTGCCCTTTAGTTTGGCTGATTCCATTTCCCTTTCAATTTTTTTTTTTTTTTTCCTTTCTACTAGTAGACATCTGAGGTCCCCTCTAAGCTCTCAAGTTCTGATTTCATGATTTTAGAAAAACTTCACAGGATATTAGCCATGAGGAGTATGATGTCTAATCATTTCCTTTTCCAACTACATGGCTGGAATGAAAGCAATGCTTCTCCCTCATGTTGCTGATTCAACATGATTTTTAAAACCACCGCACCATTGCTCATCGTAAACAGACTAATTCAAAACCTAACACTGAAGGTAAAACACCTTTATCACACAACTAAATGTGCTCCAACACTGATGCCAGGGCTTTGAATCTCAGCCAGCTTCATTTGATAGTTTTAAAAAAAAAGGAGAGAGAGAGAGAAAGAGACAGCTGCTTTAATCAAATGTTATTTATATCATATGGTCACTTCCTGTTAGAGGCTAACAACTTAGAAGCATACATCTGGCTACTAGGTTGGCTTTTTTTGTTGTTTGGGTTTTTTTTGACAATTGCTTTATGCCTTAAATTAAACAGGGACAAATAAAATTTAAAGGCGATAAATTAAACTTTAAAAAATAAGGCAAACAAAGGTTTGGTACTGACAGGGATTGAAACCACTGATAAAAGTAGAGTTTAGCAATAAATTCCCATCTTAATGATCCAGTGTTGTTATTACTGTGCTACCAGAAAGAACATTCCACTAGTCAAAGACAAATTAATCCTCTTTTCTTAAAATCCATTCAAAGGATTCCTTCTTTATTACCATAAACAACCCACTCTATATCCTTGAAAAAGAGTTCATACCTTTCTAGGAAAAGCAGAAATGTATACAAGAATACACCAAATAGCTGGATAAGGTGTGACAAATGCCTCCATCTTCTGAAGCATTTAGTACTAGCTCAACATATCACATTAACAAAAGTCTGGATATTTTGGTTTTAATTCAGAGCTTTATTATAACCTAGTAAACATAGTCTAAATACACAACAATTCAACAAACTGCTAGGGTTCCGCTGGAAAATGAATAGCAACAGACCTCTCAACCCTAAAGCTGTCATTCAATGCACAAACCACTTTGAGGGCAAGGAGGTATTCTGTCCCATTTTGGACACTAAAGGGCAGGTCATCTTTTGTTTTAACCTTGGTCCCCACATAGGCTCTAAGGACACCCAACCTCTTCCTTCTCTATCATATGTGCATTCAATCCACAGATTTTGAATCTTTATTAAGTGCTGGACACTGCGATGGGAAGTAGGGGTACAATGGTGAACATGGTACAGTAATGTCTTCAACAACTGAAAGTCTACATTGGAGACAGACTGTAAGTGGCTATTACTGTGCATAGTACACATTTCCATGTGAGTGTGGAAGGGGAGGAGCCTTACCAGGACAGGCGGCAATCAGAGGTGGCTTCTTTTTAAGGACAATGAAGTTATGACTTTCAGAACACGTGAAGGGGAGGTGGAACAGGAAAAATGGGGAAGAATGTTGCAAGAAGAGGAAACAGTATGTACCCATGTCCAGAGTTGAGAGAATACAAGGTTCAAGCAAATCCTAATATTCACCTTCCGACCTGATCACTTTAATACCTCGTAACTGCAGCACCATCATCAAATATTTACTAAATGTCTACTATTTACCAGGGCCTAGAACAACAAGAAGTAGGGCAAGATTACTCCAAGAAGGTTCTCGAATCGTTATGGTGGGATACAGGAAGAAACTACTGCATCTTCCATTTATTTGTTTCTCACATTCCTCACTTCAATTCTATGATACTTTGTGTTTACAGCAATCATAGTACTATATATATACACACACACACACTCTATATATAGAATTATATATATAATTTAAGAAAATATACATATATGTGGGGTGCATGCTCAAAAATTGTTCACTGATGTCTACTTGATCAAAGAAGTTTGAAGGGCATTTATCCAGATGGGCTTACATTCCAACTGGAGACACAAGCTATAAAGAGATGAAAAGGACCAAGCAGTGAGGCTAAGTGCTATCTACAGGTGTTAAAAGGGTAAGGGGCAGGAAGAGGGCTGGGGTGGTCAGGAGAGGCTCCATGGCAGAGATGGCATTTCATTTAGGCCTTGACGGAACAGCAGAATTTAGACCAAGGCACCCTATAAAGGTTAGGGAGGACGTTCCATCTGGGAAGACTGACATAAGCCCAGGTATATGGGCGCTAGAGAACAATGAGAAAACCAACTTCTCTCATACAAAGGCTTCCCACAGAGAAGCAGGACAGATGGTGGGGATTCTGGAGCAGAGACAATGGGGGCAGGACAGGGGCATCTTCATTATCAGGCTAAGAAATTGTACTTTATTTTGCAGGCAGTAGGGACCCTGGAAAAATTGTGTGCCCAGAGGCAGGCTTTCTCTGGAAATGGAAAAGGTGGGCTACATGGTCACTGAAGTTCCTTCTAACTCTTGAGAGTCTATGTTCCTAATGAAACTTGCTTTCAAGAATGAGGGGAAGAGAAAGATATTTCAGAAAACTGAGATAGTTCACCACCAAACACCTTCACTAAATCAACTTTTAAAGGATGTACTTTAAGAAGGAGGATGTACTTTTAAAGGATGTACTTCAAGAAGGAGGATCTTCAAAGGAAGGTCTGAGCTACAGAAGAAAATGGTGAGCAAAACATTATAAACATGTTAGGTGAGTATAAACAGTGATGGAATAAGCAAGTAATGTCTAGTTAATAGAGCTTCAAAAGAAAAGTAAAAAGACATCTAAAAATAGCAACCAATTAATTACACATCAGCCAGGGGTAAGGGGACTGTAGTTGAAGCATTTAAACATCCTTATTTGCTCAGTAGAAGGTTAAGGTAGTGGCCAACTTTAGATTTTGTTACATAGATGTATTAAAATTCCAAGTACGGCCAGTTAAAAAAAAAAAAAGAGGTTATATCTTCCAAACCATAAGAGCAGGGAAAATGGACTTGGTGGAGATGGTGGTGGGAAGAACCTCTATCAACTTAAAAAAAAAAAAAAAAAGAAATTTAACTACTTGTGGTTTATAAGACACAAACCTAAAACATGGATAGAAAAAAAAAAAAGAAAGTAAAAGAATCAAAGAAGGTACAAGGCAAATACTAACCAGAAGAAACAGAGTAGCCACATTAATATCATATTAAATACATTGTAAGAGAAATAGTACCTGTCGTGCTTCTCTGTGGGAAGCCTTTGTATTAGAGAAGTGACCATATAGTGATAAAAGGTTTGTTTCACCAGGAGGATATAAAATTTTATTTTATATATTTAATAGCACAGATTTACAAGAAAGTATTAAGCAGCATTAACTCATTATATACTTATTGCTTACCGAGGAGCTGAGTAGTACAATAGGGTTACATTCCCTTCTCTAGGTGTCCACTCTGAGACCCTCTAATAGAGGAAAGAAAACACGCCAAATGTCAAGCTCAAATATATTCTTGATTCTTTCATTCCTTCAGTTGTTCAAAATCATACCCTAGTTGGCATCTTCTTTCCATTCATGGAGATATAGTTTCATTTCTCTTGGATAAACACCTAAGATAAGAATTGCTGGGTCACAGAGTAGATATATGTTTAGTTCTGAAAGACAGTGCCTGCCCATTTTTCAAAGTGGTTGTACCATTTTGCACTCCCACCAATCATTTGAAAAGTTCTAGTGCTCCACGGTCTTAACCATTTAGTGTGGTCGGTGTTTTACATTTTAGTCACTCTAGTGGTATCTTATTGTGGTTTGAATTTGCATTTCCCTACTGCCTCAAAACGTTGAGCATGCTTTCATGTGCTTATTGGCCATTCATATTTCTTCTTTTGGGAAAATGTTTGTCCAAATCTTTCACCTATTTTTTTAAAAATTGAGTTGTTTGTCTTCCATTTGTACTATGGCTTTCTGATACAGCTGTTTACTTTTGGGGAGAAGTTAGCAACTGTTTTTCCTGTTGAGAAAATTCAATTGCATGGAATTCACCTGAGAACTCTCTGCCCAAGATTGTGTCCGATTGAAGGCAAAGAAGGCTTCAGAAAGGTTAGGGCTCATGTTTACTTTTTTATACATACATATTGGTGGGGAGGAGAGAAAATCTACACTCATGTTTTAAAATTCCATGTATATAGTATTATCCTGACCAGCAAGCAAAGTAAAAAATCACTTTTGCCAAGTTTTTTATACCATCTCTAGCTGAGTAAAATAATCCAGTTAAATTTTAATATTTTTGAATTTTAATAAAATAATCTCAATTACATTGATTCTGCTTCATCACCATTTACAATTCCTAGCATAGGCACACAGATTTTTTTTTTTTGGCCTCATTAAAATGAGTCTTGTTAATATCTTTGTCAAGTTCTTTACTAACTGAAGTACACTTGATTTTAGCAACTGCCACTGCAACTAGGCAACTTCAGCAGAGTCCAAAGAACACATATTCCAAGACTGCCCAAGGCTCTGAAAGCATCAGCAATGGGTGTGAACGCTCACCTTCTTTATGTGGAAGCAGCGTCCCGAGCTATTGTACAGACTTATTTTTAAAAAAATCCTCATATCCATCTTTGATCACAAAGATCAAAAACAGTGGATGAGAGCGTGCCCTCTAACTGCAAAGCATTTATAGACCTCTACCATTTGCCCTTGAGAAACAGAGTGTTCACTCAGTTCTATTTGAGCTCTTGCCCAAAGCTTACAAATTGGTTCCTTAATGTGACATAGTAATTCTGATGAAAGAGGCCTAAAAAGAGTCTACTTTTTCTGTTTCTTACTTGTATTTAATGAGAAGATAGGAACCGGTTTCACTTGATCTGTAAGGAATGAAGCTTTTCATGTTTCCCTCTACTCTCCAGATCAACTGGAAACTCAATGTAAAACTGTAGGAGTGCTCTATACCACTTAAGAGCTAAGTCCCTCTTTCTTTAATTTTGCTTCCTTTAAGAACTTTTTTTAAACCTTTGGCCATGAACGTGGAACAGGGGATAAGGGTGGGATGGGAACAATGGCATTCAAAATTCTTTAAACCATCTATGCAAAAAAGGAAAAACTATCGTTACTCAAAGTTTGAGCCACCTCATTCCCTCTCCTCCAAAAAAGGGGTATTTTATTTTTTTTATTTTTGGCTCTTTTGGGCCTTCGTTGCTGCACGTGGGCTTTCTCTAGTTGCGGCGAGCGGGGGCTACTCTTCATTGAGGTGCGTAGACTTCTCATTGCGGTGGCTTCTCTTGTTGTAGAGCACGGGCTCTATGCACGCGGGCTTCATTAGTTGTGGCTCTTGGGCTCAGTAGTTGTGGTTCATGGGCTTAGTTGCTCCACGGCATGTGGGATCTTCCTGGACCAGGGATTGAACCCATGTCCCCTGCATTGGCAGGTGGATTCTAAACCACTGCACCACCAGGGAAGTCCCAAAAGGGGTATTTTAAAGAGACAATTAGAGAAAAGTCTACCTAGTAAGAACTTTTTTTTTTTTTTTAATTTTTAGTCAATGATTGAATCTCAGAAGCAAACCAATGGGGAATATTTTCTGTGACTGACAGACACAGAATTTTTCACTTTCCAAAAATAAGACTCCCCACTAACATAAACAAAACATTTTTGGTGTTTAAGTGCCAGGTGAAAGCTCAGTAATTCTCAGCATCTGGTGTTGACCGGTAACAAGGTGGGGATTTCGAGGGGAGAGCCATTACAAACCGACTCCAATCCACTTTGTAAACTGCGCTCCTGAAGCAATAACTCATGAGAGATGAAAGAGTAGAATTTCCTCAAACAAAACTTTCCGCATTTTCTTGTAGTTGTGTGAGAAAATTCCTCTGTGAACACAAGGACAGGGTACCCCAGCTTCACGCTCTAATTGTAGATAAAAGACTCAAAACAGAAACATTTTAAAATAAGCTACAGCCTTTCACTTAAAACTGTATAAATAATGGTAACAATAGAAGACTTTCTTCTGCCAGCATTTGTGGCAAACTCTAAAGAAAACAAGACTCTTCACGGGACTCCTCTTATACTTCCTTGGGGCAAAACTACCATCTAAGACTATGAAGAAGTTATCCTGGATCAAAGGGTTATTAAGAAGTGACACCTCTGATGAAAACATTCTCAGTGAGGCTGTCTGCCCAGACTTGTGAAAGAGTAAAGAATCTGGCTTCAGCAATGACAGGGTCAGTGTGAACTGAAAACTTTATTCTAGACCACGTGTCTGGAGGCTTTAGCACTGTGTTTTGCATTAATGACTAAGGAAATCATAGTTTTGATTTTTTAAGTGTTTTCATTGAAGGCACTGGCAAAAACATGGCACCATAGGGAACGTGACAGCTCGGTGGTGTGAGCAGGGCACAGGCACGAGGAACAGGCAGGGACATGAGAACACTCCTCCCTAGGGAATGCCAGACAAAACTGTCCCTGCATGCACCCTGGTCTGCTTTCCACTCAGCTGGAACTCAAGTGTGGCCACGGCTCTCCAAAAAAAGAAGTATATGGTTGTTCTCTTAGATTCAGAAATGCATGACTTTGTTAAGGTGAATAGAGTTGGAGACAAGGAAAACAGACCTTTAAACAGCTGAATTTGCCTGAAACTGCAAAGTACCCAGATCCCCAGCCTTTCCTTTAAGGCCCACCCGAGGCTGGACCAATATCCCTTTCCAGAGTAACACCCGTGGCCCCTCTACACAAATCTGCTCCAAACTGGCATCCTTGCCACTCAGAGCCCTTCCTGCAGCCAGACTCTGCCCAGGTCACTCTCCTCAGCACGACTGGCTGTTCACTTTCCCAAAGCCAATCCTCATCCAAGTGCTTCCTCATCCCAAGGTGTCTGCAGACGCCTCTAGCTACCTGCGCTCTCCTCTTCCTCATCATCACCGCGTGGTCCTGATGCTCTTCCATGCACAGCACCCCACCTGGCCTTCACCATCTCACAGAGTCATTCAATTGCCTGTGCAGTTTTCCCTTTTACCTCAAGTAGACCAAAGATTTCTTGGAGGCCAGAGCTAGGTTTTGTATCCTCACAGGATCCGTCATAATGAGGTTCTAACACCCATTAGTGGAATCCTTGCAGATTATACTAACACACAACTGAAAATCATGAAATGCAAGTTAAAGATCCCTTGTTCCCATTTCTGGGTCTCTAGGACTCTGTGGCTCAATGGGACTGCCTGCTTCTCCGAGGTCATCACAATGTGGCAGCTATGATATAGTGATCTGTAAAAGAGCCTGGCCTCACAGTCATCCGTGAGCTTTAATTTAGGCTCCCATGCTACTTATATATATATAAATTTGGGCAACTTCTTCCATTAGACCAAACATGTGTAGCATAGCAACTATGTACTGGGCACTCTGTTAAATATGGCTTTAAGTATTGGGTTGGCCAAAAACTTCATTCTGGTTTTTCCGATGTTAGATGTTACGGAAAAACCGGACTGAACTTTTTGGCCAACCCAGTATGATTAAGACAAAGTGTGTGGGTGTCAGTGTGTGTGTGTACAGTGTGTACACACACATGTAAGACATAGGGCCTCATTAAACTCACACTCTGCTAGAATATTTCTGCTTATTAATAAGTGGAGAGTCCCAGACTCTATTCCAAACGAAATCAGAATATCTGGGGTAGGAACCAAGAATCCATATTTTAAACTCAGAGAGCCAGTGGTCTAGCAGGAAGGACCCGCAAATCAATAGAGAGTTAAAATACAAAAGCAATTGTTGCCTTATTTCTAGGCTGTGTGTCCAGGGTGCTATGAGACAGAGGAGGGAGCCTGGAGAGAGCCCGGGAATCTGAAGCAACGCAGGGGAGGTGTTGACTGCACTGAATCCAAAGCCCGAGCAGCTCTGGATCCGGGGAGAAGCAGAAGGAACAGGAAATACCCAAGAAAGTCTTTTTCAGTCATTCCCACCCAGCCAGCTCCTCCTGAAAAACCTTTCAGTGGCTGCCTTCAGGCCGCAGGGCAAAGTCCTCAAAGCAGCACACGTGCTGGTTTATCTGCCTGCACTAAACCCTTAACATTCATCCATCCCTGCCTGGCCATCTCTGCCCTCCTCTCTCCTGTCCTTACTCTCCCACCCTACCTCCCAGTAAAACAACTTCCTTAAGGACTTGACTCGTTGACCCTTATTCAAGTCAGGGTTTGATTGTCCTCCTTGTAGTGTTTCCAGCCCCAACACCAAAGCTCTTATCACACAGACTCACATTTACCTGTTCAGACTGTGAACTAGGGGTAGGGAGACGTATCCCTAGTGTTCGCGTATCAATAGCCATGAATGAATAAATGGGTGAGTGAGTGAATGGGTAGAGGAAGAAATGAATTAATGAATAAGTAAACAGAAGTATAAGAGAGGCTGCCACACCCTGGTCTGGGAAGATCCCACATGCCGCGGAGCAACTAGGCCTGTGAGCCACAACTACTGAGCCTGCACGCCACAACTACTGAGCCTGTGCGTCTGGAGCTTGTACTCCGCAACAAGGGAGGCCACAACAGTGAGAGGCCCGCGCACCGCAATGAAGAGTGGCCCCTGCTCGCTGCAACTAGAGAAAGCCCTCGCACAGAAACGAAGACCCGACACAGCCAAAAAAATAAATAAATTAATTAAAAAAAAAAAAAGAGCCTGCCACATTCAGGTACCCACAAGTAGTATACTATAGCTGGAACTACAGTGAGTATGAAGGCCTAGAAGGAGATGAGATTTAGAAGGAAGATGAATACCAGACCTGGGCAGGAAGGAGGAGGTGAGCCTGCACAGATCATAGGAAGGCACCGAGAGGTTTCAGTGTTATCAGATTCCTGAAATTCTCTCAAGATAAGGCCAAGAGAGAGCCAAGGTCACAAGGGCTGACTTGTGATGATTAAAGAGGAGAATACACATAAGAACAATGTATACATTATAAAGTTATGTATAAGTGTAAGAATATTTTCTGCAACTCCTAGCTCTGAAACCCATTCAATCCTATATGTTTAGTTTTCATATCTCAGCAGCACCTAAAACTGGTTGCATAGTTAGATGATAAAAGACGACAAAAGTACAGAGGTCAGAAAATGCAGCCACTTGTTAGAGCACTTCGGGGAGGAGTCCTGGGAACTCTACTCCCCTTTCAAAACAAGCCAGTTATATACCTGGGTCACTCATCAAACCATCCACTAGATAACATCTACTCTATACTCATATATCAGTGGTAACCTTTGCTGAGCCCCTGTTTTTAGCTCAATGGTTTGTGTACTTACAGCAGTAATCCACACCAAAGATTTAAGTAAATAAAATGGATTTCAAACAAGGAGTAGAAACCTTTTTAAGGAGTAGAAACCTTTTAAGCAAGAAGTAGAAACCTTTTTTCTAGATATTCTGGAGCTGGGGGGTCTCAGATCCCTTACCCAATTCCAACCCAAGGCGCCCCCCTGAGCTCCTCTCCTCCAGCCGACGGTGGCAGCAGTGGGAGAGCGTGGGGTGACGGAGAAGCGTTACAACTGGCTCTTAACAGCCTCATACAGGAATTCTAAGCAAACTGCTGCCAGACCCCTGCAGGATTTCTGGGAATGGATTTCTCAGAAGGGTTAGAGACCCACAGATGGACATATAGGTAACATGAGTTGTATTCATTCCTTTGTCCCCATAGCTCACTGTAGGGGTCATGCCGTCTTCGAGGAAAACAGAACTTTGCTTTAAGGGCCAAAGACCTTCAACAGCAGCCCAACAGATGGCTGGGACGAGGGGTGAGCCCTCAAGCAAGGCACAGGCTCTCCAGTGATCTACTGCTGGACTCCAGCTGTGGCATGGGGTTAGGAGGAGTTTGCTGGACAGACGGACTGACGCTGAGCCCTCTAGGCAGACAATCCCCTCCCTCCCTGAGCCCATGTGTCTGCCCACTGGTGAGAATGACTCAGCGGTATTGTTTTTTATACTGACACCCCCATACCTGGGCGACAGAGTCTGCCTCTGGGATAGGCTTCCACACACTTTCCCCACCTGGGTCAGGGAGGAAAAGGTGGGAGCAGCACGTGCCAAACTCCCAGAGTCCTCCTCCCACCCCAACTGGTGCTCAGAGTGGCAGGGGACAGGAGGCAATGCTGGGCTCCCTGAAAGTCACTCACACACGTACAAAAGCACGTGTTACTCCCTAAGTACGAAGCACAGAAGTACGAAAACCCATCCAGTGATTTCAAAACAACTATCCAAACTGGGATCCAGATAGCATCTGGCTGAAAGAGGCTGCAGGTACCAGCCCGCACTTTGACCCTACCTTGAGCAGAACCACCTTGAGGAGAGCTGGTTCTGCTGAGTCTCACGGAAGCTGGGGTCACACAGCAAGGGTGGGCTCTGGCACGGGGCTGAGAGCCACATGCCCCCAGCAGCTGGCATCCCTGGTAAAAGAGGACAAAACGTGGTAGCCAAAGCCCAGTGCATAGGGAGTTAGGTGGCTATCATCCAACCATCTCTCTTTCCCTATTCTACAGAGCCAAGTACACCTACAAAGTATACCTTCATACACATGTAACTGTTCAGTGCACATTCAAAATACTCGTACGTTTGTCTAATTTTAGATTTTTTAAATTTTAACCAGTTCCCCATGTTCCAGATCTTGAAAATGACACCCTATCCCTCTGGGATTGTGCATCTGTGTACCTCAGTGCCCCACACCAGTTCCTCAAATACCACCAGCAAGGGTCAGGAACCCTGGGCAGAGTTCAGAAGGAGTTTAATCCCCCTTCCAAAGCATTGGTTCCTTCTTTAAAAAAAAAAAATCAGTTTTATATACTGTAGTGCATTGGTTCTCAACTGGGTGTGATTTTGCCCCCTGGGGACATTTAGCAATGTCTGGAGATATTTTTGGCTATCACAACTGGAGCGAGGGTGGGGTTGCTACTGGCATCTGGAGTGTACAGGCCAGGGATGCTGCTGAACTTCCTATAACACACAGAACAGCCCCCATGACAAAGAATTATCCCACCCAAAACGCCAATCATGCCAAGGTTGAGAAACCTTATGGTATTTGGATTCTGTAGATTTCATCTGGGGGTGGAAAAGTATTTTGTTGCTTAAAAATAAGTTTGAAAACTTCTGCTCTTGGACACCTGCCTGGACCTGAACTATTCAACAACTATAAAGACTCTTTTGTATTGGGCTTCAAAGTCCTAAGATAGTACAGATTTTCCCATCAGACATTTGCTTTTAAATTCCCATAATAGGTCTTTTGGAGAATCTCTAGCTGCTAAAAGAGCTAAGACCTTGTCTTTTTATCTTTAAACACAGGGTGGGAATCAAGGCCAGGTAGCCACCTACTAGGACTTAACACAAGACTCCTACCGAGCCAGTTGAGAATCTAAATAACTTCAACCAGAGAGGGGAAGATCAGATGAAGCCTGAGGGTTTGTCCTGCTGGGAAGCCACGGGTGTTGGCTTCATAGAGATCAACCCTCCATCAGTCAGGCAGAAAGCCAGAAGTTAAATATATTGTTGCTTCTTTTAGGAAGGAAAATGAACAATGGCCTCTTCATTTGAAACCACGATGGGAATTTAGGAAGTGGCAGAGCTTAATTCTCAGGATGGAAAATGGCCCGGGCTTCAGGGTTAACGTCCTCACTCTTGTGAGACAGCCTTCAAGAGGTTTTCAATCTCTGCCAGTGAATTCCCTATTTACTAATTCCAATGCAAAACCCAGGGACTAAGTGGCATCTTTTGATGCCAAGCAAAGGGATAATTCTGATTCTGGGGTCAGAGGAATAAGTACAGTTGCCCAACCTGTCACAACGGCTTCCGGCTGCTCTGAGGGTCTCTGAGACATCTCTCAGTACATGAAACCGACACCCCTGGCTTAGGCTAATCCTAAGATTACAAGATACAAAGACAGAATCCACACAACCCATCACACGTGGCTCTCTTTCTGAGCCCAGCTTCACCTTCTGTCCCCACCCTCTCTCCTGAAGCCATCAGGCCTTCTTCCAGGAGGCACCCTGGTCCCTTGTGCATCAACCATGACGTGTCACGCTGACTGTGTTTATTCCTCTCCAGACTGTAAGCTTTTTGAAAGCAGGGATGCTGTCACATTCCCCTTTTTACCACTAGGACACAGGCTAGTGCCTGGCCCGGGACCAACTTAATATTTAATGAATGACTGAAGGAGCTTGACCTGTCAAACGTGCAACATGCTTCAACGTATGACCTCCCCAAACTGGACCGGCGGGCGAAACCCACCCTCACGCCGTACGTGCGGTTTGCAGGGTAAACGTAAGAGCAGAACTCGCTTTGGTAAACACAGCCAAGGAACAGGATAGACCTGTGCAGATGTTAGATCTTTCTCCAGGAACCATTCCATATGGAAAACAATTGTAGGGTGGATAAATTCAATAAACAGCTGCCCTTTGAGGTGGCAAAAGACACACTCTCCCTTTTCAAGTGTAATCAGCGGGTCAGATGACCTTGCCTCTGCCCTCCCAACAGAGAAGCAACCCCGGTATGGCTTCCTTATCAGCTCTTAGAAGCATCCACGAAAAAGCCCTCCCACCCAAACCAGCTGCACACACGAACATACTTTCAACCTAGAGGCTTTCATTTAGACTCTCAAGTTTTATAAGATAAAGATTCAATCACTCTATAGGCTGTTTTCTTTCTTTTCTTTTTTCTTTTTTTTTTTAAAGAAAACTGGCTACTGGGACCATTCCTAAGCTGTGGGTCCAGAAGGGCTGGGGTGGACTCCTTGTAAAGGAAGATGAATCCACAATGCACCAAACACTGTCTCAGGCCACAAAACATGTCTAACATATATACAACTAGTGTTTACATACTTTTGTAAATGAAACAAAATCCAATTAGAGACTTTACTGAATTTAATTTTGCCATTAAATACATTATTGGTCCAAAAAGACACAGAGTCTAACTAGCTACACTTATGTGAGGAGCTGGGAAATTTAGCAAAGGCCTTGCTAACCAACAGGGTTAGTAACCACTAAGCCAGCCCATTTAAAGCTGCCACACTGCACGAACAGCCCTAGAAATAAGGTTCTGTTGGTAGATCAGGGAAGGTTACCAAAACAGGAGACACTAATAGGGATTCTATTTGGTAAAGCAATCTGGGATGCAGACAGTGGGAGGAAGCCCTTTCAAAGAAGTTCACCTTAAGGAAAAGGTCTCACCTCTGGAGAGACTGAAGTTGCAGTCAATGATCATACAGTCATCTAGAACTAGGTCCCCTTTAATTTTTTAAGTGTAGCAGGATGTTGGGTGGGACTTTTCCTGTTGTCCTAGAATTTTCACTGAGGACGAAAGGTGCTAGGTACCCCAAATCTAAGTTCTGAGAGCGCCCCCCCGCAGCAGGGCTTCCTAGAGACAGAACCGGTAACCCCATCACCAGGTCTGCACATTCCCTCAAAGTCAGAACCAGTCTGAGAAAGGAAGGGGACTTCAGCATTAGAGGGGGTGAGAGTCTATTCCTTCCCCAACCTGAAGCAGAGGAAGGGAGGCTGGCTCCAAGACACTCACTCTTGGGGGAGAGGAGGGGAGGAAGAGAGGAGAAGAAGGGGAGAGAGGAAGGACAGAAGGGGATGTTGGATCTCAGGACAAGACTGTACCCTCCTCCCAAAAGGTACAAACTTCCAGTTATAAAATAAACAAGTCATGGGGATGTAATGTGCAACATGGTGATGACAGTTAGTAATACTGTATTGCATATTTAAAAGTTGCTAAGAGAGTAGACCTTAAAAGTTCTCATCACAAGAAAGAAATTTTTTTTTGTAACTATGTATGGTGATGGATGTAAACTAGACTTACCGTGGTGATCATTTCACAATATATACAAGTATCAAATCATTACATTGTACACCTGAAACTAATGTAATGTTATATATCAATTATACCTCAAAAGAAAAAGAGATTTCACCCTCCTCTTCACTCCAAGCAGACGGGTCACAGTTGCGGGAGGTGAGTCAAGGAGGCCTCAACTGACTGTGAGATTGGAGCTTTTAAAATGAACAGGATTCAGTCTAAAATATTAATGTGAGACTGTTTTAAAACTGAAGGTGAACAATCCAAGAATCCACTGACAGATGAATGGATAAACAAAATGTGGCATTTACATACAATGGAATATTATGCAGCCTTAAAAAGGAAGGGAATTCTGATACATGCTACAACATGGATGAATCTCGAGGACATTATACTAAGTGAAATAAATCAGTCACAAGAGGACAAATACTGTATGATTCCACTCATAAAAGATACCCAGAGTGGTCAAATTCATACAGACAGAAAGAATGACGGTTGCCAGGGGCTGGGGAGAGGAGGAATGGGATTTATTACTTAATGGGTAGAGTTTTAGTTTCACAAGAGTTCTGTTCAGTTTCGAAAAAAGTTCTAGAGATGGACAGTGGTGATGGTTGCGCAGGCAAATGTAATAAATACCACTGAACTGTACAGTTACAATGGTTAAGATGGTAAATTTTTATGTTAAACGTATTTTACTACAATTAAACATAACTTTAAAAACTGAAGGTATTGATGGATGTTAATTAACTGGATGGTACAAATCCTTTCATGATGTATATGTATCTCAGATCACTATGACGTATACTTTAAACACCTTGTAATTTTATTAGGCAACTGTACCTCAATAAAGCTCTGTCTGCATGCCCCGCCCCCAACATCTGTGAGGGTATAAAGTGAGGCAAAGAGAAGAAAAAAAACTGAAGGTAACAGGAAAGTGACGGAATTGGCCCCGTATGGTGTTAAGGAATCCACTACCCAAAGGGAAAGAAGATTGCACATAGCATAGTCTAAAGTAAGTGTTGTTAAAATAATTCCTGCAAACATCCCCAATAAGAATCTTCATTAAACTGATTCCACATCCTCATCTTTCCATGGCTAACCTTCTTCCCTAGCTCTCCTTCTGGCTGGAAATGGAAGTCTGGATGAAACCTCTTCCAAAAACATCACTTCTACTGTGATTACTTAATGTCACAGTTGGAAGGGGACGGGGGCTCTGCAGATGCTTGTTAGAATGGGAAATGGTAGGAGCCGCTTCTCTCTGCCTCACTTCATACCCTCACAGACGTCGGGGGCGGGGCGCACAGACTGAGGTACACAACAGAGCAGGAACTGCACACTGCTTTTGTTTTTAGTTGGAGAGACAAAATACGTAGGTGGGGGAAATATGTCGGTTCGAGCTTGGGTGTCTAGGAGAAGAGAAGTACCAAGGACAGAAATGGAGTAGGCAGAGGGGGTTGAGAAGGGAGGAAAATGATGACTCGGGTCTGAGTCTAAGGTGTTTGAAAGATATCACTGAACTGAGGCTCATGGGAAGAACTGAGGCTGCAGGTAATAATTGACAGCCTCCCTGAAGATGAAAGACCCTATAAGGATCTTATAGGTGCTCACTTTTAAGATATAGGAGGAGGAATGGAAGAGGAAAGAAAAGAGATGGGAACAGGATCAGACACCTAGCAGAGGGGGGATGCTTTCTTCCACAGTAGCTAACATTTCATATTCAGTGGAACATGGGGATAGAAGGTGCATGTTTGCTAACTGAAAGAATGAATGGACACCGAGGTGGGAGTGCCCAGCATGCGACTGGATACGGGAGGCTGACACTCAGGTGAGAGGGCTGGACTGCAGACACAGATGTCAGGGTGGAGAGCAACAGGCAGAGTGAAATCCCCAGACTAAAACAGATCCCCAGGGATGGGAGTGAGGACAGCCGTGTGCTGAACACTGATGCCCGGAGAAGCGAACTGAAGTGGGATGGAGAGAAGTCCAAAGATACAGAGAAGGAAGAGTCAGGGAGGGTGTCAGCCGACTTCAGAGTCATGGAAGTCAAAAAGTGGAGGGCCCTGAGGTGGAGGGAGTGATGGGCATTGTCAAAGGCAACGGAGATGTCCAGTAAGATGAGGACTGAAAACTGCGGCTGGATTTGGCCATACAGACGCCCCTGGTGACCTCGTCAAGGGCTCCTTAAGCAGAATGATAATGAAGGAAGCCAGTGAGCTACAGTAGTGGCTGAGGGAGAAAACAGAAGGCACAGAAGGGGAGACGACCCAGCAATCCCACTACTGGGCATATACCCTGGGAAAACCATAATTCAAAAAGAGTCATGTACCAAAATGTTCATTGCAGCTCTATTTACAATAGCCAGGACATGGAAGCAACCTAAATGTCCATCATCGGATGAATGGATAAAGAAGATGTGGCACATATATACAATGGAATATTACTCAGCCATAAAAAGAAACGAAATGGAGTTATTTGTAGTGAGGTGGATGGACTTAGAGTCTGTCATACAGAGTGAAGTAAGTCAGAAAGAGAAAAACAAATACAGTATGCTAACACATATATATGGAATCTAAGGAAAAAAAAAAGTCATGAAGAACCTAGTGGCAAGACAGGAATAAAGACACAGACGTATTAGAGAATGGACTTGAGGATACGGGGAGGGGGAAGGGTAAGCTGTGACAAAGTGAGAGAGTGGCATGGACATATATACACTACCAAACGTAAAATAGATAGCTAGTGGGAAGCAACTGCATAGCACAGGGAGATCAGCTCTGTGCTTTGTGACCACCTAGAGGGGTGGGATAGGGAGGGTGGGAGGGAGGGAGATGCAAGAGGGAAGAGATATGGGAACATATGTATATGTATAACTGATTCACTTTGTTATAAAGCAGAAACTAACACACCATTGTAAAGCAATTACACTCCAATAAAGATGTTAAAAATAAATAAATAAATAAATAAATAAAGAAGGGGAGAGAGTGTACACAGGCTATACTCTAAAGACAGCTGGATGAAATAGAAGAAACAAATTGGAAAGTACCCAAGGAGGTGTTGGATTTTTAGGATGAGAAGGCTTGGCCATGTTTACAGATTGAGGAAAGAAACCAAGAGAGAGGGAAGTGAAGAATTAGAGGTAGGGAGGCAAAATGCTTGAGGAAGCTCAGGTCTTTGGCACAAACAAGCACAACTGTCCTCTGGGACACAGGCTAAGGAACAAAGATGGTGGGCATGCAGATAAAGTCATGAGCAGGATGTAGCTGAGGGAGGTCACACCTGCTGCAATTTTCTCAACCACTTAGGAAGCAAGGTCACCTGCTTTGAATGAAGGCATGGGGTAAATGGGGGTCTTGGAGAGGACGAAGGACGAAGGTTATCATTGAAGGGAACGGGAGAAGGAGCTAAAGGTGCTGAGGAACACCACTCAGAACAGAGGGGAGATTTGTAGTGGTGATTTGAGGCTCCCAAAAGAAGAACAGGAAACAGAACCAAATACAACAGCAAGGCCAGAGCGGAAGATTGCTGAGAAAGGCTGGTACATTTTGTAATCAGGAGGTGTCTGAACAAGAGAGAATCGGAGACTGGGGTGAAAGTAGGTGGTCAGGAGCAGATACAGAATATTTGTCAAGATAGTTGGCTATCACAGGGGGAAAGAAATAGGATGGTAGCTGAGGGTCAGGTGAAGAATTTTTTTTTCCATCAGCATGACCAAAGGAGAAGCAACCAAAAGCACAAAGTGTAGTCAGACCAGATAAGTTAGCAAGCAAGAATATGTTAAAGAGGCCAGAGAGGATGAATCTTCCCAGGAAAAGTGTGCAGCCTCTGTGAGAAGAGTGGTTTCCCTGGCAACCGGCAGAAAGGAAGAAAGGAGATGGCCACACTGAGGGATAGTGAGCACATAAAGATGGAAGTTATTGCAGGATTTTTTTTAGCAGAGTATTAGAACCAGAATTTGTGTGAAAGGGAAAAAAAGAAAAAAGAAAAGAAAAAAAAAAGCTTGCAAGTGTAAAGGTTTTGGAATTGCTGAAAAAAACGAGAAGCACACTTGGATTTTTGCTGAGTGCCTGGGTTCCACACCAGGAATTCAGATGCATTCTTTGTCCCAGGAGCAGCACTGCAGAATGACTGCTCACGTCTGGCACTGGCACAGCTGGCATGAAGGAAGGTTAAAGGTGCAGCGGACTCCTGGCATCCCTGAGTTAGCACTGCAGTGGTGACCCCAGAGTCTGGGCTCCAGAGAACACTGAGTGGACCAGGATGGGCTTAGCGATCAGATAAGTCAGTAGGGCCCAGGTTTGGGTCATGTGGATTCGGTGGAAGTAACGTTAAGGATTAAATTACATAAGGCTTGATTGTAGGCACATCATGTTTGAGATCCAATTTGTGGTGGGGGGTGTTTAATCTTCCTTCTCTGTATTTAACTTTTTTGAACATATGGAATAGTTAGCATAACTGTTTTAATATCTGGTCTGCTAATCCTAACATCTGTGTTAGTTCTGGACCAGTTTCAACTGATTAACTGATTTTCCATTACAGGTCATATTTTCTTGCTTCTTTGCATGTCTGGTGATTTTTGATAGGATGCCAAACATTGTGAATTTTACCTGTTGAGTACTGGATAGTTTTGTCTTCCCATAAATATTCTTGAGCTTTGTTTGGGGACACAGTTAAGTTACTTGGAAATAGTTTGATCTTATCAGATTTTGATTTTTAGATTTTTTAGGTGGGCCAGAACAGTGCTAAATCTAGGGCTAGTTATTCCTCACTAGGGAGGCAACACCCTTCTGTATACTCAACTCAAGGCTCCATGAATCTTGAGATATTCCAGTCCAGCTGGTGGGAACGGGCACTATTCCTGGCCCTTTGTTAGTACCAGGCACAGTTCTCTCTAATCCTTTTGGATGACTCTTTCCCCCGCCTCAGGTATTTCCTTATACTGTTTAGTACTCAGTACTAAAGGGGTCACTTTGCATATTTCTGGGGTTTCTTCTCTGGGCAGCTGTCTCCTCTCGGGTATTCTATCCTATCTCTAGCTGCCTCAGTCTTTGTGGACCCTCAAATACCCATCTTCTCAACTCACGGAGTCCACTGGGCTCCAACTGAGAGAGGGGACGGGGGAGCATCCAAGAATACGGTGGGGACTGCAGAAGGAGCAACTTAGCCGCGACAGTGCCCACTGCCACAGTCGACGAGCCAGAAATGGTGCTAGAAGCAGGAAGTAAACACCCAGATCTAGACTCTGTTCACCCTCACAGGCAACAGCACTTCCCCAAGACCCCTAGAGGAAAAGAGCCCTTACCATACCTTGATGATACCTGTCAGCCTTCCCAGAAGCAGGAGCCTACCTTCAGCCCTTTGGATACGTATTACCCTCCCTACAGGCACCACGGGGCAGAGTAAAGAAGCTAACCCAAACCGCCACAAAAATTCCCAGTTTTCTAACACGTGCTCCTCCTTCATGCGCAACTAAGTTGTAATTCTGCCTCCAA
The DNA here is from genome assembly GCF_965194825.1 of Balaenoptera physalus. Lineage (NCBI taxonomy): Eukaryota > Metazoa > Chordata > Mammalia > Artiodactyla > Balaenopteridae > Balaenoptera > Balaenoptera physalus. Next base: position 40,200,752 of record NC_138883.1, read on the forward strand.
AATACACAGGAGATATTTTAATTAATAATTAAATACTGGATTTAAAATGGATTTTCACTTGAATATAACACCATCCTTAACTTAAGAAGGAACTGGGTAGTGCTTAAGCCCTCAACAAAACAAGCCAGTCCACAAACAAACCCTGCTTATGGACTCAAACAAAAGACACCATCTGGCAATACAAAGACAACCAAGCCTGTAAAATTAAAACCACAAAAGTCAACACACACTTTAACTGATAAATGAGGAACTAATTTAATAAACTAAAGTAAGTATTTGGGAAAAGACCAAAGGCTACGAAAACATCCACATGGAGTGAACCAACTGCAATGTGTGAATAAATAACAACAACAACAAAATAAAACAGCTAGGGCTGCTCCGAGTTGATGGACAGCACTTAGGTCATCAGGCTGGTGACCAAACCTAACATAATCCGGGTACGGGGAAAAGGTAGAGGACAGGAGCCAATGCTGCCTGACAATTTACAATGTGCAACCTGTCACTTAAAATTCAGTTCCTCTAGGGATAAGAAATTAACAGCAAGCAGCACATGCAATCTGCTTTTAAAACACACCTTTCTGGGACCTAGAAATGTCTTACAAACATTAACTCATTCATCTTAAAATAGCTATGTGAGGAAGGTACTCATTGCACCCATGTATCTGCACTAAAGGAACCAGCCAGCCATGGGAGCTGGTTTTCAATATGATCCCGAAGGACAATTCCTGGACCCACTGCTCCTTGGGTCATGCTAGACAGGGGAGTAGACCCTAATGCCTGCCCTGCTGTCCTACTACCATTCCTATGGAGAGACCATGGCAGTTACACACACACACACACACACACACACACACACACACACGCACACACACACGCACACACACCATCAGCCCTCACAAGGAGACGCCGTGCAGCAGCAGCAGCAATCCAGGCGTTAGCTAGATCCTCAAGGGGTGACTTGGGAAAAGATGTAACATTGGCTTTGGTGGGCAGATTTAGGAAGAGGGGCAACCTATGTTCCTTGGGGCCCAGCAAGCAGGAAACTGGCAAAGCAGTGCCCCCCTCACAGGGAGTGAATTATTCCTGTACCTTCTCTCACGTCCACGGCTTCATCAATGGCAGCTCCCATCAAAAGCACTTAGACACACAGACTGGAGTGTACCTTGCACCCCTTCCAGAACATGAAATACATGATAGGTTCAAATGCTGTCTAGGATTTGAAACAATGACTGAGAAAGGAGGCTTATGTCATCATATTTTCCCCAGTGCCTTTCAGATGATTCATCACAAAGCACATGGAAATAAACTGGGTACAGATTTCCTTCCCCAATGGGTGGGTACATAATCTGCATCAGGCTGTAATACAACACTCTGTGGGTGTGTGCGTGTGTATAATCTCATATAACCTTCACAACAAACAATCCTGGGGGTAGATACCACCAGCCCTGTACTTTTCATGTGAGGCAACTATTGCTCAAGGTCACGCATGGCTGGGAAGTACAGGAAGCAGAGCCAGGTCCATCTGATCGAAAGCTGATGCCCTTCTACCACTGACCCCGCATCTCCAGCACAGTAAGAGATTCCCAACAGCAGTTCCCAGGGGATTGTATCTGTGAGGTTCTGTTAAAGAAAGGATTAACACTAACACCAGAAATGAACATTGTGGGGCATTCAGGAAGCTGGAGACATCACTAAAAGTGACCTATTATCTAAAAGCCTGACTTATTTCCTGGATTAAAAAACAAACAAACAAAAAACAACGAAGAGAGATTTCTCTCCCTACCCTTCCCTGCAAAACTCCCCTGAACAGTGAGACTCTGCCTGACCCCAAACCGGAAGTGGGAGTGCCACTGAGGTCGGTTGGGATGCTGAATGGTGCAAGAGAGGAACTTTCATGATCTTCAGCGAAAGGAAAGTGTTTTCAGTTGACTCCAGCAAAGAAGTGATCCTTCCCCATACAAGACAATTAAGAGTGCCCCACGGCTACTACACACTGCCAAGAAAACACAGATTCAGGATTGCAAACTGAGAGGTGGAGCCATGGAGATGTGAAGTCAGAGGGAATTCAGACAACAGGCAGTGCTGGGAACAGGGATGCCCTGGAGAACCCTGCCCGGCCTGAAGAGTTCAAGTTGAAACACTTCAAAAGCACTGTATCGTGCCACAAACAAAACAAAACCCACCTCTGGGCCAATTTCAGCCCGTAGGCAGTTCATGGTTCCTGGTTAGAGGGAGAGACGACCAAACAGACACAGCCAGCATATAGTCAATATCCTACATATTAGAAAAGAGGGCCCATAAGACTGGACTTAGAGTGAACTTGGATCACTCACAGAGGCAAGACCAAGAACCTAGGAATTAGAGTATCCACTAAGGACGTGCAACCCCTGAGGCAGAGGCGTGGAGCAAGACACGACGGGACACAGTTACACTTGAGCAGGACTCAGAAAGTTTCTTCTGCATCCTGGCTGAGTGTCCCCACAGGGTCCTGAGGGGCCAGCAGGTGGTATCAGAGTCCTACTGAATCGTCACTTATTAACATGTTTAACAAAATCAGTGGTTCCCTCTGAGAGTTAAGTTCAGTCTTTGTCAATGAATCCTTCCTGAAGTTCACTGCGGGAAAGGCCCCTCCAGTTATTGTTAGGTACCCCTTCGGGTGGATTCTAAGTAACCATTCGATGAGATGGTGGTACCCAGATATGCAGTCCCTTTTACACAATGGTGTCTGAACACTACTGACTTATTCAAGAGTTACTACACCCTTCCTAAGAAATAAGTTATTTATTTCACTGAGACACCCAAACTCATCATCATCTGAGTTTTCATTTCCAAAATCCCCCATAATAGTGAGATTGATATAGGTAAACTAAATGCTCAAAGCATAAAAATAGTCATCAAGAAACAGACTGACCACTTTTAAACTAGTCCCTTCTCTGACATTCCTACCTGCTTAAAACTATCCTGTTCTTCCTCACCATGTGAATGGCTGCTCTCATTTTCTGAGTATCAGCTATACTCCACAATACAACTTACACAATTAAAGTCAGGTGCAGGGTCAAAGTGAGATCTTGTAGCTGACGCAGGTCTTGAAATTGATTGACAAGCTGCTCCAATCACAGCTAACGCCCTGACAAAGTAAATCCAGGTGTCAGGTCCACCACCGATGAATAAGAGATCAACACTGATGGAGCCATGCCCAGCCTTTGGAAAACTTGATCACATCTTCAAATATTTTTGCAAAAATAACCCTCCTCATGATAGTGCTGAGAAAGTCAGCATAAACTGAAAGATATCAAGCCTTCAAATCAGTCAGAAAAGTACACGCTGAGTTATTTGATCTGTTCTTGGTTCTAAAAATTAGCATACAGGTGCCATTGTAACCCAAACACTGACAAATAAGAGATGAAAGAAACTTTCATAATTTTTGTCATCATTTTTAAAGACAGAGCACCAATCAAATCTTTTAAAACATTTATACTATTTTTTAAATCTTGGCTCCTATTGTAACTGGAATCACTTTAAATTGCCTTTTCCTGACCCCAGTTACTTGAAGAGAAGGGGAAACGCCTAGAACCTGTCTCAAAGCCAACATTCCCATCCTGATTTTACCATGTTCAATCCTGACTTGAGTCTCAGCATTAGCACCGAGTGTAGACATTAGCAAGGCCCTTTGCCTCTGAGTCTCATTTTCTCCTCCTAAAAGTGAAAAAACTGGGGCTTCCCTGGTGGCGCAGTGGTTGAGAATCTGCCTGCCAATGCAGGGGACACGGGTTCGAGCCCTGGTCTGGGAAGATCCCACATGCCGCGGAGCAACTAGGCCCGTGAGCCACAACTACTGAGCCTGTGCATCTGGAGCCTGTGCTCTGCAACAAGAGAGGCCATGATAGTGAGAGGCCCGCACACTGCAATGAAGAATGGCCCCTGCTCGCCGCAACTAGAGAAAGCCCTCTCACAGAAACGAAGACCCAGCACAGCCAAAATAAATAAATAAATAATTTTAAAAAAAAAAAAAAAAAGTGAAAAAACTATAACCCGACCATTTTACGTCACAGCCTTTTAAAGGCTCTTTAAAAAAAATGAACTTGGAGTTCTGTCAACTCTTAAAAGACTATGCATCAAAGTAATACACTCTGCTATGCAGTTTTTTTTCTACATATTTTTTTCAACTAGCAAACCTCCCAATCACCAGAATGTTCCAATAATCAAATTAGATATGATTTAAGGTACAACAGGGGCATCCAAACTTGGCCAACTATTAGAACCAGCCTAAGTGCTCATTAGGAATCTGTTTCCCTGGCCTCTTCCCCAGAGATTCTGATTCAGTCTGGGGCCCGAAAATCTGTATTTTTCAAAATTCTCAATTGATTCCACTGATCTAGAATATAGATCCTCTCTTGACATTTCATACTTTTTGAAGGCCCCATTTTCAGTACTTGGTAATTCCCAATCTAAGGACTCAGGTAATGGAAGTGTCCTCATTTACATGAAAAAAGGATCATCAAAATGCAGTAAGAATTAACCTTCCAAAAGGTATATACTAAGTCCCCTATGTACCTAGACTGACCTTCAACCTATTTACTTTTCCAGATGTTTAGTAGATGTGTCACTAACATTTATTAAAACTTAACAAATGATAGTTCCCACCAGGTTCACAGACAGAAGACTAGCTGAACCTAAATTTACTGTGTTTTAGATGGGTGAGGCTCACAAATAACAGTAATTTCTTAATAACCTATAACTAGAATTGAATTATAGCTAATTATATTTAGCAGTGCATGGACTTGTTATATATCCCCAGATAGTACATTTGAACTTTTAATGCTTATTAAGCTGTGTAATGGATCCTAATGTAGCTTAGAACAATAAGAAACCCTGATGGAATGCACAGAACTCGAGAAAGTCTTCATGATAAATTTAAAAGTTTCTGCTTTAGCAACTTACATTAAATCATTATAAGTGGCTGTAAACATGGTGCTCTTCAAGCCCCTAGCCAAAGGGGAAAGATTATGTTCGATCAGCCAAATGGCAAGCCAGCATCAAATATAGGTGAACTTCAACTTCACTTAATTAACAAAGGTATGTTCCTGAAAAGGGAACATTAACAGGGTACAGTGACATTAACAGGGTACAGACCTTGTGTCAAAACGATGCTGGTACCTCCCCTGGACCCCAAGGCTCAGCCACGATCCTCTCCCTACTGCTCTCACTCACCTACCACGCCCCTGCCTTAGGGTCTTTGTATTTCCTGTCCCCTCTTCCCCCAACACAACCCCATGGTCCCTCCCTTCCTTCAGATCTGCAGCTCAAATACCAACCTGATTGGAACAGAACTGCACACACACAGTCCTCATCTCTGTCCCCTTGCTCTGCTCTATTTTTTCCATAGCACTTACCACTTGGCATACAATGTTCATTTGTCTAATTGTTTGCGTCTCCACCTACACACTTTTTGAGTTCTATTAGAATAAACTCAGTGTCACTATTAAGTACTTGCCTACACACATGCATGCATATATACATCACATAATGTTATACACAAATACTCTGTGTGTGTCCAGAGAGAGTTCCCTTGATCCACTGGATCCAAGCGGTGATAATTTAGAAGTATCGCTCAACCCCGTATATTCTGCAACCAAAGTAAATTCACAGAGATAGCAACTGACTTTCTCCAAAACAGTGTTAGAACTAAGTTGCACTTAGAAAATCGAAGGCCATCTCTGACATACACAAAGAATGTGTCTTTAACCCTAGAGCACTAAGGCCCCCCTCGCCCACTCTCAAGCTCATGCAGGAAGTCAGCTAGTGTTGAACAGAAATTTCAGACACCAGGATGAAATCTTAATGCTGAAGACAAGTTTCAGGGGGGAAGGAAAGAAACAGGTCTTCCTGCCTCTTTACCTGCCCACTGACACAGGCGTTACTGGGGAAAACCTGATAAAAGGGATGTCAATGTAACTGGCCTGGCAAACAGAACCTCTGCTGCCTTGTTCGTTTGAAACAAAAAGAGCAGAGAGCTCTGAGGTTGCTGGAAATGAGATTGAAGCATAATGAAACCAGACTCTGGAGCAATTAATTTTTCTATCAGATAATTAAATCATTTCTGTTTTTCCCAAATCTCAGATCCACCGAGAGAACACTGCATGAGTATAATTTCAACTAAAAAAACATGAAGCTTGAGAAAATGAAGATACCAGTCAAACCCTGTTTTGCAAGAACCTTGATTTTAGATGAACATGCTGGTTAGTAAGTGAGTGTCACATCAGGTGAATCTGCCGATGCTTCTGTCCATAGACTTTTGAGCTATTTTTGCCGTTCAGCTTTTAGTGCTTACAGCTCTGATCACTTGCTCAGAAGTATTGCGACTGCCTTGTTCCGCTCAAATCAAGCAAAGGTTTAGCATCAAGCCACCCATCACAGGCATCTCTAAAGTTAGAAACCACCATACGCTTTTGGGTTGTTTGGGCGTCATTTCCTGACCTCCCTATTTTTATGAGAAAGGGCTTATAACAAAAACCGGCTGAAAAAGTACATTGCACAGTAAAAACAGTTAGAGAAAAAGGATTACAGTTTCAAAAAATGATTGAATTATCCTGTCATGTTTATCACCTAATTGTCACCTAACATCAGTCCCCAGTAGAATGTACACAAATGTTTGTCAGTTCCCTCTCTTTAAATTCTCACTAAAATTAAAAGTGCTGGACTTCTGAAAGAAAGATAAAGGGGAAAAATAACGCAGAAATTCTAAAAATAATTTGGTCTCAGGACCCTTCTATAGTCTTAAAAATCAAGGACTCAGTTTTGGTTTATGTGGGTTCTCTCTACCAATATTTGCCATATTAGAAATTAAAATTGAGACTTTTAAAAATATTTATTCATTTAATACAAGTCCATTGCATGTTAACAAAAATAATATTTTTATGAAAGATAACTATTTTCTAAAGCAAAAAAAGTTAAGTGAGAAGAGTGGCATTGTTTTACAATTTTGCAAATCTCTTTGATGTGTGACTTAGGGGCCAGCTGGATTCTTAGATCTGCTTCTGTATTCAATCTGCTGAAACATTGTTTTAGATGAAATATATGAACAAAATCCAGCCTCGCATGGAGATTAGTGGAAAAGAGAGTGTTTTAATAGCTTTTTCAGGTACTTCTTTGATTCTACATCAAAACTTGACAAGTGGTAGTTTCTTAAAAGTTAGTTGCAATGTAGAATCTAAAAACAATCAATGAACTTTTTATAGTGTTGTATTAAATCGATTAGTCTATCTTCAGCTTTCAGTGGATCCTTGACCCATGCATGGTTTTGTAACATTCTGTATTGGTCATTTTGAAAACATGGGTTTACTGAGTTATGCAGATCCTCTTCCAAATGTTGACCTATTTTACAATATTAAAAATCACAGTTGTTAACATCAACAACAAACTCATGTGAAAAGTCTTTTTTAAGTATTGCAAGCTGACAAGCTCATATGGTGGATATAAATTTTCCAAAATTCTACCTATGGCTTGCAGGATCCAATTTTATCACTGGCATACTCACAGTTGCTTGCCTTGAAGTAACAAGCTCATTTCACTCATTTTTAAGAAAATACCTGATAAAATCCCATGTCTCCATAACTATAGTTTGTCCATCATTCTTTCAAGTAAAAATGGTGCCCCATGGGGAAAAAAAAGTGGCTAGCTCAATCATACAAGTGTTCTTCCTTGAGACACGGTAGTATTGCAGTATGTAGCAGAAGTGCCTTGTGCATATTTCCCATTTTGTCACACAGAATATTATAAAGATATATAGTCAAGGGATGAGCTTAAGAACACTAATCATGTTTAGTGCTTCATCAAAGATATTCTTAAGTGAAACTCTTCCTCCCTGCAATTGCCACACAATTGCAGGGAGGAAGAATACACTGGCTACACTGACAACTGTACACTTTGGTGGCTTGATTCATTCTAAGGCACCAGCAGTTTTACCCACCACTTCTTCTGCACCACTGGTGCAAACGTCAACACATTAAAAAAAAAAAAGACAGAACATCTTAGTATTATAAGGAAAATAGTTTTGAACTACAGACCTCTTGAAAGTGTCTCTGGAACCTCCAGAGATATGCAGGACCACATTTTGAGAACCAAATGAAGAATTTTGAACAAAAACACCACTTAAAAGTTTATCATCAATAGGCAATGCAAGTAAGAGAAGTAGTCAGGATGAAGCTAATGATGGTTGAGGTATAACTAGGCAAATATAGCTATCATATCCTAAGCTGAACTCGTTTATTTGACTTTTAATTTCTTCCGAGTTCTAGCTTAATGCCTGCATTAAGAGAAACTACGGATGATGACGGTAAAACTCAGCAAATCTTAAGCTCAGCCTTCCCAGAGCTCTCTGATCCATACCTCGTATCTGAGAAGGTGGAACCTTTCCTAGGTCAATGTCAATCTTTAGGTTTAAGAAGGAGGAATCCAAGGAAAGCCTTGCAAAAACGACATTATCCTAAAAGATGACAAAACTCTGAGGAGGGTGGGATTATACCACCTAAAGGACAGTCTTTTTTTTTACAAGGTAGAATAAAGATAAAACATGGAAACACCTCCCAGATAGCTAGATGGCCTAGAAAGATCTTGGACCTCAGCATGCCAGTCTGAGCTTGTGTCTGGGCTGTGGCACTCACTATTTAGGAGACCATAGCAAATCAGTGTCTCTGAGCTTGCATACTGAGGATCACAGCAGCCTCAGAAGTTTGTTGTGAGGAGCAAATGAAATAACATATAGGATAGCAGGAACATACAGAGGGCATCAATTACGAGGGTAAGAGGCTATCCTGCTACCAGAAGAAAATAAAACAAGGGCTGCTATTGCTACTTGCTCAATTACAGGCCTACCACAGCGTCTGGTCCTCAGAAGGAGTTCAATAAATGAGCCCGCTGTCATGGAAAGGAGGAGCAGGTCAACTATGACATGGGATGATTAGTCTCAATCCTTTAAAAAGATCATTTCTTCTTTTTCCAGTTCCCCTTCTTTTCCCATTCCCTCAATGCCTTTCTTTCTCTCCTACCCTGTCTCTAACCTGGCAGTCATTTCCAGTGGGAGCCACATAACTGTTTGGACCAGCAGGAGAACGGAAGTAGTCACTCATCCCTCAGGTTGAATGTACAGAAAGAATACATTTAAAAAAAAAAAAAAAAAATCTAGGGTCTTCCCTGGTGGTGCAGTGGTGAAGAATCCGCCTGCCAATGCAGGGGACATGGGTTTGATCCCTGGTCCGGGAAGATCCCACATGCCTTGGAGCAACTAAGACTGTGCGCCACAACTACTGAGCCCGTGCTCTAGAGCCCGCGAGCCACAACTACTGAAGCCCGCGAGCCTAGAGCCCGTGCTCCGCAACAAGAGAAGCCACCGCAATGAGAAGCCCGTGCACCGCAAGGAAGAGCAGCCCTCGCTCGCCGCAACTAGAGAAAGCCTGTGTGCAGCAACGAAGACCCAATGCAGCCAAAAATAAATAAATAAAATTTAAAAATTAAAAAAAAATCTAAATTAAGAAAAAGTATATCAACAAGCTGTCACCAGGCTTGAAACATGAGAAAGGAATACTAAAAAACAACTGCCATCAGAGATAACATTTTCCCCTTTAAAAATGACACACATTGAGAGTGTCAGATACAGTGAGAAACTGGGGGTTGCAGCCTTCAAGCAGTTAACACGTTTCATCTGCCTTGGTACATGTGGCCACAATGATTTAGCAGAGAACATAATTATGTGTAAACCAGTGGTTTGACACAGGAAATTTGAGTGAAAATGGTTCAAAAAGATCATAATCTTACTCTACATTATAATGCACTGCCTTAGTAGAAAGAATAAGCAGATACCAAAATTCAAGCACTTTCCATATTCTTCCCCGGGGGAAATGTATTATTAGTTCCAAGTAACATAATAAGAGCCTGAAAGAAGGGGGCGATTCAAAGTTTTAGCGAAGTTTTCTCAACGAGCTTCAAATCCGCAAATGACAGGTGCTCTGTCAGGTGGCATTTTTGTTTGTCTTTTAAAAAGTTACTTTTTCCTCCTAAACTGGTGCAGAATACTTTCAAGTTTGCTTTGGGAACTCTGGGGAAGAAACATGTCCACAAAGAACTTTCATCTTACTATCTTCATAAAGATACTTCTACCATTAATTCTTTTGATTTACTTTATTCTTTTAGGAAACTATCTTAAAATTAAACTTTCTAAGGGCAAAATGTTATGTAATTGTTAATAGGAGATGATTCACTTGTCATTCATTATGAGAGAGAACTTTACAACAGAACGAAGGGAATTATCTTACTCATCTCTTCCTACCTGCAGTTTTTGACTCACAGCTTGGTATTTATTTAGAACCTTTAAAATATTTCTGAAATACTTTAGTCATTTAAATTTTTTAACTCACCTCTTTGTAATACATAAAAATTGGGAATTAAGGATAAAATATATACAGACAAAAAACACCAGCTTTAATTTATAAATGAGAATAGGTAGCATGTGTTCAAAGTTAAAGCATCATTTGGATGTTGCAGAGGCAACTCAGATTCTGTTTTTTGTTTAGAAAATAGACTTTTAAAATGTGTAATTTTAATTTCTTATTAAAGAGAATTTCAAACACATGCAAAAGTAGACAGCAACTTATAATAAATCTACATGTAACCATCACCCAGCTTCAACAGCCAGCTTGTGGCTAATCTGGTTTTATCTGTACCCTATCTCCCCCCTCCTCCCACCTCTGGAATATTCTGAAGTAAATCTCAGCTATCATTTCATCAGTAAATATTTCAATATGTATCTCTAATAGACACTCTATTTTAAACAACCAAAATGCCACAATCACTGCTAAATCAGGTTAATAATTCCTTACTATCATCATGTATACAGTTACTGTTCCCATTTTCCCAGCTGTGTCCTCGGAGTTATTGTTTTGCAATCTGTGTTTGATATGTTCTACATGTTGAAACTGGTTAATATGTTTCTCTTCTGTTATTTTGATTTTCCTTCCTTCTCTTTTCTTTTTTTCTTCCAATTTTTAGTCAAAGGAACCAAGTCTCTTGTCCTATCAAATTTTTCCACAGTTTGGGTTTTGCTGATTGCATCTCCTGGTGTCATTTAAAATGTGCCCCTATCCATTGTATTTCATCTACAATGGTGGTTAGATGCAGAAGACTGACCAGATTTGGGCTTGATTTTTTTGACAAGACTACCCAACAGATGGGGTGGTGTGCTCCCATGAGGAAACACACATTGTCTGGTTGTCGCTCTGTGAGCCAATCATTGAAGTATGAGGTACCCTGAATCCAGGCAAACTTCACTTATGCAAACTACATTATCCTCTTTAAATCTTAGACTGTATTTCTTAATAGCATTACAATGCAGCAACATCTTTTTTGATTTGTTCTCACATGAGGGCATATCACTACTTTAACTTAGTTTCTTTGTATTGCTTCTCTTCCAATTATAACAGTTATGAGTTTAGTTTGATGCATTTTCATCAGTACTTCATCTTTTTTTTTTTTTTTTTGGCCACTCCACTCTTCCAGGCAAGAACTACTCCAAAATAATGACAGTCAAACAGGGCCACAGTGACAGCATCTAGAGGCTGCATTAAAAATCCAGGTCTATTTCATCGCCTTAATAAATTTCAGCTTGATTAGGTGACCAATCCAGTTGTTAGCTCCAGAAAGGCTTAGTCAGAATGAAATAAAGAGTGACAGGAGACAGCCCTTTCAAAATAATAAATCACTTCAACTGTGCCTTGACAGCAGTGCTGAGGGGAATTCTGTATCTGATGGAGAGTGGTAACACCTTTCTTAAGATGAACAATGGTGATGGGTTTTTGACCCAGTTGATAATGTTATGCCTTCAGCTCTGTGACAGACTTCCACGAAGAGTTTTCTTGCTCCATCACAGTTTAATGAAGAGCCCTCACTGTAGGTTTTCAAGCAGGACCATCTTCTTACCTCAGCATTAAACATAAACCTACACACTGCACACTTTATCAGCAAATAGTGAAGCTACTACTGTTAACACCAGTTCAAGTATGACTTTTCAAAAAGACTTTTATGTTCTGTCCTTTCTTCAAACTTCATTATCACCATTTGGATGCCAATTTCTACCATCTGGCGAAACAGTCCCTGGCACGCAGTAAGCACTCAAATATTATTGAACGAGTATATTAACAAAATGGGTGTTCATTAAGTAAACCTTCGGCAGAGTTTGGGTGAGTTTGACAAATTATAATATGTGATCCAGGTCCTTAATTACTGGTGTTCCACAGAGTTCTGCTTAGTCAACCTTGGCTTTCTCTCTAAATCTTCTTACTGGGTCCCTTCATCCTTGTGCCTGTCTCCCACTGGCACCCAGAGCTACATCTCAGGCCTCAATCTCTTGCCAAACTCTAGACTCTTTTTTTTTTCTTTTTTATAAATTTATTTATTTATTTTTGGCTGTGTTGGGTCTTCGTTTCTGTGCGAGGGCTTTCTCTAGTTGCGGCAAGCGGGGGCCACTCTTCATCGCGGTGCGCGGGCCTCTCACCATCGCGGCCTCTCTTATTGCGGAGCAGAGGCTCCAGACGCGCAGGCTCAGTAGCTGTGGCTCACGGGCCTAGTTGCACCGCGGCATGTGGGATCTTCCCAGACCAGGGCTTGAACCCGTGTCCCCTGCATTGGCAGGCGGATTCTCAACCACTGCACCACCAGGGAAGCCCCAAACTCTAGACCCTTATTGCTAGTTCTTCCTAAACATCTCCACTTGGGTTTCCCACAAGCTTCTCAAACTCCACCTGTTCAAAGCTGAATTCATCACGTTCCATTCCTATGTTTCCGCCCTGGTGAAGGACTCCACAACATCCCTCTGACCATCATCTGGGTCTCATCCTTATGCATCCCTGACACCCTATGAATTGCCAATTCCTGTTGGTTTCGAGATCTATATATTTCTCATAGCTGTCCCCTCCCCTCCATCCATCCTGCGGATTCCAACTGAACTTGGGCTCTAGTAACCTCTCCCTCAGACAGCTTTAATTGTCTCTTACTGGCTGTTTACACCCCTGGCTCCTCTTATGATCTGAACAGTCCCCAGCCCCAAGTCCCTTGTACCCACAGCTACCAAGTCAGATTTTGTTTCTCATTCCTTAAAACCCTTCACTGGCACCCCATCACGTCTACTAGCCTAGAAGTAGTGTGACCATGCAATTTATCCTCTAACCTGGGACCCTTCTGAGAGTGAAAGGTGACACTGTTAGTAGTTACAGTGGTATAGCAGACAAACTCAGACTGTCCCGGGCAAACCTACGCATGAGGCCCTCCCAAGTCTCTGCTACACCTCCCACTGCACTCCCTCACCTTCGGCACCCCTCTCACTACTTTCAGTCTCTGGAACCCGTCACTGTTCTCTCACCCCTATGCCTGTGAACAAACTGTCTTCCCCTCTTGAACCATCTTTCCCGGCCTGGGACATTTCTATTGATCATTCCAACTTGCTTTAAACATCACCTACCCTGTGAAACTTCTTCTAAAATCTCCTGGCTGATCCAATCACACCATGCCTTGGACTTATTCCTATGCTGGGACCCGGGCCCCTGCACTGCAAACATGGGCTGCATCTGCCTGCCTCCTATGAGCTCCTTGAAGTGTCCGTGTCTTGTTCATCTTTATCTCCCCAACATCTGTGATGAGATCACAGGTCTGCACCCAGCAGGCATTTCTCATGTCATTTCTCAGTCATGTCTTATATTTAATAAAAACTTTTTTGCCTTAGCTACTAATTCAGCACAATTAATGAAAGATGAAAAGATGAGACAGGATGAAATAAGGAGTAGTCAGTAGCTCCTAATGCCAGTCCTGTATATCACAGACCACAGCTCCATTTAAGCAACTGCTTTTTAAAGGAGAGCTTTGGGATTATAGCATCTGGGCTAATGGCAGAACCCCTATAGGAGGCCATGAAAGGGAAACAGTCATGGCAATAAGCCAACATCATATTAGAAATTGTCCACTAAATTCTCGAAGCTTCTAGTATAAAATAAAGGCAGTGTCGAAATAAAACACACCTGCTGAGTATACTTGGGGTCCCAGGCAGGGGTGGGGAGAACGACAGGACTCCTGCTGCTGTGACAACAGAAACACGGAGATGAGAACCCACTAGCGTGCCTTCATAGAGCACTCTACAGTTTGCAAAGCACTTCTCTATGCATTCTACCACCTGACCTTCAAAACAACCCTATGAGATAGATCAGGTGCATGCCAAGGCTCAACCAACACTTCTTTTTTTTTTTAAATTTAACTTCTACTTTATATTGGAGTATAGTTGATTTACAATGTTGTGTTAGTTTCTGCTGTACAGCAAAGTGATTCAGTCATACATATACATATATCCATTCTTTTTCAGATTATTTTCACATATAGGTTATTACAGAATATTGAGTAGAGTTCCCTGTGCAATACAGTAGGTCCTTTTTATCTATTTTATATGTAGTGGTGTGAATATGTTAATCCCAACCTCTTAATTTATGCCCCTCCCAACCTTTCCCCTTTGGTAACCATAAATTTGTTTTCTATGTCTGTGAGTCCGTTTCTGTTTTGTAAATAAGTTCATTTGTATCATTTTTTCAGATTCCACATACAAGTGATATCATATGATATTTGTCTTTCTCTAACTTACTTCACCCAGCATGATAATCTCTAGGTCCATCCATGTTGCTGCATGTGGCATTATTTCATTCTTTCATCAACCAACATTTCTTGAGCTCTGACAATCCCTCTGGGATCCCAGGCCAATGCCCCCTTCACAGCCTGAGCCACACCAAGCAAACCTGACCTCATCCTGCTTCTTTATGTAAAACCCTTCAGCATCCCAGATGGAAACTAGAGCTCCAAATGTTCTATCAGCCTACCTGTCACTTTAGGGCCAGGGATGATCTAGGGTGGCTGACAGGTGAGAGGCCAAGCCAGGGACACTCTCACAGTGCCAGGTCCAGGTGCTGCCATAGCTGAGGCAGGTGTGTGTGGGCGGGGAGGCTCCATTCCCTCTTGTGCAACACACACAGAGGCAGCCATCACGCTCTCTGCATGTGACAAGGAAGCTGTGCCCTAAGGCAGCAGCAACGTGCCAGCTCAGGCTGAGCCCCGGCCTAAGAGCCAAACTGACAAGGCAAGGCTCCCACAGACAAAGAGAACAGACCTGAGCTTCTAAAATACAGCCCACACCGTGATGTCACAGATCCTGAAATTTCAACATTAAAAAAATCTATTTCTCATGGATAAAACAGCTCTTTTAGCATCTTTTAAAATACGCAGGCACACCTAAGAGGGGTAGAGTGCTAAGATAGCGATCACTATCATTTTAGTGTGAATTAGTCCATGAATTCACTGTCTTCCTTATTAGCAAGTGTTCCTGGAGAGAGGAGATCCCTGGGCATCTTACTGGAGTAAGAGACAGTGGAAGGCAGAGAACAGGAAGGACTAACTTAGAGGGGGGTTGGAATTACCAAAGATGAACTCGGCCTGCCTCACCATTTTACGCAGGGTCACCTCTGAAAGGAATATAATTGCAATGACCTGGTAAGAACTCATCCCAAATAACACTTGACATTCCTTTCTTCTTATCACTATAACTAATAAATTAATATTGGGTTGGCCAAAAAGTTTGTTTGTAACACAGAAAACCCAAACAAACTTTTTGGCCAACCCAATACTATAAGAATACTGAGGAGTATTCCAGAGCCATTGTTCTGATGTTTCTAGTGTAAAATTAAGGAAGATAAAAACTTAATAAAATTTAGTCCTAGAGAGCTGGTGTAACTCTAAAAAAAGATGTCCTGTAACAACAATGGCACCATCAGACCTGGTCTAACATGCATGGCCTTACTCCACTGGTCCCTTGTCACTCAGTGCAAAAACGTAGTTCAGCACATTCAGAATCTCACTCACTCCTCATTCACACCTCTATTCTCACTGCTGGGCTTGTCTATACCATGGCTGTACCCATGTTCCGTGTGCTGTAAGAATGTTCTATCAGCAATGTTCTGTAATATTACATTATATTTTATTTGACTGAGTTATGAGCAGACTCATTTTTCTCACAAATCCTGTATGTTCAAGATACCAAGCCAAACCAAAAGAACTGTGAGCAGGCAGAAGACCCCCAAACTGTAATCTGGACAGTTTTTTCATGTTCAAGTATCCCAAGTTTCTGCTAATTTCAAAAGATAAGATGTGACCATTGAGACAACAACTTGAAAAATGTTAACATTAAGACAATTTGCCCACGTGAATGAGAAGGGTTGGCTGAGACGAGAGAAAACCACTTCTCAAAGGTGTCATCAGTTTGCAAAATGTCAACACCAAACAGACAAACCATGAAGCCACACATTTACAGATCTTTGCAAGGATTTTAGTAACGGTGGAGTAGCTTGTAATGGACTAATCTTCCCACCAAAAACAATTAAAATATTTAGAAATACATTCTAAAACAATTAATTGGAAACACTGGAGGGCCACCAGAAAAGAGAGAGGAATTAGAGGGAATTTGATATGCAAATTAAAACCACAAGATATCATTTCATAGCCACCAGCATGTCTAAAATTAAAGAGAATGACCATACCGAGTGCTGGGGAGGATACAGAGTAACTGGAGTTCTCATACATTGCTGGTGGGAATATAAGAACACAACCACTTTGGAAAACCATTTGAGAGTTTCTTATAAAGTTAAACATGTATCTACTCTATTATCCAGCAATTCCACTGCTAGGTATTTACCCAAGAAAAATCAAAGTGTAATTTACGTACAAGAATGTTTATGGAAGCATTCTTTATAATAACCCCAAACAGGGAAAACTCTAAAATGTCCATCAAGATGAGAAATGAGCAAACAAAATTGTGCTACATTTATGTAACAGAATATCCATAAGTAAAAAGGAACAGAATACTAATATACACAATGACATGAATGGGTCTCACAGAAATTACGCTGAGCCAAAGAAATCAGACACAAAAGAGAACATGCTATGTAGTTCCATTTATATGAACTTCCAGAATAGACAAAACTAACCTATGGTGAAGAAACAAAGCAAAACATTGCATTTACTGCCTCTGGCAGCAGGGGATTAACTGGGAGAGGACACAGGGAACTTTCAGAGGGGTGAAAATGTGCTATGTCCTGGACTGGAGCACTAGTTACACAGTTGTATGCATTTGTCAAAACCAAACTCTTCACTTCTGATCTATTCATTTCTCTGTATATAAATTTTACCTCAATTTTTTAAATATGGGGAATGGGAGATGGAGGTAGTGCAAGAGGAAGAGGAAGAGAATACCTTAAAGGACAGAATGAGATAAAGATTATAAGGAAGAGAACACAATCCTTAAATTTTTAATACACTCCTGGGGCAAACTAAAAGGTTGGTCCAAAGCCAAAAATCTAAAATACAGTTTAATAGACATGAACCAAAAGAGGCAAGAACCTCTTGAACTAAGAGCTAAGATGATGATGAATAAAAACAAAAACTCAGTGTGTTAAACAAAACACAAGATTGCCAGAGTTAGCAAATATATTTAATCTGGCAACCCAAACCAATAGACCATTAGACAACAAAATACCAACCAGCCTGGTTTATACAGTCAATTTTTAAAGCGTCTTTTACGAAATGCTCTTCTTATATGCTCCATGATATAAATTCCTACTGAGTATGAACTAAGAGTACACAAATACCAGAAACCACCCCAAATTCATTCTTACCTTCAGTGAAACTTCCTGTTAGGGTTATTACAACAAATACTTTCCCTTCTGGCTCCAGATCCACCTAGAAAGAGAGAAAAAAAATTGTATGTTATATGCTAATTTTGAAGTATTCTTTTGTGGCCCTCAAATAATTCTTGACAGAGAGGCCTCAATGCACAAATCACAGCCATAAATCAGATCTGTGTCTTTCATTGAACAGTAGAGGGGCAGGAAACAAGTGACAGCAGAAGAAACTGTAAAGGATGAAAAGTAGATCTAAATGAAACCATTCTTGCAATGTTTTCCCTCTCTCAAATGTTTTCCTTCCATTTTGGCTCTCTGTGATACTGATGAGCTCCCATACACGTGGTCACTGTTTCTGAGACACCCCTAACTGATGTGCACCATTTGTAAGAACAATATTTTACTAAACCACGAGGCAAGTGTATGAAATAGAGAAATAATGGCAACATAAAGGCAATGAACCAATGTGCCGTGGTCAACTGCATACCCTTAGTTTGAGAAAGTAAAGAGTTTGAATAGAAGGGTGCTGTCTCTGTCTACACCATTTCCACCTGAGTGCAGTTCATCTTCAGGAAGCAGCAGGGAAGGCAGTACGTGTGCTGTGCATTCACTACTCTCGACTGTTCATGGGAACATCAACGTTCCTTCAAGTTCTTATCTACGAGCTGAGAAAACAAGATAGATGTTCTGCCAACGAGGCAGCTGTACGTCTTCTCACTAGAGCCCGTCCTCTGCACACACTTGCGTCTCCCAAAGACCTTCACACAGCACGGCCCCAGGATGGGGCAGCACCCTCCATATCTGCTCTGACCACACTGGCCCAGGAGGCAGGCTCTGCCCTCTTCATGCTAACCTTGAACTACCCATGAACACCTCTAAGCCATGGATTCTGAGGTTCTTTGGGGCTCCGATACATACATTTACAATTGTCCTTAAATAAAATCTTGTCAGGTTTAACCTATGGCTTCAGTTCTGCCTTTGACCTTTTGTCTAAGAGAGGGAGGTTCAGAGAAGCTGAGTATAGATATGGATGGTCTTTTGGGTAGAATATTAAATTTAAATAAGCTGCAAATCACATGGTACAGTGTCCAAACTAGACCAGGACACGGACTCCAGTCTGACCGCCGCAGCAGCTCTGCACTCTGGGCAAGGTCTGTAACCATCCCAGCGTCACTGCTCCCATCTCCAAGTCCATGATGTCATTATTCAGCATTTCTGACATGGCTTCTGTCAGACAATCTCAAAGAGCCTTAACAGTACTATTTACTCTTTGTATTGTATCTATAGATGACCAATACCGAAGAAAAGAAATGCACTGACCTTACCCTAGAGCTCACCACCACCTATTTTTAAGTACTACACCCTGTTTATACTCTTTCAAAATAGAAGATGCCTGTTTTATACTGACTCGGAGAGCTTCATCTATGTAACAGGCAATTCTTATAAACCCTGCCTTTTTAC
Source organism: Balaenoptera physalus (assembly GCF_965194825.1). Classification (NCBI taxonomy): domain Eukaryota; kingdom Metazoa; phylum Chordata; class Mammalia; order Artiodactyla; family Balaenopteridae; genus Balaenoptera; species Balaenoptera physalus. The sequence goes on from NC_138883.1 coordinate 40,219,966, forward strand.
GCATTCAGTCAGTTATCAGTGTGCTTACCACGCCGTAACTCACTCCAGTGTTCAAATCAGCTTCTTGCATCACGACTACTAACTTAACAATATCCCCTTAACTATCTTAACACTACTTGTGAACCTTTATAGAACAGTTCTGAAAATAGAGCTCTCTGGAGAGATGACTAAACAGGATGTCAGTCTCTAATTGTCTCCACTCTCTGCCTTGACTTGTTTCAAGTCAAAAATATTTTATTTTTAAAAGCCACTCCCTCATCTTCAACATAAAAGCCTGGCAGAGCCACATACATGCACACACATTCGACCTCACCACATCAACTGCTGCTGGCACAGAAGGAGCTGCTGCCAGCCTCCAAACTGCCAGGCCACCGCCGAGATCCAGCCTGTAAACTCCCTCCAACACTGCCCGAGGGCCCATAAAGGAGGCCACGCCACCCCATGGGCAGGAGCTGCTCTCACAGACAGCAGGAGACTCCAGCACTTAGAATCAGGAGCTCTCACGGTGCAACAGGTTCGATCCTCATTTTTGACCCAAGTCACCATCACGGTGGAAAAGCCAGACTCAAATGCCATCTGTAAGCCTAGTTAGTCCATCTAAGACCTCAGACCTTAGAACAGGGTTTTACCAACTGCAGGTCGAGACTCACTAGTGAGACATGAAAACCATGTAGTGGGTTGCACACAACAGGGATTTTTAAGTAGAATAAAGTGGAACAGAAAATATGAACACGCCAAATAGTAAGGAAGAGTACCACGCCATGAAAATTCTGTTTGCAGTTTTATACGCGTGAGAATGGTATACTGGGTTTTAGTGTAAAATGTCTTCCTTAGTGCGCCACAGAGAAACGGTTTGAAAATGTGACCCTCGAGGTTATCTGCTTCACCTACAGTGCCGATGGTTTGGCATCTATACATGGTGGTGGCTGTTTAGACAGCTCCAGTGACAGCCAACTCACTACCACCACAGCTGGCGTCTTTCATTCCTGTACCCCAGAGAAGATCCTTCTCTAACAGCAGAAATGCAGTGACCAATAGCTTCCATTCATTGACCCTAGTTTTGTCCCCTGCTGCTGTAGTGCATATTTTAGCTCTACAGATTCTGGGAAGAGCACTCCAGCTTTATTGGAGAACCATCCTGCCCTTGTATTAGTCCGTGGCTCAGCTGAGAGTCTACCGCTGGTTCCAGAGTGGACATGTGACCCAGGCTTGCCAAACAGAGCACTGAATTCCCTCAGCCAAGATGACGGGCCTGGAGCTGACACGCGCCCTACATCTGGCCATCTGAGTAATTGCTCCTCCCTACCCTCGGTCACTGGTGCAGGTTTGGGCACAAAATCCAAGTAGGTCCAATCAGGAATCCTGGATCTACAAGGAAGAAGTACGATCTCACTCCTGCTGAACTGTAATCTGGAAGGACATACACTTAGGAGTGTCTGGCACCATTCCTACTACCACATTGGGCTGGAGAATGAAGTCAATAAAGAAGGGAGAGCTGAGAGACAGAAAGAGACCAGGTCTTGATGTCATTTAAAGCCTTAGATCAAGCCCTGCTTGATTCTTCTGGATTTTCAGTTATTTGAGCCCATAAATTCCTTTTGCTTTAGCCAGTTTGAGTAGGGTTTTCTGTCACTTGCACCCCAAAAGGCTTATCCAAATTGGCAGCCAAAGAGAATAAATCATATTTGTAAAGACAATTATCACCTCCCCTCTACACCTTCTAACGCCCATGCCATCTCCCACAATCTGCCCCCCTGCCTCTCTCTGGCACTGAAACAGCTCCTGTGACCCTTGTCACATCCCACGGTCAGATCCAAAGATGTGTCCGTCTTCCCCTCAGCTGACCCCTCTGCCAGTGTCTGATGCTCTTGCCCACTTCCTCCTTCATGAATCTCTCTTTAAACCCTGCTGCTCCTGAGTCCTCTTTTCCTTCCATTGGAAGATTCAGACTCATGATTTCAAAACCCACCTGAGATTCTTTGAGGGTAGGAGTAGGAGAAAAAGCAAAAATATCAGAACCTCCAAGAGGGTGTAGTCACATTCATTTCCTAAGTCTCAAGCACACAGTTTATTCCCAACCTATATATGCACCTTTTCTGAAAGTCTCCACCTCAGTGTCTCACTAAGACAAGTCCCTTTAATTCAACATGTCCAGAGTCCAAAGTCTTATCATGTACCCCCAAATGACTCCCCCATTTCCCCAGCAGCCCAGGCTCCTCACTATGTGCATATAATCCTACCAGATCCCACCAAGTCCACTTTCTGAGCCTCTCCTAAACCCTCGCCTTCCTCTCCACTCCTCCTGCCCTGCCTCACCTTGCCTCTTGCAGGGGCCTTCTAGCTGGTTTCCGTCTCCAGACTCATAATCCCCCAGCTGCTACCACTGACATTTCAAAAATGAAAATCTGACCCTGTGACTTTCTAACTTAAAACCCTTCTATGTGTCCTCTCCCTTCTATGATAACAGCCAAACTCCTTAGCAGGGCACACAGCCCCACATGCTGTGTCCTTACCATCCCAAATCCATACAACCCGCATCTCAGCATCTATAAATTATTTGTAGACTCTTCAGGGAGGCATATTATTTCATTTTTAACCTTAGAGATCAACAAAATGTATTATGGGTTCAGACAGTATAATGGAGAATGTAGTCAAAATGATGAAAAATATACATTACCTGTCTGAAGCTTATTGCCTAGTGATTTGAGGCATGCAATCTTTATACCTAGAAAATCCTTCTCTTTTTAACCTGTCAAACTCCTATTTGTCTATCGAGAATCAACTCAAAACTCACTTTTTACAGGAAGACCTTCCGAGACCTCTTTTAGACAGGTGGGCAAATCCACACCATTATAGAGACCATTGCTGGAACCCCCTCATGTTGTAGCCACTATGCCCTGGTCCCTTAGGACCCTGACTTGCACATAAGAGGACTGAAATGGTTTTGTGAATGAGTAAATTAACAAACAAGCAAGGATACTCCAAGCAGCTTCATAGAGGACATGGTTTTCTCCTCCTTCACCATTCTGATTGGTTTCCTCCAGATATGCTCCAATTTCTCCACGCTCCCATGGAAGAGTGAACATCAGCCCACAGGTGCACCAGACGTTAACAGGGCAAAGCAAGGTTATCACCAACTTTGATTTCAACAGTGACAGTGCCCTTTAGTGATGCAGCGACAGACTTCATGAACACTTTGAGAAGCCCCAGTGACCCAGCTTGAGTTTGCCATCAACTAAAACCTTTGCATCTTTTCTACATGCTGTAAGGCTCTGCTTCTCACACCCTGTGCAGTGCTTAGGCCCCAAATCCTAAGAGCTCCATATTTTTTCTGCAGAATTTCAGCTTGTTGCTCTGGGCTCCAAGGCTCACTAGATCCCAAATCCAGTCATTCAGTCACTCTCCTTGTCAGCTTTATGGCCTTCCAAATCAGGGCCTGGGTTACCCTGTCATCATCTGAGGCACTTACAGAATGTCCACCATGACAGGGCTGAGGCCAGAGTGCCATGGAGGTCCCACATAGAAATGGATGTATTGTGCATTCTTTCTGTAACAGTCATTCAGGGAGAAGTGAATATGCTAAGCCCTCTTTCCTACAGACCACTTCTATTAGTGAGAAGGGCAACTCCTGGGCCCTTGTCAAAACTCAGAAAGCAATGGTCTTTAAAAGTGACATTCTGACACACAGATAAATCACCAAAACTCAGTGTAAACAAATGGTGCTGTAACTGGATGTCCATATACACAATAGTGAACTTCAACTCACACATTGTAACTTATACAAAAATTAACTCAAAATGGATCATAGACCTAAATGTAAAACCTAATACTTTAATACTTCAAGAAAAATACATCAGAGAAAATCTTTGGAACCTTGGATTAGGTAAATATTTCTTAGATATAAAACCAAAAGCACAATCCATGAAAAAACAAACTGACAAATTGGAGCTCATCTAAATTAAAATTTCTGCTCTTTGAAAGACACTGTCAAGAGAATGAAAGACAGGCCACAGATCAGGAGAAAATAGTGTAATTTTTTTCTCACTTGTATCTGGATAAAGAACTTGCAAAATTCTATAAGAAAACAACCCAACTTTTAAAAAATGGGCTTCATCACTGCATTTCACCAAAGAAGACATAATATAAAGATGGCAAATAAGTATATAAAAACAAGTTCAACGTCATTAGTCATTAGGGAAATGCAAATTAAAACCACAATGCAATAACAATACTACCTATTATGAGGGCTAACACTAAAAAGTCTGATTATACTAAATGTAAGAATGTGGAGCAACTGGAATTCCCATATGTTGCTGATGGGACTATAAAATGGAACTATCACTTTGGAAACAGTTTGACATTTTCTTAAAATGTTACACATACACCTCCCATTTGATCCAGCCATTCAACTCTTAGGTGTTTAACCAAGGATAAAGCAAGCATATGTTCAAAAATATGTATGCAAATGCTCAAGATGCTTTTTAAAGAATATGATATAGCCATACGATGGAACAGTATTCAACAATAAAAAGAATAAACTATTGATGCATGCAACAACATGGAAAAATAGTAAATGAAAGAAGCCAAACACAAAAGAGAACATTCTGCGTAGAAAAAGAGAGACAACATATAGTTTTATCTGACTGTAAACATATAATTTCTATAGTGGCAGAAAACATCAGTGGTTGCCTGGGGATGGGTAATGGAAATAAGACGGGTGGTAGAGAGGGATTAAAAACGGGCAGGAGAGTACCAAGACAATTAAATGGAGAAAGAGTACTCTTTTCAACAAATGGTGCTGGGACAACTGGATTCCACATGCAAAAGAATAAAAGCAGACCCCTACCTCACACCATATATAAATATGAACTCAAAATGGATCATAGACCTAAAAGTAAGAGCTAAAACTATAAAACTCTTAGAAGAAAATAGAGGAATAAATTTTCCTGACTTTGGATTAGGCAACGGTTTCTTAGATATGACATCAAAATTACAAGTGACAAAAAAATGATAAATTGGACTGCATCAAAATTTAAAACTTCTGTGGTATAAAAACAAACAAGTGTCTACCTCTCTCTGCCCAAATGCCCTTTCCAAAGTGCCACTCTCATCAACTTTCCTCCATCCAAGCCTCCAGAGGCTTCCTAGTGCCTTCAGAAGAAAACTCACTCTCCTTTACTTGGCTTTCCAGGGCACCGTGGGCTCCCCACTAATTAACCCAAACCTGTTTTTCAAATTTCCATTCTTTAAACCTGCTCTTCTAGTCAGGTCCGTCTCCTCACTATGTCACAGTCACACCTGTGCTCGTGCTGCTGTCTCTACTTAGAAAGCCTTTCTCTCTTCATCTATCCACTCATTCCAACCTTGACTGAATGACTCCTAGGGTCAGGATCATTGCCAGGTGCTCAGGATTTCCCAGAGAAGCTCCCTGAGGCTGAAGGTGGAAGAAGCAGCTGAGTGTACCTGGCAAAGATGATGTAGCTACAGAAGCTGAAGGAAGAAACTTTTGCCAGGAAGATCTCACATGCACATCGATCCCTCCAGTCTCAAAATTCCTTTCTCGATTATTATCTTAGTATTTATTGATACCCTTAACAATCAGATAAAATTTCATAGACTTACATCTCATCACTTGCAGTTAAGTCTGTAAGCTCCTTTCCAGTGGGATCTGACACTTTTTTATTCCCCGAAGGGCCTAGCAGAGTTCCTTGAACCAAGTAAACACTCAAAAAATATCTGTTGATTTGGTCTAATGAGCTGAATTGGAAGGTCATCTGACCACCTCCATTTCATCACCTATAAAATGGGAATGATAGTATTTTATCCTGTAATAAACACTCTGACAGCACTTTGTAAAATATAAAAGCACTTCAAGATGGCTCCACGGCAAACCAGTAGCGTATGGACTACACAGGTCCCCTGCTTAAGGATCATACTCTGCTCTCTTGACGAGCCACCTGATCGCCAGTCCCCCTCCTCCACCACACACACCCTGAGCCAGTGTTTCCTTTCCTTTGGCATCACTTTGCAGAAGTTGGGCAAGTCACCTACATCCCTGACTTGGTCTTCTTGCCCATGAAATGAGGGGATTGTTAAAAAACCTTTCTAGCTCTAATGTTCCATGATTCTAAACAGGCTTGGATAAAAGCCTGCAGACAGGACTCAACGGAAACATTCATTTAATTAACTGGTAATAATTTACAACCATTTCCCTTCACAGAAGGCATTAGAATTGATCACAGGCAGGAAACTTCTGGCTACTTAATTTTCATCTCAGCCTGGGATAAGCAAAAGGCCCTAGCATATTAAAAGAAAAAAACCAAATCCTTTATTGGGCAAAGGTAGAAGGTTCACCTAAACTCTATGGGCCTTGGGCCAGACATCTGTGATATTCAGATTCTTGGCTAGGTGGATCATTTCTATAACTTTTCTAGGTCTTACTCTAGGGATAAGTAACTAAAGAACTTAAAAACACGATAAAGCATTTCACAATTCTCTTCCAGCTAAAACCATCAGACTTAAAAATGAGAGTTCAAATTCTTAAAGGAAAAAAAATTTCTTTACGGAATTGTACCAATAACCAACAAGGAGACAGGTAGCTATGTTCTTTAGTAATAGAAATAACAGTTACTGTGTCTTGAACTCATCAATGTGCAGGAACCCTGCCAGGTGCCTGACCTACATTATTTCTCACCTTCACCCCCTGCAAGGTATCACCACCGCCATTACAGATGGGAAAATGGAGGCTCCGTGAGGTTACGGAATTCACCAGCAGAGAAGGCCAAGCCAAGATCCAGACTCAGGGAAGATCCCGCCCCAGTTCCACACCAGCCTCCCTGTAGGCTGCTGTGCCTGCATCTGCCTGCAGGTTTGCCTGATGCCTTCTGTTCCACCCGAACCAGCCTGCCCAAGCCTTGGCGTGTTAGGTCAATCGCATCACCCGTCTCCCTGGGAACTTGGGCTAGACTTGTGCCCTCGGCACCTGAGGGTGCTCCCTGCCAAATGCCAAGCCTCAGTGTTCCAGCCTTGCTTCCTCACTGCCAAGGCCAGTGGGAGTGGCATCAGCCTGATGGTGTCGCCTGATGGCTCTTCACAAGGGCACGTGGCAAGTCTGTGCTGGGGCTAGCAGAATGCAGCGGGCAGCTCAGGTTCCATTAGTCAGCTGCCTGGAGGACTTGAGTCAGGGTCATGTGCTGCAGACACACAGCGCATCGCCTCGCCATGGGAAGGAGTTTAAAGGAAAAGGGGGTGAATGAGGCATACCCTATGTCCCTGCTGATTTTCTGTTTTTGCAGTCAGACAAGGTTTATGTGTTAAAAGCACACTAAAAAGCACCACAGATTAAAAACGATCAGAAAAAGAAGATGGCAAAAACTACACAAAAAGGTGAGACTTATCAAATACGACTGTAGTTTAAAGCGAAGGAAAATACTATCTTTAGTCAGTGATTAAATCCTCATCTTTCTAAGTCTGGACCCTCCATGTGGTCGAAGAGGATGGTGGGGAAAGAGCCCTCGGCTGTGACCACAGCTCTGGTGGCAGGTCATCTGGCTTCTGCACCTGGACAATAAAGGTGGACAACTAGGCTTTTAAGTCCTTTTCATATCTAAGATTCTACGATTCCAAGCCACAAACAGGTTCTGAACTCCACAGAGGAAGTAAAGACTACAGAAGAGTATGCCTCTCAAATGCATAAAGCCTCATGGTAACTCTTCCCCACCCCCAGCTAAACATACCCAATCACTGCAAATTTAAATTTAGAGTTATTTCAATTCAGAGCCCATTACCCCTATGTCCTAGTGTAAATAGTGTAACTCCTGGCAAAAGGGGAATTCTTTTGTATTAAAATTAGTTTTTCAAAGTGTCCCTGCCCAAAATGAAAAACCAGGAATAAATAGTCCAGACTGGATATCTCTGAGGACTAAAATACTTTTTCTTTGCCAAGGAGAAGGCTAAGGATAGATAGAAATGGTCTATTGTACAAGTGTGTGTGTCTCTCAATCTTTGACTTCAATATCCAAGGGACTGAAAATGTCAGTTAGATGATGGGATGCCTTAGGCTCTTCAAAACACTCCACTACAATTCCTCCCTCTTTACCTCCTAGGGAGTTCAATTCTGTGCTGGGAGGCCTACCTGACACCTCCTTTGTGAAGGAGGACAGAGGCTCTGAAGGGATCTGCCCAGCCCAGGAGATCCAGAGCTGCTGGTACTCCTGACGGACCAAAAAGGGTGGGCTGAGTTCTTCTGGAGTCAAATGCCCACCCTTGAAACCAGCAGACGACTCTCAGAAAAGAGCACCCTCCAGAACTAAGAGGGCACTTGCTTTCTCCTCCAATAAGGTGTCTGCCCCCCAAGGACCTCATGCCAGAGCAGACCCTAACCTGAGAGAGGAACCATGGTAATTGTGTTCCCTACATCAAAGAACACTTTAAAAGGGCACTTTCAACATGATCTCAATCCTTCTCTTTTCTGTTCCACAGACCCTTCCAGAAGAGAACATACTCTGTCCTTGCCAGGATAAGGTGTTAAATGAAAGGGACAGGTGGCCTTTGGACTGTGGCTGGAGGTGAGGATTGCCATCCTTGCCCACCCTCCTGCTCAGTGGCCTCACAGCCCTCTTCCTTCTTCACAGCTTCTGTGGGTTGCCTGGGGAGAGCTCCCAGCCCCCCAGTGAGCCTCGTCCTGAGGTGAAGCTCCCACAAGGATGCAGAAATATTAGGAGATGCAGAGTCTAAGTTTTGCCACAGAAGATTTCAGGTTTTTTTAAAAAAAGATTTAAATAAATCCAGAATTATTCTACATTGTAATGGAGGAAGAAAGCAAAACCAAAGCAAGGAGTAAGTCAAACTACATAGCATACTTAAGCATTCAAGAGGTTTGTTTGTTTGTTTGTTGTTGTTGTTTTACTATGGCATTCTTTTCAGCATTGAATTGAGGTCTTTTTCTTTCCCAAGCGGCATGCGGGATTAGTTCCCCAACCAGGGATCGAACCCGCTCCCCCTGCAGTGGAAGAACGGAGTCTTAACCACTAGATAGCCAGAGAAGTCCCTCAAGATGTTTTATAGATGTGTCTACTTAATATCTCATTGCTCAGACTCTTGGTCACCTTTAGATAACTGTGAATCTGAAGGAACATTAGAAAATACATCAAGCCCAAGGTCTCTCCCAAGGGTTATCTTGTGAAACTTTCACTCTTTTTGGCCTTCCAGAGGGAAGGAAAGAGGAAAGCTCTGCCAAAATGGACTTGTGTGCCCTACCTAGAAATACAGGTAGTAGTTTTCCAGGTGGGCCAGGGAAGGGGAGACAGAGCGGAAGTATGTGCAAATGCACAGAGGACTATTAGGGGTACGTATGGTGGGATGCAGGCTGTGTAAGTGAGATGGGTCAGAAACTAGGTTGGAGAGGAAAAGCTATCAGGTCAACAGTGGCCTCCTGGCACCCTGGAAGGCTAGCTCTTATCCCAGGGCAATGGGGAGCCGCTGAGGGGTTTCAATCTGCAAAGTTTCAGGATTATACCAACATGACAGAGCCCTACAGACAGGGTGTTGGGATTATAAGGGGAGAGAAGCTGGTGGTGTGGATACATATTCAAAGGCTATTCTGTTGGCCTTAGCAAAGGTTGGAGGTGACCTGAGCTAAGCCAGCAGCAGAGGGGATGGAGAGGGGGAGGCAGACGGGGGAAGACAGGGGAGGGAGCAGCAGCTGTACTTTGTAATCAGAGGTGGGGTAGAAGGTAAAAGAGAAGTGGTCACAGAGAGTCACCAGGGCCAATGACAATCTTGGTGGCATTAAATGAGACAGAGACTCTAAAGGGATAAGCTGATCTGGAGGAAAGATAGAAAGTTCAATGTGTGACCATTACCCATGTCATCTGAGCATCTACTGGGCCACCCTGAACAGCTTCTTAAAGTTTAGATGGAGAAGTAGGAACACCACAAAGATAGAAAATACAACCTAGTACAGTCTCAGTGGAACAGGTAAGAGCAACATCTAAAGCACTATTCAGATCAAGAAAAGTAGCAATCAGATGACATGATACTATACATAGAAAATCCTAAAGACGCCACCAGAAAAATACTAGAGTTCATCAATGAATTTGGTAAAGTTGCAGGATGCAAAATTAATATACAGAAGTCTGTTGCATTTCTACACACTAACAAAATACCAGAATGAGAAATTAAGGAAATAGTTCCATTTACCATCACATCAAAAACAATAAAATACCTAGAAATAACCCTACCTAAGGTGGCAAAAGACCTGGACTCTAAAAACTATAAGATGCTGATGAAAGAAACTGCAGACAACACAAACAGATGGAAAGATACCAATATTGTTAAAATGACCATACTACCCAAGGCAGTCTACAGATTCAATGCAATCCCTATCAAATTACCAATGGCATTTTTCACAGAAATGAAAATGGAAACACAAAAGACCCCAAATAGACAAAACAATCTTGTGAAAGAAGAATGGAGCCAGAGGAATCACACTCTCTGACTTCAGACTGTACTATAAAGCTATAGTCATCAAACCAGGATGGTGCTGGCACACCAAAAAAAACACAGATCAAAGGAACAGGATAAAACACCCAGAAATAAACCCGTGCACTTATGGTCAATTAATCTATGACAAAGGCAAGAATATACAATGGAGAAAACACAGTCTCTTCAATAAATGGTGCTGGTAAAACTGGACAGCTACATGTAAAAAAATGAAATTAGAACATTCTCTAATACCATACACAAAAATAAACTCAAAATGGACTAAAGACCTAAATGTAAGACCAGATACTCTAAAATTCCTAGAGGAAAACACAGGCAGAACACTCTTTGACATAAATCACAGCAATATTTTTTTGGATCCGTCTCCTAGAGTAAGGGAAATAAAAGCAAAAATAAACAAATGGGACCTAATTAAACTTAAAAGCTTTTGCACAGCAAAGGAAACCATAAATAAAACAAAAAGACAACCTACGGAATGGGAGAAAATATTTGCAAACTATGCTACCATTAAGGGTTTAATTTCCAAAATATACAAACAGCTCAATATCAAAAAAACTAAACAACCTAATCAAGAAATGGGCAGAAGACCTAAATAGACATTTCTCCAAAGAAGACATACAGATGACAACAGACACATGAAAAGATGCTCAGCATTGCTAATTATTAGAGAAATGCAAATCAAAACTACAATGAGGTATCACTTCACACTGGCCAAAATGGCCATCATCAAAATGTTTACAAATAATAAAAACTGGAGAAGGTGTAGAGAAAAGGGAAACCTCCTACACTGTTGGTGGGAATGTAAACTGGTGCAGGCACTACGGATGTTCTTTAAAAAACTAAAACCAGAGTTACCATATGATCCAGCAATCCCACTCCTGGGCATATATCTGGAGAAAACAATAATTTGAAAAGATACATGCACCCCAATGTTCACAGCAGCACCGTTAACAATAGCCAAGACATGGAAGCAACGTAAATGTCCACTGACAAATGAATGGATAAAGAAAATGTGGTGTGTGTGTGTGTATACATATATATATATACATACATATATATATATACACACATACAAACACACACACACACACACACACACAATGGAATATTATTTGGCCATAAAAAGAATGAAATAATGCCATTTACAGCAACATGGATGGACCTAGAGATTATCATACTAAGTGAAGTGAGTCACACAGAGAAAGACGAATACCATATGTTATCACATATGTGGAATCTAAAAAAATGATACAAATGAACTTATTCACAAAACAGAAATGGACTCACATACATAGAAAACAAACTTATGGTTACCAAAGGTGAAAGGGGGGAGGAATAAATTAGGAGTTTGGGATTAACATATGCACATTACTATATATAAAATAGATAAACAACAAGGACCTACTATATAGCACAGGGAACTATATTCAATATCTTTTAATAACCTATAATAGAAAAGAATAAATATGTATATATATATATGTATATACATATATTTATATATTTATAACTGAATAACTTTGCTGTACACTTGAAACTAACACAACATTTTAAGTCAACTATACTTCAATTAAAAAAAGAAACAGAGCAGAAGCAAGAAGAACTACAATCCTGCAGCCTGTGGAACAAAAACCACATTCACAGAAAGATACACAAGATGAAAAGGCAGAGGGCTATGTGCCAGAGGAAGGAACAAGATAAAACCCCAGAAAAGCAACTAAATGAAGTGGAGATAGGCAACCTTCCAGAAAGAGAATTCAGAATAATGATAGTGAAGATGATCCAGGACCTCGGAATAAGAATGGAGGCAAAGATCGAGAAGATGCAAGAAATGTTTAACAAAGACCTAGAAGAAATAAAGAACAAACAAACAGAGATGAAGAATACAATAACTGAAATGAAAAATACACTAGAAGGAATCAATAGCAGAATAACTGAGGCAGAAGAACGGATAAGTGACCGGGAAGACAGAATGGTGGAATTCACTGCTGTGGAACAGAATAAAGAAAAAAGAATGAAAAGAAATGAAGACAGCTTAAGAGACCTCTGGAACAACATTAAATGCAACAACATTCGCATTATAGGGGTCCAAGAAGGAGAAGAGAGAGAGAAAGGACCCAAGAAAATATTTGAAGAGATTATAGTCAAAAACTTCCCTAACATGGGAAAGGAAATAGCCACCCAAGTCCAGGAAGCGCAGAGAGTCCCGTACAGGATAAACCCAAGGAGAAAAGAGCCGAGACACATAGTAATCAAACTGGCAAAAATTAAAGACAAAGAAAAATTATTGAAAGCAGCAAGGGAAAAACAACAAATAACATACAAGGGAACTCCCATAAGGTTAACAGCTGATTTCTCAGCAGAAACTCTACAAGCCAGAAGAGGGTGGCATGATATACTTAAAGTGATGAAAGGGAAGAACGTACGACCAAGATTACTCTACCCAGCAAGGATCTCATTCAGATTCGATGGAGAAATCAAAAGCTTTACAGACAAGCAAAAGCTAAGAGAATTCAGCACCACCAAACCAGCTCTAACAAATGTTAAAGGAACTTCTCTAAGTGGGAAACACAAGAGAAGAAAAGGACCTACAAAAACAAACCCAAAACAATTAAGAAAATGGTCATAGGACCTACATATCAATAATTACCTTAAACGTGAATGGAGTAAATGCTCCAACCGAAAGACACAGGCTTGCTGAATGGATACAAAAACAAGACCCATCTATATGCTGTCTACAAGAGACCCACTTCAGACCTAGGGACACATACAGACTGAAAGTGAGGGGATGGAAAAAGATATTCCATGCAAATGGAAATCAAAAGAAAGCTGGAGAAACAATACTCATATCAGATAAAATAGACTTTAAAATAAAGAATGTTACAAGAGACAAGGAAGGACACTACATAATGATCAAGGGATCAATCCAAGAAGAAGATATAACAATTACAAATATATATGCACCCAACATAGGAGCACCTCAATACATAAGGCAACTGCTAACAGCTATAAAAGAGGAAATCAACAGTAACACAATAATAGTGGGGGACTTTAACACCTCACTTACACCAATGGACAGATCATCCAAAATGAAAATAAATAAGGAAACACAAGCTTTAAATGACACAATAGACCAGATAGATTTAATTGATATTTATAGGACATTCCATCCAAAAACAGCAGATTACACTTTCTTCTCAAGTGTGCACAGAACATTCTCCAGGATAGATGACATCTTGGGTCACAAATCAAGCCTCAGTAAATTTAAGAAAATTGAAATCATATCAAGCATCTTTTCTGACCACAATGCTATGAGATTAGAAATCAATTACAGGGAAAAAAATGTAAAAAACACAAACACATGGAAGCTAAACTCTATGTTACTAAATAACCAAGAGATCACTGAAGAAATCAAAGAGGAAATCAAAAAATACCTAGAGACAAATGACAATGAAAACACGACGATCCAAAACCTATGGGACACAGAAAAAGCAGTTCTAAGAGGGAAGTTTATAGCTATACAAGCCTACCTCAAGAAACAAGAAAAGTCTCAAATAAACAATCTAACCTTACACCTAAAGGAACTAGAGAAAGAAGAACAAACAAAACCCAAAGTTAGCAGAAGGAAAGAAATCATAAAGATCAGAGCGGAAATAAATGAAATAGACACAAAGAAAACAATAGCAAAGATCCATAAAACTAAACGCTGGTTCTTTGAGAAGATAAACAAAACTGATAAACCAGTAGCCAGACTCATCAAGAAAAAGAGGGAGAGGACTCAAATCAGTAAAATTAGAAATGAAAAAGGAGAAGTTACAACAGACACCGCAGAAATACAAAGCATCCTAAGAGACTACTACAAGCAACTCTATGCCAATAAAATGGACAACCTGGAAGAAATGGACAAATTCTTAGAAAGGTATAACCTTCCAAGACTGAACCAAGAAGAAATAGAAAATATGAACAGACCAATCACAAGTAATGAAATTGAAACTGTGATTAAAAATCTTCCAACAAACAAAAGTCCAGCACCAGACGGCTTCACAGGTGAATTCTATCAAACATTTAGAGAAGAGCTAACACCCATCCTCCTCAAACTCTTCCAAAAAATTGCAGAGGAAGGAACACTCCCAAACTCATTCTATGAGGCCACCATCACCCTGATACCAAAACCAGACAAAGATACTACAAAAAAAGAAAATTACAGACCAACATCACTGATGAATATAGATGCAAAAATCCTAAACAAAATACTAGCAAAGAGAATCCAACAACACATTAAAAGGATTATACACCATGAACAAGTGGGATTTATCCCAGGGATGCAAGGATTCTTCATATGCAAATCAATCAATGTGATACACCATATTAACAAATTGAAGAAGAAAAACCATATGATCATCTCAATAGATGCAGAAAAAGCTTTTGACAAAATTCAACACCCATTGATGATAAAAGCTCTCCAGAAAGTGGGCATAGAGGGAAACTACCTCAACATAATAAAGGCCATATATGACAAACCCACAGCAAACATCATTCTCAACAGTGAAAAACTGAAAGCATTTCCTCTAAGATCAGGAACAAGACAAGGATGTCCACCCTCACCACTATTATTCAACATAGTTTTGGAAGTCCTAGCCACAGCAATCAGAGAAGAAAAAGAAATAAAAGGAATACAAATTGAAAAAGAAGAAGTAAAACTGTCACTGTCTGCAGATGACATGATACTATACATTGAGAATCCTAAAGATGCCACCAGAAAACTACTAGAGCTAATCAATGAATATGGTAAAGTTGCAGGATACAAAATTAATGCACAGAAATCTCTTGCATTCCTATATACTAATGATTAAAAATCTGAAAGAAAAATTATGGAAACACTCCCATTTACCATTGCAACAAAAAGAATAAAATACCTAGAAATAAACCTACCTAGGGAGACAAAAGACCTGCATGCAGAAAACTATAAGACACTGATGAAAGAAATTAAAGATGATGCCAACAGATGGAGAGATATACCATGTTCTTAGATTGGAAGAATCAATATTGTGAAAATGACTATACTACCCAAAGCAATCTACAGATTCAATGCAATCCCTATCAAATTACCCATGGCAATTTTTATGGAACTAGAACAAAAAATCTTAAAATCTGTATGGAGACACAAAAGACCCTGAAGAGCCAAAAGAGTCTTAAGGGAAAAAAACTGAGCTGGAGGAATCATACTCCCTGACTTCAGACTATACTGCAAAGCTACAGTAATCAAGACAATATGGTACTGGCACAGAAACAGAAACATAGATCAATGGAACAAGATAGAAAGCCCAGAGATAAACCCACACACCTATGGTCAATTAATCTATGACAAAGGAGGCAAGGATATACAATGGAGAAAAGACAGTCTCTTCAATAAGTGGTGCTGGGAAAACTGGACAGTTACATGTAAAAGAATGAAATTAGAACACTCCCTAACACCATACACAAAAATAAACTCAAAATGGATTAGAGACCTAAATGTAAGACCGGACACTATAAAACTCTTAGAGGAAAATATAGGAAGAACACTCTGACATAAATCACAGCAAGATCTTTCTTGATCCACCTCCTAGAGTAATGGAAATAAAAACCAAAATAAACAAATGGGACCTAATGAAACTTCAAAGCTTTTGCACAGCAAAGGAAACCATAAACAAGACGAAAAGACAACCCTCAGAATGGGAGAAAATATTTGCCAACGAATCAGTGGACAAAGGATCAATCTCCAAAATATATAAACAGCTCATGCAACCCAATCAAAAATGGGCAGAAGACCTAAATAGACATTTCTCCAAGGAAGACATACAGATGGCCAAGAAGCACATGAAAAGCTGCTCAACATCACTCATTATTAGAGAAATGCAAATCAAAACTACAATGAGGTATCACCTCACTCCTGTTAGAATGGGCATCATCATAAAAGCTACACACAATAAATGCTGGAGAGGGTGTGGAGAAAGGGGAACCCTCTTGCACTGTTGGTGGGAATGTAAATTGATACAGCCACTGTGGAGAACAGTATGGAGGTTCCTTAAAAAATGAAAAATAGAATTACCATATGACCCAGCAATCCCACTACTGGGCATATACCCAGAGAAAAACATAATTCAAAAAGACACATGGGGCTTCCCTGGTGGCGCAGTGGTTGAGAATCTGCCTGCTAATGCAGGGGACACGGGTTCGAGCCCTGGTCTGGGAAGATCCCACATGCCGCGGAGCAACTAGGCCCGTGAGCCACAACTACTGAGCCTGCGCATCTGGAGCCTGTGCTCCGCAACAAGAGAGGCCACAATAGTGAGAGGCCCGCGCACCGTGATGAAGAGTGGCCCCCACTTGCCGCAACTAGAGAAAGCCCTAGCACAGAAACGAAGACCCAACATAGCAATCAATCAATCAATCAATCAATAAATAAATCTTTAAAAAAAAAAAAAAAAAAAAAAAAAAAAAAAGACACATGCACCCCAATGTTCATTGCAGCACTACTTACAATAGCCAGGTCATGGAAGCAACCTAAATGCCCATCGACAGACGAATGGATAAAGAAGATGTGGTACATATATACAATGGGATATTACTCAGCCATAAAAAGGAATGAAATTGGGTCATTTGTTGAGACGTGGATGGATCTAGAGACTGTCATACACAGTGAAGTAAGTCAGAAAGAGAAAAACAAATATTGTATATTAACGCATATATATGGAACCTAGAAAAATGGTACAGATGAACTGGTTTGCAGGGCAGAAATTGAGACACAGATGTAGAGAACAAACGTATGGACACCAAGGGGGGAAAGCGGTGGGGGGTGGGGATGGTGGTGTGCTGAATGGGCAATTGGGATTGACATGTATACACTGATGTGTATAAAATTGATGACTAACAAGACCCTGCTGTATAAAAAAATAAATAAAATTAAATTAAAAAAAGAAGCAATCGCTGGGCTAGGGCAGATCTTCACCTGAGTTGAGGCCCGAAGGCAAGTTTCAATAAGCAGGAAGAGACCCTTGTGAGTCAGGAGCACATCATGAGCAGAGATAGATCCAGTATCAGAACACAAACTAAACCAGCGTGAATGAAGAAGTGTCCATACAGAGGAGCAAGAGAGAAGGTTAGAGGCAAAACTGAAGAAAGAGCTGCACTTAGAGAATTTTAACCTTATTAAAGGTGAGACACTAGAGGTTGTTGATTATGTAAATTGCTGGACAGTAACATGTAAGAGGGGCATTTTGCCTACTAGACCAATGAATGAGGGAGAGTATGGTCTAGAAATATGAAAGGTTTCGTAAGGATGGAATCAGTGGAAATTAAAATCATATGAAGAGAAAAAGCAGTAGGAAGGTCAAAGGTATATTGAGTCTGAGGCCCGGGTGACCTAGATCAGAGGTCAGCAAACTATGGCCCACAGGCCAATTTCAGCCCACTGCCTGTTTTTGTAAGTAAAGCTTTACTGAAACACAGAGACACCCATTTTTATTTACGTATTTTCTATGGCTGCTGTTATGCTACAAGGGCAGAGACGAGTGGTTGTGACTAAGACCTTATGACCCACGAAGACAAAAATATTTACTGGCTGGCTCTGTACAGAAAAAGTCTGCCAACCTCTGTTGCCATTAATCAAGCAGGGAACTCAGGGGGAAGGAACATGTTTTAGAAGGAAGGAAATGAGTTCAAATTTGGACACAAAGGAACCCAAATAGAAACAACTGGCAAGAAGATAGAACTAAAGACAAACTGTGGAGTGAAGATTAGGCTGGAGTTCTCATTTAGGGATCTTTCTCAAAAGGTGATCACTAAGAGCCTGACATTTTTCAAGAAAGAGCACAGGAAAGGGAGAAATAATAAGAGCCAGAGATGCAATCCGAGGGGTGGGGGGAATTTGCCCAAGTGTGGTATTATGGGACATGGGAGGAAGCAGCTTCAGAAAAGAAGAGACATGCTGCAGAGGTGTAGGAAGATAAAGACTTTAATGGGATCCCCAGGCTTGGGAACCGGGAGGTAACAGCTGGCCTTCCTCCATGATACCCACCCACTCCTTAGCAGCTCTGTCGGAATGGTCCTCCTCATACTTAGCTAAAGTCCATCCATATTGCTGTACCCTCTACCTGCAAGTTTAATTCCCCCTCTAAAATTTACCCTGCCAAGAGAAGGGGGGTGGGGAAAAGGAGAGCAAAGAGCACAGAAGCAAGAAGGAATATGTAGTTTAGTTAAATAGTTGAATTAAGCTGGGGGGTAAAGCTAGAAATGCAAGTTGTACCTTGGATGCCAAGTTAAGAGTTTAAATTTAAGAAAAATTAGACTAGCAATAGTAGAGGAGGCCAGGCTGGGAGACAAGATGGAGGGGGTGACCGGACTGGGGGAAGAGGACACAGTTAAGAGTTTATTCCAATGGTATAGGTCGGTGGCGGGGGGGAGACAGGAAGGAAACATTATAGGAGCTCAGTACGGCTTGGGGGCTAAGGGCCAGGGAGGCTGAAAAACCAAGGGCTCCAGGATCTGGAAGCCTGGAAGACTTACCCTGGAAGAAGTAAGAGAATCTAGAAGGTCAGTTGGTTTAGGTTGACTCTAATTTTTAAATATATTGATTTTCTGAGGAGACATTGAGGTAGTAATGCTTGGCAAAAAGATAGATGGGGCCTGCAGCTTGAAACAGAGGGCTAGACAGAGTGGTAGGTGCCATCCATAAACTAAGGACAACTGAACTGCAAGACAGTGACCCCAAGGACAGAGGATGGAGTTCAAAGAGCAGAGTCAAGGGGTAAAGCCTTGTTTAGAGAAAAGGAGAAAGCAGAACCAGCAAAGGAGAAAGAAGAGGGTGCAGAGGGTGCAGGCACTCCATCTACCTTGGGTACCCTGAGCGATTTCACACACTTTTTTCCATTTATCTTCACAGCCACCTTCCGAGTAAGGGAAAGTAAAGTACCATTGTGCCCACTGTGTTGCACAGTCACCCAGGGGTAAATGACTTAATAAATTGGCAGGTTGAACTAGAGTTGGATTTTAGGTCCTCAAGTACCATTCTCACCACCCTGTGAAGAGAATCCTAATACATGTATGGCTCTCAATAAACTCAATTAATATTTACCACACAGGAAGTTTTCCTAAAGTTCACCTGTCCCGTTCTCTCACTTCTTACTAAATTAACTTTGCCTACTCTCAGAAACTAGTTCACAACCACAGCTGAAAGCCAACTAGGGCTTCAGCCAGGGGACAGGTTGACAGCAGACCAGTTTCTGAACATCACTTAGAAGTAAAACCGGAACTGCTTTCAGATGTAACTGATTGGCAGGACTCTAGGCAGGACGTTAAACCAAAGGGTGAGTTGAGGCTACTATAGGGCTTGGAAAAAAAGAAGAGAGGCCTGAGACAGGATGTCCACCACCCACCTCCCACTTCACATCTAAAGCAGAGGTACTTCAACTAGGACTCTTTGGAGGCTTTTTGCTAAAATGAAAAACCCACCCCATATTCTTTTCTCAGTCATGTCACTTGACTCTAACCTAAACACATCCCTGGGCCCTAGGCTCTGCCTTCTCCTAAAGCAGCAAACAAGGCCCCACCAGCCTTTGCCTTTTCGTTAGAAGCTGTTTTCTAATATTCATTCCTATTTCTTTCACCTAGCCATACTTTCAAGTTCTTAAAAATGCTTCATTAGCACAGGGGCTTTTTTGAGGGCAGGAAAACTATTCCGTATGATGCTGTAATGATAGACACAGGACACTAAGCATTCACCAAAACCCGTAGAGCTTTACAGCACAGTGAACCCGAATGGATGCGATTAAAAAAATAAAAAGCCTTCAACGAGTCAAAAGATCCCTGGATGGAACGCAACTGCAACATGAGAATCAAGTGTACTCAAAACTATGTTAACCTCCCTGCAGGGAGAGAGGGAGAAGGTGCTGACCTAGTAACTTGGGAAATGAGTGAGGACTCAAGACTAAAGCAAAAGGAACTTCACATAAGCCCTGAAGTCTAGCTGGAAAGGTTGAGGGGTGGGGGCGGGGCGGAACCAGAAAACCCTTCTGAAGCCACTACACACGTATGTAAATGGATGGCAGACGGTGGCAAGCAGTCCTCACTGTTGGAATCTGCAGACAAGCAAGGGAGAAAGGCTAGAACGGTCCATGTAGTAGTGTACTGGAGTTGAAGACATCAGTGCAAACTCACGTTTGGCTTAACACAGATACATACATATAGAGGGAGAAATACTTATATATATATGTGTATATACAAGGCTTGGTATAAATACATCTCTCCTTGCTCTGTCAGCTCAGAGGACCTAGAAGCAATGACACTCTAGTAGCAACAAGGACACCCAATGCCCAGAACGTGGTTTCTAATAACATTTTGCAATAAAAGGAACAGCACTCCTTGGGGAAATGGTTGATTCTACGGCTGGGGCAATAAATATACAAAATGAGCCTGGAGCGTCTGTAGTGCCAGGAAGAATAAGGAAGTGCTCAAAAAAAAACCCCCAAAAAAACAAAAAAAAAATGAACCCACAATGATGGGGATATGTCACCAAGGGACACAGGAGCCTACTGAAAGAGCTCCCAAAGGCCGAAGCTGGAACAGTTTGAGCAACCAAATAATGGAGTGTTGGATTATAACCTAAAGTATGAAATAAATATCCACAATTCCACACTGACCTAAATAAAGTGTTGAATAAATAAGTAAATGGGGGGGGGCAAATCTCGTGAGCAGAACATCAAATAATGTACGTATATACTTATCCCCCATCCACCAGCCCAGCAGCCAACCTCCAACCTCAAGTGTGGGCTGTGCATAGTGACTTCCTTCCAAAAAGTACAGGACGGAAAGGGGGGAAAGAGCAACCCCATGGGAAAAACCTGACAAACATGAGCTCATCCATGCAATCAAGGTTTCCATCAACAGTTTTTTGCTAGTATGTGTGTATGGAATGTGTACTGATGTAATTGATGTGATGTAATGACACACAGCACTTTACTCTGGTCTTCCTCACCACAACCCCATCACCTCAGTCTGACTACAAGGGAAACATCAGACAAACCCAAACTGAAGGCTATCCTGCAAAATATCTGACTGGTGCTCCTCAAGCTTTTAAGCTCGCCAAAAACAAGGAAAATCTGAGAAACTGTGACGGTCTCAAGGAGCTTAAGGAGACATGACAACTAAATATAATGCAGTATCCTGGATGGGATCCCAACACAGAAAAGGGACATTAGGTAAAAACTAAAGAAATGTGAACAAACTATGGAGTTTAGTTAGTAGTAATGTATCATTACTGGTTCATCAGCTGTGATAAAAGTACGACGCTAATGTAAGATATTAAGAGAGGAAACTGGGTGTGAGGTGTGTGGGAAGTCTCTGTACTATCGTCACAATTTTGCTGTAAATCTGGAACTATTCTAAAAGAAAACGTCTATTTAAGAAAAGTCACTTTTAAATAAAAACTGCCTCCATGGAGCCCTGAATCCAGGTAACCCTTAGAGAAATTTAAATCTGAATTAGTAACAATACTACAGGTGATAAATGTGAGTTTTTCACTAAATGGATGAAAAGCCAGCCAGAGGCAGCAGTGCAGAAGGAGCCCTGACCTTTTTAGATTGTGTAGGTAGCTTTGCCACATCGAAGCTACTAAGTTGGCCCTGTTTCCCACTTTCCCCTTCTGGTGCGAGTTAGCCCATCCCAGGCAGAGCCAGTTTTCATACTGCAGCCTTTAGCGCTGCTCCACGCTCCTGGAGAAGGCCCTCAGTGAGAACTTAAGACTTTTCTTTTAAGAAGTACTCCCATTGATTCCCTTTTTCCAGATTGTTTTTAGACAAGCTGTTGGTGAAGGGTCTTCCATTAAACTAAAAGTAGAAGAAGAAGAGAGAGCAAGAGAAAGAGACAAAGAGAGTCAGAGAGAGACAGAGACAGAGAGACAAAGGGGCAGGGGAAGGAGAGAAATCAGCTATAAATTGCTTCCAACCAGCATCTAACATGAGTATTTTTTTTGGAGCTAACACTGTGTAATGCAAATGATGTCATGCCCATTACACTATCTGATTTCACAAAGAGTTGCAGAAAATCTGAACAGGAACTCCTCTTCCTCCAAAAAAAAAAAAAAAGGATAAAGACTTGGGAGGTTTTTAAGACACCCACGCTTTTCATTTTTCTCCCCAGTACTAAAGGTGTAAAAGCACAAGAACTTGTCCCAGGCCCCCTGAGCCAGACTCTCCTGATGTACTTAGTAAAAATGCAGGCCCCAAGCCCAGGCCCAGTAAACCAGCACCCCATGTAACAAACCCCTCAGGTGACTGACTCTAATGCACACTAACGCTTGGCAACCCGCTTTATTAGTTCTTCCTCCCCTGTTCTCACTACTCCATCCCTTCTCTGCTCATTCTACAATCTAAGAAACTATATAGTTTGCTTTTATATAGTAAGGTTCTCAAGCAATATAAATTTCTGCTCGTATGTCATATTACCCATGCACAAGTTGTTTAAAAACAAGTCTATAATTTTTTTTACTGAGAACTTTGTTTCTCACCCTCTTATCCAAGTTTTAATTTTCAATCCACTTTGGTTAGTTGCTATTAATAATTCGACTTTTCTGGAGAAACTACTCCTATAGCTAATATATTAAAGAGTTAAAACATAAAAGCCAAATGCCCAAGAACAGTGACTGCAATCATATTTATCAATATGTACTATATTCCACAAAAGAGTTTATCGGAAGTTATATAATAAAATTGCAAAATATAAACAGGTGAAAAAATCAGAATGGGGAAAATGAAATAGGAGGTCAAGGCTGGGGCTAAGTTTAAAAGTAAACAGTTTAACTTTTATTAAAGTGGATCTAAAAATTTCAGTCCGAATTTCTGAAGCAAAGCAAAAAGGGAACCAAGATCATAACCATGATTCACATTAACCACAATGAAACCACACCAATTTCTGAGGAGGAACAGAACTCCCAAGGCCTTTAGGTCTAAAGAAATGTCTAATGTAAGACCACATCCAAGTGTGGTCCCTAGACCAGCAGCGTCAGTACCACCTGGGAATTTCTTAGAATGACAAATAGTTAAGCACCCCGCTCCCCTTAACCTGTCAATCAGAAACTCTGGGGCTGGGCCCAGCAATCTGTGTTTTAACAAGCCCTCCAGGTGATACTGATGCAGGCTAAAGTTTAAGAACCACTGTTTTAGTGCATCTTCATATAGGATGTACTGAAAGTGGTTACAGACCTGCTCAGAAATATCCCAACAGTAACTCAATGGTGCATTTTGCACAGCAAATTCTAGCAGCATTCTTCTAAAGCTGATTTACAAAACCCAAACCATGTGGCCAAGTACACAGCCTGGGAGTCAAAAGGAAGCATAGGCTGAAGTATGTTTCCAGGGTCTGGCACATATTAGATAGACTTCTACACATTTTTCTGAATAAATGAACGCATGCATTGTTAAATATCCTTCAAACAATGCCCCATAAGTACCAAATATATAATTTCGAAGGCTGCAAAAATGTCTAATGAATTTATTTGCAGGGGGGAAATCACCATTTATAAGCAAACATCTTTCTAAATTTTTGTAAAAATTTCAAGAATGTTCAGACCTCCACAGCACACTCCCCTTGTTGGCTCCACTCGGGAGGTAATTGGTACCAGCCCTAGTTTTACAGATGGAAAATACCTACAAGAGAGTTACAGGAGTTGCCAAAGGGCACATCAGCATTAAGTCCTCTGACCTCTGGCCTAGTTGTTCCTCCTCTGTTACTTCATAAACATCCATCTGTCTGCTGAGCAGAGACTCCATAAAGTCAGCTCTGCCTTTAAGGGCTTTCCTTACAAATCGGTCTGGAGAAGTCTCCTCATCTCCGGCATCAGGCCGAGGACCATCAGCAGGAAGTCTTCTTCCCGGTCAGGACACACATTGGGCTCAAAGGCAAGATCATCTTGGAGGCACGGTTTCTCTTTTTTTTTTTTCATAACACAAGGCGAAGTGTGGGCTCTGTCAGGAACCGCCAGCAGATGCTGGAACTAGAAGGCGCTGGCATGCCCACGGGAGGGTTAGGCTGGGTTAAAGCACTGCCCCTCAGGAGGCCAGGTTGGGTCATAGACCCCTCTGACTCTCTCCCTAGAAAACTCCAACTTTGCGTCCTATTCCTGAGGCCCATGGACACCTGGAGGCTCCTCCAAGGAGCCTGGGTTTAGAGCCTGTAGTCTATCTGAGTAACACATTATTTGCAGTTGTTACAAGAAAGTCACAAGCAGGACACAAATCTCCCCTGGGCTCTCTTGTTCCTTGTAGAATGATTGCAGGTCACAGAATTTCCAACAGGGGTCAGAGTTAGCACCTATTCCTCCAGTTAGTCATCCAGCAAGCATTTTTTGAGCACCTACTGTGTGCCAGGCACCAAGGTGGATGCTGAAAACAGGGAAATCGTGGGAGGAGAGCAGCACCAAGGGCAGCTCAGGTGTGCGGTGCCTCTTGCATGTAACCTCACCCACTGTGACCTCAGTGGCAGTTACATCAGGGCTGATCTCTGACACACATGCACGCACACACATTGCAATACCAGAGTCGCACCATCTCGTATTTGTTTTTCTGGGTGCATGTGCTCTGAGGACGTTGAGTCAGACATGGACGTTTATACTGAGGAAGGGGCAGATGTCACTTTGAGTACTAGCTGACTCTACCCCTTCCCTGTGGCTGTAATGCATGCTTTCTTCAGCTTCCTGTATCACCTCTTTCCCCACTGTTTTTTGACATGCTTTTCTAGCTCTAGGTCCCCAATCTGCCAAAGTAGGAGAAAGTCATGTTTATGGCCCTTGGGTTACCAGTTCCAGAAGCAGTGAAGGAGTGGAGCAATGGAATATGTAGGCAAGTGGATGTATTCAGGAAAACAGAATTCCCTACTCAAAGTATTTATCTCAGAAATTTCCCTTTTTGTCCATGTTACTACCTTAGAGAAGGGAAGACCACAGCAGCATGAGCCACCTCCCTAGACAGAGAGGTACTCTCTGAATACTCAGTGAATTTTAGGCTAAAGTTCCAAGGTCCCATGTTCATCACCATTACGCTAAGAACCCAGGAGCCCTGAATGCCTCAAAGTCTTTGGCAATTGGGACAAGTATAAATGTTTGCATAAACATGGAATACAGAGATGTTGAAGGATCAATGGATGTATAAGAAGGGTCCACATTAGTTACAGTCTGGGTACAAGCTTCCTTGCCTGATGAATACCATTCGTATCCCCAAAGCAATTAACAATAAAGTTGACATGACTAACATCCATGTCCTTATATCTAGGAAACCCATGAATTCTGAGGCCATCGTCTCCAAAATGCCAGGGGTCAGGCTAGGTTCACCCAAAGTGGTCACCAGCCACCCTGCAACTTCCAGACTTTTTTAAGGACACCAGGTGAACTAGTGAATTACAAATTATTTACCCCCTAAATTGGAATCTGGCTCCTCTCCTGTTTTGCTTACTACTTATTATCTTTGCTCAAGGAAATAAAGAAATAAAAAAGGATACATGGCCATGGAAACAATTTTTCCAAAGCAGTAATTTGTCTAGTAGTTTTGCATAAAATGTCTTCCGAGTTTTATGAGTCTTTCCTTACTGTAAAAAAAGGGGGGGGGGCAAACAAGGCCAAACGTTTAGCAATATGCTAATTCTTTCCATCTCAGTAAATGCGAACAATAGAAACGAAATCCTAGTAACCTAAAACCTCACGCACCTTCCAAAGGTTTGCCATTTGTACCTCCTGCACATTATGGAAGGACCAGGCCTTATTTGCAAACAACTTTGCAATCACTGTCTCACCTCCTGACAGTCTGGGAGGCAACATACCATCATTCCCTTCTACCGATTGCGAAACTGAGGCAAAAGGTAAGCAGATGCTGTAGAACAAGGCTTCATAATTCCCAAGGTTCAGTCCCTCTACTTAATCCTTTTCTTCTTTCCCTTCATTTTCTGTCATTAACACCCCTTCCTTTACCGTCACTGCCTGAAATGGCCTTTCTTCTGAACTCCTGCAGAATTGCTGCCCAAATCATGTATCTATCTGTCCACTAGTCACGTCATGCCTTGCTGTTTACTTCCTGCATAATTATCTAACTTTTCCTGTGTTTACGTCTTGTTTCTTCAACTACATTCAGATCTCTTCGGATTCAAGAAGCAAGTCTTATGCATCCTCTTGCCCTCACACCACCCAGCACATGGTAGGAGACGAGAAACTACATGCTAATATGATTTGCTTCTATTTTTTCTCATCTTAGAAGACATACCTGCAGTTTAAAAAATCAAATACAGAAATACATAAAGTTGAAAATGAAACTTTAGGCGGAATTGCATTGAAGTGTATATAATTTAGCATCAATCTACTGCCTTTCTTAGCACAAGAAAACACTTACTTTAGAGCTTTCAGTTCTTTTTGTTACTCAGTGAAATATATGGGTTATATATTCCTTTCAACCATCTCTGCAGAAAGTAACAAACTAAAAATTGACTTTTAATGGATTACCCAGAACTACCAAACTAAACTGAATAGCAAACAGTATCTTTGAAAAGTATAAAGTATTATCATAAATTATATTCATTGTCTAAGCTTTCTTATTTTCCTCCTTAAAGAGACACAAACCCAGACTTTTTCCCTCACTTTAAATAAATGATGACAGAATCCCAACAGGTGCCTTCAGAGATGCTGAGGGGACATGCCCCTGCATCTAGGAAGACTGCTCAAAACATTTAGGACACATATCTATCTACTGTGTTCTTAAACACCCAAATACAGTTTTTTATTCAACACATTCTCTTGTAATTCAGAGTGAATCCTACAAGTTTGTGCAAGTGGAATCAAAGTCCCTTTTCTATAGTTTTCCTTGCGGGCCACCCTCCACTGAGCTGGCCTTCACTGCCAGGCCACTTCTGCCACCCACTCCCATGACCACACACTGGAACTGCTCTGAGATCTACATCACCCTACAGCCTCCTGGCTCCTCCCTCTACACCTGTTCTTTGACCACACAGAGCCCTCCAAGGCCATGAACTGTTCCCTTCCAACCTGTGAGGCCCCCTCCTGGTCACATTTCCTTCCCAGTTCTTGCTAGTACCTTCACGTCCTCACACCCTGCTTTTCTACCACCTCTGATTGGCAAAACCCCACCCTGGACCGATCTCTTCATCCGCTGCCTCTGCTCCTGCACACAGGCTGAGGAGCCACATACACTGGGGCCGCTGGACATTCAGAGTTTCTAACCTCAAGCCTCAGCATCTCTTCACATTTCTTTCACTCTTCGTTGGTCAGCTCACCTCCCATTTTCTCCAGTGACTGGATTATTCCAAATAATCTCCCTTCTCTTCAAACGCCCAAACCCATTCTACCTTGACTGCTACTTCATCAAATACTTAGGGCGGCCTGGGTTAGCTATCTCAACTACAAACCTCTCAAAAGGCTCCCCCTCCCGGCTTCTATGACAAGCACAGATGCCGCCTGCAGAGCCCTTCTTCTCCGTCTTTTCTAGGAATGTCTTCTTTCATCCATCCTTCCACTTCTGTCTGATATTCCCTAGGACTTTGTCCTCCGTCCACTGCCTTCTTCGTTCTGCGCTCTCCTTGAGCATCAAACTATTCATATTTGTTGTAACTACCACCTCTATGTGGATGGCTCCTAGGTTCCTGTCTCCAGCCATCCATCCTCCCACAGCTTCAGATTCACATTCAACTGGCTGGTAGACACTTTAAAATCAATACGTCATCTTGGCCCCGACACCAATTCTTTCTCCTACATTCCCCAGATCCATAACAACACCAGAACTGTAGGAGTCATCCTGGTTTCCTCCATCTCATTCATTTCCCATAGCCAATTGATCAAAGTCATAGAAACTTCACATCATGGGAACTTCTCACACCTATCTTCTCTCCAGCCCTAACTTCCCTTGCTTACTTGCATGGCTGATCCTCTCTCATCTGGCCGACCGTGATAGCTTCCTGCCATTCAGCCTCAAGTCTCTGATCCACCAAGCTGCCATGGCAACCCATCCAAAAGGCAGATCTGACCATTTACACCCCTGGTTAAAATTCAATGGCTCCCCAGCTAGAGCATATCTCTAAGCCTTCACAAAATAGACCTGGCTCTTCATGGTCTAGCCCTCAACTACACCACTCCCCTTGCAGCCCTTGACCCTCACCCTATGCTTTATACTCAACTGAAAGGCTTGCACTTACCAGCATACACAGGATGTTTAGTGCATTAACACTCATGCTATTCCCTTAGCCTGCAAACAGTGGCCCTCTTTCCTGCCCATTCATCACATGACTAAGTCCTACTCATCATTCAAGACTCAGTTCAGGTGACTTCTTCACAAAGACTCACATGGGGTAAGGAGCTGTTTTCTGTCATCTCCCATCTCCCTGTCGGGGCACTCATCATCTGATACTGACATTGCCTGTGCTCATGTCCACATTCCCTTCTATAGGATATGCACCTCCAAGGCTGGGACCCATCCTTCTACCTCTGGGAATTAGCCCAGTATCGGGTGCAAAGAGGGTCATCAACACACGTTGTAGCTTCAACAGGACACACATCTTCAGTAATGCTGGCCCAAGCAGCCCAGGCATTAAGGAAAAGGGAACTTCATTTCCTTCTGTGATGATCGCTGCATAGTGTTCATGGGAGGAACACTTGATTATTCCACCTCCTCTGTGTCAGAATCACATGAATCCTGACTTTTTTAAGTCTGTGATAATGTTTGTGATCACTCAAAACTGAGTAGTCTGTCCTCAAAAACTCTCTGGAAGATAAGGTGGATTCTTTATTTCTCTTAGGCTGGATTGAAATCAGTGAACAATGATATTCCTCAAAACAGCAAAAAGTTCAAATAATCAAGGGCTTTTTAAAAAAAATGAACTTCCTTTGAATTTCCTAGTTTTCTCATTTCCCTTGGTCCCTTTGTTTTCTTTTAAATAATACAGTGATTTGCCTTAAAAGGAACAGATCCTTTTGAGCACATTCAATTTTATTTTCTGATTAATTTCCTAATAGCAGGACAGATTCTGAGACTGTCTAATTTCACTGAGAGCCCTTTCTCCTTATAGTTTTATAACACTAAGTGAATACATGTGGTAAAACTCAAAGAAAATGACCAAACTTAATCATAAAAATGATCAAGAAATATGGCATGTTTATTAATTTTCAAAGGTCTTTCTGAAAATGAGTCAACTTGACTTAATTTTGTATTCCACACATGAAAATGTCCTTCTCTTGCCTGTGAGGTAAGCATTATTATTCGCATTTTACAGGTTATAAAATTAAGGCTTGGGAATTTAAATAACTTGTCCAAGCAGTGACCATGGGTTTCCATTCCCCATCTATCTGCTGCAAAGCCCACATTCGTAACACTAGGCTATACTGCCTCTTTTCAAAAGGGGACATAAAGGGTATAAAATTGAGCCCCATTGTGATGAAGGGAGACAGAGTTGAAAGTTTTAGAAAAACCAAGAACAAAGTCCACAAATAATTAACTGCCGGAAATTCTAATGTTTCACTGGGAAGTAAAAGTTCATTGGTAAAATAAACTTGTAACGTTGGTCAGGAACTCATTTTGCCTATACTATAACCACTGTGATTATTATCTAGGACAAATACCCTTCGCCCTTCACTCTCTTACAAAGTTTTCCACACTTACATGCCCTCTATTCTCTCCCTCAGTAATGAGGCACCCTAAGAAGACAAAGGTACAGGAAGGTCAAAGTAGAATTCGGTGCCCTTTATTCTCAAGCTCACATCCCTTCTCTCAAAAAAAGTTAAGCGGAAGGATGTCCCCAGGTACTGTTTTAAACAGGGTGGGGAAAGAAGCTGCTAATATGAAATCACAGCTCTCTGTAATCCAAAAAATATCCCACCAGCTGCAGCCTCTGAACTGGGTGTCAGAAGCCAACCAGATGGGAGTCACCTATGGTCTCCTGGGGTCTTTAATCACGTAATGACTCATACCATACTTCCCTGTGCACGGCAGTCATGTGTGAATCTGTGTGTGTGAGATGAACTGTACAGGTCTGTCACTTTTATTCCTTCTGAACGATCATTCCAATCCCTCCCATCCCTCTACAGTACTGGCATCCAAGGTATTCAGTGTAAAAAGTTGCTGCTCCACAGTGAAATATTCTAGTGAGTTCCATGGTACTACAAGATAGCTAGAGCTTCCTAGCATGGTTCCAGTAGAACTAAGCCTATGCTTACTTCTTAAATTCCTCAGGCCACCGGAATCCAAGTGGATAAGGCAAATATGGAAGAAAACAAAAGAAAGTAGAAGATCTTGCTTTTAATTTTTTAAGTGTTTTTATATTATACAACAATACAGATCATTTGTTTCCCTTTCTTCCAACACACACACACACACACACACACACACACACGCTCTCACAGAGATGGCATTCTTTAAGAAATGTAAATGTTTAGTTCCAGGATATATTTTAGCCTGTGAGTTTTTCTGATAATGTGAAGCAAAGAAAAATGATTCCATTTATTCAACCCACATTCTGCATTTTCCCCTTTGAGTTGTATAAGAAAACATTTCCAGACAGACAATATAATGTTTGGTGTCTGAATATCGTTGTCCCTGAAGATAAACACAAGCTCAAATGATAAGGAGATATGACGCTATATATACTATATAAAATGACACAGCAATTATATGGTGTACCCAGTAAAAATTCTTTTTTTTTTTTTTTTTTTTTTTTTTTTTTTTTAATTTTTATTTATTTATGGCTGTGTTGGGTCTTCGTTTCTGTGCGAGGGCTTTCTTCTAGTTGTGGCAAGCGGGGGCCACTCTTCATCGCGGTGCGCGGGCCTCTCACTATCGCGGCCTCTCTTGTTGCGGAGCACAGGCTCCAGACGCGCAGGCTCAGTAATTGTGGCTCACGGGCCCAGTTGCTCCGCGGCATGTGAGATCTTCCCAGACCAGGGCTCGAACCCGTGTCCCCTGCATTGGCAGGCAGACTGTCAACCACTGCGCCACCTGGGAAGCCCCCCAGTAAAAATTCTTATTTCATAGTTCTGTAAAACTCCCTCTGTGGTTAGGTGGTTTTGAGATTATCCATCAAGACTTTCACATCCAAAAGCAGTGTGTCCAACAGAACTTTCTGCAATGAAGGAAATGTTTTATATCTGAGATGCCCAATATGGTAGCCACTAGTCATATGTGGCTACTGAGAACTTGAAATGTGGCTAACATGATTGAAGATCCGAATTTTTTAATTTTAATTCAATTGAAACTTAAGCAGCCACATGTGGCTAGTGGCCACTGTATTGGGCAGCAGAGTTCTAAAATGTCCTCAGCTTTTCAGTGTTCAGCTGTCATCTTTTTAAAATAGAAAATTAGGAAACAATCAGCCTCTTAAGTAGGTCAGTCTATTTTCCATCTCTAAAGAAGTTCTGTCTCACAGTATACATGTTCTCTCTCTCTATATCGATGGAAAGTAGTTCCACCGTGGTGTAACACTACTCAGACAACTTTACACCTGTGGTATCTTTCATCAGGGAAGTTCTCATGCAAATAGAAAGTGTTAATATTACCATAGGTTTTAAAATATTAAAGTTTTCTCTGGAAAAAAATTAAGCCAATAACATGACACATTTTATTCTTCACAGGAATAATTTTCAGGCTCTGACACTAGTGAGTTGACAGTCTCACTCCAGGGCTGTCATCTAGGACGAGGAACTCCAAGGAAGGCATATCAGCGTGTCTACTTCTGTCGTGGCTGCCCAGCCATGGCTTGAACTGCCGAAACCCAGTCCTGCCCCAGAACACTGTAGTCCACACAAACCAGAAAAACAAGGTCATCGGGAGGTTTGCTCGTCCTTGAATTCAGTCATTCATCTAACAAACATTTCAGAAGTCCCTACTACATGTCAAGCATCGAGCCAGGTACAAAAAATATAAAGTTGAATGATACATAACGTCTGCCCTTCAGGATTTATGTTGGTAGGAAAGACCATAAATAGACCGTGATCCAACCTGGTAAGCACATGATGAGTATAGAGAATGACAGGATTCTGTGGAAGGTGACCTAACCTATCCTCGGAGAGTCAGACAGGGAAGGCTTCCTGGAGGAGGTGGCAACTGAGGGGAGTTCTCAGAAGAAGGAGGTAGTAAGGCAAAAGCAGGGAAGGGAGCATTCCAAGTAGTGTGGATAATAAAGGTGAGAAAGAGCCTAAACAGCATGGCATGCGCAGGGAACGGAGCAGGATATTTTTGCTCATGAATAGAGCTGGAGTCCGGGAGTGGGGAGAAATAAGCTAAAAGGCCACCAAGGGCCATGAGACACCAGGGATACCATGTTAAGGAGCTTGGTCTTTGATTTACACGTAACGGGAGTCACCAGAGGGCTTCAACCAGGGGAGAGGTCCTGTTAAACAGAGAGAGGCCACCTGGTAGCAGACTGGACTTGCAGGAACAAAAAGAAAGCAGGAGACTGTGGCCTCATCTTGGGGAGCAATAATGAGGACCTGCATGGAGGCAGTGGTAGTGAGAATCAAGAGAAGAGGAAACTCAGAAATTTCCAGGACTAGGAAGTAAATGGTAATTAGAAATCAGCCACACTGGGAGACTGGTTGGATATAGGAGCTAAAGAAAGCAGGTATTAAGGATGACTCAATGGATGAGGGTAACTAAAAGAGAATACCGCCAGTAGAAGCAAACATGTATTGCCCTCTTATTCTGAGCCAGGCACCATACAGATATATTAGGGTCTACCTCCTAAGAACCTTCTGAGATAGGTACTATTTCTATCCCCATTTTAAAAAGGAAGACTCTGAGTCTTGGGAATTAAATGATACGTTCAAGATCAAATATCAATGAGTGTCAGAATCCAGATCTGTCTGATTCCAGAGCACCAACCTTCACCACCATGCAATATAGTCTCTGAAGATGGGAGAAAGGGGAGACTTTGGAGGAAAGGTGGTGCGTTCAGCCCCCATGCAATTAAGGAGCTTTTCAGATATACATGTGATGACCAGCAGGTGCTGAACACCAGGCTGCAGTGTAAGGCAGAGAACTGGGGGGTCACGGCACGTAGATGGTGATGAAAACTCAGTGAGTGGATGAAGCCCTGAAGCCAGAGTATGTGAGAAGAGACGAGCAATACTCCAGAACTGGACTTCAACAGCAAGGGCTGAGTAAGGGAGGGCAATTGCACAAAGGAGATAGAAGATAGAAAAGCAGCAGGAAAACCAGAGGCATGGACCATCCCTTCTAGAAGCCAAGGACTCTTAAGGAGAAGAGAGTGGATAAGCTGCATCAGACACAACAAGGATGTCCAGAGCAATAAGGACTACAGCACGTCCACTGGATTTGACAAATATATATTAGTAAGTACAAGAAGTGCAAACATAGGAAATGCTGAGAGCATTTCATAGCCAAAGGGAAAGAGAGTGTCAAGATGCAAAGGTTGAAAATTAGAGAGGAGGGCATAATGACTAATAGAGTACGGCCTAGGAGGAAGCAGGAGGGGATGGGAGAAACCTACAGGAAAGCACGTGAGGTGACTACACATATGTTTGCAGGCACCAGGACAGGAAATTGGTGGAGATCATTCTAGGAAGTCTCAAGTTTCTTAATGAACTCAGATGTAGTCATTTGAGTGAGCGGTTGGAGAGGCCTTCTGGAGAACCAATTGCTTGGAGTAAGTGTTCAGTAGAAGGGGGATGAAATGGACAGCATCAACCTGCCCAGGTGCAAGTCTTCCCTGCACAACTTGGTGGCCCAGGTACGGGACCTCCACCTTCTCCCAGGTAGAGAAGGCAGTCCTGGCTTTGGCCTGGCCCTGGGGTGCTACCAGGCAAGGATGGCAGAAGCAGAGACAGACCATAGAATTGGGGGACTCACCAGTTTTCAGATGACCCACCATTGCCCTCCTCACCACTGGTTGCCTACTGAACTCCCCAGTGGGTTCTACCCAAAGTAACAAAGAATTAAAGATAACTTTATTTCCCCCCAAAGATGTCCCAAGACAACACTTTTATCAAAATAACACTCAGGTCTTTTGACTCTTACTATGTAAGCTTCTAAACTGAGACAAAAATCAACTGACACTCAAAACATATCAGTGGCAAAGCCAGAAATAGCCTGTAAAGAGTCTTTTGGCTCTCAAATTTCACAGAATTTGACATAGAAGAATCTCAGTTCTTAAAATGATGCTAGAATTATCATCAGTAGAGTCCCAAGGCTCAGTGTGAGGGGAATAGCAGAGATCACAAGCAATCCAGATTCTGAAGCAACGCAAGGATAAAACGTGTACAAGTTCCCCTCCTTGACAAAAATGGTATAATACATTCCCTTAGACATAGACAATGAGGTACATGATTCCAACTCCTCCCCTCCCCCAGACAACCACTGCACTAGAGCTAGCAGCCTACAAAATAATGGAAATGTCAGGTCACCCTCCTGTTCTGTGCCCCCCTCCACTTCCTCTTTCACCCTGAATGAGTTGTCATCTTTCCATGAAAGAATGCCAAGCGTTCAGTCAGTCTGACTGGCAGTTCCTGCTCTTCAGGTTCTCTGGATACTTCAAAAGGGTGGTGATGTGTTACCAGAAAGACTACCCTCCTCGGCAGGCTGTTTTCAGGCTTCCACCCATGGTGAGTCACCTGCCAGTTTCTATTATGTATAAGGAGATTTATGATTAAATCATTTGAGTGTCATGAGCCTGAGGTTGCCTCTCTTGCAAGTGACACTTCTGAATTCAGACTGAATTACACAGGTGTTTTGGTGGAGATCTTCCAGATTCCAGGTCAGCTAGAATGTGGAAGTAGCAACAAATAAAATCATGACATAGCAATACTAACAACACTGGCCCTGAGTAGCAACATTCCAAGCAATGAATTCAGAAGCCACCCGTGAAGCAAATGATAAGTCAAAGCAATAGTAGTCAAGAGATTTCAATCTTGAACACGAGACTACCAAATCTTCCCTTAAAATTATTTACTGTATGTTTTTAGTAAAAAGGTAAGAATATAAATTTTGGTCCAATTACTTAAATACTTATTTGATGATCATCCTTTTAAAAAAATCCTCCACTTGACCCAAGGGATACATTAAAACATATGTAAGAAAATGAATTTTCTGGTAAAACCACTATGGAGAACAGTATGGTGGCTCCTTAAAAAACTAAAAATAGAACTACCATATGATCCAGCAATCCCATTCCTGGGCATATATCCAGAGAAAACCATAATTTGAAATGATACATGCACCTCAATGTTCATAGAAGCACTATTTACAATACCTAAGACATAGAAGCAACCTAAATGTCCATTGACAGAGGAATGGATAAAGAAGATGTGGTACATATATAGGATGGAATATTACTCAGCCATGAAAAAGTATGAAATAATGCCATTTGCAACAACATGGACGGACCTAGAGATTATCATACTAAGTGAAATCAGACAGAGAAGACTAATATCGTATATCACTTATATGTGGAATCTAAAAAGATGATACAAATAAACTTATTTACAAAACAGAAACAGACTCACAGATTTAGAAAACAAACTTATGGTTAACAAAGGGGAAAGCTGGGAGGGAGGGATAAATCAGGAGCTTGGGATTAACATATACACACTACTATACATAAAGTGAATAACCAACAAGGACCTACTGTATAGCACGGAGAACTCTACTCAGTATTCTGTAATAACCTATATGGGAAAAGAATATGAAAAGGAATGGATATATGTACATGTATAACTGAACCACTTTGCTGTACACCTAAAACTAACATAACATTGTAAATCTACTATACCCCAATATAAAATAAAAATTAAATTTAAAAAAAGAAAATGAATTTTCCAAAGTGTCCTATCCAAAGTTTTATTACCAACACTGTTCCACATGAATTTGTATTAGATACTATCGGAGATCAAACCACCCCTTCCCTCAAGGAACTAACAGTTTTTAAAAGGCCATAAAGACCAAAACAAGAATAGCCATCAGATAACACCAGTGAAAGAGGCCCTGAAAAAACTATTTTTTAAATGAGGAAAACAAGAAAACAAAGATGTCAAAATAAGTCCAAAAGGTGAATGTTATTGGTATACAATGCAATGACAAAGGAGGATTTGTACAGAAAAACAATAGCTTTAGCAGAAAAGAACTTAGGATGAGCCCACTCCTAGTACAGAGTATGGATAAAATCAGGTAAGACATTGTATAACATGCTGGCACTGAGTTCTCCTCCAGGGACTTTGTTGCAAAGGGGAAAAAGTTTATTTTCATAAAGCACTTATATATTGCTGAAATTATCAACCCAATCCATTGGTCACCTCTAATGTTCTAAGTTTCTCAAAGCAGGGAACACATTCAAACATTTGATTCATTTATTCAAGCACTCATTTATTAGAGATATTTGAGTGACTAGTAAAGTACCAAGAGGAACAAATCAGACATGGGACCTGTTCTCAGAGTTCATAGTCTATTGAGGAAGGCAGAAATAAAACAAATAATCCCAGAATGACCATGTGGTTATAACCATGATTAAATGAGAAGAAAAAGTACAGAAAAACCTAAACTACTTTGGGGGACTCATAGAAGGCCTCCTGGTGAAGTGGAATTCAAATGGAGAATTAACCAGGTGATGGGGAGAGAGTTCCAGGAAATGGACACAGCTCATGCAGAGGTTCTAAAAATTCACCTTTGTATCTCCAAAGCCTCAAAACATAGTAGGTGCTCAATAAATGCTTATGGAATAAACTTCAAGTTCTTATTACATTCAGAGACTCTTTCATAAGAAAACAATCCCTAGATATACGAGGGGAAATAAAAAGGAAGGTCTACTGGCACAGAGAGGTGTTATTTGTAAAAAAAAAAAAAAAAAAAAATTAGAAATAGCAATAAGTCAGCAAATTATGTAAAGCAGTGACTGAAATATTACGCAGCAACATACAAAGAGTAATTATACAATTAAGTGGGAAAAGGTAACAAATGAGTGATGAGTATATTTTGATTAGAAATATGAAAAAATGTGAAAATTAAGAATAATATAGGTCCTTATGTATGAACTGACAAAATTAAACAATCAGCCATCCCACTTATGTTCCATACATAAAACTGCAAGTGCAAGTTCCTTCAATTTTGGAGGAATTCTTTCAGCCCATTTTCAGACAAAGCCCATTCCCACCAACTCCATTCATTCCGGGCCACCAAAGAATTGCAATGTTACTTCAATAACACCTTTTATTTCTGTAAGGCCTTATATTTCCATAAAGTGTTTTCCCATACATTATAGTTTGGCTATCATTATTTGCTTCTTCCATGTGATTTTTATTATTTAATAGGTCACTATAATGTGCTCTACAAACCAGGAAGGAGGAGGTGTCTCCTGACCTCCCACATGAGACTCCAAAGGACTTATTTTTTTTACCACTGACTTTTTAATTACTATCACATATTCTCTTTATATTTCTTCTAATATTATTATCTAGAAAAAAATTTAAGTATATGTAAACTATAGTCGCACTTCAAAAATTTGAAAAATTGAGGAAAAAAATCATTCAAACCTTAGTGTCCTAACAAACAGTGCAATGGATTTGTTAAATGTGTCTCTAGCTATTTTTTATACATATCTTTAGTCATTTTTTCTGATTATAAAATTAGACACGCTCACTAGAAAAATATATATATAATTTGGAAAATAAAAGTCCTCTGTAACTCCACCCCACTTCTCTACCCAAGAAAACCATTGCTAAGAGTTTGATACATGATCTTCCAGATTTTTTCCCCCTTTGGCTATACAGGTCCATAATCCCTTACCTGCAATCCTGATATTCAAAAGGCTCCAAAACATGAAAAACTTTTATAATGTTTGTGGTCAAAAATCTGACCTCAACAAATATAAGGCAATTTGCCATCTTCATTTATCCCACTTAGTGTGAATATTCATGTTTCACTGCAGAAGCATTAATGCTTTTGATTACAGGGTGCCATCCAGCCCCTAGGGGAAATATTATTTAACAGAGGACACACGGCTCTGTGTAAAACTGAAAAATCCCGAATTCAGGAACACATCTGGCCCCAACAGTTCAAATAAAAGATGTCGACTTATACTAATGTAGATATTGCAGAATTCAGAGCCAGAAAAGCCCATAGAGATAACGGTCTGATTCCTCTGTTGAAAGATAATCTCAGTGTAGACAGGCGTGATGGTTTCCTTGAGTTCACGCTGCTATTTAGCAGCCAACCTGGGACAGTCACCCCAGAGCCCTTCCTACCACAGTCAGTGCTGCTGCTCTAAGACTCTGCACTTCACAGTTGACTGTGAAAAGTGTGAAAGCAACCTTCTCTGCAGGGGGGCAACCAATTGTTCCCAGGGTTAGCCCAAGGCATCAGCGTAGAAGTCTGCTCACCTGCCCTGGTGAGTAGCAGCCATCCAAACTTAACAGCATGCATTTTTATAGTTTTACAGCTAAACAGAAAGAGATATGGGAAGCCACCTCTTCGTTAAATTCATTACTAAGAATTCAAGTTGAAAGCTCAAACTGGGGTCACTTTTTCCTCAATACAAACCACAGCGTGCCAAGAGCATGTCATTTTCTTTACTAATCTTGATTTGTCTTTTGGGTCCCAGAGAGCTACACCTGTACCAGAGAAGAGGGTGCCGACACTATTCTACCAACTGGAAAACCACCAACACCATGTGGGCCTCCCCCAGAATCTCCCCACCTCTCACTGGGCCTCCAAACACCGCATAGTTCCCTCGAATATGTCCCTCCCGGCAAGCAAGTATGCTTTCGTTTATGTAGAGCACATTTTAAATGTATACATGCACCCAAATCCTGAGATTCAGGAGACAGAAAGGCAGAGGAGGAGAAAAGACAGACTAAAGCTACCGAATGGCAGCCTGCCTTTCCCTATCCTCTTCCCCAACAGGCCCCCAACCATGACCACACGCAGTCCCCACTCCCCACGCCCACATGCCCAAAGCAGGAAGTGCAGTGTGGCAGAATGCAACCCTGCAGGACCTTAGCTAGAAGTGCCACCTGTGAGAATGAAGATTTAGAAACATATTCTTCCAGAATCCTGGGGCCCTTCAAAGGAACCCTCATCCCATAAAGACAAGGGAAATAAAGGCCAGTGATGCAGCCCTCACTCAACACTCAAGGCTGCAACTCAACATTGCAACTCAATGTTGTGACAGCCCAATCATTTATTTTGGGGAATCAGTAGCTACCTTAAAGTTTTCTAATAGGGTATCATTTCATGCAGCTTCTGCAATGTTTTAAATGAGCACTGCTTAAGCTATGTAAATTGACTGCGAGATTAGAAACACGTGTAGCGTACTTCTTACCCTGGGATCCTAACACGCAAAGGAAAGCGGTGCTTCATCAAAGGTGTGGGGTGAAGAAAAGGCAGCACCAGAGCCTACTGATTTCCTCGGCTGAGGCTGCATGAGGCAGACTGGACTCTTCCAGGGAGAGTCGAAAAAATAACCTACAATCCCTCAACAGAAATGTTTGCCACCCCTGACACTAAAGGACTGGTCTTTGAGCACTGTAAGATCGAAGTCAGCAAGGGTATTTTGGAATAACCTGAAGGTCTAAGCTAACAGACACAGTCGATACCTTTGCCTCCACAAAGGAGCACTGACTGTATTCCCTTCCTTCCCTCCCCAGGTTGCTGGGGCAAGTGTAGTTATAAAGCTCTTTGAGCTCCCCGGTACAGACAGACATGGGGGATAGGAGACATTCTGATAGTGTCTTTAAGAGGCATGGGACTCTGGGCTTCCCTGGTGGTGCAGTAGTTGAGAATCTGCCTGCCAATGCAGGGGACACGGGTTCGAGCCCTGGTCTGGGAAGATCCCACATGCCGCGGAGCAACTAGGCCTGTGAGCCACAACTACTGAGCCTGCGCGTCTGGAGCCTGTGCTCCGCAACAAGAGAGGCCGCGATAGTGAGAGGCCCGCGCACCGCGATGAAGAGTGGCCCCCACTTGCCGCAACTAGAGAAAGCCCTCGCACAGAAATGAAGACCCAACACAGCCATAAATAAATAAATTAATTAATTAAAAAAAAAAAAAAAAAAGAGGCATGGGACTCTGATGAAGAGGTGAGGACAGAGCTCTGCTGCAGTTTCTAGGCTCAGTTTCGGAAACGATTCCGAGGGGCAATGAGATGTTCTTACTCTCCAGAGGAGTATGGAGCCAGCAGCCAAGGCATAAACACTGACCAGATAAAAGTAATCTTTATTTTGTGTACAAGTCCATAGATCTAAATATCTGTCAATTCTCTTCTGTTTTTATACTGTTTGTATACAACACCAGCCAGGAAAATGCACGTGCTGGTGTTCTTCTAGGGCCCAGTAGCCGACAAGTAGCCTTTGGACAGGCTACTGTCTCAACCTCAGCCCTGACTGGAGAGGGAGGGGGATGGCGGTGCAGGGGGGGGGAGTGCGGGGGAAGGAGGGAGAAAAAGAATACAAAAAGGGTGACCGTGAAAGCAAGAGACATCATATGAATACAAATGTTGGTTATCTCCCCAGCTCTACACTTCTACAACGCATAGACCTTTCGGGGGCCATTTATAACATATTATATTGTCATAGTTCTCTGTATTCATCTTTGCATGCCAAGCACAGTCCTGGCATCTCATTGACACTTGCTGAATACCGTACAGTATTTCTAACACCACCATGAACATAGGGATGAACATATAGACAGCAACCAGAATTTCTAAAGTGACAAGCACTGCTCCCCATTCCCCACCAGAAGTCAACAAGGTTTCAGCTGGCACTCTGTGCCCTCTGTGGCAACAGCTGTGCCCTCCAGCACCGGAGAACTGGGTTTGAACCCAGACTCTTCCTATGCCTTTTACTATGTGTCTCTAGGAAAGTTACTTAACCTCTTGTAGCCTCCATTTCCACATCTGCAAAATGGGCATAATATCTACCTCAACAGAATTGATGAGAGATTAAATAAGGTAACA
The DNA here is from genome assembly GCF_965194825.1 of Balaenoptera physalus. NCBI lineage: Eukaryota > Metazoa > Chordata > Mammalia > Artiodactyla > Balaenopteridae > Balaenoptera > Balaenoptera physalus. Next base: position 40,261,441 of record NC_138883.1, read on the forward strand.
AATATTGGGCTGGCAAAAGAGTTATTTTGGGTTTTTCCATAACATCTTGTGGAAAAACCCCAACAAACGTTTTGGCCAACCCAATATTAAGGACTGGTACATAGTAGGTGATCAATAACCATGAGAGTAGGGGGAGGAGCAGCATGAGATAGCAGGAAGGTCACTGGATGTAGAGTCAGAAGACCTGTCATCAAGCCCCAGCTACACCCCTTAAGTTACAGGCCGTGTAACCTCCTACGTCCCCTCAGCTGAAATGGAAATGATGATATACCTGCCTCAGAGAATGACTGTGAGGGTCAAAGTAGGAAACGCATATGAAAGGAAACAGGGAAAACACTGTGAAACCTGTAAAGGGCTAAGCAAACAAACTGCCACGTACAAGTCTCAAGGGCAGACTCGTAAGAGTATAAACTGTTACCCACCATCATTTTAGCAAATTCTCAGAATGATTCCATTTAACGCTTCCAAAGGCTGCCTCCGCGCCAATCTGTCAGTCGACTGGTGGGTTGGACAACCAATACTAACTGGTCACCTACTGTGTGCCAAGCATGTGTTGGGAGCAGAGGATGCGGATGGGCCCTGCCTCATGATGCTTACAGCCTAGGAGGGGATAACTAATCAACTGTCTATAACTGTGTGCAAAGCGCTTCAAGGCAGAAGTGCCAACTGCTAGGGAAGTATAAAGTGGGGGTGGGGGACTAACCGAGCCCGGAGGATTCATAGGAAAAATGATATTAATCAAGGGCTAATTGGCTTTCGGTGACTGTGACCGGGGAGAAAGAAGAGAAAAAGCTCAGCCACAGAAGTTATGCACTAAGGCTGGTATACAAAGCAGCTCGGCAGAGCTTACTAAAATTAAGAACACCAGTAACAAAGGCCCTTTCTCTTGTATTGGCCCCAGTAAAGAACTAGAGAAGCTTCCCTCCGTCTTAACACAAAGTAGAAAAGTGGCTGATCAAGCCTGCACGCCAGAGGCAGAGTTTTGTTTCCCTCCGTCTGTCAGCAAACCTCGTCCTACCTCCTGCCTCTCCAGAGGCCACACAGGGTTCAAAAGGCCTCATGTGTTGATCCACCCAGCCTTTCCTTCTATTCATTCAAAACCCACTCTCTGGCCACGCACCTCTGGAGCATTCTAACGCAGGGTGAGCCCAGACAACTCGCACTGAACAAACGGGCAGGCGGTCCTCTCCATGGCACCCTGCTCTCACTGTGACACCCTCCCCCGAAAACACCACACTGTACAGTCTGCCATTTAGGAAGATGTAAAAATAGACCAGTGCAGACAAAACTGGAAGGCTGGCCAGTAAATAAACTGGTCTAAGATCATATCAGAAAGAGGAATGGAAAGGAACCGGGGAGTTCCTCTGTGGGTTTCGACAGCTTTCTTGGCACCTGGATGAACCAGCTTTGGAAAGCTAGTGAGATGCTCTCCTCCCCAAGCCTGTTAACTCCCCTGCTCATCCCACTGCCCCAGCCAAGCTCAGTAAAGTGCATTTCAACCCATTCCCTGAAGAACCTGGGTCCTCTCTTCCTTTCTACTTGGGTAAAGATGGTTGCATCCTCCCTCACCCTGAGGACACTTCACTGACTGACTGAAGTTAACACACATGGCGTAAAATGTTTTAATATCTAACACCACAGATCTGCCAGTATAAATTACTAAGGAGATTCATTACTAGTTATATTAGGTTTCTGGTGTGTAAAACAGAAGCATTATTAACCAAATTCTGATGAAAATGGACTGAGCACTTCTCTTCAAGGGACATACATTAGGTGTCTTTCCTCCCATGACCCCTAGTTAACATTGACCACCACTCAGGGGTAATTAAATCTAAGCTGAGAGTACAAACCTCCACAAAATTGGGATTTGGGAATAAATTACAAATGTTCCAACTGCATTAGGCCCAGAGACACCACTGCTAAGCCCAGCAGGCAAGAGGTACCAGGTGGCAGCCAACCGCCTGGATGTGGGCACCAAGGCCTGGGCCACAGAGCAGGTGACAGTGGAGGAGCACATGGATGGACCTGTGCTAACACTTTCTGTACAGTCTTGGAGATCATCAGAAAATTACCATTGGTACAAGGACATCGCTTTACACTGCAACACCCCATCCCCATGACTCCAAGGAAAACAGTGAAATAAAAAGCAATTGCATTAAGTAACTAAATTTCCTCCAAACTTGGCACAAACCAAACCACCTTAAATAAGCAGCACTGTGACAGCTTCTCCTGGATTTTCACCCAAATACCTTCACAGTTTTTGGAATACCTATCACTGGTTCCTCTCCCTACCAGTCCCCACCTCTCATCATCAACTTCAAAGGAACTCAAAGAAACAATGCAATCATTAGTGAACAGACTGTAAAGCAAGGGGCAGCAGACAAGTCCAAGTAAATATATGGCACAATTCCTAAGCCACCCCTAAACTTAAAAATGACTTGGGAGAACTTCATTAGCTAATCATGGCATGAAGAGGCGAATGTGGAAAACCGTAATGCTTAGGAAAAGGAACGCATTTAAATGTTCATTCCTGTAACGGCTGTCTGGTTGAAGTCTGGGGCAGAATGGTTCTCAAAACACAGGCAGCAAGATGTGAAATGTTTGCTCATGCTTGCTTTGCTCATGAAGTTTTATTCCTTTAGAATTCCGCATTAAGGTCATGTTAGACACAAAATAAAATCTGTGGTCCCTAGAAGTATTTAGGTGTCTGTTTCCCCTATGAGGTAAGCTCCTTGAGGGCAGAGAACCTATCCTTTTATTTCTGCATGATCCATGTCTAACAGAACCCCAGACACATAATAATTGCTTGAAGAAAGTGTTGAACCTGTTGGCAAAGTAAGAGTTAATCTTAAAATATTTCAAAAGAGGAAAAAAAGGCCACTGGCATATGCTACAGCCGTAAGCACTGGGAAATTCCCCTGACTACCTCCAGTGACTGTTTGTAGACTGCAGCCAACGCTGTCTGCACCATGCTTGTGCTGGTAAGTTCCATCATGTCTTTACCTAGTAATTCACTGTTCTATTGAGAGAGCATAAAATTAAAGGTAGAAGAAATGTATAGCGCAGCAAGCACAGGGTTTGAGGGGAGGTAAATTCCAGAGAAAGCCCATCAAATGTGTGCTACGTGATCATCTGATACTTCACTCACCCCACTGCTAAGACAGGCACTAAGCTGAGGACCTGTCGTCTGCTACAGAAGCACCTGCAGTGCATGGAGCGTGTTCTCCCTCTCCAGGCCCTGTGAACTCTTAAGCTCTTGATAATGCCACAATATCAGAATTAAGAGACATATACCTTTAAAAGGTAAACACACGGGAGTTCATCTACAGGTTTTACATCTTGCTTCTAATCAATCACCTGAAGCAGGTGAAACGCCACCTAGTGACTCTATACAGGGGTTCAAACCCTAGCTCCATCACTTACCTGGGCAAGTATCTTAACCTCTCTGGGCCTCAGTGGCCTCATAAGGAATGGCTAATAAGAAAATCTATATATCTCAGCGGTATTCTGAGGGCTGGATAAGTTAATGTGTGTGAAGCGCTCAGCCTGACACCTAATTAACCTTTATTGAGTACCTACTATTATTATGCATGACCCCACCCTCACCCAACTCCATTTATCACTTCTCTGCTCCCTCTGGACCCTGCACAGCAGAACTCTAAGATAGAGGAAACAAGTTGAGACTCATGGTGGAGGATCATTTATCCTCTTCAATATACACAGTTCACATTTGATTTGCACCTCCATCAAGTTACTGTTTGAGGTTCTGTCAATCTGGTCTCCAGATACAAATACTAAAAGTTTTGGTCTACGGATGGGGAAAGGATACAAATGACCTACTACTCCTATGTAGTGGTAAATGTTAACTAGAGGCCGTGGGAGGTAAGACACCTAACGTTGGCCCCTCTCTTTTAATGAGAGGTCTTAGTCTGGAATAATTAAATATTAAATGGAGACTCTTAGAAAAGACTTGGTAAAACCCTACTCACGGTAGCCTCAAAGGGACTACAGATGACACAAGACTCTAGAGAGAGACTGTCCTCCATAAATGTGCTCACTGGAGAAGGGTTTGAGAAAGGAGGGTATCTATATGTGAATATCTTAGGATCTGCTACCCTAAAAATAGGGGAAAGGGGACAACGATTTGTGAGGAAATCTACTAGAAAAGGGAACTGCGGGAGGGTGAGTGTGCAGCCTAGTATTGTGACAGGAACAGAAAGAGCCCTTTGCAGGCCTGAGAAGGTCATTCTCTCAAAGTGGAAACCAAAAAACTGTCACGTGAAGTAGGAGACTTGGTAAGCAATTCGAGTCTGGCTTCAATCACTCAACTGGGAGTTCAAGGTGGTCATTGGAACTTTAAAAAAAAAAAGAGAGAGAGAGAAAAGAAAACTTTGGTCCTAGATGAACTCTAAGATCCCTTTAGCTTGAAGGAGCTAGCAATCTGAACCTGGTGAAAACAGAAGGTCACATAGCCCAACCGTGGGAGGAGCTTTTAGAGTCACACCCAAGCAAAGATCAGCAGGGCCAGTACTTTCATCAGAGCAGACCAGCAGGTGTCCACTCCACCTATCTCATCCACAAGCAAACCTGTTGATTATAGGCCCTGGTGCTGCTCCAGCTGTACCTACAGTTGTTTGACTGCCCCGGGGCTGGCTCTGCCGGCCTGAAAAGAACAGGTCTGGTCCCACGGCAGCCATCCAGCACTCTCCATGGGCTCTTCTTCTCTCAAGTAAGTTACTTCCAAACATTAAGCACTTCATTTAACAAATCACCAAAAAAAAAAAAAAATTAAATTGGTCACTCATTCCAGTTGGCAGTGTGCTACACCTGTCACACAGCAGCTTATTTTCCTGAGAACCCCTGGCACACAGTGGACCCGTCAGCCTGCCTCTGCGTGCATCACAAGACACTTCTGCTCTGATGTGGCTGGGAAATGCCAGGCACCGTCTCACTCAACTCCTGACCCACTTCCCACTGGCCCAGCAGAGCTAAGTCTCTCATATTTATTTCCTTTTCTTCTTACACCTCCAGTGTCATGAAGCTGCAACCCTGGCAGTGGATGTGGATAACATCAGGATTCTCAGAGCTGGGGGAACTTTCAGAGATCACCCAGTTCCATCAACAGCGTGAACCAAGGCTACAGCTCTTCTTTCTCAAGCCCACAAGAAGCCACGTCCCTCAAATGACAACCTTCATGGTGTTCCTAAGGTAAACGGGCATCATTTCAGGACGACGAGGAGAGATTACTAAAGGCAGGAAGTCACTATCCAAAAGAGCCACTATTACAAAATACAGGCCTGGTGTAGCATAAAGAGGATGTGATTCTGGGGGTAGAAGACTGACACTTAAGACTGTAAGACCTAAGAATCACCTAAGAACTCACCTAAGAATCCTGGACCTGAGAGAAAGCCAAGGGGTAAGGCTGTGCTTGTCCACAGAAGACGGAATCCGGAAAAAAGACCTGTTCTAAATAATCCAGACCAATTTCCTGGTGCCAAATATAATTCCACCCATCTCAGCCTAACAAAGTTATGAACAAGATTCTTTTTAAACATCTTCAGACTCATATAATTTTTTAACCAATGTTTACACTTTCACAGTGTGCCATGTGCTGTTACACAATGAACATTACTCAAAATACTGCTTGATTACAAAAAACAAAAAGGCCAGGTCTTACTCTTGAACCTGATAGATGTTCTGTGTTTAAGATAAAAGTCTAAAGAAATCTGTCGCTCTGCCTTTGTATTGTCGAGTCCTTGTTCTATCACAGCTCCAGAACGAATGAAAATTTAAGACCTTTTCCTTATAGGGCCTAGTCCTTTCATAGTTTTAGAAGAGGAGTCAACCAGTCTGAACCCAGGTGTCTTCTCTATCTAGCCTAGTGTCTTCTTTTTCAATGAGCTGGTCACTATTTCTCTAAAGAGCCACTCTTTTGGAAGATCTCTCACTTGGGTTATAGTCATTTGAGATTCAGTCATTTCTTAATCAGAGTTACAGTGAACCTTCCTCCAGACAGTACACTAGCCTCCAAGCCATTCCTTTGACCTATCAACGCAAATAACTACTCGATCCCAGTGGCAACTGCTCTGCCATCAACACCAACCGGGCATAACGTGAAGTCCAGTTAACAGCCAACTATTCCAGGCCACCCTGTAAGCACTCAGAAAAAAAGGAAAGCAAGTGACTCAATTAGAACAATATCTGTTGAACCACTGAGAAACCGAAAGGGACAAAACTGCCTTAGCCAAAGGTAAGTCTTAACTTGGCTTACTTAACGGTGATGTCCTTGGCTGTCTTAACAGAGATGCTACACAGTTCTCGGACCTTAAACAGCAACTTCCACATGGTGTTGTCAAATGTTAGCTGCTAGCGGTACACACTAAATGGCCTTTCTGGATGCTAGTCTTCAACGGATCATTTAGGACATCTAATGATCAGTTCTTATGTGGTAATCAGTAAACCTGGTTTTAAGACTCCACAGTGGACCAGAACACACTGGAAAATTTGCAGTGAGAGATGGAAAGATCTGTGGTATTTTCAGCGAGGGCTAAAACACCTCCGCCCTGTGGGTTCTGCCGTACAGCCACAACAATGACACTGGCAAAGGGCAGAGTTCCTGTGGAAACACTTACAGTGCGATTCTTCTGGTGGAAAAACAAAGGCTTCACACCAATAGTAGGCAGGGACGAAGCCCAGTGGAACAGGGGTCTGGGGCAGATAATTCTGAGCCTAAACCAGATAATCGTTAACTTCACATATGTGGAGATAAAAATCTGTAATTAACTACAGGACAAAGCCCACAGATATGACATATTCTGGTATTTTGAGATCTTTGAGCAGCTGCTTATTGACTAACTCATAATCCAGGGCATGTCTTCCAGGCTTTTCTGCAGTTGGGAAAGGACAAAGCACCATCATTTACATTTACAGAAGTTAGAGTGATCATATTATATGCTAATAAATGAGTTAGCTCCACCTCCATCACCCTTCTGCTTGAATTTAATTACTCGTTTAGCCTTTAAAAGGGCACTCCCTTCAACTGCAAATGAGTTTGGCACTGGTGTTCAGAACAGAGTTGGACATCTAGCCTACACACTGCCCCTTCCAGGAGCCAGCCCAGTTACACGACACAGGCAGGCCACCATGCTTCGACCTCACAGGCCCACCCCACACTGGCCTCAACTGTCACACTGACTTGTCTCACCTCCAGGGTAAAGAAGAGAGCCCTTTCTCACCCCTCACTCAAGGTGTCCAATTCAACCATTAATTCAGCACCTACCAGGGCCAGGCACTGGGAATCAACAGGGGCCAAGATAGTCCCCTTGCCCTCATGAAGCAAGTTCCTGCCAATGGTCTGAACCAGACATAGTTTGCTTTTGTTTTTTTAATTTTTAAAATGAATTTAGCACTTAAAAATTTTTTTAAATTAATTTTTTAATTGAAGTATACTTGATTTACAATGTTGTGTTAGTTTCAGGTGTACAGCAAAGTGATTCAGATATATCTACATATTACATATATATTATATGTATATTACATATATATATCTTTTTCAGATTCTTTTCCCATATAGATTATTACAAAATATTGAGTATGGCTCCCTGTGCTATACAGCAGGTCTATGTTGTTTATCTATTTTCTATATAGTAGACACAGTTTGCTTTCAAAAGGCACTGAAGTGTTGTTAGCCCTGTGTAAAATGACCCACGTGGGTAAAATTCTATGGAAAAAAATACAAATCCCTAAGGGAGACAACGCACAGGAGTTTGTGCCACCTTAAATCTGGTGAATACTGACTTTCCCTGAAGACTGAACTTGGATATCTCCTCCTCCACAAAGTCCTCCCTGAAGCAGGCTCACAATCCCCTATGTCCTGCACACACTTCTATTCCAAAGCTACCCTCTGATGAAATAGTAGGCTTGTGCCGTCTCCCTCACTACAGGTGAGCTCCTTGAGCTGTGCACCCGTAGCACCTGATGCACCTCTGGCTGTAGCAGGTGCTCTGGGAATGCCGTGTGTTGGTATGTGCATGTGCGTGCCCAGGCCTGTTTGTGTGTGTGTGGTTACATGGAAAGTGACATATTTTTGCTATGTAACCTCCTTCACCCCTCCTATCTTCTCCAGTGTTATGCAACAAGTCTTCTGCACAGATTACAAAGGAATACCTGCTCTCCTCCCCCAGTATGTACTGAAAACAAAGTGAATTAGACATGAGTAGCAGCAAGAAAACCTAATTAGCTCATTTGTACCTAGATCATGAGCTAGGAGACAAGGAGAGGTGGCAGAAGGAGCGGGGGAGGGAGACAAGGGCCAGACTACTGGGAATCTTCCCAAGGAGCCTGAACTTTATAGAAGATGGGAAGCCTTTAAAAGATTTCAGGCAGGAGAGAGGCTAAGGTCGAGTTTTAGAGAGCTCATCCGGGTAGTTCTGTGGAGGATGGATTTGAGGGAGGAGATTCATGGCGACCTGTTCCAAGGCTATTGGAATAATCTATCTACGTGATAAGGGCCTGAACAAGTGTGGTGCTGATGGAAAAGAGACACTGACTCAAGAATATTTAGCAAGCCACTTCAGCAGGACTTGGCAGTTGGTGAAAATGGGAAAAGAGGTGAAAAGAGAGAGAAAACTCCACAATGATGTGTAGGTACCTGAACAATGGTGAGATGAGTTCTGACTGGGAGAGTGGGTGGAGGAGCAGGTGGGGATAAAGGTGGGGTATTTAGTTGTGGACAGTGTTGACTTGGAAATGCCTGAAGGATGCCCACGTAGGTCTTTCAAGCAAGCGTATTAGACACAAGGCCTTGGACCTGTTCTTAGACATTCTAAGCCACAGTCTCCTCAGGTAGGAAATGCAGGAACCATGGCACTTCTCATCTCTCACGACTGTTGTATAGACTGAAGGAGACAGAGTATAAACCCCTTTGCCCTGAGCCTACCCCAATCCTAGAAGCTGTAATCAAGCCCAGGGACAAAGATGGGAGACAGAGCTTTGGAAATTCTTGGCATATGTGCAATATGGTTTAGACCATGAGAGCAGATTAGACCATCTGGAGTGAGAAAGACAACAATAAGGACAAAACCCCAGGAAACACCAATATTAAAGGAGATTAAGGGATAATGAAAGGGGTACAGTAAGAAACAAACAAAATTCCCAGAAGGTGCTGGAGAAACACAGAAGCAGGGAAGCAAAGAGAAGGTAGCAGTCAACAAGACAAATAAGTACCATGATTACATGGTCATTCCTGGGCTTTGCAGGAGCGGTATTCACACAGTGATGCAGGCAGAAGTCAGCCTGCACTGGGAAGAAGAATGAATGGGCTAGGGAGGACAGACGCAGACAGCTCTTTGGGGAGGTGGCCGAGATGGGAAGGGGAGACACTGAGCCTCACCTCAAAAGGGAAACAAGGGCTTCCCTGATGGCACAGTGGTTAAGAATCCGCCTGCCAATGCAGGGGCCATAAGTGCGAGCCCTGGTCTGGGAAGATCCCACATGCCGCGGCGCAACTAAACCCATGTGCCACAACTTCTGAGCCTGTGCTCTAGAGCCCGCGAGCCACAACTACTGAGCCTGCGTGCCACAACTACTGAAGCCCACGCACCTGGAGACCCTGCTCCTCAACAAGAAGCCACTGCAATGAGAAGCCCACGCACCGCAACAAAGAGTAGCCCCCCCTCACCGCAACTAGAGAAAGCCCGCGCGCAGCAACAAAGACCCAACGCAGCCAAAAATAAATAAATAAATAAATTTATATATAGAAAAAAAAAGGGAAACAAGCAAGGCAAAGAGAGGCCTGGGTGGTTTGTTCTATGGGGTTTGGGGATGCTGAGTGCTTAAGAGATCTGGGTCATTTCTAAAGGAAAAGTGTCAGGAGGAAGGGAGAGGATGAAGGTACAGGAAATGAAACACCTGACCCAGGGTGGACACAGAGGGAGCCCAAACAGCAGGTGTAGGACTGGGCCTCTTCCCAAAACTGCCTGCAGGAGATGCCACAGGCGGGAGCAGGAAGTTCACACCTGTGCACGTCAGTTTTCTTGGAACATTAGGGCCCTTGACTACAGAGAAGAATCTGGGTGCTAGGAAACAAACTTAAATTCTCCCTGATTATAACTCTGACTCTAACCTGAGCTCTTCCAAACAATGACCCAAGCAGAAGACAAGTAAGGAGCAAGGGTCCTGAGAAGAGTAAGGAGAGGGGGAGTGGGGGGGGGGGCGGGAGGGGCTTGGGGAGAGGTCTGAGAATTCATTATTTTTCTTCCAATTCTCTCAGTCAGTTTCTTCTTTTTAATGTATGCTTCATTGAAGCCAAACTGTCACTAGGTAATTTGACTTCAAAATACTAATGGAAATGATATTAATGGAAAGACTCATTTAATATCTTGACAGGAACAATTTTTCAGAATCATTATTTTTCCTGTTTTAAAACAAAATTCTACATGCACAAGCCCAACAGGACCAAATTACAGCAGGAGGAGTAGACGATGAGCCATCAGATATTCCGTTCGGAGAGAAAAATGCACACTGGATTCCTAGTGAGGCAACTTCAGGGGTCACTCATTTATTTTGCCGTAACAGGATTTTTTTTAAAAAACATAAGCTTAAATGGCAACTATTCCTTCAAGGTCACAGTTAAACCATGATCTAGTTTATGCCCCTTGCTGGTGTCCTGTTCTTACCAAAGGCAGGCTGCCATTAATACGGTCCTGACATCTGGTATACCAGAAGACAGTTTGAGTCAGTTTTTCCTCCTTTGAAAACTATCTTTTATCACCCAAACACAAGTTAACATTTTATTTGGGGAATCTGGGATTCAGCTAGTCTTTTCACACACCTTTTACACTTATTAAAATAATCAAGGGAATAAAAATCACACTGGCATATTCATTCCCTCTAAACGGCTCCTGAGGCTGCTCTTAACCTCACACACACCAAGTATGAATGTCTATATCTGAAATAGGAATTTTTTTAAAGAGAAGATCTCTTAGCAAAACTGAATGACAGTGTTTGAATCCTGAAGAAGACTCAAGACAGGAGAACAAGGAGGAGTTTCTTCATTCTACAAATGTTTCCTGAATCTCTACCACGTGCAGGGCACTTTGCCAGGGACCAGGGAGCCGCTGAGGGTCTCTAGTGCTCACACAGATAGCGGTACAACTGGGCTGAAAGGAGGTCAGCGGACAAAGTCAGGGCAACACCCACGAACAAATTCTCACTCGCCCCCAGATATCTGCAACAGCAGCGCCCCAGCAAATCAATATGACCACAACCCAGGTACAGGAAGTACATGACAAGAAGGCAAGGAGGCCCAGCAAGGAGACTCAAAAACAATGTATTCTCCACAAAGCCAAAGAGCTAACCAAGGCTTCTGAACAGCCAAAACCAAGGCTGTGCTGAACATCACTATGAACACTGTTGGCCCTTACTATGGAGCAGATGAAACTTGTGCTCTGAAAAATTAAATATTTTCATATCAGAAAACCTCTAACTTAAAATCACCTGTAAAAGATCTAGGACCCCAAACAAGTCTCAAGTCGACAGATAAAACTAGAGGGAATCGATATAGGGGGAAATCGTCATATTTTCTGTAAAACAAATCAAAATTGTTGGCATCTTTGATTCACCCAGAAATCCACAAGTTCAAACTATGCACTGTTAAAATTGTAGTTTTCCTCCTTGAAAGCATGAAAGAACAATTCCCATCCAATGCATTACATGTTCAAACTTAAATCAAGGAAATGTCTTTTAATGCCTATTTAAAGAGGCTATTTACCATCTTTTCTCAACTGCAGCAATAAACGTGCTCACTTCAGCTTTTGAAAGGGGGCTCCATCAGACTTTTGCAACTAAAATGTTGCAACTTTACTTCTTTCTGATTACTCACCCTAACTCAGAACCTTCTCTCTGTCCAATATCAGATGAGCAAACCAACAGACTCAAATTCAAGATTTTCCATAAACTAACTTTGGCCAACATTGCAACTACAGTAATTCCAGCTTCATTTCCCCAGATTCCTTGCAAGATCTTTCAGAATGGACATTTGTGCAGCATTTACCCCAAACCGAGGATAAGGAAACCATCTCCTCTTCCACCAGTAACCATCCGCTGATTTACACTTCAGAATCTTAAATAAAAAGCAAACACGGCAAGAAGGCTGGACTCAAAAATCCCTTCTAAAATTCTAAATATTCTAAACTCTAAATTCCTTAAAATTAAAAACACCAAAATTCTAGGTAAATAAATATCATACTGTTTTCAGAGTTAATTTCAGAAAAGGCTGGGCTCATGACTTCATATTTAAGTACTGGGGTAGAGTGGTGATGGTGGTGGTAGTAATTGTGACATTGATGATTCTTCTGTAGTGGTATGTGTCATGCACTGTGCTAGATGGTTTACATAAGTCTTCACTATATTGTCACATAACCCTGTGAGGTAGGTACTATGTTACGATGAAAAAGCTGGGGCTAGCAGAGGTTAAATGGCCTCTACAATAAGAGGCAAAACAAATAGCTGAACCCCAATCTGGCTGACACCCAACCATCACACTATGATGCACTGCTAATTATGGTGGTTGTCCAATAAATATTCCTCAAAGCCAGTATTTGTGTGCTATGACTCTCTCATTGTAGATTCTGCATCTTAATATGCAGAATCTTAATATGCATCTTATATGGCTTAGGCAAATGCTAATGTGTCTTTTTACATTGAACACAGACCAAATGGATATTGAAGGGACAGTCAGAAATTCCGGAGATCAGGGAGATGCCAAAATAGGCATGATCCAAAATTATTCAAAATAGACAAAATTATCCAGAATTAATTCACAAAATTATAGTCAATAAGGTAAATGAGCTTTCAGTAGTCAACAAGAATCAACTGTATCCACTTATTCATAATTTTTTAGGTTTTATTTCCTTTATCATTACTGGCACCATGGTTATTAATTCTCATCCATACATTTATACTGATAGTTTCCTAAAAAAAAATAAAATAAAAACACCTGGGGCCCTATCAATTATATCACTGCAGTACAATTATCCTATCCCTCTAAGTATTAAAATTTTCCATTAATACTTATGACTCCATAGAAAATAAATATATCATTCAAAAATTCAAGAATCTTGAATAAACTTTAGTGTCTTTGTTTCCTTTCCCCTACTCTTTTTTTTTTTTGGAAAATATGGCACTGAAAGAGGTAGAGAGCAGGCAGACGCTATTCCCAGGAAATGTTTACATCGTCACCTTCATTGTCTAAAGTGCAACCATCTGAATGTCTTTCCTTGGCCAATATTATTTTCAGAAGGCCCTTGTCAAAATATCAGTTTCCTTGGGAGATTAAAAGCAGCCAAAGCTACCATTTCTTGAGGGCCTATTTTGTGCTGAGCATGTTTAATGTATTAAATCTAATCTTCACACCAATCCTAAGAGTTATCTAACTTTAGCACCATTTTCCAGAAGGGGCAATAGAGCTGAAGGGACTGGTTCACTGTGGCAGAGCTGGGGTTAACCTACTGCACTTGCTAATATGAAGTCTATCCTCTTTCTAATACCTTCTGCCTGTTCCTCCACATGTCAAGCCTGTTGCCACCTTTGGGGCTTTGCCTTAGCTGTCCCCTCTGCCTGGGATGCTCTCTGTAATCTTCACGTGGCTAGTTGCTTCTTGCCACTTGGGTCTCAGCCAAAATGTCACCTTCTCTTGAGTCCTCTATCCATTCTAGGTAAAGCAGTCACCTTGCCACACTCCATCACATCACCCTGTTTTAATTCTCCACTTAGCACCTAACCACGATTTGTTATTTTTTTGTGTTTTGTTTGTTTGCTTATTATCTGTCTCTTCATGAGAGGGTAGAAGCCCCGTGAGAGCCGAAATTCTGGATGTTGTGTTCTCTGCCCCATCTGTAACACCTAGAACGGAGTCAGGCACACAGCAGGTGCTCAATAAAGATCTATGAATGATTGAATGGCTTTCCTGCTGCCTCCATCACACACTAAAGTGGCATCAGGAAAGAATCTTGAAGTCCAGAGAGCTAAATTCAAGCTTCACCTTCAACTAGCTAGGGGGCTGCGCCCTGGGTGCCCTCCATTCAGCTCAATTTCTACCACCATCAGGTTGTTTTCCAAGGTCTCAGCAAGGTGAGCTGGAACTCAGGGCAGAATCAGAAAATCTTGTTGGGTCATAGGGACCCAGGCCATAGGAGACCAGGGGTCACAGGGCAAGAGGAACAGGCAAGCATCACTGATTTCATCATTTTGTCTTGGACTAACACAGCGGTTCACCGTAAGGCCCAGTACAGCTCAAGAACAGGGTAAATGTTTTAAGTATACAGATAAATCCTATCACTTTCTACAGGGGAAAAGTTTATATTAACAAAAGACACCAAGCCAAGGTCACTCAAACTGTCCTAGTTTTTATTTTTTTTTAACTTTTCATCTTTGCAAACCTCAAAGAAACCCCTTCAACAGTAGAGACTTTTGAAAATACCTATATAACACAACCAAATAGGTCCTAAAATGGGTCATTATCTAGTATATTTCACCAGGAGCCAGAAGTGAGAACACACTTTACATCTTTTTTCTCTAAAATTTATAGCTTCTCTTTTCTACTAGTTAACTGTCTCCTATAATTAGTTGAAGTGAAAATGTCCTCTAATTGCAGGGGAAAATATCAGTACAATGCCCTAGGAATTAGGAATTAATAAAAACCTTATTTTTGACACTTTTCATTGGAATTTCTTTTTTTTTCTTTTTTTTCATTGGAATTTCTTAACCTGAAGCCGTGTGTCCACAGTCAGGCTTCAGGGGACCACTAACCTGATGACACTTTTCCCAGCATGCTGGCAATATGCACACACGTGCATTTTTCTAGAAACAGGGTCCATAGCTTTTAACATCACTAAAACGGTCCAGGGTTCAAAAACAGTTTCAGAAGCACTGCTTCTGCTAAAAATTTGTTCTGAACTCTTCTGTACTGTGATGGAACAAGAGTAATAAAAAATAAAGCACTTAAGAGGTCCACAGCTCACAAATTAATAAATGCATTTTGTTTAGGAAATTCTGCTAATATGGCTTTTGTGTACTCTTTCAAAAATAATTTCAGAGCCTGGAACAAATCTGAGTATCAGCAGAACAATCTCCAGAAGACATTTCAGAAGGGAGCAGAATTTGCATTGTCCAATGGAAAAATGACCAGAACCACATTAACTCTGATACTGGAAGGGGCCACAGAGCACTGGCTGCCCAGACCCCAGCATCACAGGCAAGAACACCAAAGCCCAGTGTGAGGACAGAGGCACATCAAATGTAAGTGCTACGAGAGAGATGCAGAAATAGCGACAAGCAAGTACAAGAGATATACACGACTTGCAAATAAAAATTCAGCTTTGTGGTTTTGGTTTAAGTACTTGGAGAACAGACACTAGGTCTAGAGTATGCTCACACTGGCCCCATGTGACTTATTTCATTAAAGTAATTACAAGGGGCTCATGTTGGCCATGGTTCTATCCTATAGCAAATTTCTTAATTTTTTTTTACCGCAGCACAAACTAAACACCTTTGGTTACCTCTTAAGCATTTCTCTCCCTGTAAGGTCAAAGTTGTGCAAGGGTGAAACTTATGTGAAAATCAAAGGAACTTTCCAGAAGGCAACACATAATAAAAGCACAGTTTAGTCTTTCTACTAAAACAGCCTACGTGCTCTGACAATCACTGCTCTAATTTACAGGTGCTACAGAAACACACTAACATAATTCTTGATAAATCTCTCTGGATAGTACCACAATTCTCAACAAAAATCTCCCGTCTCATAAAATTCTTCAGTATAGCACTTAAACACTACAATAGCCAATACCTTTGGGCCCATTCCTCCATCTAATTAAAATGTCTGTCCTACAAGTGATTTATAGTATTTGTCATCACCTAGGGTGGATAGATAGACTGGTGGCTACAGACATTTCATGACAACAAAGCATTAATTACCATGCTAGTGAGAATGGCTTCTAGCAAAAGCTCAAATGGTGGGATTCTCAGTCACTCTCTGATGCGAGAAAACAGGGACATAACTTACCATCCCATAGAACAAGGAGCCCATTAGTGTAAATCAAGAAATATAGGCTTCCCTGGTGGCGCAATGGTTAAGAATCCGCCTGCCAACGCAGGGGACACGGGTTCGAGCCCTGGTCCAGGAGGATCCCACATTGCCATGGAGCAACTAAGCCCGTGCGCCACAACTACTGAGCCTGCGCTCTAGAGCCCGCGTGCCACAACTACTGAAGCCCACGTGCCTAGAGCCTGTGCTCCGCAACAAGAGAAGCCACCGCAATGAGAAGCCCACGCATCGCAACGAAGAGTAGCCCCTGCTCGCCACAACTAGAGAAAGCCCGTGCGCAGCAATGAAGACCCAACGCAGCCAAAAATAAATACCTTAATAAATAAATTTTAAAAAAAAAAGAAATATAACTGCATGGCTTGAAATGAGGACCCACTGTAATTCCTTAAGGCTGATTCTAAGCCAAGGAAATAACACCAACATCACTACCAATGCTGAAAGTCATTTAGACATGAGTTAAATCCTGTCCAAGCCTGAGCAATTTAGATTTGTACCAACTGAATTCTTAGGAGTTACTAACTTTGAGAAGATATAAGTCATTTTGACTGTTTAAAACCAAACCAGTTACTCCTAAAGCAAAGAACTGATGTAACTGCCTAACATATGGAGGCAGAAGCTTTAGAGATGGAAGGGTCCTTAGAGAGATTCCAGTGCAACCCCCTCCTGATAGAAACTAGGGAGCCGAGACCCTGATACACAGAGGCTTGCCTGCAGTCACAGCTGACAGATGGCAAAGCCACACCTTGAACCCAGCTCTCCTGACTCTCACAGAACAGTACCTATATATTGCTGGAAGCTGTACAATGAAATACAAAGAGTTTCTTTAATTGGGTAGTTAATACTATACTAATTTACAGTTAAAGTTAACTTCCCATGTATTTACTAATAAGCCAGCTTCCACTAAAATTTTAGGACACAAATATATATATATGTAAATAAATATCTAACTGAATGTATTTACAAATTAATAAATTAATACATATCTAAATAAAAGGAAATAAGTACATCTTCATATCTATGTAGATGGTTAAGTGTGTCTGTCTGTCACACATCACATGAGCTAAGGCAACAGTAAAGCTTTGGCTGGAGCTTTGGTTTCCACATTCTGAAAACAAAGGATTGAGCTATAGTAGGTTCAAAAACTCAAAAATTTCCCAGGACCAAGCAGGTAATGAGTCAAGGGGACTGAGTATTAGGGGGTGGTGGGGTCTGTGGCAAACTAGAGCACCACAGAACTAAATGCCTTCGGACTGAATGTTAAAAACATCACTGCCAAATGAATACATCTGTAGCCTGTCCATGGGCCTAAGAGCTGTCAGGCTTTTTGTTGCTGTTCTGAACTAGACCCTCCTGCTTCAACATCAGTGATTCTTTTCTGACCTGTACAAAGCTTGGGGGTATTTGATGGTTCAAAAAGGGTGTTACTGTTTTCTGTCTTGGGGAGTTAAATGTTCTTTTGGGTCATCTGTTCATAGATATTGAAACTCAGTTCCCTCCAAACTTTCAGACGATAGAAAGATTTCTGTGGGTCAGGAACGTTTACCTTTCAAAAGGGATCTGTGATGTCTCTTTGGGAAAGCATTATTAGGTCAGACGTTCCTTATCTTCTTTTGAGGGATGATTTTTCACAGTCCTTTAACTGAAGCAGGCCTGTGGCCATCCTATCTATGCTGGAGCCTTAAAAATCAACTGTTTTTCCTCCAGGAAAATGTTTCTGGTCTCCCCAAAGCAGGCACTCACCAGCATCTTAGTCCTTACTTCTGTTCTGTCATTTCCTGGTTGCTGTCCCCCCTACCTCCCCAATCTCTCTCCCCCTTGGAACTATGAGGCCTGTGAAGAAAAGGACCATGTCTATCTTGCCCACTTGCCTCTCCAAGGTAGAGCACAGTGTCTGGTATATAGGACATGCTCAATGGTGCATGAAAGCTCACCTAGGGCTTGGCATTTCATAGAGAAACATGTAATAGTCTGTTAGAGTAGCTACCCCAGGAGCAGAGGGGATGAATCTCAGTCAGTCACCCACACTTTTAAACCCTGAACTCCTCTGACCAATATCATACACTTCCATGAGAGCCCAATCCATTCATATATCCATCCTTTCAGGATAGAGGGGAAGTGGGCAGTGGAGATCTTAGGATGCTGAGGGAACACGAAGGAGGAGGAGGAGGATCAAACCCAGACTTGGAATGTCAGGGAAAGTTTCCTGGGTAAAGTGAGGTCTATGGTGAGACCTGAAGCACAAGTAGGAATTAGCATGGTCGCTCTTGAGGAACTGAAAGCTGCTCATTGTGGCTGGAGCATGGAGTGTGGGATGGGGTGAGGTAAGCAATAAGGCTGAAGAGGAAATCGGGGTCCAGATCATGCAGAATATTCTATAGCATTTTGAAGAGTTGCATTTTATCTAAGGGCAGTGGGGAACCACTGAAGGGTTTTAAGTAAAGGAATGACTATCAGCTCGGCAACTGAGAAAGATCATTTTGGATACAGCAATGATGAAAGTGGAAAGAAAGTGGTCAGGAACTGACTTTCAGGCCTCATTTTTATCATATTCTAATAAAATGGAGCAAGCAGCCAACACAAATGGAGTACCAGACCTAGCCAACTGTTTTACAAAATAGAAGAAAGACTACAGAAAATCCAAGGCACTCCTCTGATTCTACATAAATGCTTCCCATCTCATTAAAAAGTACTGCACTTTTACTATCACAACTAGTCATCATTCTAAACATTTGCTAGATACCAAAACTGTACTAAGAGTTATAATGATTCACTCTGCCCACCGACCTCATTAGCTCTCCAGGGTTGAAGCACAACCGAATTTAACATGTCGGGCTCACAAACTACCAGTGAACAAAGTTACACCATATTAACAGGTTTAGAAATCATAGTCTTTTAAAATAAGCAAAAGCAAAGAATTCTCCAAACAGTTTTCCATCCATTATCATATTCAAAGGACACAAGAATCTGGTCCAGTCTTTCAAGTGCAAGTTGGTATGTAATTAATTGATTTTTTACAAGGGACACTGTGATCATTGTAATAACTGGTCACTCCCGAATTACTTTCATTTTGTTTTTAGAAAGATGAATAGGGACTTCCCTGGTGGTGCAGTGGTTAAGAATCCGCCTGCCAGTGCAGGGGACACGGGTTTGAGCCCTGGTCCGGGAAGATCCCACATGCCACGGAGCAACTAAGCCCGTGCGCCACAACTACTGAGCCCGCACTCTAGAGCCCATGAGCCACAACTACAGAGCCCGCTTGCCACAACTACTGAAGCCCACACGCCTAGAGCCTGTGATCCACAACAAGAGAAGCCACAGCAATGAGAAGCCTGCGCACCGCAACCGAGAGTAGCCCCCGCTCGCCACAACTAGAGAAAGCCTGTGTGTAGCAACAAAGACCCAGTGCAGCCAAAAATAAATAAATTAATTTTTTAAAAAAGATGAATAAAATGTTTAAGTCAAGATCCTTCCAAAGTGCTTATACTTTACTTGCTCCAAAATCACATTTCAACAGAGATTTAGTGCCTACTATATACCAGACACTGCTCAAGATGCTGGACTTAGGACAGTGACTAAGACAGGTGGGGGTCCCTGCTCTCAAGGTGTTTATACCCTAAAGGCGGAAGGTAAAATAAGAAAATAAATTAACAGAATGATCTCAGAGAGGGATGAGTGCAATGAAGGGTGACAGATAATAATATGGTCTGGAAGGTGTTCTCTGAGGGGGGAACATCTGAGCCACAACTTAACCATGATGAGAAACAGCCAGCTCCACTGCAGCAAAATTCTTACCATGAAACTGAAGACACAATATATCCAACACAATTCACGTACACTGGGATAAACCTTCCTAGAGACGCTAAAATATGTTTCTTCCCTAAACGCTCCTCACCAATCGGCTCTGAAAAAAATTATTTTGAGAATGAATAACTGTACCACAAAGTACAAAAGAGAATGAACCGCTAGATAATGAATCTAGAAGATTCAATCTGATGCTATAAATTCATGTACCTGGATCCAGGAATCAAGGGCAAAGATAATCAACGATTGCCGAGTGGTAACCTGGCTGCTTCCCTTGACAAGACTACTAAACAGGTAACCAAGACTACTAAATAGGTAACCTCACTGAGTTGAGAGAAAGCAGCCCTCCAGTGCTGTAGGGAACAGAATGTCTTCAGGAGGGTTGAACCAGGAAAACAGCCTGGGATACTGCCAAGCAGGTCCTTCCTTCCTGAGGGGATGCCAAGGCCTTTCCATGACGCAGCCTCCAGCTCCTCCTGCCTCCTGCCATGTCCCTATGCTCTGCACTAAGTATTAAGTGCTGGTCCCCATTTGGAAAGTCAGCGAATACAGAGCAAATCTGTGAAAGGAGAAGATAAGGTTTTAACTTAGACAAACTTTTGGGTTTTAGAAGTTCAAGAAATTATGCAAAATAAACCGGTTCTAGAAGAAACAGAAAAAAAGCTGACAGTGATAATTTAGAAAATGAGACTGTGCCCAAAAGTCAGAAACTGTATTTAATGAATTTGGCTTTTTTTAATGCTTCTACTCTGATAATATTTTTTGCACTAAAGAGGCAACGTAGTTTTCAAGAGTCAGCCTTGGCTCAAATCTAATTCAGGCACTTATTTACCTAATATCTTCTTTGGTAAAATAAGGATAATAAATCCTCAACGTTTTTTCCCTTCAGCTTTATTGAGTATAACTGTCACGCAACAACGTGCACACACTTAACAGTGAACTATCTGATGTGCTTAGACGTAAGTATATAACTGTGAAATCATCAGCACAATCAAAATAATGAATATATTCATCTCGCTCAGAAGTTTCCTTGTGCCTCCTTTGTAATCCATCCCTCCATCACCTTCATTCTCCCATTCCCAGGCAACCACTGATCTGCTTCCTGTCACTACAAACTAGTTTACATTTTCCATAATTTTGCGTAAATGAAATCATACAGTATGTACTCTTTTATGTCTGGTTTCTTTCAATATGTAAATTACATATTTTAAGATTCATCCATATTGTTACGTGTATCAACAGTTCATCACTTTTTATTACTGAGTAGTATTCCATTGTATAGATACACAATTTGTTTAAATATTCACCTGTTGGGGACTTCCCTGGTGGCACAGTGGTTAAGAATCCACCTGCCAATGCAGGGGACACGGGTTCGACCCCTGGTCCAGGAAGATCCCACATGCCGCAGAGCAACCAAGCCCGTGTGCCAGAACTACTGAGCCTGCGCTCTAGAGCCCGTGAGCCACAACTACTGAAGCCCGCGTGCCTAGAGCCCGTGTTCCTCAACAAGAGAAGCTACCTCAATGAGAAGCAAGTGCACCTCAACGAAGAGTAGCCCCCGCTCGCCGCAACTAGAGAAAGCCTGCACGCAGCAACAAAGACCCAACGCAGCCAAAAATAAATAAATAAAATAAATTTAAATATTCACCTGTTGACTGACATTTTCCAGTTTAGGGGCTATCACAAATAAAGCAGCTGTGAATATTCATGTACAAGTCTCTGTATAAATGGTTTCATTTCTCTTGGTAAGTACTTAAGAGTAGCTAGGTCCCATGGTAACTGACACTTTAAGAAACTGTTAAAGTGTTTTCTAACGTGACTATTGTTTTATATCCTGCACAGTAGTATATGAGAGTTCCAGTTGCTCCACTTCCTCACCAACTCTTGGTATGATCAGTCTCTTTAATTTTAGCCTTTCCCATGGGTTTTGGTTTTAATTTACTTTTCCTTGACTAATCTTTTAATGTGCTATTTTCCATGAAGGGTGCCTATTCAAATCTTTGTCCCATTTTTAAATTGAATATTTTTCTCATTGTGTTTTAAGAGTTTTTATATATTCCCGTTTAAAGTCCCTTGTCTGATTTACATGTTGCAAATAATTTCTCCCAGTCAGTGGCTTGTGTTTTCTTTTTCGTAAGTATCTTCTGAAAAGCAATAGTTAATTGTAATAGTCTGATTTGATTTTTTTATAGTACTTGCTTTTTTGTGTCCTGTCTAAAAAATGTTTGCTGAACCCAAGGGCACTAAGATCTTTCTTCTATGTTTTCTTATAAAAATTTTACAGCTAAAATCCTTTTTTTAGGTCTATGATCATTTTGAGTTAATTTTTGTGTATGATATGAGGTAAAGGTCAATGCTCAAGTTTCTGCACATAGCTATTCAATTGTTCACGCACCTCTTGTTGAAAAAAATTATTATTTCCCCATTGAATTGCCTTGACATCTTTGTCAAAAAAGAAAGTCAATTGATCATATATGTGTGAATCTATTTCTAGACTCTCTTCTACTCCGCTGATCTATATGACTCTCTTTACTCCGATACCACATTATCTTAATTATGGTAATGTTATAGTTATCTTGAAATCAGATAGTTTAAGTCCCCCAACTCATCCTTTTTCAAAATTATTCTTAGATGAGTCTGGGTCCTTCACATGTTCATATAAACTTTAGAATCAGTCTGTTAATTTCTACAACAAAGCTTGATGGTATTTTAACTAGGATTGCATTAAATCTATTGAACAACTTGGGAAGAACTGTTAAGAATTGGGGTCTTATCAATATTGAATCTTCCCATTTATGAATACAGTATCTCTCTCCATTTATTTAGATCTTTAACTTATTTCAGTGATGGTTTGTCATTTTCAGTGAACAAGCCTTGCATGTTTTATCCAATTTCATATTTTGATGCTCTTTTAAATGGTATTTTTCTATTTCAGTTTTCGATTGTCTACTGATAATATATAGAAACAATTGATTTTTGTAGATTGGTTTGGATCCTGCAACCTAGCTAAACCTAGCTTGTTGGTTCTAGAAGCCCTTTTGTAGGTGTCTTAGAATTTTCTACAGACAGTTTTACTTCTTCCTTTGCATGTACTTTATTTTTTTAATTGCCTATGGCACTGACTGGGACCTCCAATACACTGCTGAACAGAAGTGGTAAGAGTAGCTATCCTTGTCACTCCTGATCTTAGGGGAATATCATTCTGTTTTTCACCATTAACATGTTACCTGTAGGTTTTTCACAGTTGTCCTTCATCACGTTGAAAAAGTTCTCTTCTATTACTAATTTGTTGAGAGTTTTTATCATGAATGGGTATTGAATTGTGTCAAATACTTTTTCTCTATCTATTGAGATGATCATATGAATCTCCTTTTTTATTCTGTTAATATGAAGAGTTGCACTGATTGATTATAAATGTTTAATCAACCTTGCAGTCCTGGTTATAACCCCATTTGATCATTTGCTATATTGCTGGGTTTGATTTGCTAAAATTTAAGATTTTTTATATCTATATTCATGAGGGGCACTGGTCTGTAGTTTTATTTATTTGTAATGTTTTCATCAAGTTTTGGTATAAAGGTAATGTTGGCCTCATGAAATGAGCTGGGATGTGTTTCCTTCTCTTCTGTTTTCTGAAATAGTTTGTATAGTTGGCAATATTGATTCCTTAAATGTATGATAGAACTCACCAGTAAAGCCTTCTGGGACCTTGAGTTTGCATTGTGGAAGGTTTTTAACTACAAACTCAATTGCCTTAATAGACATAATGCTATTCAAGTTATTTGAATGAGTTTGGGTCATTTGTATCTTTCAAAGAATTTGTTCATTTCATCTAATTGTGGAATTTCCTGGCATAAAGTTATTCATAATATTCTTTTTCTTTTTAAATGTCCATAGGATCTATAGTGATGTTCTCTCATTCCTAACACTGGTAATTTGTGTCTTTTTTTTCTTGATCATTTGAGGTTTATCAATTTTATTACTTTTTTTTTTTCAAAGAACAAGCTTTTTGTTTCATTGATTTTTCTCTGCTGTTTCTATTTTCTGCTTCAACTAACCTCTGTTATCTTTACATTTCTTTCTTTTTGCTTACTTAGGATTCAATTTGCTCTTCTCTTCTAGTTTCAGGTGGAAACTCAGGTCTTTGAGATGTTTTCTAATTTAAGTGTTTAATGCTGTGAATTTCCGTTTAAGAATATCTTTAGTTGTTACATTATATCCCACTACCTCCTTGGATATAATGTAAATTAAATGAAATATGTATAGTTAGGAAAGAAATAGTTGATTGCCTAATCCATGGCAGGCACTGTGCTTGATACTAGGAATATACTGCACGAAAGAGATCTAACCCTTTCTCTCATCAAGCTTAGAAGGTAATACAGACGAAACTGGTACAAAATCAATGTCAATGATTATCTTCTTAATACTCAGAAAGCATGTTAAGCAAAAAAGCATAACAACTTTGTTTTAGTCTAATAATAAAGGTGTCTTCTGTTTTTGTCTCTTCTCATGATCTAGCCAAAACTAAGCTGCTAGTTTTTTTTTTTTTTTAGAGTTTAGCAATTTGTAATTTCAATTGCAACAAATAAATTTATTGTGGAGTAAATTTGTAACTTTCTGAAAAAACTACACATTTCAATTTAATATGCTAAAGATAAATAAGTACTTCTGTAATTCTAAATTTCAAAACCACCTTTAGACCTATAAAGGATCATTTAGAAAACAAACATTCCATATATTTCCAAATATTTTCTTAAAATTATTTTCTTAACAAAAAATTTTAAAAGAAAGGAAACACACTACCCATTCTACCCTATCATCACAGTTTCAAAATAGCCAGAACTTTTAAAAACTGCCTCCTAATTGAATATGAGTGTCTTGACAAATCACCCGTTTTAAGGTCATTTAAATGCTGACCTACCCTACGAAACACACATATTTTCCGGAACACCACATTAAACATCTAAATATAATTAATTCAGACAATTATAGATATAGAAATTTAATTTACATTTAAATCTATTCAGCCAGTGGGACAATAGGCAGCTCTAAATACCCCCACCTTGTCAGGTAACCTGAATCTTCCTACACTTATGCTTCTTCCAATCCTTATCTTGTGGTCTTCATTTAGGCTACAGGTTCTCAAACTTCACTGCACATTGGAATCACGCGGAGAGCTGAAAAGTACTGTTGCTGGGGTCCACAGCCATAGATTCCTGTCTAGAGTCTTTAAACGTGGGGATTTTGAAAAGCTCCCCAGGTGATTCAAATGTGCAGACTAGGGGTAAAATGAACCAGTCTAGGATCTCTTTGGGAAAACAGGTTTCTAATGGTCATTGGTCAGTCTGCACCACCATAGTTCAGAACCTAGTTCTTTTAGAGCTTTGCCCAACCTAACTCCTAATCAGACACTAATTTAATAATTCCATTCAGATTCCTAGACTCACCTCTATTTCCTGTCCAGAAAGTCACAGGATAAAAAGTCAATCTCTATTTTGGCCATTCCTCTCCAGACCACTTCTAAATTCCACAAAGTAAATTCAGCTGAAGGGAAAGTAACTCAATATAATTTGATGATATGGTTAAACAGTCATTATGGCTTTTTCTCCTATTTAAGAGACTACTCCACAAGCTAGCTGTAAGTTTACAAAGTATATGATAAAATTATCAGTTCCTCAAAGTGGAAAATAAATATCTAAATGAGTCTTCCTTATTATCCATCTGATTCCCCCACTTGTTAATTTCAAACAGGTTTTCAATACTGAGTCACCATTCTGGGCTCAAAACTGACATCCTCCAGAATTTAAATCATTGAACTCCCGAGAGTCTTCCAAGGGCTTACTCCATTTTGCCAGGCCAGACCACTTCATCATAATTATCATTTCATCACATAAGAGTGGGAAGGATAACACCTGCATCACAAAAACAGTATGAAGATTAAGAAGCAAAAGCATTTTAGCACTGTGTAGAGTGCTCTAGACATTTTAATTTATTTGCAGCAGAAATTTTGCCTCATGGGAACTATGTGAAAAGCACAGGCAAGTAGGAAGTTGCGGGTAACTACCTGTCAATATGCAGAAGCACCAGCAGGTGAGGCGAGGGGAGGGGGGCAGTTCACAAACTGCTGAAGAGCCCTCTCAACTCTCAAGACCAATAACAACAGAAACATATACTGCAGGACTCACAGCTCTCAGGCTGAAACTGAACTGAAGTTACAAACACACGTAAACCTCATCTCCTTGGAAAACTGCTAAACAAAACTTTGCCAACCGAAGACCCAGGCACTCCAGTCCCTGCCAATGTAGGTTATGTACCTCTGGGATGTAATGGATGTGCATGCTGAAACACGTGTGCACCTCTGAGCTGCTGAACCAACACGTATCCATAAACATTATGAATAAGACCTGCGAGAATGTATCGCTTTCTCCTAAGAAGCGCTTAAAAAACTTTACCCAAATCAAGTCACTTTCCTATCTATCACACCTTCTTTGCCTTTCCTGCGTATTACCCTCAAGCTGAGAGTTGGGGGTCCTTACCCAAAGTCTGGGCGGAGGGGGGTGACCGCTCCTACCCCAACTTCCCGTTAGCCCAAGCTGCCATCCCGAAAGGGGACCGTGTCCAGGATGGCTTCCTAGAGACACACCTGTGCCCTCGCGCACCACCAGTGCCGTGGCCACCTGGGCGAGAACCAAAGCGAGGACCGCAGTGGAGGGAATTCCCTGCGCTTGGGAAGATGGGAAAGCGGGCCCCGGGCAAGTTTTGTAAAATGAAGGGGGGCAGAAGGTGCGGAGTGGGCACAAAGGGGTGGGTTCAAGGTACTCACCCAGCCCTCGAAGGTGTCCGAGGCGCCGGCCGTGCGCAGCAGCTCCTGGAACTGCAGGGTGCAGTTGGCCACAAAGTGGTCGTAGCCCAGGGGCGTCTCGTGGAAGACAGCCAGCTCGAGGTGGCCACCGTCGGTGACGTTGGCGCAGAATTCCTCGTTGTACGTGGGTTTGTTGGTCTTCTGCTTGGTGCTCGTCTGGCCCACGCGTACCTGGTCCACGCTCACCGTCAGGTAGGGGTCCAGCAGCTGATAGCCCTTCTTGAAGAGCGAGTGGCGCAGGGACCAGCGGGTGGGCTGCAGCCCCACGGCCTCGCCAATGCGGACCCTCAAGTAGCCATTGAACTTCATGGTGCCGGACGACATGCCGGGGCCGCTGTCCCAGACCAGGGGCCGCGCGGTCTCGCAGCGGGAGAGCGGGGAGCCCTCGTTCAGGCCAGCCCTCGCGGCGGCCGCAGGAGTGGAGGCAGCTCCCGGGAAATGCGGAGCCCAAGCCCCCGTCGACCAGCCATTCTGCCTCCCGCGCCGGACCTTCCCTCCCCTCCTTCCCTCCCTCTCTCCCTCCCTCGCGAGGTGGAAAGGAGGGGAGCCGGGCGCCAAGCCCTCAGAGGGCCGGGGTCGCCCGACCGTCCCTCTCGAGCCTCCCGGGGGCTCGCGCGGAACTCGCCCCTTCTCCAGGGCCGGGAAGCGCCTCTCCCCGGAGAGCCGGAGCGACCCGTCCGGTTAGCTCGAGCCTCAAGCGTCTCCTGCCCCCGCCTCCTCCCGCTTCTGCTCCTGCCCCCGCCTCCGCGGGCTCACGCTCTCCCCCACTCGGTGAGCTTCAAACCAGGAAGCAGCTGCCGCCCCATCCCGGGCAGGAGCCTCGCGCCGCCGGGCTCCAAGTTCACGGCAACCCTGCGCGGGGCTGGCGCGCCCTCCGAAGCCCGGGGGCGCGGCGCGCGGCCGGCGCCCGACCCTGCGTTCGGTCAGTAGCGGGGCGCAAGCGGCCTGGGGAGCGCGGCGCAGGCCGGTTCGCACCGCTCTGCTCGCGCTCCCTGCAGCGGGGTCTGGCGGGGAGCTCTGGGCTGGAAGTTACCCCAGGTGCAGGCCATAAAGGGAAGGGCTTGCGGCCCAGCCTGAGCGAACACCTGAGGCTTGGGAGACAGACCCAGGGAGCGCCGGAAGGCGGGAAGGAGGACGAGCAGGGAACCCACGCGGCTGGGAGTCGCCCGCGTCCCCCAGCCCACCCTAGGAGGTGGGCTGGCGACCCAACGTGGCCATCTGGGAGAGGCCCTGGCCGGAGGCGGGTGCGTGACGGGGAGGTTCCTTTACCTAATCTTTACAGGGATGGCTCACCCCGAGTTCAGCTTGGGCCCATCCTGTTTGTGCACCTTTCCTGCGGAGAGTAATTACACGGTTGTTGTGTGTGTGCGTGTGTGTGTGTTTTTAATAGAGCAGTAGTGATGATGGAAATCCTGTCCGCCTCCTTCCTCGGAGAGGTGTGTCTTGTTGCACAAAGAGCAGGAAAGTTCAGTTCTGAAGACAGACATGGCCGGGACGTAATAAATCTCTTCCTCTGCGGGGTGATTCCCGGTCCACCCAGCCCTGCATGACAAGAGCAGTAGATGTTCACACACACAGTCCCTGGCACATGTGCTCGATCGCCTCTTCTAGGAACACTCGCGGCTGTTGCTCTCTTTATGAGTCAGAGGGGGCAGCCTTCAGTTTTTTTCTCCACTCAGGGCTCCTGCAGTTTTTGTCCCCTGGGAGCTCCTTACTCCCTGAGGGCCAGGTCAACCAATTTGTCTCCCATAAAGCCTAGGCCATTCTTAAGATACTTAATTACATTCTCTCTGGCGACTCAGTCTCCTGCTAGCAGGTCAGTCTTTCTAGCCCCTCTACCCATAGTGCCCTATTTGGGGGCTCTCTAACCTAGGTTCTCAACATTTCACTGAGGCACACTATGGAATGAAAACAAATAAGAACAATGGGTCGGTGGGGGAGGGCCTGTCTTAAAATAACAGCAAAATGTCCTTAGAAGAACAAGGCAAGGATGCAACACATCATCCTAATGACACCTTAGCTTTGGACAGGGCTTGTAAAGCAAGCTCTCAAACATCCAAGGAGTTCCTGCATGGCCCTGGTGCTCCAGGAGAAAAGGTCAAGGGGACCATTTGGGTCAACTTTGTCATCCTCTCCTCCGAAGAGTGGGACTCTAGCTTTAAGAACCACTAAAGGATTTGCTGCTGTTGGGCTATAATACTAAAAGAAGACTGTCCCAAATCGTGGCCAGCTATACAGCTGCCCTAGGGTTGTGTGATGAGAGACACAAGATACTCCGTTTTTGCCCTGTCGGTCAGTGTCAGGCATAGGTGGGCAGTGGTGACGGAGCAGTGGGCAGGATAGCCATGCTGCCTGCTCTCCTGGGGCTTATAGTCCCACAAGGGAGGAAAAACAATGAAGAGAGGGTGCAGCGGAGGGACAGGCCAAGGTGCCATGGGATAACGTAACCTGGGGGGCAGGGGTAGTCAGAGAAGGGCCACCTAAAACAATCGACAGCAGAAGGATCTGTTTATTCTGGGTTCCTGAGAAAAGGGGCAGTTTGACCTGTTTGGGGAACAGGGAGGATTCCATGTGGCTGGAGGGGCAAGTGACTGCAATGAGCCTGAAAAGGTGGGTCGGGGTCCGAGACTGACCAGAAGTGGTAGGTTTTTGGACATTAGCTATGAAGAGCTGGAAACCTCTGGAAGGCTGTTCAGCAGGGCCAGGACAGGAGGAGATTGGGGTTTGAAAATCCTTTCTGGGGCTGTGTGAAGAATGGGCTGGAAGGAGCAAGCACAGGTGTGGGGAGACCACAGAGGAGGCTGCTGCCGAACTCCAGAGGGGAGGAGATGGTGACCGGGACGCGGGTGGTGTGACGGCAATGAGGATAAGGGGGTGGAACTGACAGGTCTCGGGGATGGATGGAAGGGAGGGAATGAGGAAGAGGAAAGTATCAAGGGGGAACTTGCAGGAAATCAGCCTGAGCAACTGTGTGGATTACAGAGCCATTAGTGATTAGGAAACACTAGGAGAGGAGCCGCAGATTTGTGGGAGGGTTGGGAGGGGGTGGAGTTCAATTCGAGACAGGTCAGGTTTGATACACCTTTGATACATTTAAGTGTAAATCCCAAGTGGGCAATCGGGGCTATGTGGCTGTGAAGGTCAGAGGTGGAGTCTGAAGTAAAGGCATAAATGTAGGCGCCATTAATATAGAGATCGCAATCAAAGCCGGCATAGTGGATGAGATCTCTGTTCCAGGAAAAGATAGGAAGAGAATGTAGCTTGAGAAAAGAAGGGGCTTAGGATGCGGCCTTCCAGAAACCCCAACATCTATAGGTGGAGGGGCAGGCAAGGGAGTTGAGAAGCGGCAGGCGGGAGTGAGAGAAAACGCAGGAGGAGGTGGTGTTAAGTTATTGTGGAAACTAACCCAGAAGTTCTCCAGCAGGAAGGAAAGGTCAGCTAGGTCAGAGGATGCTAAGGGATTAAATAAACAAGACTAAAGAAGCCCTGTGGCGTTGGCAATGGACAGGTCCTGAGTAATCTTTGAGCCGATTCAGTAGAAGGGTAGCCGTGAAAGCCTATTTGGAGTAGGTCGAGGTGAAGAATAAGAAGTGGAGAGCGTGAGTTTAGACACTCTTTCAAGACGTTTGACTGGAGTGAGGAGAGTGAGAGCTGAGAAGCAGGATGCAGTCACCAGATGGAGGGCTTTTTAGTAAAGGGAACAATGCAGGAGAGGAGAGAGTTTGCACCATTCTGAGGCTGCAGCAGGGAATGCCACCTAAGGCACATGTGAAAAAATGGGCCTTAGTTTAAGAAACATCTATGCTTGTGGCTCTTAGCCTGCTGTCTAAAATTGTCTGCCTATAGCCAGGGGAGATGGTCTACAGCAGCCCCAGCTTCCTGGATTTCTTGTTTAACAGCCCCAGCAGAACAAGGATTTCCTCTACTAGTATCCTTAAATCAATCTTGAGGAAGACTCTGTCTCCAGCCTATGTCATGCGTCATTAGGTGGCTCCTGGGGTACACTAGACAGGTACAAGACAGCACATAGCACAAAGTCCCTGTAGGGAAGGACTAGCTGCCCATACAGACCTCACCTACATGACAGCTGTTATCCAGAGCTGGTCCTGACTTTTAAGGAAGGCAGGGGAGCAAGAAGTTCCCTCTCTCTACACATCCCACCCTGCTCACTAGTGGCTTGTACATAATACAGTGTAGCAACTTCCATATCTGTGTAGACTACTTTGAAATATGTATTATAGGTTCTTTTATAGACTAGAGGTTTGGTTTTTTTTTTTCTTATCACTATTACTTTTTCTTGTCTTAGTCACATTATAACTTTGGGCTTCTCTATATACAATTCCTAGTACATTGTCTAAAAGCTTTTTGATTGATTGCTTGATTGACTAAATCACTGCCACTTTTCTAATTTCTTAAGGAACATTTCACACAACCCCCATTCCACTTTAAAATAGAATTAGAGAATTTAGAGAATAATGCAGCCAGGTCAAAAACTACCCCATGTTACTATAATATGACACAGCCTTTGGAGGGCAGTTTGATACCATACATCAAAATCTTCAAAGTAAGAAATCACTTCTTTGCCTGAAGAGGTCCAGTAATAGTGAAATGGCTGAGTAAATTATAGAATAACAACTCAATGGAATATCACATAGTTATTAGAATGACATACGATAACATAGAAAAAAGATAGTAAATAGCATTTTAAAAATCTAAAGTAAGAAATATAAATATACTATGAAGTACATAAAATATGCATACCAAAGGATTAAGATTGGAGTTTAACACAGATAAACGAACACAGTTCTTAGAATGTTGGACTTACAAACGAATAATAAATGTACTTATCTACAAGGGCTCTGAAGATTACATAATTCAATATAAAATATGTGATACATGGCCAAGCACAAGGTACATTTCAGCTGTTACCTCAGCTGCCATATTACCATTTATTAAGTATCCACCAGCATTGTAACAAGGCACTTGACAAACATTTCATTTGAGTCTCATGACAGCCATAGAAGTAAGTGTTATTATCTCTATTTTACACATAGGAAAAGTGAGGGCCAGAATGGTTAAGTGAATTGGGTCACATAGTTAATACATGAAAGAGCTAAGATTTGGTCCATTTATCAAAATATGCACGCCTAACCCCCATCCCAGGTGGTTTTAATGCATAGCAGGAATGAAAACTATTATACACACTGAGTACAAAGAGGAAGAAGATGGAGATTCTCAGCAGTCAGGAGAGAGTGCTACACAGAACAGGGGTTATAGCAGTGCTGTTCTTTATCCATTTCTAAATATGCAAAGGTACATATGTATAATGGTATATGTATAAAGGTACATATAAAGTGGCAAAGGTGGGCCACAACGTCCTTATACATGTTCCAAAAAGAACAGAAAAAGGTAAGCTATTTCACAGATGTTGTACCATTTCTCAGAATTCAAGGAAGACACGAGTATCACATGGAAAAGGACATGTTGTATTAGGCAGAATGAATGAAAGAAGACCCAAACCTACACACATCCCTGTGAGGCTTCTGAAACCAGGATAAAAGGAGACTCTTCAATGACTTGGAGGAAGAAACAGAGGCAAAGTCGGGAGGTAGGTTGGGGTGGGAGGAGTCTGGGATGAGATCAGAGTAATGAGGTCTTCAGAGAGCCAAAGGGTCCTGACACAACAGTCTGTGAGTCAGTGGATGAACAGCTCACAATGAGAGAGGGAACGAGGGAAAAGAAGGCTGAGGGGCAAAGTCCTAAAGAGCAGATGGGGTAGACCGGCTGAGCTTCTCACCCTTCCTCAAAAGAAGGGCCTTCAAGGCACTGAGGTCAGAACAGAGGAGCAAACATAAAAGTAATACCCCCATAAAAAGCAGTCAAGTTGTCTAGACATAGCCTGGTGATCAGGAGTAATGACTCCATAAGACATTTCTGCCATTGTTTTCTAACAGGAAACTCCAGTGAAGTTAAATATTTTCTGAGTGTGAACAGAACAAACACAAATCTCTCCCATGGCTGATTTACTTTTTTATATAACTCACCTACTTGAATCTACCCATGTTAGAATATTTTCATTTAAAATCCCTTACATCACCTAAGTGCCTTTCTTATTAGTACTATGGAATCCTGGAAAACCTTACAGACATTCTGTTAAGAAACAGATTCATAAAAGTCCTCGGTCTGAATTACAGTTTGGTAGATTTTTTAAAAAGACATACCTCATATACCATAAGAGATAAATAGTTTAGGGGAGCCAAGACTAATTTGCATTTAGTGACCTCCAACATTTCTTTGTCTCCACTTCTATAATCACAACTTACAGAAGCATGTCACCAAATGAGGCAAAAATATCTTTTGAAACTAAAATAATTCAAAATTCCTTAATTCTGAATGCAGAACTTACTGTAACTCTTCATTTTAGTATGTTTTGTAATATCTTAATATTTCTAAAAAACACTAGTGATAGAAGCAAGCGAATATGGTTTAAAATAGTAATAATTTTCTCTAAACCTGTTATTAATGTAGTTAATGGTCCAGTTGTTCCGTTAACTTTTATCACTTGGTCCATTAACAAGCTGAGTGGTTATTAAGTGGCAACCAAGTTATTAGATTTTATGGCTTGTGTAAGAAACCTGTGAGAGGAAAATGATTATTTTGCTCTAATGGCATCTTTCTTTAGCCCTTTGCTGGATTTTCTCTGTGTCTCATTGATGGCATTCTTGGGTTTACTCAGTGGCCATCTAATCCGTAATTCCATTCTGGTCATTGGACATCATACTCAGACTTTTCAAAGTCCTCTGGAATTGCCTTTAGGTCATTTGTAACACCCTCTACATGTTCTTTCAGCCTTGGAACTGAATAGTAGATAGTGATAAATTTAGTACATAAAATGGCTTTTGTCAATTCAAGTAATCTTAATAGGAAGATCACTTGGGCCTTCTTGGCTATGCTTTTTCATAGTTGTACAAAGGGAGAGGGGAGGAGCTTCACTTTAAATAGAATATTTTGCCAGAATGTAGCAGTTACTATTTACTATAGTAGCCATTACAGATGTTCACAATATACTGTTAGTGAAAAAAGCAGGCTATCAAACTGTAATTCAGCAGGATCCTATTTGGTGTAAAGTGTGCATGTGTATGTTGTGTGTGTGTGTATGTGTAAATTTGGAAGGGTAGACCCCTAAGTGTGAACAATGGTTATCACAGGTCATAGATTACAGAGCAGAGTCTGGCTAGTGTAGAGGTTGAAAACAAGGACTCTGGAGCCAGATTGCCTCCACCCAAATCCTATCCCCTATAGCTGTGTGACTTTAGGCTCTACCTCTCCTTACTATGCCTTAGTTTTTCATCTATAAAGTGGGTTAATGTGTGTTCTATAGAGTTGTTTGTAAAGCCCTTGAAACAGTGCCAGGCACATAGTAAGCAACTTTATAAATGTTTATTATTGTGGGTGGCTTTTTCTTCTTTTCATTTGTCTCTATATTGTGATTTTTCTATTTTTTTCTGTAATGAAAATTTCAGCAATTTAAGTTTATTTAGCTAATATTAAAAAACTGCACACCAAATCACAGATAAGTGGACTTTAACCCTTTCAAACTGTAATCATTTCCTGTCATCTTTCTGGTGAAACTTGAACGTCTTCTGGTTCTTTGAAATGAAAAAGCAGTTTGTCCCCTCTTCCCAAGAGCTTGTAGTTAGTTCATAATAAGAAGGTATAAAAAAAGCTTCTCCATCCTTGAAATCTTGGTAATGAAGTGTAAAATTTTCACGTCAACCCCAATCGTCTTTCTCAGGCAAGGAGAAAAATTTAACTTTCTACAAAACCAATACATATTTACATATTAAAATCCCCCAAATCCCTTCCCCTCTTCCCTTTTTAGAACTCTGACTCGAGGCGTTTGTTTAGAACACAGAAAGTTAGCAATGTTTATTGTAGATACTAGAAGAGCAAAGTAGGTAAATACTTTGTAGTAAAGCAATGTACTGTTTGTTTTCTAATAATTTACTGAAGTCCCACAATACAGGCAACATAATTTTAGCTCTAGAAGCCAACAAGTGAGAGAAGGGCAATTCAGACTTTCTGGCCATGATTTTGGGGATGGAGTAGGGACTTGGATGGCCCAGGAATTGGCATTTTTGACAAAGTTTGGCAAGCTTAGCTGATTCTTTTATACTTCATTTCAAGAAGCCCAGGCATGAGAGACAATAGCGTTCAAAGATTTAGTTTTGCATCCTCTAAAATCACTAGATGACCTTAAAGAAGTCACGTGATTGCACAGAATTAAATGAAAAACCAACTTTAAAACACGTGGCAAAGTCCTATGGTATTATTTAAATGTTATCAGTTCTCCCTCACCCTGATGCTCACTTTCCCTTCCCCCACCTCATTCTTGCTGCTTCACACTACGCCACGTGTCCCCTCTCTGGGCTGAGGAATTTGTGCTCAAGACCAGGGGCTCTACTCCACCACCCTCAGAGACTCTTCAAATCAGAGGGAGAATTTTTGACACATTGTCTTAGTTCAAATATAATCACTCACATTGAGATTCTAAATATGGAGGAAAACTTGAAAAAAATAACACCAGTAACAAGACAAACAAATACAGAGAAAATAAGCTCATGGGCTAAATGGGCTTGGAAACACAAAAACCACTTATAGTACTAAGATGAAACTTGGGCTCAATACAGGAGAAAGGAAACCAACAAAGGAATTTTACACATTTCCCTGACTTACTCATTTTTTTGAGAGTTTGAACAACTGAAATCAGGAAACACCTGTGCTTGTTAACATTAGTTAGGAAATGACTTTAAAAAACTTGGACTCAGCTTGAGATAACTGATGGCAGGCAGTGATATCATTCGAGAGTCTATATTTCCATGTAAATGCACAAGCTACTTCTGTTAGTTTGGGTCCATTTTTGTAATAGCAATCGAAGACTCAATGCATTACATTTATGGGGTAACTGTTTTCTTTTCTTGTTTTAAAATTACCTGGCACTTTGCCACATGTTCGTTTCCTTTGTTCCCATTTATAAGTATTCGACAAATATGATAACCACCCAGAAATACAGCTGTCATTACTTTGAGATGAAAATAAATGTATGGAATGAACGTTTTAAGATGAAAGACAAAAATATAGCATTGTAATAAGAAGATGGGTTGGAAAATAAAGATACAAACGCAAAAAGCTTGGGTCCTTTGATCTGGAAGGCATGACTGAGAACTCTAGACGAAAACTATTTTACAGATGAGGAGCCAGAACCAGAAGTTGGCCATTTTTCATGTTGTTTATTACACATTCCCCGGGTCTTCAGAATGTGAGGCCAGAGCTCCCCAGAGCCGGTTCTAGTCTCAAGTAAACTACTGACTCAGTATGCCTTATCTCTAATCGATTTATACAAACAGCAGTATCATTTATATTGCTTGGATATGTTTTGTTAAACAATAAAGTAAAACATAAATTATGGTACAGTCGAGGATTTATTTCAGTTTCTTAGAAATTCAGTGTCAGGAAAATTTGTTTCTAGCATTTTCCTTTGACATGCCAGTTAAATTATAACCAGTGAGAAATGTTACTTTTGTTGTTCTTAAGAAAACTACAAATAGAATTTTGTGCCAGTGAACAAGCTTTGCGTAGATCATTTTATTATCTCATAATTTTATCACACTTTTTAAAATAGAAGGATATTAGAATACACTTAGTTCTACCCACATTTTATTTTAAAGTCTAGAAAAATGTCTTTTCAATGTTTGATAAACACTGTAATGAGTCTCACAGATATTACTGTTAATTATTGATCATTGTCATTTAGAAATATTAATTATAATAATTTAAATGAACTTCAACAAACTAACAATTATTGAGGTTAGATTAAGAATACATAATAATCATCAGGAACAGTGCCCTGACATAGAAATGAAACAAAGATCTTTAAGTGAAAAAAAGAAAAGTGATGTTTTGTTTTAGTACTTTATTAAGGTGTATCGGGTTGGTCAAAAAGGGCCTTCAGTTTTTAAGTAAAAATAAAAGACACATTTTTCATTTTCACCAAGAACTTTATTGAACAACATATTCACCCTTTTGTTCCACTACCTTCTACCATTTTCCAGGCAACTTCATATTTCCATCTTCCCAAAACTTTTTATTTTTTTGAGCAAAAGACTGTTCCAGGTGCCCTTTACAGTCTTCCAGGGAATTGAAATTTTTTCCGTTAAGAGAATTTTGTAAAGACCTAAATAAATGGAAATCCAAAGGTGCAATGTCTGGTGAATATGGCGGATGAATCAGAACTTCCCAGCCAAGCTGTAACAGCTTTTGCCTGGTCATCAAAGAAACATGTGGTCTTGCGTTATCCTGATGGAAGATTATATGTTTTCTGCTGACTAATTCTGGACACTTTTCATCAAGGGCTGCTTTCAGTTGGTCTAATTGGGAGCAGTACTTGTTGGAATTAATCATTTGGTTTTCTGGAAGGAGCTCATAATAGAGGACTCCCAATCCCACCATAATACACAACATCACTTCTTTGGATGAAGACCGGCCTTTGGTGTGGTTGGTGGTGGTTCATTTCACTTGCCCCACGATCTCTTCCGTTCCACATTATTGTACAGTACCCACTTTTCATTGCCCGTCACAATTTGTTTTAAAAACAGAACACTTTCATTACCTTTAAGTAGAGAATTGCATGCGGAAATATGGTCAAGAAAATTTTTTTCACTTAACTTACGTGGAACCCAAACATCAAAGCAATTGACATAACCAAGGTGGTGCAAATGATTTTCAGCGCTTGATTTGGGTATTTTGAGTATGTTGGCTATCTCCTGCGTAGTATAATGTTGATTGTTCTCAATCAGTTAATGTCTCAATTTGATCGCGATCAACTTCAACTGGTCTACCCGACCGTGGAGCATCATCCAGCAAGAAATCTCCAGCATGAAATTTTGCAAACTTTTGACACATTTGATCAGTCACAGCACCTTCTCCATACACCGCACAAACCTTTTTTTTGCATTTCAGTTGTGTTTTCACCTTTCTTGAAATAATAAAGCATAATATGCCGAAAATGTTGCTTTTTTTCTTCCATCTTCAATATTAAGATGGCTACACAAAAATTCACCAATTTTGATAAGTCTTTTTTAAAATGCATGCTGGTATGACAGCTGTCACATACAATCTAACAAAATTGTTTTGAATGAAGTTAAAGACAACTAAGTGCTACTAGAGACATCTTATGGAAAAAACAGAACGAACCTTTTGACCAACCCAATACATATCATACCAAATCATACAGAAGAAGACATCCACTTCTGGCTGTACAGAGTGACTGGTACTGGACTGGCCCTCCACTGAAACCAATTATAAATATCTGAGGTAACTGATTTCAGGCACTTGGCAATAAACATTGTAGGACTGTGATACTTGGGAGAAGGGAAACACACAGAGAGCTCCACATCTTCTTCAGCTCTCTGCCTGGGGTCACCAACTGGACCATAAGGAAGTGGAATCCAAGGGGATATGGATGTCCTGCTGAGCTGAAGAGGTGCAGATAGAGTTTAGGATATCTGTGGTCTCTGGAATTTGTAAGGCAGGATATCATAAAGGAAGAAGCTGTGCAGAGGAGGGTGAGAAAGAAGACTTCATGAGTGTTCCCTAACAGCCTGTGTGCAGGATGAGATTTCATGAGGCCTAAGACAGAATGGCTCTGCAAGTAAGAGAGCTGGGCCAAGATATCACAGGCTGTGCAGTGCTGGAAACATGAGAATTTTGGCCCAGACACAGTGGAGAGGCCTTATTAAGCACCTAATGCATTCAACTGAAACCCCAAAGAGGCCATATCTTAGGAGTAAGTACCATGACCCAGAGAAAGGACCATGCCCCAGGACTAAGGATCAATCTGAAATAGAACTGTCCTAACAAATAATAAAACAAAGCCTAACGAGATCAAAAAGATTTGCCAGTAATTTAACAGCCTGATAGAAGAAATGTCAACACCCTTCAAAGGAAGGTAAAATAACCCAGACTCTCTATAACTCCCTTATAACAGTATTCAAGAATAATATTTAAAATACTAGACATGTGAAGAAGCAGGAAAATGTGACCCATAATCAAGAAAAGGAACAGTCAATAGAAGCAGAATCCAAGAGAACACAAATATTGGAATTAGCAGATGAGTTCTTTAAAACAGCTATAAATATATTTAAGGGTGCACAGGAAAAGATGAATATATTGAGTAAACAGATGGGGAGTATCAGCAAAGAAATAAAACAAATGGATATATTAGAAATAAAAAGAACATATTTGAAATTACATATATATATATATGTAATTTGAGTCCCAGTAGAAAAGAAGAAAGAGAATGGAGTAGAACAAAATTTGAAGAAACAGTGGTTGAGAACTCTTCTAATTGGGTGGAAAACATCAGCCTACAAATTGTGTAATCAACAAAATCCAACCAGAATAAATCCAAAAAACCACACCTAGGTATGTCATAGTCAAAAGGCTGAAAACCAAAGATAGAGTAGAGAAAAGTCAGTTACATACAGGGAAACAATGCTGTGAGTGAGAGTTGACTTCTCACTAGAAACAATGGAGGCCAGAAGAAGCAGAATGTCGTCATTAAAACGCTAAAAGAAGTGACCAACCCAGAATTATATATGTGCAGTGATAATATCTTTGAAAAATGAAAACAGAAAAAACATTTTCAGATAAATGCATGCTGGGAGAATTCATTGTGAACTATAAGAAATAGTCATAGAAGAGTTTTTGAGGATGACGGGAAATGATAGCAAGGGGGAAACCTGCAGAGAGGAAGGAGGCACCAGAATACAGGAACTCTGCAGGAAGAAGAGCAGCGGAAATGGCAAACAGGCATGTAAATATGAAGGACTGTCTTTTTTTCTCCTTCTCATAATTTATTTAAATGACAAAAGACTGTTAAAAGACAAATATATTGTAGGGGTTTTAACTCATGTAGTAGTAAATATATATGACAACAATAACAAAAAGGATAGAGTTGATGTTATATTATTGTGAAGTTTACATTTTACGTGAGGTGGTACAATATTAACTCCAAGTAGAATGATGAAGATGTGTTATCCAACAGAGTAATCACTAACCACAAGTGACTAAATTTAAACTTTAATTAATTAAAATGAAATATAATTTAAAATTCAGTTTCTCAGTTCTATTAGCCACATTTCAAGGTCTTAATAGCCACATATTAAGCTCTTATACTGGAAAAGCACATGGAATATTTGTATCACTGAAGCAAGTTTAGTTGGAGAATGTGAGAAACCACTGGGAAAAAATAATACAGATGTATAACTTAAAACCAATAGAAAAATTGAATTAAAATAGAGTACTAATCATCTTAGATCTGCTATCATGCAAACTCAGTGAATGCGGAAATGTTCATTTTCTTCACTATTGTATGCAACACCAGGCTTAGCACCAGGCATACAGAAGAAGTTTTACAATTATTTGTTAAATAAATAAGGTCTTCCAACTCTTAAAAATTAACTAAAATAGAGTACTAAAAATGTTTTATTAACCAAAACAAAGACATAAAAGGAGAAAATGAGGGGGAAAAAAATGGGACTATAGAAAACAACTAGCAAGATAAAAGACTTAAATCCAACCATATCAATAATTACATTACATGTAAATGAACTGAACAATCCAATGAAAAGAAAGAGATTACAAGGATGAATAAAGAGCAAGATTCAACTACATGCAGTTTGCACAGGATGCATTTTAAAGACCCAGCGAAGTTGAAAGTAAAAAGAGGTGAAAAGACAGGCCAAACAAATCTAAGAAAGCTGGTGTTGATATCATCATACAAGATAAACTTCAAGTCAAGGAAAATGATCAGAGTTGAAGTAATATTTCTTAACGATAAATGATCATTTCATCATGAAGACGTAAAACTTCTAAATAGCTATGGGACTAAAAAAAGGTTTAAGTACAAGAAGCAAAAATGAGAATTTAAAGGACAAATATACAAATCCATAATCATAGTTGAAGATTTTAACACCCTTCTCTGTAACTGATACAAGAACTAGACAAAAAAAAAAAAAGAATAAGGATTAAATGATTTGAGCAATATTATCAGCCAACTTGATTTAACTGACATTTATAGGATATCTTACTTAGTATCTGCAGAATACACATTATTTTCAAATGCATATGGAATAGTCACTTTATTAGTCAAAGTTCTTCAGAGAAACAGACCAATAGGATAGACAGGTAGGTAGATAAATGATAGATAGATAGATGATAGATAGATAGATAGGTAGATAGATAGATGATAGATGATAGCTAGCTAGCTAGCTAGCTAGATAGATGGATGATAGATACATGTAGATAGATAGATAGATAGATAGATAGATAGATAGATAGATAGATAGATAGATAGACGATAGATAGGAATTTAGTATAAGGTATTGGTTCATGTGATTATGGAGGCTGAGAAGTCCTATGATCTGCTGTCTGTGAGCTGGTAACCCAGGAAAACCAGTGGTGTCCTTCAATGCCCTGAGAGCCAGAGACCAGTGGTATAGGATCCAGTCCAAGTTTGAATGCCTGAGAACCAGGAGCACCAAGGGCAGGAGAAGATCAATATCCCAGCTCAAGTGGTCAGGCAGACAGGGAATTCAACTTTCCTTTTTGTTCTATTCAGGCCCTCAACTGACTGGCTGAGGTCCACCCGCATTGGGGAGGGCCATCTGCTTTATTCAGTTCCCCAATGCAAATGCTAACCTCTTCCAGAAACACCCTCACAGACACACCCACACAACATAATTCTAGATAACTTATAAGTCAAAAAAGAAATCACAGGGAATTTAGAAAATACTTTCACCTGACATATAATAAAAACAAAAAATGTCAAAATTTGTGGGATACAGCTAAAGCAGTGCTAAGAGGGAAATTTGTTTTAAACATTTATATTTTCATAGGAGAAAATAAAGTGTTGAAAGCTGGGGGGGAGGGGGCGGGGGGGAAGAGCCAATTAAACCCAAAATGAGTAGCAGAAAGGAAATACTTGAGAGCAGAAACCAATAAAATAGAAAACAAACAGAGAAAATGAACAAAGACAAAAATTGGTTCTTTGAAAGATTAATAACATTTTTAATCCCCTAGCAATACTTATCAAGGAAAAAAGAAAAACCCATACAAATTACCAATATTAGGAATGAAAAGGGGACCTCACCACAGAACATATAGATATTAATAGAATAATAGGGAATATTATGCTTAACATTGTGCCAATAAATTCAACAACGTAAATGAATTGGAAAAATTTCTTGAAACAACACACCACATAAAAACTGACACAAGAAGAAACTGACACAAGAGAAAATCAGAATAGCCCTATGTCTGTTAAAGAAATAAAACAGGCAAAACTCTGGTAATAGAAACCAGATCAGTGGTTGCCTATGGAGGATGGTGCCTGTTAGAGGTCTTGAGAGAACTTTCTGGAATGATGGAAAAGTTCTATATGGCAAATTTTGTGCTCATTACAAGAATCATTGGCACTCATAAAATTGTATTCTTGAGTACATTTCACTGTATGTACATTTCACCTCAATTAAAAATAAATAGATTGCATCCCCCAGACTACAACATAAACATACAAAACTTGAAACATTCTGAAATTTTAAATATAAAATTTTTTAAATAATTGAAATTGAAAGTTCCATGAGATATGTTAGATAGTATAATGCCAAAATGATCCTACAGCCTTATCTGAAAAATGTTTCTTTCTTTTCCTTCTGAATTAAAGTTGTAGAGCTCAAAACCAACCTTATTTCTTTCTGCAATGAAAATAACTGGGCTAATCCTGACTTTCAGAGTCAGTTTGTGACCCTTTTTCAGGGTAATCTTTCTGGAACCACAAAGAGGATATCAGCTCTAGTTCTGCTCCTTTGCCCTCCAGTGTATACCTCCTTTACAGCACCTGTATACTGTATTCTGACTGTCTAAAAATAGTTATTCTCTCCTACCCTATACTATGAATTCTTTGAAGATAAGATTGTGCTTTTATCTCATTTCCCCAATGCCTGGCATGATTTCAGGCTTAGTAGGTACTCAATAAATACTGATTGAGCAAATAGTTGAATGATATTCATATGGAGGTTCTTTGAGCCAGAATACACTATTGGTCTTGAAAAAAGTATTTAAACATTTTCCCTTTAAATAGGATTCTCTTCCTGTTACACGTTATCTAAGGAAACACATTCCATAAGAGTATACCAGTACCCCTGAGGAAAAATAAAACATCCAACGAAACAAAAATATTAGATAGGAGATATTGAATGAAATGCTCAAAAATGCTCCAGTTCAAGATTAAATGAAAAATAGAAAAGATAAACTATGAGATAAAATGAAATGGGGAAATGAGGCCAGGGACCTATAGTACACAGTCTTTAGATTACAAAAGGAAGAAAAACTTACATATGGGTAGGAGATCTTTCTAAATCACTTTCTAAAAGGTCAGATAGTATTCAAACTGTGTGAAAAAAATGTTATTTATCCTTTGAAACACTTATTTT
Organism: Balaenoptera physalus; assembly: GCF_965194825.1. Taxonomy (NCBI): domain Eukaryota; kingdom Metazoa; phylum Chordata; class Mammalia; order Artiodactyla; family Balaenopteridae; genus Balaenoptera; species Balaenoptera physalus. Next base: position 40,304,759 of record NC_138883.1, read on the forward strand.
AAAATAACCTTTCTAATAATGGATAATACATATGCCTACATTGTGTTATACCAAATCACAATATAGTTTGTTAACTTCTGTAGCCGTATTGTGGGCTGCAGTGCTCTAGTTTGATTTCAGGTTAAGTGGGGCGTGCTCAAATACACATGAACTCTTAGGGATAAGATGTGTGGTGTACTATTATACACAGTGAATGATGTTTAGCAAGAGATCCTGTAAAACTTAAGAAGTCTCTAAATTAGGATCAGGAAGATGGAAGGAAAGTAACTTAGCAGTTAGAGATCTGTGATCAAAAGAAAGAAGGCTCTCCATTTATGGAGAACTGAGCAAGGCTTTGCTTGTCTCAAGAAAAGGTGTCATGGGAGATGAGCAATTAGGATTATACCTGAAAGGCAAAGGGTTACAGGCTTTCTGCAAAGTTTGGGGCTGGGAATGCTCTGGTCTGAGGCAGAGGAGATGGGAGGTTTTGGTAACAAACTGCCCTTTTACTCAGAGATATTTACATAGTGAAACAGGTCCACGTGACAATGTTTTACAGCTGTTAGTATCCTCAATTAAAATAATCAAAAATGTATTTCCTGTCAAGCTTTTTGTATAATATAGTATATAAAAGGTCATGAGCTAAAGGCAAACTGCCTGGCTCCTCTTCTCATCCCGGGTGGAGTTACTAAACCTCTCAGTGCCTTAGTCTTCTCATCTCTAAAATGGGAATGCTAACACTTGATGGCACCTGTCTCAAAGGGTCTTTCAAGGATTAAGTGAGTTAATGCATGTAAAATTCTTACAACAGCGTCTGACACATAGTATGTGCTCAAGAAATATTACTATATTTTATTACTACGAAACAGATAATCAACTCCCTTCCTCTGAAGGAAGTGAGTACACAGAGTGGCTAGCAGAGGGAAACAGAAGTCGGAGCACACACACATTCCTCACACACACCGGAAACTCTAACAGCCTCACTCAAACATTATGGGACCTAACACCCTTAAATGATTGCATGAGTAGTTTTCACAAGCAAAGTTTTGTAGCTTTAAACCTCAGACAGAGTTCTAAGTAAAATAAATTTTAAAAAACCTAAAATTGAAGGTAATAGCCATATAAACAAAACCAGGCCTAAACCCCCAAATCAGATGAAAACTTATTCTCTCTTCACCACCTTTTGCTGCATGATCTTTGGAAGCAGGAAAAATCTGTTCCTTCTCCACTCTCACGGAATACCTGATGAGGACCTTGTCCTGCTCTGAGTGCAGAGTCTAGTGGAGATGGTTCACACAATTTCCACACAACATATGTGCTCTGACTGAGGTTTGTGCCCAGTGCCATGGTGGTCGATGGAAGGGACTCACTCCCGCTGGGGTGAGCTGGGAAGACAACTGACCTGGGTTACAGACAGTAAGCGAAAGTGAGCTACATAGACCAGCTCTTCATTCATTCGTTCAAAACCTATTTACTGAGGACCTACTACGTGTTAAGAACTGTGTTGGATGGTGGAGATAGGACGGAGAGTAAGAGATGTGTTTATCACAGTCTGCAGGGTAGACTAACAGACAATTACCATATAGTGTGATAAGGGCTGTGGTAAGCAGGGGAGCTCATCCTATTGGGAGAAGCAGTGGGGAAGGTTCCCCTCCCAGAGGCGAGGCAGTGACATCTAAGCTAGGAATTATGCAGGAGATAGACAGGGGTGGAAAGAAAAGAATTGCAGAGGGGACAGTGTGTGCAGAGGTGGGAGGCTGGAGAAAGTCCAGCAGATCTGATATGCTGACAGATGTGTCTAAGGACAGAGTACAGAGTTTGAGACAGAGGAGACAGGGCCAGAGAGGTAGGAAGGGCCCAGGGCCTTATGTTCACATTAAGGAGTTTGGATCTGTCTTGAGAGAGATGAGAGGCTATCGAGGGTTTCCAGCAGGGTCCAAACATGGTGGTAACTGCATTATACAAGGATCAGTGGCTATAATGTGGAAAAAAAAAAAAAAAACGGTTCAGAGGGACCAAGACTAGGAGACGGTTAACAATCATCATCTAGGGCTTCCCTGGTGGCGCAGTGGTTAAGAATCTGCCTGCCAATGCAAGGGTCACGGGTTCGAGCCCTGGCCCAGGAAGATCCCACATGCCGCGGAGCAACTAAACCCGTGCACCACAACTACTAAGCCTGAGCTCTAGAGCCCACAAACCACAACTACTGAGCCCACGTGCCACAACTACTGAAGCCTGCACGCCTAGAGCCCATGCTCCACAACAAGAGAAGCCACGACAATGAGAAGCCCGGGCACTGCAACGAAGAGTAGCCCCCGCTCACCGCAACTAGAGAAAGCCCGCACACAGCAAAGAAGACCCAACACAGCCATAAGTACATACATACATACATACATACATACAATCATCATCTAAATGAGAGATGATCCAACCCATGTCCATAGTAGTGGCAGAGTGAACGTTAAGGACGGGTGGATAAAAGCAAGGGAGGGTGGAGCCTGACTCTCAGATCTCTGCATGGGCAACTGCACGGATGAAGGTGGCATCGCCCCACAGAGGGAATGCTGGTTTGGAGTTGGGCAGGGTGAGTTCCATTTCAGATGAGTTAAGTATTACAGTGCCTGAAGACATCTAAGTGGAAGAAGTGGATACATGGGCTGAAGACACAGACAAGGAAGCATCAACACCAAAAGGTAACCAGAGTCCTGGGTGCAGGAGAGACTGCTCAGGGGGAGCTGTGGGAGGAGAGGACAAGGGGCCCCTGGCAGAGCTCTAGAGTGACTGGGTGTACAGTGGGAGGGAAGGCTGGAAAGAGGGGAACAGGAGACTATTGGTGTAGCAGGAGCTATGGGATATTCTGTCTGGGGATTAAACTTGAGTAACATCTTCCATTAGTTGGTTAACAATGAGAGTCATGAAGCTAGCTCCTGGGATTGATCCCTAAGAAAGCCATTTTTATTATTTTCTAGAGTTAAAGCTAGCATTTCAGATAAAATGTAAATGAATTTGCATCCTATCTGTAAGTAAATGCTTCCAGTAATAAGGACCTCCAAATGAGAGAATATGGCTACACTAATACAAATTCATCAACACTGTTAGGAAATCAGGATCACAGTGCTCCAAAGGGCAGGAGAAAGAGTTAAATTATCTCATTTGACTCAGGAGTCCCACACCCAAATCTCTAAGTCTAAGAGGCATTGCTTTTATGTCACACAGTAAGGAACATTTTCTTTCTGCAAGGAAAGTTTCAGATGGAACTGTGGGATTATGTTCTGGGTTGTTTAATAAATTATAATACTGGAAATTTTTATGTGAAAAATAAAATGTTTCTACCCTCATTGAAACAAGAATGTGACAATTTTAACTAATGCATATCACTTTCTTCTGCACAGCCTAGCATTGGAATTTCACGTGCTTTTCATATTTGAAATGCACAGCGCCACCTAATGGCCACAAACCATATCTGAAAGAGAGGAAGAAAAAAAGAACTAAAATAATAATGATAAATGTAAACTCAAATAAATTTCAAGTTTCAAAGTTGTTTAGTCAACTGGCATTGCAAACAACAATTTTATCTTTTCCCTAATCACTGTCATGTGAGTTACACATGATCATATTGCAGAGATAACTACAGATCACATTTTAAATTTAAATAATTCACAACAAACCTGAAACCATAAATTATACACATTTTTTAAAATTAATTAATTAATTAATTAATTTATGGTTGTTTTGGGTCCTCGTTTCTGTGCGAGGGCTTTCTCTAGTTGTGGCAAGTGGGGGCCACTCTTCATCGCGGTGCACGGGCCTCTCACTATCGCGGCCTCTCTTGTTGCGGAGCACAGGCTCCAGACGCGCAGGCGCAGTAGTTGTGGCTCACGGGCCCAGTTGCTCCGCGGCATGTGGGATCTTCCCAGACCAGGGCCCGAACCCATGTCCCCTGCATCGGCAGGCAGATTCTCAACCACTGCGCCACCAGGGAAGCCCACAACTTTTTAAAAAAATCACAAAATCATTAGAAACATCTTGGATGAAATAATATGTTCAACTATGATGATTCTTTTTTTTTTTTTTTTTTTTAGAGGTAAATTAGGGATATCAGTAGAAGGACTTTATCTTGATTTCTACAAGGCTAATGTGGGACCAGTCTTCTGCATGGAAACTAATTATTCTAAGCACTCTCCTTGCAGCCCCTCAAGACTGGGGACATTATGGGACTACTGAATGAATCTTGGACTGCAGGGAAAGAAAGTAAAGCTGGCATCTATTGGTTCTGTCTTGGGAAGCTGTAGCATGTGGCACGACCCTTCTCCAGCCCAGCTCTGGAGTCAAAGGAATTTTCCATTGCTCATACATGCCATCCAGCTCTGGGGGCATAAGAAGGAGAAGGGATGGGAGGAGCACGGCTGTGCACCATCTTAGTCAGGCTTGCTACTCCAAGAACAATGCCTCCCAGACTTAGACTTGGGTGTGGAGCTCCCGAGTCAAACGAGTCACCTTCCCTTCCAGCTTACTGGTCTCTTCAAGGCTACATCTCTTTGGTCTCAGCCTTTCTGAGGTGGTTTGAACTATATGCTATAGAAATTGATAATTTCCCATAAGATTTGTTTTAAAATATCCTGCTCTAATTGAGGAGGGATTTCAAAAATAAAGTATGCTGTTTCACTCTTCCCTCATCACAAAGAATGTTCAAAATGACAAAAATTCCACTAAAATGTTATGATGTGGAAAACTGATATTTTACTGTGTAGTCTTTCCCACCTGCCTTTAAGTTCTTTGGGGAATGAAGATCACACATTGCTTTACATACAATCGCAAATGTTTCTTGAATTAACTTCCAGGCTTACCAGAATGCAAGGGGGATTTCGTAATGCAAAAGCCACAAAAAAGAAGCAAAGGATCTAAACAAAAAAGTTAAAACATAAGTTATATGTGGAAGGTTTGTTACTTTATATGGAGATCATTAGAAATGATGATTTTCACAAATTGGCATCAATACTAAGCAATCAGTTTCTTTGCTTTCTTCTTGGACTCAGATAAGATCCTAAAATGTGTTGGAAAGGGAGAAGAGGGAAGAGATGTGATAAGGAATGACCTGAGGATAAATTTTAGAACTGGGGGCTGGATGCCATGGAGACCAGCATATCACTTACCAGGCTTTACCATGAGCAGGGCACTGGATTAGGCATCTTGTGTGCATTACTCCGTATAAGCCTCACCACCATCCTTGAAGATAGATGTTAATATCCCATTTTGAAGAGCAGGAAAAAAAAAAGTTTTTTGAAGCTTAGGTTAGTTACCTGGGGTCCCACAGCTGGTAAAAAGCAGAGAAGTTAGGTGTATTCATAGCTAAGTGGCTCTGTCCACTGGCTGGTCCAGGGACTGGCAACAGCATTTTCATCTTGTGCTTCTCCCAGGGGAGATGTTTTTTAAAATCTCTTCCAATAATTCTGTTTAGCACAATGGTCTGAGAACCACTTTCTCAGACCTAGAGAAAGGTCTTTAGAGATATGCAGTAGGGATCTCTTTGATCTTTCTCCTTATTTCTTTTAAATTTTTAATTAATTAATTAATTTTTGGCTGTGTTGGATCTTTGCTGCTGCACGTGGGCTTTCTCCAGTTATGGTGAGCGGGGGCTACTCTTCATTGCGGTGCGCAGGCTTCTTATTGCAGTGGCTTCTCTTGCTGTGGAGCACGGGCTCTAGGTGCACGGGCTTCAGTACTTGTAGCACGTGGGCTCAGTAGTTGTGGCACACTGGCTCAGTAGTTGTGGCTCACGGGCTCAGTAGTTGTGGCTCGCGGGCTCTAGAGCGCAGGCTCAGTAGTTGTGGCACACGGGCTTAGTTGCTCTGTGGCATGTGGGATCTTCCCAGACCAGGGCTCGAACCTGTGTTCCCTGCATTGGCAGGCAGATTCTTAACCACTGCGCCACCAGGGAAGTCCTCTTTTGAGTTTTTTAAACTATAAAATTCTTTGTTGTTTCCTCTATTTATAAAAGCAAGCCATGCTCATTAAATAACTTTCCAGAAGATACATACAAGAATTAAAAAGAAAAGGAAAAATTACTAGTAGCCTGACCACCCAGAGATAAACAGTGACTTTTCTGGGTGCATCTCTTTCCAGGCCTTTTTCCATGTATATATATATATACCCACACATATTTTAACAGCAATAGCATAAAAACGTGTAATATTCAATTATTTTTTTCAGTTTTCAGTATACTGTGGACACTGTTCCATGACAATAAACAGATCTGCAATAACACATTGAAGCTCATGTTACAGCCCATCAAATAAATCTACCACCTAGTCAACAAGTCAACATTGAGTCAAATCCAGTTCGCATTTTTATTAGTGACTTGGTTGAAGGGGTATGTTGATCAAATATTTGGATGACACAAAGCTGGCAGGGATGGCTAATGCACTAGATTTACAGAATCAGAATGTAAATCATCTTAATTAATGGGAATTCTGGCTCTAAATTGATATAAAACTTAATAACAAATGTACAACTTTAAGTCTGTTTAGTATCTGTCTGACCAAACCCCATATTTGGGGGAGTGGGGAGAATACCGACTCTAAGAAGGGGTGAAGATAGGGCAGGCAAATCAATCATTCACCTCAGTCAGGTATCAACAAACAAAGTGTACCAAGATTAGTGGTGCAACACGAGAGATGCGAATTATATTCAATAAATGGCTACCCAGGAGCAGGTAAAAAGTAAATCTCAATACAAACATATTATTGCCTCAGAAGGGCTCGGTCACCCACTCTTTGGATAGGCAGGTTCTGTGGTAGTTTCCCACGTTAGATTGTCCTGGGAGAAATCCCGATGTTCCGATCGTGGGTGCTGCCCGAGAGGCTAAATTTTCAGAGCTTGCAAGGAGAAGGCTGAGTGCTCTAAGTCTGCAGACAGAGACTAGGACCTAGCAAGACTCTTTCTTATCACTTAGCACATTTTAAAAATTGAGCTAAATAAAACTCTTGGAGGAGACTGATCGCCCACAGATCACTTCTAATAAAGAGCTCTGATCTTAGCAAACTCACTTGCCAAAAAAAGGTTTTAACTTCAGATGTTTGGGGAACAAAGTGATTTGGTCTCCAAGATGAGTGTTTGTACAAGCTGGGCAAGGGGAACTCTGCCATTTCAACGTGGGGATGAGATGTCATCCCAGTTGGATGTAAGGACGGCCAGAGGTAGGCTGTGTGAACCTACAGGGAAGGGCCCCATGGGGGTGTTCCCCCTGCTTCTGGAAGGAAGACCTGGGACCAGTGCTACACAAGCCTGTTCTTTGTTGCTGTCATCCTCCCCTCCCAGCCTGCAAGGCTTTTGGACTCTGGGGTCCTGTCCCTGCTATCGTCATTTGAGACGAGGTAAAAAGGGCCTACGGGTAGCTAGATGCTTCTGCTTTGAGCCCTAGCTGGCAGGCCCTGTAAGAAGGTGGGAGGCCTATCAGTCCACAGTGCTGTGGTCAGTCAGGCATTTCAGGGCTTTGCCCTAACAGATTCCTTTTGCCAATTTGGGAGGTTAATAAAGATGAGCTTACATTTGATTAATTCTGCAACTTCCCACTTTCACTGTTCAATCATCTGCGACAAAGTACACAGGGATCCTCACACATACACACTATTCCCACAGATCTCTTTTTAAAAAGGTTGCGTTATCACATGGTTTTGTGAGTAGATAGGGAAGACCCTTTGTTAGTGGTATTTTAATGAGAAATTTCTCCTTATTGATTGGACCACAGTTAAGTCTACCACATTTTCCCTAAAGGCAGTCATTTACTCTTCTCCTAATTTACTAGGTGGTCTACCTAAAATGTACGTCACTTCCCTGTTTGATAAATTGTAAATTCTAGGACTCTTGGGTCAATGTTCTACAGAAAGGGAGCTATAGGCATAGCTATTCCACCATTGATCATTATTAAACTCTTTGTCAATCTCGTGGAGCAATCTAACAAGAAAAACCTGAGTGTTTGCTGCTGTTATCTATTTTTCCATAACCTTTGACTCTGAAGACTGAAATCAGTTGTAGGCTGAGATATACAAGCTCAATAATGAGTCCCCAGGTCCATTCCCACCCTCACCTGAAAGGCTTATAAGGAACCTGCACTTAATACCATTGTGTTTCAAGGTCAGGAATAACAGTCCATCAATAGATCAGACACAGTGTTTACTCCAATTACAAGAAAGAGAAAGATGGACTTTCTGTGGTACACCAATGCCATGGTCTTAGTATCAAGGACCAGAAAGGCATTAATAGCCAGCTGACCCCATCTTTTATTATCACAACGAAAAGCCAGTTGTTCTAAATCTAAAACCATCAACTTCCTAGTTTTACATATATATTTTTAAACATATGTAGACCCTTCTCAATATAAAAGCTAGATGTTCTATGAGTGACTTACTGCGATTTGCTTGTGGATAAAATGGGTGTTTGGTTATGAGATAAATTTTTCAAGCTTGAGAGCCTCCCATCAAGCCTCTTAGATAGCCTCAACCACCAGAGGGCAGACAGCAGAAGCAAGAAAAACTACAATCCTGCAGCCTGTGGACCAAAAACCACAGTTACAGAAAGATAGACAAGATGAAAAGGCAGAGGGCTATGTACCAGATGAAGGAACAAGAAAAAAACCCAGAAAAACAACTTAATGAAGTGGAGATAGGCAACCTTCCAGAAAAAGAATTCAGAATAATGATAGTGAAGATGATCCAGGACCTCGGAATAAGAATGGAGGCAAAGATTGAGAAGATGCAAGAAATGATTAACAAAGACCTAGAAGAATTAAAGAACAAACAAACAGAGATGACCAATACAATAACTGAAATGAAAACTACACTAGAAGGAATCAATAGCAGAATAACTGAGGCAGAAGAACGGATAAGTGACCTGGAAGACAGAATGGTGGAATTCACTGCTGTGGAACAGACTAAAGAAAAAAGAATGAAAAGAAATGAAGACAGCTTAAGAGACCTCTGGGACAACATTAAACGCAACAACATTCGCATTATAGGGGTCCCAGAAGGTGAAGAGAGAGAGAAAGGACCAGAGAAAATATTTGAAGAGATTAAAGTCGAAAACTTCCCTAACATGGGAAAGGAAATAGACACCCAAGTCCAGGAAGCGCAGAGAGTCCCATACAGGATAAACCCAAGGAGAAACACGCCGAGACACATAGTAATCAAATTGGCAAAAATTAAAGACAAAGAAAAATTATTGAAAGCAGCAAGGGAAAAACGACAAATAACATACAAGGGAACTCCCATAAGGTTAACAGCTGATTTCTCAGCAGAAACTCTGCAAGCCAGAAGGGAGTGGCATGATATACTTAAAGTGATGAAAGGGAAGAAACTACAACCAAGATTACTCTACCCGGCAAGGATCTCATTTAGATTTGATGGAGAAATCAAAAGCTTTACAGACAAGCAAAAGTTAAGAGAATTCAGCACCACCAAACCAGCTCTACAACAAATGCTAAAGGAACTTCTCTAAGTGGGAAACACAAGAGAAGTAAAGGACCTACAAAAACAAACCCAAAACAATTAAGAAAATGGTCATAGGAACATACATATCGATAATTACCTTAAACGTGAATGGATTAAATGCCCCAACCAAAAGACATAGACTGGCTGAATGGATACAAAAACAAGACCCATATATATGCTGTCTACAAGAGACCCACTTTAGACCTAGGGACACATACAGACTGAAAGTGAGGGGATGGAAAAAGATATTCCATGCAAATGGAAATCAAAAGAAAGCTGGAGTAGCTATACTCATATCAGATAAAATAGACTTTAAAATAAAGAATGTTACAAGAGACAAGGAAGGACACTACATAATGATCAAGGGATCAATCCAAGAAGAAGATATAACAATTATAAATATATATGCACCCAACATAGGAGCACCTCAATACATAAGGCAACTGCTAACAGCTATAAAAGAGGAAATTGACAGTAACACAATCATAGTGGGGGACTTTAACACCTCACTTACACCAATGGGCAGATCATCCAAAATGAAAATAAATAAGGAAACAGAAGCTTTAAATGACACAATAGACCAGATAGATTTAATTGATATATATAGGACATTCCATCCAAAAACAGCAGATTACACGTTCTTCTCAAGTGTGCACGGAACATTCTCCAGGATAGATCACATCTTGGGTCACAAATCAAGCCTCAGTAAATTTAAGAAAATTGAAATAAAAAAAAAATTTTTTCAAGCTAAAATCATTGAGGCTGTACTTTGTGTATCAACGTGTTAGAGCAAATGCTAAATTATTTCTTCAGGAGAATCTGGGCACCAACAGATGGTCCTTTCTTAGTTCACCTCCAAGTGGAGGTGCAGTGGCCTTCTGTCCACCATATGTCCTTGTTAGGTACCTCAAATTTAATAAGAAGTTGTCAATCCCTCCCTAGCTTGCTTGATTATTAAAACATATGGCTCTGAGTTTAACTGGCAACATAGAAGCTCTGTGATCTAGGAACTTACTGCGATGTTTAATCTTGGAACTCACAGCTGCTCCTTAACTATGGAAAACTTTGGGAAATGAACAATATTTATGGAAGATTACCTGAAGGATAGCAGTGCACCCATTCTTTTAGATCAGTTGTTTTCAAACTTCTTTTTTAACAACAGAATTCTTGTTCAAACCATGTCCTTCTTAGAAGCCCAGGGTCAGAGAATGGGATGCGAGGAAGGGATGGGGATCTTAATCCCACCACCGATGGTCCCCCCAGAACGTAGCTTGAGAACCATTGATAGATCCTCTAATACCCGTCCAAAGACAGCGGGGCAGAGAAGCACACACAGACTGGATGGGGGGCCTCCCTAGAATGGCTTCACTGAATTGTGCTTCGACCAAGCACCATTATATCTCACTCTGGCAGATGTTGTAAGGAACAGTGCTAGGAAATGAATGCAATATTTACTGCAAGTTTTTTGTTAAAGATATTGTTTACCTGGTTTCACAACATCTTCTCTGGGAGAACCCCAAGGAGAAAATGTTTCCTAGTCTTTACACTGGAAATCACTTAGTATTCTTCTGAGCTGATGCTTTGTTTCCTCCCATGGATACAGTGATTGATCCTTCCCTCTTGGGGCTGGCCACTGGAAAGCTTAAGAAGCAAGCCTGTAGACCACCCTTAGCAAGCCACACAATCTCATGGCAGGTGCTACATGAACCAACTTCTCACTCAGCTCCACCTTGTTTTACAAAATGTATTCCCTTTGCCTTCATTCTTTTGCTTTGAAGTATTTTTTTGTATGTTGCTTTACTGCATATTTTAAAGCCGCCTCAATCCTTTTAAAAACATTACTCTGGCCCCACGCTCCGCCATTCCCGCCCGCCCCAGGGAGCTGGCAGGCCCGCTCCGCACCCCGCCCCCGAAAAAGAAAAACAAAAACAACAAAAAATTACTCTATGTAAGTAAGAAAATTCTTATTAAGAAACCAACTCAAGAAAAGGAAGGAGACCAGGATGATGAGAGTCTAAACCCAAAGAGGACCAAATCAGGAAACTAAGCAAGTATGTTCTGGAAATAAAAATCTTGACGCAAACATGATAGCCATCTTCAGAGTTCTTAAAGGGCAAGGAGTAAGTTTATTCTGTATTCCTCTAGAGAAGGAGCATAGAATACATTATGGTCATTACCCAAAAAGCTGTCAAATCTTAGAACTGGACAAGAAAAGGACCTCACAAATTGGTGAGTTCTTTGTCACAAGAAGTGTTCAAGTGGAGTTCAAATGACCCCCTCGTTGGGAGGTTACAAAGGTGTGGTGGACACCCTTTTAGTTCTCAGCCAGACCACACCCCCTCCTTTGGAAGAGTCCCTTCAACTTTTACTGAAGAGGTGGATGTGGGCAGCCATGTGTCTGTCTTGGGACCTTTCCCCACTCCTGCCACAACAGATTGGACCAGGGCTGGACCCGTGACCCAAGCTGGAGCCTCCCTTGAACTAAAGAATATAACTGCCAGAGTCGGGAGGAGCTGAAAGGTGACACAGCACTGGTGTCCACATCAGAGCTGTGGCAACCTGAAGCATGCAAAGTCCAAGATTTGGAGAAGCAAACTTGCTTGAGAAGATGGCCTACAGAAATACAGGGAGAAGCAGCGGCAAGAAACAGTGCAGAGAGAGCAGAGAAGCCTGATGACTTTCTCCTCCTATGAGAGCCAGATATACTTCCCTCAGTTCCTTGCTTCTGTGGCAGTCCTCATATCTGAAAAATAGCTACCTGTTGCTGAAGCTGTTCCTTGCATTGCAGAAATCCCTGACTACAATCAAAGCAAATCCCCAGATGGATTATGGGGCTGGAGTAGATCAGTGGCCCCCAAAGCTGGGTGATCATCACATTGCTCTGAGTAAGCTTCCTGGGTGCCAGCCCCTGGAGATTGTGATTTAGTGGCAAGAATCAGACTCTGAGAAATGTGTATTTTTAAACACCATCCCCACTCCCAGTGATTTTGCTACTTGGCCAGATGGGGAACCACTGGATCAGGTATCATTCAGGGTCTTGGTCCCTTTAAGATTCTCAGACTTTGGTTTAGAAGTTGACACAATGCAGCTATCCTCACAGTATCCTTCCTACAGAAAGAGAACTGAAATTTTAAACACAACCACTTCAAATTCACATTTCAGAGAGAAAGGTCAGGGGCCCCTGCAGTCCTCCAAGGGTAATACAATCTCCAGATTGAATATTAACAAGGCATATTGATCAGCACACACAGCAAGTACAGGTTCCCAGGTTCTCAGCCAAGGTATTTAAACATTTGTATCAGTGACCTAGATAGTAGAATTAAAAGTATGTTTATTCAGTTTATTGATGCTATCAAACAGGAAAGAGCATTAAGCACATCTTTCTTGGGCACTTCAGTTTTCCTAAGATGAGCCCTCCCTCTTCACATTATGTGTGTTAGAACATAGGGCTGATAACTTTTTTTTCTTTTTTTTTTTTGATTTGAATTTTATTTCATTTTTTATACAGCAGGTTCTTATTTTATTTTATATTTTATACATATTAGCATATATATGTCAATCCCAATCTGCCAGTTCATCCCACCACCACTGTCCCGCCCCCAGCTTTCCCCCCTTGGTGTCCATATGTTTGTTCTCTACATCTGTGTCTCTATTTCTGCCTTGCAAACTGGTTCATCTGTACCATTTTTCTAGATTCCGCATATATGCATTAATATACGATATTTGTTTTTCTCTTTCTGACTTACTTCACTCTGTATGACAGTCTCTAGGTCCATCCACGTCTCTACAAATGACCCAATTTCATTCCTTTTTATGGCTGAGTAATATTCCATTGTATATATGTACCACATCTTCTTTATCCATTCGTCTGTTGATGGACATTTAGGTTGCTTCCATGACCTGGCCATTGTAAATAGTGCTGCAATGAACATTAGGGTGCATGTGTCTTTTTGAATTATGGTGTTCTCTGGGTATATGCCCAGTAGTGGGATTGCTGGGTCGTATGGTAATTCTATTTTTCATTTTTTAAGGAAACTCCATACTGTTCTCTACAGTGGCTGTATCAATTTACCTTCCCACCAACAGTGCAAGAGGGTTCCCTTTTCTCCACACCCTCTCCAGCATTTGTTGTTTGTAGATTTTATTATGATGCCCATTCTAACTGGTGTGAGGTGATACCTCACCGTAGTTTTGATTTGCATTTCTCTAATAATTAGTGATGTTGAGCAGTTTTCATGTGCCTCTTGGCCATCTGTGTGTCTTCTTTGGAGAAATGTCTGTTTAGGTCTTCTGCCTATTTTTTGATTGGGTTGTTTCTTTTTTTAATATTGACCTGCATGAGCTGTTTATATATTTTAGAAATTAATCCTTCGTCCGTTGATTCATTTGCAAATATTTTCTCCCATTTTGAGGGTTATCTTTTCATCTTGTTTATAGGTTCCTTTGCTGTGCAAAAGTTTTTGTTTCATTGAGTCCCATTTGTTTATTTTTGTTTTAATTTCCATTACTCTAGGAGGTGGGTCATAAAAGATCTTGCTGTGATTTATGTCAAAGAGTGTTCTTCCTATGGTTTCCTCTAAGAGTTTTATAGTGTCTGGTCTTAAATTTAGGTCTTTAATCCATTTTGAGTTTATTTTTGTGTATGGTGTTAGGGAGTGTCCTAATTTCATTCTTTTACATGTAGCTGTACAGTTTTCCCAGCACCACTTATTGAAGAGACTGTCTTTTCTCCTTTGTATATTCTTGCCTCCTTTGTCATAGATAAGTTGACCATAGGTGTGTGGGTTTATCTCTGGGCTTTCTATCCTGTTCCATTGATCTATATTTCTGTTTTTGTGCCAGTACCATGTTGTCTTGATGACTGTAGCTTTGTAGTATAGTCTGAAGTCTGGGAGTCTGATTCCTCCAGCTCCATTTTTTCCCCTCAAGATTGCTTTGGCTATTCGGGGTCTTTTGTGTCTCCATACACATTTTAAGATTTTTTGTTCTAGTTCTGTAAAAACTGCCATCGGTAATTTGATAGGGATTGTGTTGAATCTGTAGATTGCTTTGGGTAGTATAGTCATTTTCACAATATTGATTCTTCCAATCCAAGAACATGGTATGTCTCTCCATCTGTTTGTGTCATCTTTGATTTCTTTCATCAGTGTCTTATAGTTTTCTGAGTACAGGTCTTTTACCTCCTTAGGTAGGTTTATTCCTAGGTATTGTATTCTTTTTGTTGCAATGGTGAATGGGATTGTGTCCTCAATTTCTCTTTCTGATCTTTCGTTGTTAGTGTATAGGAATGCAAGAGATTTCTGTGCATTAATTTTGTATCCTGCAACTTAACCAAATTCATTGATTAGCTCTAGTAGTTTTCTGGTGACAGCTTTAGGATTCTCTATGTATAGTATCATGTCATCTGCAAACAGTGACAGTTTTACTTCTTTTCCAGTTTGGATTCCTTTTATTTCTTTTTCTTCTCTGATTGCCGTGGCCAGGACTTCCAAAACTGTGTTGGAATAATAGTGGTGAGAGTGGACATCCTTGTCTTGTTCCTGATCTTAGAGGAAATGCTTTCAGTTTTTCACCATCGAGAATGATGTTTGCTGTGGGTTTGTCATATATGGCCTTTATTATGTTGAGGTAGGTTCTCTCTATGCCCACTTTCCAGAGAGTTTTTTATCATAAATGGGTGTTGAATCTTGTCAAAAGACAAGCTGATAACTTTTAGAAAAATTTTAAATGTTTAACCATTCACTCCTGATACAGAGTGAAGAATTCCTACATTTCAAATAGATATTGTCATTGTGGGAAAGGGAAAGCCAGTGTGTATATCACATTCCTCAGTGGGGTCATCCCCAAACCAGTGAGTTTCACTCCCACAGGGACAGGGAATGGGCAGGGGAGGGTGGCCTTTAGTCTCAACAGACAAGCTGGTTCCATAGACACTGCTCTGTAGGTGTCCCCTCCCTCTTCCCATCCTCACCCTGGTATATGCCCCTCTCACCTTTCACACTGCATTAACCCAATTCAGTTTTGATTTAACTCTTTCTTATTTCCAGTGACAAAGCTTTTCCTTCCCCTCTATCTCAATTCTGTCACCCAACTTGTCCTCCTGATATTTTGGGTCTCTCCAGTACCAACTCACCAAGCACAACTCCTACATCCAAACTCTATGCACATAGTTCAAGTCCAATCCGATCCCTGCTGATTTTTCCAGTCTTTTAACCTGGGCATCCCATAGCCAATGCCTGTGCCACCTAAGACCTATTGTCACCTATCTCAGTCGCACTGTCCATTTTATACTGCCCCCTGCAGCTCTCAACTCACCCAATTCTGCTCACAAGTGGCCTCCACTGTTTTTCAGTAAGTTAATGACCCAAAACCCCAACACACTGCAGCAAGGAGTGGAAAGAGCTCCTGTCTGTCTTTTCTGCCCCCGATGCTTACAGTACTCATTCACCGAAGTTACTCTGCATCTTCCACTAGGGGGTACCACCCCATAATTTTTGAAACAGGAAGTCTGCTGAACACAGTTCTTAATAAAAAATGAAGTCCAGGCACAGTGGATATTTTTCAAACTTTTCTGAACACATGTTGTAATTTTATGAAACAATTTAATTTGATTCCTTTTAAATAAAAGCTGCCCCATGGGCAGAGTAATAGGCAACAATTCTGAGCAGTATAAATTTATATAAGGGAACACCAATTAAAAACCCTTGGCTCTATTACGGTAAGATAAATAGTCATGAATTAAATGAAATAAATGCAAAAACTGAGTACAGCCAGACAAATGAAGTTATTTTTACTTTAGCAAGAGAAATAGACATGCTGAACAAAAGTTGGCTTCAAAACGAAAGCTTTGGTTAAACAAAAATAAGGCAACTCAGATGTTCTGGGACTTTGCATAAATGGAACAGAATTCTCTTATCTTTGGGGTATAAAAGACCTGCAACACTAAAAATCAGTTCAAGTCTTTTGGGTTCTTTTAAGAAGAAGTATGTCTAGACATTACACTGTGGTGACTGAAAATGAAGGATACTGGAATTTAGCACTAGACTCTCAGCTCCCAGTTACCTCTATAAGAACTTGGCTAGCCTCCATTTCCTTAGCCTAAATCTTAGTTCTGCATCAGTTTGATGGTTATAATAATAGTACCTACCACCTAGGTTTGCGGTGTGAATTAGATGAGATACTGCACATAAAGTGCCTACAGAGTGACTGGCCCACAGTAGGTACTCAGTAAATGCTGACTATTTATTCAATGAGTCAGTGCAAGGAAGCCCTCTTGGACTGACTAGAAACAGATATCTTTGCATTGAAAGAGATATTTACTATCATTTTGGCAAACACACTCATACAGATAAGTAATCAGGAAACCAGAGAAGTTAAACAATTTGACAAAGATCACCCAGCTATTTCTTGATGAACTTTAGAGTAGAACTTGGACTTCCTTAACGTCAAGCAACTTTCTTTCCCCTATCTTATATTGCTTCTCCTAGTATCTGATAGTTTATTAGTGCAGACTAAATATATTCTGTGGTTAACAACTGGTTTTGTTGGCAACGTTTTGGTGAATGTAACCAAGTAAACAATGTTGTGGCAGTGTCAAAGACTCTAGAGATATGTATCTTTAACAGGTTTGACTTTTAAGCCCCTTTCCTGCTTTTAGAAATTTATCCTAAGGAAATAATATAAAATGAAAAGTTATAGGCGAAAAGATGTCTACTACTATATTCTTTGGAATACTGAAAAACTGGAAATAATCCACATGCCCAGCAATAGGAGAGTGGTTAAATATGGCAAACCCATGAATTTTGGAACCATTTAAAAATTATGAAGACCACAAAGAAACAGAGAAAATATTTACTTTGTTCTTCATCTCATTCCATAAGGAGGTAATTTAACACACAGAATGATAATGTATTTTTTATTATTAAAATCTATTAAAAATTAAATAATTATATGGATAAAACCCACAATATAAAATGGAAAAATAAAACGATTTTAGGAGTACTGGGATTGGGAATGACTTTTTCTTTCACTTTGAGTTCTCTTTATAATAAAGAGACACAAAAAAGAATTGTTTAGAATGAACTAACTTCTTTTTTGGGACTGGGAAGAGTTTAGAAGATCCACGTGTCCTTTAATGCATCATGATAACACATAACCAAATGGAAGACACGAGGTCAGGGCCCTCGTTTTACACTGAACTCTGGGGGACACAGCAATGCCTACCAGTCCCTGGCCTCTCAGAACTTGCAAGCTGGTAGAGAAGACATGACGTACACGTGTATCCCGGCACTGCTCCACCTCCAAAATCTTTAACATCCCATCTCATACCAGGGCTTTTCCCCTCCCAGCTTTCATGCCACCTGCTCCTTAATTAACATCATTAGGACTGCCAGTCTGCTGGTCCCTATGCTCTCCTTTGGTCCCCCAGCTTTGTTTCACTTTTCTTTGCTATTCTCTTAAATACTAAGGCCTATCACTTAAGCCACTCGCTCCACAATAACTGCAATATCTTAAGCCTTTATTTCCAATTCACCTGCACTGAAAGCCCCCATGTGCTGGATGTGTTCACTTGCCTTCTCCCAGCCTGGGTTGCATGACTCCTCTAGACGAAGCCACTCAGCATCACTTCACATATCCCAGGCCAGTTCCCTCTTCCCCTCCTCACAGACTTCCTTAGGCTCATGCTTTCCCTTCCCCGCCCCACAATGCCTTTTACTGCACAGAAAGAAATTCTTATGCGGGAACTTTCTCCCCTTGAGCCAAGACCAAAGCCCAGTTGCATTCTGCATCCATCCTTACTCCCTGTTTCAGAGGTGAGCTGACCCTGCACCTGCTCTCTGGACCCGGCGCCTCCTGCCTGCTCCTGCCTTTGGACCATCCATGAGCTTGTCGCCCCTCTCTTCAACCTTGCCTGAACTGTTATCTTTTCCCCTCGGAATAAACCCTTGCTGCCATCTATAAAGAAGCCTTTCCCTTGGGATACATACTCTTCTAAATGATTGCCACTTGCCTTTCTCCTGCCCCTACCCCATACTTCTAAAAGGTGTTGTCCTGCCTCCACATCCTCTTTCCCTCACCTGAGACAGCCTGACTCCTCCCACCCCACCACCCAAATTGTTCCCACAGAAGTTAAATCCAATGGCACCTTTTCATTTCTTGTCTCACTAGAACCCTCAGCTGTGTTTCACCCTGTAGACCATTCCTTGTCTTGAAATAGTCTCTTCTTTTGGCTTTTGGGACACTCTGGTGTGACCCTAGTTATCAGAATGAATAAATGAATGTCATCCAGGGAGGGGAGAGCTGGCAAGTCTCTCAGCTCAACAGGAGGGCTCACACTTCCGGGGAGTGGTGGCAGGGCAATTGTTAGACTTAAAATCCACTAGGTTAAGTTTGGGGAACCAAATTCCTTCCTAGGGACTAGTTTTGTGGACTCTATGTCAAGCCAACTGATGACTCAATGATACAGGAGTGGATGGAACCCACCAAAATGATACAGAGAGCTGTTTATTCTTTTATCTTCTTGAAAGAAAGGTGTAGTGGAGACTGGATCACACCATAGGAAGTTGTGGACAATGTTGGGATTTCCTCTCTCGGGGTATGATTAAAAGTGAGGGAAGTGGAATTTGAGTCAGTTGGGTCTCCTCAGTATTCTCTAATAGCTAAAGCTTCCAATCTGCATTCATTCCATTCAACAAGATAGAATGAATTTTCTGTTATTAAAACAATATTACTTTTTAATTTTAGTATCATTCTTGTAAAGTATAATTCAGTACTTGAGTATATGCTGTCTATTGTCTATTTTGATTCATCTTATTCCTAAGTAATATGTCCCCTATCAGACTGAAAATGCCTTGAGGTCAAGGGTCCTTTTTAGTCTAATTGTCTTCTGTCTTCTACCTTGCTTAGCTTAGGGCTAACACCTGAAAGATGCTTAAAAAAAAAAAAAAAAAATCCCTGTTGTTTAATTTAGCAAGTATTTTAACTTTCCAGATTTCAATGGGTTTTGAATAACTCCTGAATGCAATATATTATTCTAGGTACAGAAGTGTAATATAGCAAATATTTAAGTTATTTGCATTTTAGGAGCGGGAAGAGAGGCAGAAACACCTCAATACCTAAGGAGGATTTAGCACAAAGTTGAAATGGCCCGACACCCCCTTGTGTATATTGTACCAACCTAGATATAAAAGCCAGAATCGCACGCAATGTTCGGAGCTATTTTGGGTTTTCTTTGCAGTAAGTCCTATAAAACCTTGTAGTTCACCTCCTTAGGCCCAAAGTCCCAACATCCTTGATTGCGGATAGCAGCTAGGTCTTTTGGGACCTTGGGTCGGACTTTCTTCCAGTCAGGCAAATAATCTGAAAAGAAAAAGAAATCACATGTAGTCCAGTGCATTTTTCTCCTTGTGTGTTTTCTCCACCAGCTAGAGAGATATTTAAAGGCTCTGAACCTCTTGCCATCTTTGATTCTCTTTTTCAAGTGTCATTTTTAGAGAACTTTCCACTTTTCTTAGTTATACAGCCAGATTGGGGAACCTGGCCGGAAAATCATTTTCCCTTAAAAAAAAAAAATTCTAGAATTTGAATGCAGGCACGGCATTCCAAACCGATTTACCATAGTGCAGTCTTTTGGGCATTACAATTTGGGGCTGCAACTTGACTGAAAGGGGGCCCCTAAGTTAACCTACAAAGACAACAGGGTCCAGAGACACTTTTTTTTCCACTTTCAGATAAAAGAGGATTAATTACCTGAAATCTTCAAGGCTCCAGGACGCACGGTGCAGTCCCTCAGTGGAACTTTGTGCTGGAGGCTGCAGCTCCTACGATTTCGGGCAAGACTGGCCCAGGCACTCTAGTCACTTGGAAGGCGGAAGGGAAGGAAGTACCTGAGCAAGGTATGAGCCACTCAGAGGCAGCCTGGGGCCGCCACTCACCTCGGGTAGGAGGAGCTGGAGTCCGGACCCACCCGGATAGAGAGGAAAAGCGAGCTCTGGGCCCGCCAGGTGAGGGAAGGAACGCCCGCCCGCTCACCTCCGAAGAGGCGGGGCGCGGCTCTCGATTACCCGCAGGGGCGGTGCTGGCCGATCACCTGGACCGAGGCGGAACTGAAGGGTCCGGTCACTGCCCGAAGAACCTGTAACTAAGACTCACCTGTGCGGGGGCCGGAGGCGGGACCGGGGCCAGAACTCACCTGAGCCGGTGGAAACCCGCCGCGGGTTCGCCCAGCGAAGAGGGGGAGGCGCCCCCGGCCGGCCCCATCCGAGCGCCCCTCCGTGGGTCCGCGCGGCCGCCATGACCTGGAGCGCCACCGCCCGGGGCGCCCACCAGCCCGACAACACCGCGTTCACTCAGCAGCGCCTCCCCGCCTGGCAGCCGCTGCTGTCTGCCAGCATCGCGCTGCCGCTCTTCTTCTGCGCCGGCCTGGCCTTCATCGGCTTGGGCCTGGGCCTCTACTACTCCTCCAACGGCATCAAGGAGCTCGAGTACGACTACACCGGCGACCTGGGCACCGGCAACTGCTCGGTGTGCGCCGCCATCGGCCAGGGCCGCGCGCCGCCGCCCCGCTGCTCGTGCGCCTGGTACTTCTCGCTGCCCGAGTTCTTCCAGGGCCCCGTGTTCCTCTACTACGAGCTGACCAACTTCTACCAGAACAACCGGCGCTACGGCGTGTCCCGCGACGACGCGCAGCTGAGCGGGCTGCAGAGCGCGCTGCGCCACCCGGTCAACGAGTGCTACCCCTACCAGTACAGCGCGGCTGGCCTGCCCATCGCGCCCTGCGGCGCCATCGCCAACAGCCTCTTCAACGACTCCTTCTCGCTGTGGCACCAGCGCCTGCCCGGCGGGCCCTATGTCGAGGTGCCGCTCGACCGCACCGGCATCGCCTGGTGGACCGACTACCACGTCAAGTTCCGCAACCCGCCGCTGGTGAACGGCAGCCTGGCGTTGGCCTTCCAGGGCACCGCGCCCCCGCCCAGCTGGCACCGGCCGGTCTACGAGCTCAGCCCAGACCCGAACAACACCGGCTTCATCAACCAGGACTTCGTGGTGTGGATGCGCACGGCGGCGCTGCCCACGTTCCGCAAGCTGTACGCGCGCATCCGCCAGGGCAACTACTCGGCCGGGCTGCCGCGGGGCACCTACCGCGTCAACATCACCTACAACTACCCGGTGCGCGCCTTCGGCGGCCACAAGCTCATCACCTTCAGCAGCATCTCGTGGATGGGCGGCAAGAATCCGTTCCTGGGCATCGCCTACTTGGTGGTCGGCTCCCTCTGCATCCTCACGGGCTTTGTCATGCTGGTCGTCTACATTCGCTACCAGGACCAGAACGACGAAGACGAGGACGACGAGTAATTCCTGCTTTCAGAGCACCCTTTCTGCTTCTTGCCAGAACGCTCTTGCAAGCTTCTTTTGGTTCCTCCCTCCCGACTGTCACCCAGTTCCAACTTCGCCTCACTTTGCCTCCAGTTGTGGATGAGGGGACCAGAGAGAGAGAGGAATTACACCGGATCGGGGGGCTTCCAGACTCTTCTGGGGTGTTTGAACTGCTAGAGTGAGACATCCCTGCACATTTTCCCCATCTCCTTCACGAGTTGACATGTGAGGTTCTTTGAGAGAGGAAGGGACGGCCAGACTCCTCTCATTCAACCCCCATCTGGTGAAGAGATGTTAAATAACTCATTCCAGATCTAGCAGCTGCTCATTGCCTCCTGACGCTGACTCTAGAGCTTTAACCGCTACAGTACAGTGGTTTTCTTTTTTCTTTTTTGGGGGTGTGGGAGTGTAGAGAGGGAAGCCCACAAATAACCAGCAGAGGCACGGAGGGTTGGGGGAGAACATATTGATTAAAAATGTAGGTAGATTAGGAGGCCCCATCCCCAGAAATTCTGACACAATAAGGCTGCGGTGAGACCCTGGAAGCTGCGGTTTTAACAAACCCATCTGGAGATTCCTCCTGTATTCCCTCAAGTTTGGGAATCAGTGCCCTGAACCAGGGAGCAAGTAGGATAATTTCCCTATTTCCTCAGGTGTCTGAAGCTGGGCCTGACGCAATCACTGCGTCCAGTTTTCCAGGGGGTCCTTTGTTCCCAGGGGCAGTGACAAGCATAATGTTGCAAGTTTGGTCTAGCACTCCTTCTTGAACATAGGAAGCTCTCTACAATGTGCAGAATAAGTGAAAACAACAAGCTGGCATGCAGATTTGCAGAGCAGGGTTTGTATCAATTCATTTGATATTTGAGTGTAAGAAATTAAAAGATTTTTTGGGGGGGTTGCGGCCAGGAACTGTGTAGAAACTTGAAAATGCCTGGTCAGTTTGTAAAATTCAGAGGGAATGTTTTAACCTTAGAATCAGATAGCTGGAGGGGATCTTAGAGGGAAAGTGATTTCCCTAAAGTCATATCTGTGTCTCCTGACTCTGGACTCAGTCCTCTTTGTCATCTAAATGACTTTTTATGCTTAGAGAGAAAGGGCTACGTTCATACCTTTTCCCTTGGGTTTAAGAAAAAAAAATTTTAATCTATGTTCTCAGATGAACCATGTTTGTTTTTAGTAATATGTTTAAATGAATGCTAAGGAATATAGTCTCATGTAAACTAGAATCTTAAGAATTATTTGAACCTTTGAGATAATGTTAAACTCTGACTACTCTAAAATCATTCTAATATATATAAAATTATTCTAAGAAAATAGAATTTTAAAAACCCCTTTTATGGCAAAAGAACTTTAAAAAAGTGAGATCATCTTAACCAGTTTATTTGCCAAAAGCAGTTATTTGGTGTTCTGTCAGAATTCTCAGTGCCTGTTCTCTATTACGGCTACTTTCCAGTTACTACAATTTTTGCTCATGCCTATAAGGCAGTGCAATACCTTGAGGTATTTTTTTTAAGTAGTCAAAGCAATATTGAATTGTATTGAATAATTTACATTAATTTTATTTTACTCTTCTAGTCCTTTGAAAACTAATAGCCGATAGACAGCGTGCATGTTCATTGACATGTGTCTCAGATCTTCTGGAACAGTTGTGATTTTAGAGATTCTGTCTCAGTATTTACATAAACCAAAAAATGTTTTATAATCCCAGTGTTCTGGCTTCCCAACTCCTGAATGTAACACAATTTTACTGTCAGATTGTGTATTGTGATTTTAGGCTATGAATATATGATCAGATATATAGAGAGTAATTTTTATTTATTATGACTGTTTGATCGAGCAGCTCACTAGCCTAGCCCTTCTTTATGATGGATAAGAGAATTTACTACATTTTTTTACTACTTAGTTGAGAACAACCATGTATATTGCCATCACTCTTACAATAATCATTGTATTGCTATAACATTTTAAATGAGACTACAAAATTTAAGGTATTCTGATTAAATCAATGAATATGGTTCCAAGCCCTATTGATTCCTTGGGTTTTTGAAAGAGAATAAAGGTTATGTTTGTGTTGCCTTTGTTATCGCATTTGCTTAATTCTTTTGAACTATGATCTTAAAGGCACAAACGTTAAAAAAAGGTACCAACTAGCAACCACTTTGCTCATTTGCTATTAGCAGATTTATAATGCAAAAAGAAAATCATCTTTCATAATAAAGCTCACAGTGAACTCAATCTTTCAGTGTTAACTTCCCAATGCAGAATTTGAGTTTATATCAACATCAACGTGTAGTACAAATCAGATGATCTTCAACTGTTGTTTGAATTTGGTAAAATTTGGTCAATTTTTTAAAAAATTTATTTTATTTTATTTATTTATTTTTGCCTGCGTTGGGTCTTTGTTGCCGTGCGTGGGCTCTCTCTAGTTGCAGTGAGCGGAGGCTACTCTTCGTTGTGGTGCGCAGGCTTCTAATTGCGGCGGCTTCTCTTGTGGAGCACAGGCTTTAGGAGCACAGGCTTCAGTAATTGTGGCTCGCGGGCTCTAGAGCTCAGGCTCAGTAGTTGTGGTGCACGGGCTTAGTTGCTCCGTGGCATGTGAGATCTTCCCGGACCAGGGGTCGAACCCGTGTCCCCTGCATTGGCAGGTGGATTCTTAACCACTGCGCCACCAGGGAAGCCCTGTGGTCAATTTTGAATAATATTTAGTACTAAAAGTTACTAAAGAATGTGATTGCAGTAATCTTACTTCTCCATTTCTGCATTTTACTCAAATTCTAAATTGCAATTATTTGTTGGGTATCTTGGACTACAATGCCTCAGAAACTTTAAACACAAAACATTCTCCTGCGCTGTAGCATTTTGTTTGGTATCTCAGCATTCTAGCTGGACTTGAATTCTCATGTTGTCCAGTAAATGCTTCCTAGCTAGAGCTGTGTCATCTGGAATGAGACAGAAAAGAGTGAACCTCAACAATTGGACTGGAAATGTGCTTTGATCTACCTTGTAAACCACAAACAAAAGAGAAACTAATTAATGTGGTTGGCAGGAACTCCCAAAACAGAATAATATAACAAGAAAGTCTTTCCAAGAATCTCCAGAATCAAATCAACTAAACAATTCACAGAATTAGAGTTGTTACAAATCAGAGACAGAATAATAGTCTGAGATTTTCTTTAGTAACAAATATCACTTCACACTATATAACCACAACCCCTTCTGCCTTACGGTATCTGTGGCTCTCTTCCTGTCACTGGGGATCTCAACAATCTTGACTAAGATCTCAAAGAGTTATTGGTAGAGCTGCAGTGTAATCAATTTCTTATATGCCCCTGGGTATAAGTCATCAGTTACGTAATAATAGTAAATTCCCTCTTCCTTTATTTTTATCGGGCATTTCTTTGCATTCTAGTTGTTTTTTTTTTTTCCTACAGATAAAACATAGCTGACTGATTTCGACGACAAAATTACAATTTTTTTAACTTCAGCTTTTTTCCCGCAGGAGAATTTCTCCTAATTTCCCTCCAACAAAAGCAGAGTCATTTATAAAGTGTCATTAAGAGAGTCTTAGTGAATCTGACTGAAACACATTAAGGTCCAGGAGAGATCTTATATGAGAGTAGTATCTTGTGTAAAGAATTTGCAAAAGTTGCAAACACTGTTGACTCTATGTATACCACCATCCCCCATGATTTCTCTGATAAGACTAACAACATGTATTCAGGCAAAAATACTTCCCCACTGGTTTGCCACCTGGCATTATGATTCTCACCTTTAGTGGTAATGGTGTAAATTAGTTCACCACAGCAAGGTGGCATTCCTTTATTCATGCACTTGACTGAGCAGCTCACCATAGGACAAAGGAAGATCCTGAGGCAGTGAAACCCAACACAGACTGGGGGTGTGGAGGGAGAGGAGAGGCGAAATAAAAAAGAAAGGTGATGTTTGGAGCGGGAGGCATTTTTCTGGGCCAGCAAGTTGTCCAGAAGGGGGAGACTTGGCCACAAAGGGAGCCCACTGCAGCGGGCAGAGCTCACCAGCGGACTCATTGATGATAAGGCCTTTGAGAAATTTAGTAAGTGGATGGTAGCTCACCTCCTTCTGAACCTCTCAGCTTGTCATTTTGATCAATTTCAGCATGATTTATCTTTTTCCTTAGAAGCAAAAGGTATTACTGTCAAGAACCTCCTCTAATAGCCTTGCTCTCCACATTGGAGCTCTTAACTAAATTCCCATTAAAGTGGCTGAAACCTTACATTACTGATGAAAACTGTAAGTGATGTGTCATTAATAATGATACTTTGTTCTTCTAAAAGGCCTTTGTTCTGAAAGTCCAAGGTGCTTAACACTATGTGGTCTCATTAATCTTAGCCATCAAAATGCATGAGCTTTTAGAAAGTCATCAAGACTAACAAGGGAGAAATAGACTCCCTTCTATTTTGCTCAGTTTTGTTTGGAACTCTACAAAAGTAGGCAGTCTTCGACAACAAAAGCACAACCTCTGGATGAGGCAGTGATATCATTTCAATGATTTCAATCACTTGAGTATTCTCAAAGGAAGACTTGATTAAGTCTTGTTATGATTTTAATAAGTAAAAGACATATCCCATTTTTGTTAAAGAATCCAAAATGAGAGCTGCATCACTTCGTATTCATAGCAAATGACAGAACGGAAAACACTTTTTACTCTTCCCTTTTTGTTTTTACCTACAGGGCTTTAGGGGTGAAGACTTACCTTGTTACATCAAGATAATTTGCAAATAACTGAATGATGGTATCTTTCATACCATTAGGGGGCAAATTAGCTCATTTATTCACTTTCATGAATCTTTAAAAACATTGACCATCATATATATAACTGGCATAATCTCTATCTCCAACCCTAACTTCTCTCCAAACTCACACATCCAGTTGCCTCTGGGACACACTTAAATGTCCTACAAATAACATAAGCTCCACGTGGTCAGCATGAAACCCATTGACCTTTCCTCCAAACCCATTCTTCCAAGAATAGTCCCAGGTGCTGAAAATGACTCATCTGTCCCACTCAAGCATCCAAGCCCCAAACCCGAACTACCTCCTTGACTCCTCCCTCTGTTTCTTCCCACATCCAACTGGTTATCAGATCTTGTTGCTTCCAGATCCCAAATGCACTTTCAATCAGGTCTCTCTTTGTCACTGCCCTGGCCCAGGACTTTGTTATTTTCCGTCTGGAAGTCGGAGGAGCCAGCTAATTGGTCTCCAGTTTATTTTCCACATCCCAGCCACGAGGAGCCAGCCAAAACCCAACCTCATCACGTGACCCTCAACTTCGACTCTCTCATATCTACCCACAGCCTACAGGAGGAAGTCTAAATTCCTCAGCAGGGCCTTCAAGACCTTCATGGTTGGCCTCGCACTGAATCTTCATCCCTTCTTTCTCCAAGGCTCCACCAAATTTCAGCTGTATTGAATGATTTGAAGAGGCCTGAACCCAGCATCCCCTTTGTGTCTTTGCCCGTGCTGGTCTTGCAGGTCCACCTGACCACCGGAATGTCCCCAGTCATCCTCAAGACCATGCTCAGTGTTTGAGTCTCCGTCCTCTGTGAAGTCCTCCACAAGCCCTCCTTGCCTCCTCCACTCTGTCCTCAGCCTCGTCTTCCCTTTGTGCTTATTCCTCTCTCACAGCACTTGATGCACTGCCTGGAAATTTCTTATTTGGTTATCTACCTCCATATTCAAACTGTTGGTTCTTTGAGCACTGAGGATTTCTTTTTTCTCATTTATCTTTATTATTGCCAGCGCCAAGCTGAGTGACCAGCACGTGGTGGGTCCTCAAACATTTGTTGAGTGATTATTAGGAAACCGACGATTCCATGACTTTACTACCACTGAACAGCTTATTTCTTACAATATAGTCGAATGCACAGGAAATCAGTGAGGAAACCAAGGAGGTGTGGAGATGACACCCTACACTTTTGAAAATCTTACAATAAGGAGTGTTGTGAATGCACACATATTTTTAACAGCATGAAAAGACTAAACTTAGAGTCCCCATTTGGGTAACTTAAATGTGCAGTGGGGTTTTCCTCCATAAACTAATTTGCAGAAATGAATAACAGATGGGTTACACTAGTTCACTGATAGTGGGGACAGTTACTTTATACTCAAAGGTAATCAGTGTCTTTCCTATTAAACTGCAGTAAGTTAATGGAATGTTTATATTTTTGTGGTGCTTTTTATAGAGAATTGTTTTACTTACTGTAGTATTCTATAATAAAATGTAAATGAGCATCGCTTTCCTCTGCCAGATAATTACCCCAGAATCCATTTAAGTGAAAATAGCATTTTCCAGAGAAATATCCAGAAAGAAAAGCAAAAATAAATGGAATACTAGTTGTCCCATTTGCCAGCTGGTGTTTGGTTTATAACATTTGGCATATCTTGATATCTACATAATAGTAGTTTTAAAACCGTAAATAATATTTTACAGAGGTCACACCATAGTTATTTAAGTTCAGGGGTTTATTTCCCAGAGCACTAAGTAGCTATGAATGAATTATGTTTAGTCTGATCTGCCACAGAAGGGCCATAAACCTCCAAGTCACAGCAAACCGTGGAATATTACTTCAATACGTCAGGCAAATTGTACATGTAAAAGAATAATGCATGATAAGGGAAAGGTATTTTTATTTTTCTAAAGTAATATATGTTACCGGGCAGGAGCTATAAAATTTTGTTATGTTAAACTTTCCTCTGATTCTGGAAAACAAGTTAAGAAACAGCTTTGCCTGGTCAGCCCTAAGCCGGCAAAGCAGGCTGTGGAAACAGAGAAGGCCTAGGAAGGAGAGTTTGGCTTTGAATCAGGAACAGTTTTTCCTTCTGAGAATGCTGCACCTCAGAAAGATGAAAGCAAGGAAAAGCTGCAAGAAAGCAAGAGGTGGTTTTGCAAACTTCTCTTTACTATCATCATCCTTCGCCCAGGCAAATGTTTTGGATTCCCAAGCAAGTGTTTTTGTAGATACCCAGAAGTGAGTGTAGAGACAGTTTTTAGCACTAAGGCCCAATTCACTTTTAAAATTAAATCTAGTGAAAATGCTGAAATGAAATTGTTAAGCATTTACCAGACAACATGCTATGTCATTTCCTTGGTTTTCTCCTTTAACTTTTATAACAACCCTAATATTATCCCCATGTGCATATGCAGAAACAGAGGTTTGGAAAAATAAAGAAACTGGTCCACGGTGACGTGGTTGGCAAGAGACAGCCAGGAGGTCAAATGTGACTGCAGAAGCGCTCAGCTATTCAAAGCCAATAGTGTCGCCTTCCAGGCAATGTTCTCAGCGCCTTATCTATGTTACCCCATTGTAATCCTCACAACAATCCTGTGAAATTGGTGCTACTATGATGTGCATGTCACAGATGAGGAAGCTGAAGCTGAGAGAGGTAAAGTAACTAGCCTAAGGCAGCACAGATAGTAACGAAGAGCCAGGATTCAAACCAGCTTGTCAGACTGTGGATCCACACTAAGGCACTCAGCTTCTCATCCTCTATGAATATTAAGAGTAATCTCATGAAGGGACAAACATAGACAAGACACCCCTGAAGAAAAGGAACAGGGGTTGTGGGAGTGAGGAGGCGGAAGGGGAATCTCGCTTGACCTACCAGAAATGAAGTCTTACTCCAAAGCTTCAGTAATTTAGACAACAGGGTGATTTTGGTCCAGGGAAGACAACTAGACAAATGGCACAGAATAGAGAAGGAATCATAGCATGAAGAAAAGCCCAGAAGTGATTACAATTTAGGAGAGTGGTTGCTTCTGAGAAAAGAGGAGGCGGATGGAAAGAAGCAGGGACAGGCAAACGGGCGCCAAAGGTGCTGGTAACATTGTATTTCTTAAACTGGGAGGTGGATACACAGGTGTCCATTTTGCTCTCATCCCTTAAACTGGGCATATAGTATAGTATTAGAAAGAGTAATAGCCCAGGGAATGCACCCTGTCCTCGCAAAATACTATGGAGGGTTCTCATGCTACACCTCCACGAGGCCCTTAAGAGTCCACTCCTTTCTGTGCTGTTTCCGGTGTTTCTACAGACTCACGCAATGCATACGATTAGAAGTCATTCTAAAGCATTCGTTACCTCGGTAAGGAACTTGGAAATTTTTTTAATTTAACATTTTCTTTAAGTTGAATGATAAAAATGTCATTAGATTCACTACTGCCCAAAGCACTCCATTCTAATTGAATTCAAAGGCACAGAGCATGGCCCCTAGTCAGTCCCCTGGGAATTCTGGTGGCTTGGACAATCCCAGTTTGTCCAAATACAGCATGAAGGAAGCAAAGCTCTAGGCGGGGATGGCACAGGGAGGCAATTTTTAGATTGGAAGATGGTCCTACAGGACCAAAGCCTCCACATTTCCTCCTCATTGTCCTGCATCAGAGCAGAAAACAGGAAGAAATGCAATCTAAGTGCCGATATCTTGGGAAGGGAAGGAGTCGCATTTTAACCACATTCCCTCCAATTTGTTGCCAAAGGTGAACTCAAGCAGCCAAGCGGTGAGGCTCGGTCCCAGATCCTTTGCATGTCACGGGGCCTTGCATTTTTCCTGCATCACGCACCCCTGGGCTGAGGGAGTACGTCCCACAGAACTGGGAAGAGGAGCCTTCAAGGCTGCCACCTGGCCCCCTGAAGACAACTCGCCGTGGCCTTGCTGACCTTGCCAAGGACTGTCACCGGAGGCTGGCTCAAGAGACACCGAACGCGGTGTACGGTTTCTCAGGCTGAGGCTCGTCCAACCTGAAACGGGAATCCCTCGTCTAAAGATGTGCGCTACTGCCCTCCGCTGGACGGAGACAGAATCACCAGCATTTAACTACCTCTGGGCCTAACGCAGGTGGGAAGGAAAAAAATCTTTTATGTGATTGTGTTATGCTCATGTGGAATACTAGTTTCCAAAATTAAGGTTCCTGAGAGTAAATAAAATATGAATGCTTATAAGTTGCCTAATAATTCTGTGAGTTTTAATACGTTCCAATTAATCTATCAAAAAAGAAACTGGAGTGTTTATTTTTAATTTGTATTCAAATAACAGAATATTTCCTTCCAATATAATTCTAGTGGTTACTACCAATTTAAGTTTTTTTGCCTGCTAAAAATATTGTGTTTATTTTAGAGCTATGTAAAAGTTTCTTCACGCTATTGTTGGAAAAGTATATGTAATCTACTTTGTTGTAACTTAGGCACCAAAATGAAAAAGACTGCTACTATTCTTCTTTTCACCAAATAACTTTGCCAAATAGGCATGAAAATATCGGTTTTCATTTGAAATTTTTATTATTATTCATTTGAAATTACAAATTAGGTTTTTTACAATGAGAGGCTAATAAATATTGGCAAGAACCTTTCCCAGGAACCATACGAAGTTGCCTCACAGTCTTCATAGACTGACAGGTAAACCGTCTCCATGGCCACTTTTTTTAAAAAAGAAAGCCTATAGAGTCTCTCTAGAAGTAAAATAAGTATGCTTACTTAGGATCCCGTGAACTGCTTACACTGAGACGGTGGATAATTTTAAACTTTGCATTCCTTTCTGAGGTTGATGTTGAACCTCAGAAATAAAAAGAGAAATTTTTGTAAAATATTTCTAAATTTTGTATACATGAATCTTGTACCACGCTTTGAGACTGAGACGTACCATATTTCTTCCATTCTAAGATATACCTCCCCCCCCACCCCCCATGTTTTAACGTCTCTAAAATCAGGATGTGTCTCAATTTCCTGGCTTCTCACTATCCATGGCTTCTAACAGTTGCTGTCACTTAGACTCACTGTCAGCCAGGCCACAGTCATGATGTAGTTATTGTGTTGCACTGTCATCGTATTTTGGGGCAAAACACTGCATTGTGTATAGACATTGAAGAATCTGTCTCTAGAGGGATTTAGAAGAGTTGGACTCTGGATATGAAGAAATTTTAGGAGAAACTTAGCCAATTTATTTTACATATATTTTCCTTTTTATGTCTGCACAAGTGGGACACATAATAAAACTATCCAAATAAGTATAAAAGAACCCCTTGAAAAAGGATAAAATACAAAATTTAAACATAAGGAACTATTAGGTCCTCCTTTAATTGGCAGTATTTTTTTTTGTAGTGGTACGTAAAATAATGGGACATGTTATGATTGATGGCATCTTAAATTCAATGAATTATATGGCATAATAACAGGGCAGTGGAAAGAATACTTCTGAGTTCAAAACCAGATGACATAAGAAGGCATTAACTGAAAAGGCATAGTCACTCAATTTCCACTGCCTGGACCATCGATCAGTTTTGAAAAGGAAATGGAATTTAAAAAAATCCTCTCACTCCTCTGATGCATCCAGATATTAGAAGAATAAAACAATGTGCCAGATACCAGCATGGATCACCCCCTCAGCCTTCAGCATCCCACCGCAATTACTGGATACAGGCCAGCCAACCTTCTGGATCACAAAGAGTGTAGGTGAGGGGCTCAGAGATCAAAGCCGACATGTAGCTCATCTGAAGCCCATGTAATATAACTCACTGGAAGTATGCACAGGGGGATATAGTGTCAGAAGAGTGAGAATACTGAAGTGTCTTTCTCAGTCCCTGAGGGCTCCTTTGGACCAGGAAGCTTTGCTGGACAGGCATACATCACGGCTCTGTATATTACATCTCTCTGTGCTCTCCCAATACAAGTTGTATGTGAGTGTGTGAACTTGATGACCAAACATAAATCAGAGATATTTCTGTTGACAGGAAATAAAGTTAGACCATCAGACATACTCAGAGCCAATATCTGCTTTCATGTTTTTCAAAGTTATGGGGAAAAGATGTCTTCCATTATTATGACTGTCTTATCAGAGCTAAGACGGAGCCAATTCCATTCCACCTCCGTTCTTTTTCTCAGCCAAGAATGGAAACCATACTGTGATAAAATATTGCCAAGGGAGAGCTCCAAATAAAAGCCTCCCAGTCAATTTAGACTGAGCTTTGTTGAAGACTCACTTCAACCCCACCCTCTACCACCCAGACCAAGGAATCAGGTTTTTGTTTTTCCTTCAAAAATGTTTCTTGTTCCCCACCATCCATCCCCACCTCCTTACTTCCCTCCCTAGCAAAGCTCATAGAATCAGGTTTTTTTAAGTATACACAGATGCAGATTCTTATGCCAATTTTCGATAGTATAAAATGTACACAAATACGAGGAATAGCAGGTTTATAGATGACTCAGGTGTATAAAGCTGTTTCTAGTTACACGTTCTTATGAGACAATTCCTCTTCTGGCCCTTCAGAAGTTACGTTTCCATCTGCCTTCGCTCTCCATCTCTGTTCCAGTGCTGAGTCAAGCCACTGGTTCAAAGGCTGGTGAGTAATTCTCCCAATAGTGATTAGCATTTCCTTGCAATGAACTCCACCTTTTCTGCGCTTCCCAGAATTCCTCGAGTTTGATAACTTTCCCACCTGCCGGCTTTATGCAGATGCAGCTTCAGTGTCTATTGGGCACTGCATGCTTTCTGGATCTGCGATGTTTCTAAAAGCATTAGTAGTCTCTAAAATTCTCCCCCCATCCTGGAGCACACTTCTTTCAAGTTCTCAATATTCTTCTCCTAACCTACTCTCATCCTAGGCAAACATTAGCACAGAACACTGATGTAGCAACATTTCAGTTTTGTGTTTTCAAGCTCAGACGAAAATTATTCTTCACAGGTAATTTTAGGTGGGGGCAGTATTAAAGTGCTTTGAGTGACAGGGTGGTGACACAGACGACCACTGGCTTGGGAAGCAAAGATCCTGGGTATAGTTGACCTTCTGTCATGATACCTGGATAAGTTATTTAATGTTTTGTGCTTCCTCTTCTGTGAAATGAGGCTGTTAGACTAAACCACTGGATTCCTTTCCAGTGATAGAATTCTGTGACTTGGGATTTAGATGGAATTTTTTACAGTGGACGGGGCATAGGACTAATTTTTTGTTTTAATGTTGAAGGATTAATCATTCCCTCGAAATGTCTTCTGTAGCTTATTTCTATTTTCATAAGATGCTATTTGTAGTTGTTTTGCTGCAATGTGGGGAAAGTCCATGGTCAGACAAGTTCAAATAAGCTTTCTTCCCTGAAGGACTTTTCAGAGCCTTTAACATGCTCATATGCTTATGAATCTCCAGGAAGGAGATCAAATGTTGCCAAAATATGCAAATATATTTGAACAAGTACCTCTTTTTTGTTCAAACACCAATTACCATCTTATAGACGTAGGGCTCCACAAAAGGCATCTTGGAGAATGGTGCCCAGGGATGGTTTCATGAAGAGAAATGCAATTGTCAAAATTGCAGGAGTTCATAACAGAGGAGAATCCTGTCGCTTTCCACTGAATATTTTTTAACAGATTATACTGAGGTTTATTTCGGACTTGTTTCCTTCCAATATCAACTGCTAACATTTTTTAAATGATATGCTTATTTAGTCCCCAACATGTGGGGGGAGAAGGAGCACTTGGTGTCTGTAGTGATCTTAACCCTCTTTGTACTCTAATCCCAGCCCAACTCACACTTGTCCATCTGTCCTTATTCTCCTCACAACATGCAAACTGAGGAACTTCCCTGGTGGTGAAGTGGTTAAGAAGCCGCCTGCTAATGCAGGGGACACGGGTTTGAGCCCTGGTCTGGGAAGATCCCACATGCTGCAGAGCAACTAAGCCCGTGCACCACAACTATTGAGCCCGCGTGCCACAAATACTGAAGCCCACACGCCTAGAGCCCGTGCTCCACAACGAGAAGCCACCACAATGAGAAGCCTGCGTACCGCAACAAAGAGTAGCCCCTGCTCACTACAACTAGAGAAAGTCCACATGCAGCAACAAAGACCCAACGCAGCCAAAAATAAATAAATAAATTTATAAAATAAAAAAATAATAAAATAAAATGCAAACTAAGCCTGCATCCTGGAAGAGCTAAAATCTAAGGAATCCAAGCCTCTATGTTTCACTGCCAAGCACTGTTCCCAAAAGTTCACTGATCTTTGAAATCCGCCAGCCCCTAAATCGCTGAAGGGGGTCAAAAGAGTTAAAAGATTCCAGATGGGGCCAGAGCAGCCTCTCTGATTCCTTCCGCCTCTGTTGCTCATTCAGGGTGTGACCTGTACAGGTCACTAAATCTCTATGTGCTTTCAACTCCCCATTTATAAAAGTTGGCCGATACATATCGATTTCTAGCATGTTTAGAGATATTGAATTAAAGTCACGACAAAGAACAAATTCCCTACCTGATTTTTGTGTAATTACCCATAGAGGCCATGGGTACAACTCAACAGTCAGAAAGTAGCAATGGGTGAGAAGTCGCAGAAATTGACCAAATCAGGCATTCTTAGCTCTGGAAACCCTGCAACCCAATTAAGTGTGCACATTGACATCGGACAGCACCTAGTTTATAAAGGCAAATATTTAATTAGTGGGACCTAGGACTGGCAATGGACGTCTAGCACATGTAACAAGATACCCTACACTTGAGAAGCAAACCCTGTAAACTTAAACTACTGCAAAATTATAAAGTTTAACATAAAATTGGAAAATCTTTAAATGGCCGTTTTGTGCAGTGTTCTTCGCAGACAAGACTGCCATACAATGGAACTGTGTAACTGCTAGCAGCAGGCACTCCAGGAAGATAAAATAAACTAGCTTTATGGACCTGAGGAATTGATTTTTAATGAGATTCTGCTTGGCTGTAATGACATCCTGAGAGAGTGATCCAGTTTCCATGGCCTCTGGTATACAGTTATAAGGTGCAGAGCAGGACTTGCTTAAACAAGGTCTGTGCATTTGCCCCTTTAGAATATGAAATGAAATAAAATAAGGATGCTGCTCTAAGACATACCCCAGAAAGTGCATGTGCACGTGTGTGCACGCGTACATGCTACTACAGCTTCAGACACTTCTCCTAAAGCATTACCTGCTTGTATATTCTGAATTTTAAAGGACTAAAATTCTTGAGATGATATGCATATATAACTTTTATATTTTATGTTCTCTACCAGAGTATAAGGACCCATAAATTATTAGATAGACTTGACTGATTCTTTCATGCTCCATAACCTGGGCTCCTTGCTGACATTTATGTCTCTCTCTATATATGTATGTATAGATGGGGGTATGGGTAAGGTATAGGTAGAGATAGAGATATGGTTATAAATAGCTGACAGTATAGAATGGAGAAGGCAGTGTAACATATTTGTTAAGAGCCTCAGCTTTGAATCCTGCTTCTTCCACTTCCTGGCTGTGTGCCCTTGGGCATGTTAATTTACTTCTCTGAGCCCCAACTTTATCACACCTATTTCATAGGGCTATACTAAAGATTAAATGACACAGAGACACATAATTTACATGAATCTTAGCAATATAATATCAAGTGAAAAAGTAAATGCCAAAAGATTATGTAGGACATTTTTTCATAAAATTAAAGCTAAGTAACATTTAAATCTAGATGTGTAAGAATTCACAAGCATTAATAAAATTGTATGCAAAAAGGAAAGAAAGGGAATGGTAAACACAGGGTTCAGGATTATGATTACCTTGAGTGGGGGGAAGGTGGGAGAATGGGAGATAGGATTATATAGCTAGATAAGAGATTACAGTCAAGGTTCTAGTTAGGTCTTGGGTGGAGGGCTTACAAGTACATATTATGAATAAGATTAACCAGATAACTAAATGAAACTAGCCATGCACGGACTAATGATGAGAATGTGTAATGAACCAAGGAATAGGACTAATCCAATTCTGTGCCCTGGAGGGTCAAAGAAAAAGGGAAGGATAAATAGATAATATACAAGAAAGTGATTAGCACAGTGCTTGGTACATAGTAAGTACTCAAGAAAGTGATTAGCACAGTGCTTGGTACATAGTAAGTACTCAAGAAACTTTCAGGTAGCTGGCTAGGTATTTCTACATGTATCCACATACATTCTCATCCTTAATGAGTTTCACTTCCCCCAGCATCATCAATTTCCCCCCATTTCCTCTATTTTCTGATTTCCTCATTCATTTCTTTTTTTCCTGTTATAGCATCTGTATTTCCAAAATCCTTAACTTTTTAATTTTAAAAAACTTGAGATATAATTTACACGCAATACCAGGTATAGGTCTTGGGTGTTCAGTTCAATGTGTTGTGTCAATTGTATTCACAACCATAACCATCATTTAAAACAAGATATAGAGTATTTCTATCACCTCCAAAAAGTTCCCGTGTGACCCTTTCCAATCAATTACCTGCCTGCCAGCGGCAACCTCTTTTTGATTTCTGACTTCTATCATTGTAGATAAATTTTGCCTACTCATGGACTTCATATAAATGAATTTATACAGTATGTACTCTCTCATAGCCCCCTTCTTTTGATTAACCTAACGTTTTGAAATTCCCTGTATTGTCGTGTATTCCTTTGTATTGCTGAGTAGTATTTTGTTGTATGAATATGCTACAATTTGATTATCCTTTCTGGATAATGGACATCTGGGTTGTGTCCAGTTTGGAAGTATTATGAGCAGTGCTGCTATGAACATTGCCATATGATTATTTTTGTAGACATTTCTTTTGATTTCTCTTGGGTAATCCTTAGGAGTGGAATTGCGGAGTTGTAGGGTAGATACCTGCTTACCCTTTTGAGAAACTGCCATTTTTTTCCAAAGTGGATGAATCATTCCAAATCCTTAAGTTTGTAACATCTAACTTCATTGAAAGGCGATTAAGTGACCATACCGGCAATGACCCATTTGTGTCAGGTCCCTGTCTTTTATCAACTCCACAAGGATTCCCAGGCTAGGAAAACAAATTTTAAAAAGAGAGAGACGAATGTAAAGAGCAATAGTTGAATTTAGATTTGTCTGATGGTAGAATGTACAAAACAGAACAGCAAGAAAGCATTTCCCTGCTGATTCAGACCATGAAACGAATCATTTTTAAGACTACGTGGTACTTGAGTGAAGTGTGAGCCTAAATCATAGTTTCCCCAGCTGGGTGGATGCCCCTTTCTGCTCTTCGCTTCAACAGACAGACTGAATAATCTTTGCGGGGGAGGGCTGGGTGACCGATGGTAGGGACATTAATTGCTTTCCATTGGCTGGTTGAGTTGGTTGTAAAGAGAAAGGCCTGCCCTAGCCCCAAAGAGCTTACATCTGTTTCTCATACAGTTCAGCCACCCATGCTGCTTCAACCATCCCCTACTGCTGGCCAGGCTACCACTTTATTGATTTTTCCCCCTGCCCTTTTAAAAAGATGAAAGTTCCTAAAAGCTTTTTGTATGCAAGTATGTGTGTACGTATGCATGCACGTGTGTGTTAGTGACAGCAATGGTTTAAGTTAACAAACTAAGCAGCAGCTAGGTTAACCATCGGGTATGTGTGTGTGTGTGTGTGTGGTGTGTGTATGTGTAAGTGTGTGTGTGTTTAACCAATTATTCTAAGATTGGGTACCCCCAGTGGTGGAGCTGGCAGAAGCATAACAATTAGAATGTGATGACAACAACTTAAAGATAATTAGTTGACAATGACTTGAGACCTCATTAACCCCTTTAACACCTCATGGTTTATGATTAAAATGAAATACTCGGAGATCCTTTTAAGGACATCTTGTCTCACTACCAGCAGTTGTTTAGGTAGAGCTAGAATATTTGATATTTCTTTGATATGGCTTCCATTCTTTTGTAACCACCAACAATGATTATCCAATATGGTTATCATTATTCTGTGGCCATCAATGGATTAAGGATTTATGCTTTTATACAGAAACCTGTTCTTTTGCTTCTTTCCCCAACAATCTCCCATTCTCATCCAGCCTTTTAAACTAAGTGATGGTCAAACTTTCTTTTTTAAGTCAGCCCCTTTTTTCTTATAAATTACATGGATTGATAAAGTCAACTGTGATTTTTACTGAAATCACTTCAACTGGTAGTTTAATGGCTGGAGAATTCCACCATGAGAATCACAGGTGTGGGTGTGTTTAGACGAACCTGGAATATTTCACACATCTGCTAGCCTCAGGCTCCAATAAACATACGACAGTTTTCATTTTTCTTGATGGGTCTTCAATAAATATTTAATAGATGGATTGATGCTGAGATTCCACCATCTTCCAAAAACTTGTTCAGTTTCCTGCTGCCTCTAAAATAGACACCATTTAAACCACTAGAAGCAAAACCTAGTGGTTCTATCATTTGTTACTAAATATTTCTTAGGAAAGAAGTTTCAGTGCTTCTGGGACAATCTGATTATACTACATATTAAACTGCAAATATCACACAACATTTGAATACGTAAGAAGATTTGAAATAAACTTTATTTGGTTATAAAATGTTAATCACCTATAAAGCTATAATCTTAATATCAGTTGTACTATTTAGACATGTAATAAGTTGTACTGTTTAGACATTACAACCATTTATTTGATGTGGAAGTTTCATATTAATGAGGCCAATACTACTAAGTTTGTCCACTTTCAGGACAGTGGTCCTTACCCTCTTTTGGGGTCACAGACCCACTTGGGAATATGGTGAAATCTATGAAATCTCCCATTCGTAAAAAGCCTCTATTCACTTACGCAACAAGTTGATTGAATTTCCTGCGATTTATGGATTCCAGATTAATATTCTCTTATCGTCAGTAACATAGGGGTGATTTTAATATTCTAGACATGTTGGTGACAATCTATAAAACAAATGAAGGGAAAATGGACCATGTGTGAACAGATCATATTCAAGTTGGAAATCTGATCTGAGAGAACGACCTTAGTTAGAAATCCAATCAGAAAAAAAAATGGCACCTTATTATAAAATAAGGGTCAAGTGTACAGTGGATATTTATTGAAAAGATTGATTGACCAGAAGTTCTGGGCAAAGGCTTCTCACAATACAATCTCTATGACT
Source organism: Balaenoptera physalus (assembly GCF_965194825.1). Taxonomy (NCBI): domain Eukaryota; kingdom Metazoa; phylum Chordata; class Mammalia; order Artiodactyla; family Balaenopteridae; genus Balaenoptera; species Balaenoptera physalus. Next base: position 40,344,504 of record NC_138883.1, read on the forward strand.
CCAACAAAATTAGGAAAGGTGCTTGTTTAAAATGCATATTCCTCGGCCCCATATTTGGCCAACTAAATTGGCATCTCCTGTGATGGGAGGGGGCGCCCTACATCACAGCTGAACAAAATTCCAGGTGATTCTAATACACAGTTAAGATTGTCTCTTACATGCTCATTCTTAATGCTTATCTTATGTCTTTTGCAAAGCACTTTATATTAGTATTGTTAGGCAGTCAATGTGGATGCAGATCTTACATAAACATCCAGAAAACGCTTTTGATAACTCCAATTTGGATAGTGGATGTCATCCGGAGAGAGCCCTTGGAAGGCAGCTGCAAACAATTGTCACTCCGCTGCACTTACCATCAGAGTCAGGCCACTTTAGATTGGCCCATCACATTGTTTCATTTTTTGGTACTTAGTCATTTGTTACAATAAAAATTAAGTTACAGGGAAGGAACACTGTGACAGGATAATGGACTCCTGCTCAGAAGAAACCAGCCTGCCTCCAATTCATCACGGCATTTATAGTGCATTAGAAGACATTACAGTGACAACATCATTCCTTTGGGGCAGGAAGAAAAACCAGATTGAGTGGAAAGGAGGGAATTTACTTCATGAACTTGGCAAACGTGGAATAAAAATAGAAGCCGGGGTGGTTTAAATTGCCATGTTCAGCAAAGGACAAGGGAAAAGCTAACCATCTCTGAAACTAACATTCCAATATGTTAAAAAAAAATTAGCTTAGTTCACCTTGCATCACATGAGCAGTGTGTGGGTTAAGATGAAATGGTTGCCTAAGGAATAACAGAGAGGCATGGAGAAAATGGGCAAAGTTAAGGCAATTTAAAATGATTAAAGCCCACAAAATATTTTGCAAATATAAAATCCTGGAGAGAAGCTTAATAATAATATTTGTCCAATGGACTGAGCCAAAGATATCTATATTGTCTAGGCATTTTAATTGGAGGCCTGAAGTATCATTATAAAATCATAAGAAATCTATGTCTATGTTCTCATAAAAGTAAAAATGGTTGTTTGATGTTAGAAAGCAGTGTTTTGAAAAGTAGGAGCTAAAGGAATAGCACTGGGTAGGCAAGTCTGGCAATTTAGACCTGGGAACTTAATAACTTTATAGTATTTTTACTATTATACCCACACTATGTTAAGCCTGGGAAAAAATGAGAGGGCACCAGGCAACTTGGTATAATGGAAACAGTGTCTTCATTCTCTGATTTTTTTTTTAAGGTAACATTTTTCTAAACTATGCTTTTTCTTAAAGCAACGTTTTTTCCGTAGATCTCAGATCTATTTTTTGTGGGGGGGTGAGGGGGATTCTGGTTTTCTCTTAATAAAATCTTTAATTCACTTAAGAATCAATCTGAACAAAAGTCTGTGTGGTCTCATTTTCTTTCCCTGTCAATCTGTGTTATTTCCAGGGTGAAAGGTAATTTTGACCATAAACATGGTTCCCATCACGCATTTCTAATTTTAACCTATTTGTCTCCGTTTGATTTACATTGGGTCTAGAGCAAATTAACTATTGTGAGCTTTTATTGAAAATTAATTAGGTGGCTAAAGTGCCCATGGCAGACTCTGCCAGTGCATGTTTCTCTCTGGGTCGCCAGCCTTCTCCAGTCAAAACACCTAGCAACTTAAAAAATCCATAAAACGAATGATATAATTAGTTCCAGAGTGGAACTCAATCTCTTTGAAATCAGATGCTTTCTTCTAGTGCTGAAGGGCCATGCTATAGCCAGCATTTTATGGTATCAGGGGATTTTCCTGGGGGTAAAAAGTAGCTCACTGGAGCTGAATCACCTCACATGACTTAACAATAGTAATCCTTGTGGTACCAAATATAGCTGCATCTCTGATCTGACTCCTCAGTCAAAGCAAGGAGAAAGAGGGAAGCTGGGCTTACAATACTGTAAAGATAAAAAATATGCTACCCAGGTTGGAAGAGAGACCCCATGAGCGTGTGTGTGTGTGTGTGTGTGTGTGTGTGTGTGTGTGTGTGTGTGTGTGAAAGAGAGAGAGAGATCTTATACTTAAGAAAAGCCAGGATGTAAATGTGATTTATTGTAAATAGTTCCACAACATTAAAATGAGTTTTTATTTTCGATGTATTCTGCTTCAAAGAAGAGCTCTGTGGGCTCATAAAAATGCAGAGAACAAATAGGGGCCTCTAAGTCCAATTTATATGCCATGCCCACTGTGCACTGAGACACATATAATCTGTAAAATGTCAGCTTCAAAGTTCCACCGAGATCGGTGTTAACCCTGACCTCTGGCCTCACTGCCTCTGGCTGGGCCTGTGTGCTTTCTTTACCAGCTGTTTTAGATAAATGTGTTCCATTTTTAAGAGATTGTCTCAGTGTTTTTTACATGAATAGTGGTAATATTATTAACTCTCACTGGAGAAACCACCTTTTCTAAGAGGGCTTTACAGAGGAACCAATCGTTTCATGCCCCATGCAGAGAGGAGTGGATTAATAAATATGTCATTGTACTGAAAATATTTAAACAACACTGGGAGAAAAGAGCAAGGCACACAACAAAAGGAAAGCATATTAGTAGTGTTTCCTGTCAAAATACACAGAGGAAGCACTTTATTTGGACCATTTTCTCCATAAAGAGACATGGTGGGCCAAAATAAACACAGTAAAGGAATCTGGTTTATCCCACTTTGGAGATTGGAGACCGTCAGCTCAAACAAAGTTATGAGACCAAAACCAGGTTTTCTCTCTTGAGGCTGCTAAGTAAAGCCATTGACAGAGGCAAGCAGATAGACTTCGTGGATCAATATTGCACAGTTAAGTGGTACCTACAGTTTCTTATAAGGTTGAGCAGAACAATTCACTAATTAGGATCAATAAGCAGAAAATTCGGAGCAACATATGTAAAATTTTCATGTAGAGGATTTACCTAACCAAGACTGTAAACAAAGGTTTCAGTCAAGAGTCCGGGGATGTTTTTCCATTTCAACGGAACAAAGTAGATCCTGACAACGTTTACCGAGTGCTTCCTGGACGCAACGTACTTCCTGATGGAGAGTGAGTTTAAAGACACAGAAAAAGTAGAATTTCTAGTAGACTAAAGAATTGACTTTCCAGGATCAAAACGCCAGTCAGACTTCACAGAGATGACGGTTGTCATCAGGAAGACTGAGCGTAAATGGAGATGACGCTCACGATGGAACGTGATGACGTAGGGTGAGCTTCATTGAGGGTGATGCGCCCTGAAATCAACTCTGATGAACAGCCGGTCAGACCCAGGTTAGCAAACGGGAAAGGATGCTATGCTGTAGCTGTTGCTGAGGGAGACAGAAGACAGAAGGGATGCAGGAGAAAAATGGACCACCTTTTGGTGTGAAGCATTCAGTGTGACCCACCTGAAGAGAGGAAATTGGAGGCGGGGAGCCCATTTCATTCATTTAATTCATTCTTGGTCAGCTTTTACCAGCTGTCAGTGTCTCTCCTCTAGAAAACCTGGCTGCTATCCATTTTGATGAGTCTTGGAACTATGGTTTGCAATGTGTTCAAAATTTAAGATGATGACAGAAAACATTACAAAACCCGGAAATTATCACACCCCCTTTAAAGCCACATGCATTTGAAATAGGATCTCAATTTCTCACCATTAAACTTTATGTACTAGGACAGTTTGGGATTCTTTCATGTGTAGAGACTGACATAATTTAGACTGAATAAGCCACAATTAGTATTTTTTTAACATGAAAAAACTCCTCAAAATAGATAAGACTGTCGAAATCCACTAAAGAAATCACTTTGAAAGGGTGGATATGCTCCCTCTAGGATATCGTATCATTAGTAAATTTGGCACTCCCAAATGTGTTACCCAAAAGTATTAAGTCTACACCAGGTAAGAAGGTTGTTTTTGAAATTGATCCTGCAGAACTGTCCCTTTAAAGTGGCTGCTTTCATGAACCAGCCAGTATTTATATATTATTATAAAGATAATACCCTTACTTACCTCACAAGGGTGTTTTGAGAATTAATTAATGTTTACCAAGTACTTTGAGCTCTGTAGATGAAAGATGGGGTGGAAATGCTAAGAAGTAGTATTATTTTCATCTGTATTTGAACTTGCCTCTTATAAGACAATCTTTTTTTTTTTAAGATAATGATCTCTCCTTTGGGGAGAAAAGGCAAAAATTGCCTGATTCACAATCAAACCCTCATAAGGAGGACAGGTGTGATTATGAAGATTTGGCCTACGGAATAGATTGACGTGGATGGCAAACTTCAAAAGTCTATATTCCCAAATCCCAAGACCTCTCCTGGCAAACCAGCAAGTGTCAAGTTCATCCTGTCATCCCTGCCGAGATATGGCCAACTGCAAAAGCCAGGACCAGTTGGGTATTTACATGGCATATAAATAACAACCCAAACCCTTTCAATTAACCTCTTTCCTGCTGGGTGTTTGTGAGGTCCACAATCCAATTACTGAAGGGAAAGATGCTCCCTTAATCCTACCAAGAGGTTGAAGGACAATGCTGAAAAATTGGTTTGGTTAAACCAGTTGGCTAAACTGGCTTGAAAGGAATTGATTTTACTCTGTTCTGTGTCTTCAACTCTAACTCTAATCCTGGTCAGTGCGGGAGAATGGTTGCCAAAGATCTCGACAAGCCCTTTTGAGAGTGTGTTGGACTGTAGTGAGGAAGGAACAGTACAAATCTCAGGATCCTGAAGAACTCAGAAACTTTCTCCCCTTCCCCCTACAGAGCACGCCCTTCTCACAGGCAGAGGAGGGACCTTTGTTATCAGCATCTCTTCCAACACCTGGCAGGTACAGAACTAGTGAAGGAGGAACAGATGTTGCATGGATGATGGGTCGGGGGAGCCTGTCTACACCAAGAAGACCAGAGTCCATCCTGAAAAGTGGTTTAAAATTCCCTGAAGGCTTCTAACCCTGTCCTTTGGTGGAGATGTTCATAGAGCCAGAGAAACTAAAATCAACTCATTTTTATTCTTGCCCCAAATTAAAGGCTTACCTACCATCAATGACTTCCCTCTCAAAAACTGACATATACAATTGCCAATCTTTCAGTGTGTTGTGTTTTTTTTTTTTAAATCATGATTTTTCTGTACCTTCATCTCTAAGATTAAACATTTTCATCTAAAGCTAATTGGGATTATCCTGGGGTGTTAGCAGACAGTTTTTAGCATGACTCACTGAATCCTCCCAATAATCTCTTGAAGTGGGCACTATAAACAACCCCATTTTACAGAGTAAGAAACTGAGGCTTAGGAAGTTTAGAAAACTTGCCCTAAGTTGCCTAACTGAGGAGTGGCAGAGTCAAAAAAGTGGCAGAGTCACATAATGCCGATGTGCTTAGGCATTTTTTTCTTTTTGGCCGAGTCATGCAGCTTGAGGGATCTTAGTTCCCCCACCAGGGACTGAAATCGCACCCTCAGCAGTGAAAGCACAGAGTCCTAACCACTGGACCACCAGGGAATTCCCATGATTAGGCATTTTGACATGAGAGGCAGTGAACGGAAACACCAAACTCTGTCTTCTCCATGCCCCTAAAACGGAGTGTGTACAGAGGATATTGCAAAGAAGAGCATATTTTAGTGCATCAGGATATATGTTATGTATAAGGAAACCTACTCTCTTTTTTAAAAAACACTCACCCTCCAAATTAAGGATCTAAGGATTCTGAAAATATCCAAATTACATTGTGGCCAAAGGAAAAAGTTTGGCAAAACGTGTCAAGTTTTATTTGAATGTTTCTGACCCTGTTGACCTATCTCAAACATCCCTTTCCCCAGGCAGTTCTGAAAGCTCAGTCTTGAAGTCCACCGTATGCTTTCAGGTTTATCAGAATTACTCCTGATCACGAAGTAGATCCACTCCTGCCTGTGCACAAACAACCTGGAGTCCTGGCAGGGAATTAGACAGAAAAGAAACAGTTCCGCTATTAAGCTGCTTTTAGAACCCGTGCCGAAGAATCGGAGCTCTTAAAATATCACTTAACGTAAGTATCAACGTGCTGTAGAAGTGGCAAACACTCAACCAAGTTCGTTTCTAGAAACCTAAAAAAGAAGAAGTCTTTCAGGTTTGTTTTTCAATCCAATAAAGTTTAAAAAGAGTATTAAGCAAAACATTTTCTTCTCCTCCTCCAAAAGCACCACTTTAAAATATTTTTCTTCTGTTTTCCTGTGTTAGTCCTGTGCTGTGCTAGTTTGTCCTCATTCGTCCAGCAGGGGTCACTATTGTCCACCATACTCTTAAAAGGCATCCTTGCTTGTCTGCACTGTTTGTTACCAGGACCTTTATTCCAGGCAGCAGAATGAAGAAATATCAAATACACCAGGCCTGAGAGATTGAGGAGAAAAGAATCTGTGGTTTTGGAGGTGGGATTGCAATGTTGGGGAAATGGACGCTTTAATAATGACTCTGTGTATGAACAGTAGGTTTCAAGTCTGTACTTCGAACGTCTCAAAGAAATAAATTAGTCAGCTCTTATCACAAAACGATTAGCCTTAGCTCACTCTTGCTGTTAAATCTGAGTATATGCTGTGTCTCTTTTCTGTGTGTCATTATCAGGCTGGTAAGTAGGGAAAGGGGAGTGGAGCTGCGTGTACTTCCATTCGTCCAGGCCATTCTCAGCCAGATACTTCCTCGGGGTTTAGACTGGCCTCAGTGATCACTCACACCTAATAGAGCAATGACTGTCTAATCCGTAGTGATTATCCAGTCTCGGGTGGAAGTTAGTCTTTAGCTGCAGCAGCTTCCTCCTGCAGGAATTCAGGGCAAGTTCACACAGGCCATTCAGATCAGATCCTGAGTCTGTGGGTGCTTGTGAAACGGGCGCTGGGGAAGCCATGGTCTTCCTACCTCCCCACTTCAGGGCCTTCTCCCGAGGCCACATGGGCAGACCAAGCAGGAAACAGCTTGACATGGCTAGGTTCTGATACTGGGGAAGGCACGAGTGGGGTTCTAATACTGAGGAAAGTGGTCTGTTGAGGATGGGGCTGCATCAATAAGGACATGTCGAAAATAAAGCATCCCTTGTGATTACACCTCTCAGTAACCAAACACTGATATTTAAATCAAATGTTTAAAAGACTCACTTTTACTCTGCTTCCTCTGTATCTTTTTCTTTTTAGTGTGCTAGACTTAAAAGAAATACACCTTAATTTTTAGAGCAGTGTTAGGATCGTAGCAAACTTGAGTGGAAAGTATGGAGAGTTTCCAGATACCCCCTGTCCACACTTGCATGCCTTTCCCCACTATCAACATCCCACAGAAGAGGGTACGTTTATTACAGCCGATGAGCCTACACTGATATGTCATTATCACCCAGAGTCCGTAGTTTGCATTAGGGCTCACTCTTTGTGTTGTACATTCTACGGGTTTTGACAAATGTATAATGTCATATACCCAACATTGTAGTATCTTACAAAATAGTTTCACTGTCCTAAAAATCTTCTGTGCTCCACTTATTCACCCCTCCTGCCTCAGTATCCCCTGACAATCACTGATCTATTTACTGTCTCCATAGTTTTGCCTTTTCCAGAATGTCATATAGTTGGAATCCTATAGTATATAATTTTTTCAGGCTGGCTTCTTTCACTTAGAAATATGCATTTAAGTTTCCTCCATGTCTTTTCATGGCTTGAGGGCTCATTTCCTTTTAGCACTCAATAATATTCCATTGTCCGGATGTGCTACAGTTTACTTAAACGTTCACTTACTGAAGGGCATCTTGATTGCTTCCAAGTTCTGGCAATTATGAATAAACCTGCTATAAACATCTATGTACAGAGTTTTGTGTGGACATAAGTTTTCAACTCATTTGGGTAAACACCAAGTATAGCAATTACTGGATGAAATGATAACCTCAATACCTTTTCCTCATGGTCTTCACAATTGTTGTGTCAACATCCTACCTTCAAAATTACACAACAGGGAAGTCAATGTGATTACCTAGGGAGACTAGCATAAGGTAAGGGACCAGAACTGACCCTGGAAGCACCCCAAAACTTAGAGGTTCAAGAGGATTCCCAGTCAAAAAAGAATGCGGGGAAACAGACAAGTAACGTAGGAGGGATGTCATTTACATGATCTTGATTGCAAAGAGAAGAAACCATTCCAAGAGGCGGGTCCTGGCCAACTATGTTGACTGCCGAGAGCTCAGCACGTGGCTGCCGAAGATTTGCTGCATTTGAGGAGTCCAGGATGCGCTGACCTGCTGATGCTTTACTGCGGACAGAGGTTAACAAGTGTGTCTGCCCCAGAACACCGCCACTCTTTTCCTTTTCAGAGTACGGGGAGGTGTATTCCACAACAGAAACAGCCCAATCTTCAACTAGGGCCGCCTGCCAGCATGTCCAAAAGGCTCCGCTCCCAGTTAGAGCAAGAAATCCCAGAAGATGCCTGCTGTGAGATACATCTGGAGCCACCACAGCTGTTCTGCCATGATGACCAAATCACGCTTTGTGACAAGTACTTCAAGTCCCAGGAGCACAAGAATCAGGTGGTGTATGGAGTACAAGAGGCTGCTGAGAATTATAGGAAGTTATTCCAGGAGATATTGAACACACTGAAGGAGAAACTTGAAGTAGCTAAAAGCATATTGGCTGATGAGCAAGAAAGAATGGTGATGATGCAGGAAGAAGAGCAGAATTTTAAAGTGATGATTGAGTCTGAATATAGGATAAGGTTCCGGTTGATGATCGAAGAAAACAAAGTGAACTTCCAGAGCCTGCAAGGTTGCGGATTCAACCTGAACTTGAGAGAAGCCAGTCAGAACCAACTGATGGAGTTTGCCACAAAGCTAAAGGAGAAGTTCCAGGAAATACTACAGAGACTGAACTGTCTGTGGAGAGAGAACATGAATAAACTGAGGGAGAGTGAAGTCAGGCTCTCTGAACAGATCTACAGCCTCCAAAAATCACTGCAGAGCTAGAGAAGAAATGTGGGCAATCTGCCTCAGCGTTGCTCCAGAATGCAAGATATTCTTTGGAAAGGAGTGAGTCACTACTGCTTCAGTGTCTAGAGCCCCCCTGAATCACAGACCTGAGTTTATGCCAAATAACAGGAATGAGCAAAATGCTAAAAGTGCTGCAAAGACCTATAACTTTGGACCCTAAAACAGCTTATCCTTGTCTGGTCTTATCTGAGCATCTGAGAAGTGTGAGACTCAGAAATGTGCAGCAGGATGTACCCGGTCACCCAGAGAGATTTGACTTCAGTGCCACCATGTTGGGCGTGGAGAGCTTCTTCACCTCAGGGTGGCAGAACTGGGAGGTGGATGTGGAAAAGGCAGCACAGTGGCAGCTGGGCGTACACAGAAGCTCTGCCAGCAGAAGTGCTTCCGGAGATAAGGTCTTATTCACAGGATCCATGATGGGAACTGATTATACTTTCTGGGCCTTTCCCCCTTTAAAAAGGGTTTCCTTGAGAGAGCAAATGCACAAAGTTGGAGTTTTCCCGGACTATGAGTATGGGCAGATATCCTTCTATGATGTGACAGAGAGATCCCTCATCTATAATTTCTCTTATCTCGCCTTCCAAGGAGCTCTCAGGCCTATATTTTCTCTTTGTGTCTCAAATGGAGGCATGAATTCAGACTCTCTGAGCATCTGCCTCCCTCATGCTTCTTCTTGTAATGGTACTCTTAGCCCTCAATCTTCTTTGGTGTGAAATCTAAGACCACAAGAGGCAAGAATGTTACAAGCATGACTTTATATAAATTATTTTACAAAGTAATCCAATAAAAGATTTTTAGCACTTGAAAAAAAAAATTGCACAACAGATGCTTTCTCATATTTGGAGTTTGCGTTTGGGTGGATGACTGTCGCCTCTGCTCCCTGATTCTACCATCAACTTCTGGAGAAGGGCCCTGTGTCTGAGCAGCAAGTGTCAGAGGAGAAGCAGCTGTGCAGAGGAGGCTGCGGGCACCACTGATGCCTCTTCAGCCGGAGACAAAAGTGGGGAGAGGTGGTTTATGAGCGGTTTATCCAGAATTAGACTAAACCGTGTACGATGAAATACACTGCTTTGTAATGCTGGGGCTTCCCATTGCCGCTGAATTCAATTAGTTTCAACTTCACATTCAAGGGGGCGGGGAAGAAAGTATTGTGTTGCAAGGGTGGTGGTGGTGGTGTGTGTAGGGGGCCTTTAATGAATAATTTGGTGTCAATTTTGAGTCCCAGCACTGGATACTTGTCAAAAGGAGCTGGAATTTCTGAGGTACGTCCTTGCTCTTTTTGACCCCATGGACTTTCCTTGTTTAGACCCCCAGACGGTGCCAATGGTTTCGGTGTTGGTGAGCTGTTCTGTAGATTGAGAGCCATTTGCCAACAAACTCCAGCCCTCCATTGCGCCTTCTACAGGCTGTATGATGCCAGCCAATATCTTTGCTTTGTTTGCACTGCTGAGGTCTCTCTATCATGAACATCCTTTTCATGACTGACAGTTTTTTGGTTTGCAGCAAAGAGTTTTCCAAAAAATAAACCAACTCCAGATTATTTTGATGGTTGAGATAACACGCTGAATGTAAAAATGGACATTTTCCAGTAACTCCAGTGGGTGATCTCCAGTTGAATGGATGAAGCTGCAGTCTAGATATGGTCCAACCCACCATTCCAGGAGCCCTAGAGAACACCAGGAAGATAAAGGTATCTACAGTATATTGATTTCAGAGGGTAAATAATGTTGCCAGAGGCTATAGCTTGTGAGAAGTGAGACATGTTTGACCCACTTCATTTAGCGTTCCCATTTCTTAGAAAGAGACCCCAATCTACACGAGGTAATCCTGTAGCTACACAATTGTGAAGCGATAGACACTAAGTGACTATGTCTCCCCTGAGCAGTTGATTACCTGTATTTTAAAGCCACTTTAGAATTATAGAAAGAATAAGACCCATGGGAACATGGAGGTCAGCCTATCAAGGCTGGCGCTTCCAAATGATCTCTACTATCGTCTTCAGGTAACTGTGTCACTTTACTTCTTCTACTAGAGGGTATTTTAAAGCCTCCCTAAGTCAGATGTTCTATGGTTTATTTTTCTATTCTTTCCAATTATTCCACCAAAACGTTCTTTAATCAATCGGCTTTCAAAATTGTTTGATTTTTCATTTAAATCAATTCTTAAGGGTCTGAGGTATACGTGGAATATAGAGAGAGATCTAGCAACAGTAATTAAATACCTATACAGGTTGTACTCCTATAGTACTTAAAAAAAAATCTAACGCCCAGGGAACTTTGCTTTGGAGGAGCACTTTCTTTCTGGCAAGTCATCATTTAGTTTAGTTCATCAAATAGTTTCTAATGGCAGCTCTTGCTGGATGCTGCATTAGGAGGATGAATTCGTGAATAGCACACAGTGTCTGCCCTTACGGTGCTCCCAGGGCCAGTGGCGAGCTGGGACATTTCAGTGTGATGTGGGAGTGCTGTGTTGGAGGGTGGTCAGGGTGATAGCGTCTTTGCATCTCAGCCTAGAGGTCTTACTCCTGAGACGCTTCTCAAAACAACCAGTAGGAGTCAGGCAGGTAGTCGATAGGGGCAGAAGACCCAGAAAAGGAGCTCACGCATCTTGGATGACATGAGCAAAAGTACTGACGTGGCTGGTACCTGAAGGGCAAGGAGGAGACTTGAAAAGAGATGAGGCTACGGAAGTACCTGGGAGTCCACCATGGGGTTTGCAGTCTACACTGTAGGTAATGCGGAGTCATGGCAGGATTTCAAGCAGTTTTTTTTTCTTTTTTTTTTTTTGGCCACACCACGCAGCACGCGGGATCTTAGTTCCCCAATCAGGGATCGAACACGCGGCCCCTGCAGTGGAAGCACTGGAAGCGCGGAGTCTTCACCACTGGACCACCAGGGAAGTCCAGGGGATTTTTTTTTTAAGATAGAATATTTTGATGATTACGTGGAGGACTGTGGCTTGGAGGGAGCAAGATAGAAGGAGGAAAGTTATTGAGTAGGCTTGGTAAAAAGTGCAGGATGGAGATGAGGGGCTTGGCTTCATGACTCCTACATAAGCTTAATGGGAGAATTCTTTTCAAGGCAAATATATTGTAGTGCATCCCATACTTGTCCAGTGGATGACAGTGCTTTGGGAGGGTGGAAGACCTAGTGCACCAGGCGTATCCGGTCTCCTCTGGAAGCCCCCCCTCATCCCTGAGCATCCTCAAGATCAGAGGCCACTACTGGGTGTGATTTTGGAAACAGAGGCAGCTCCTTCTTTCCCCCCTTCCATATCTGCTCACTGATGCTGGAAAACCCTTTAGGACAAGGATTAAAAATAAGGTACCCACACGACCGCTAACTTGTCTTTCATACTTATTAGGTTTGGGGTGCTAAAGAATCTGAGCAAGGTAATAGACTGCATAATCTGATGTCAGATCCTGTGCTGGATCTGGATTTCTTTTGCCCCTCCAGATGGATTCTCTGCCCTTCCATGGCCTATTCTGTGCCCCCAGGAGGCTGGCTGCTGTAGGCAGCCCCACCAGATTCTGTTGCTGAAGCTCCTGCCAGATTCTCATAAGGGCTCCACCACCCCTGGCCCCTTGGTTTTGGGGTGGGAGTAGCTCCCTGTCGGTAAGAGTCCCTGAGTGCTCCCCCAGCCTCTCACCGATGCCCTTTACCAGCCTCTGCTTGGCTAAATAGCAACTTCATTTCATTCTCCTCCGTTAATAACTCTTTTGAGAGTTTCCTGCTATTCCCCTGCTGATACAGTTCCTTTCCTGTGTTTGCACTTTGGTAGGGATAGGACATTGAGTTCCTGAGCATGAGGGTAGCCATGGAAAAAGGAAGAGATCAAGAAAGGAGTCTGGGGTCATAGAAGACCTCCTTCACACCTATCATAGGGCCGCCTGGCTGCCCATGTGCTTATGCTGTCTGAGAAAAAGCTGGCTTCAGAGATCTGGTTTGAATTTATATTTTAAAAATCCTGAATTGATTTGTAACCTCCAATCTGTAATTCATAACCGCTCCATCAATAGGTATGTCTTGTCTAAGCGTGTAACTTAGCAGACTCGTCATAGGGAGGGAAACCAGAAACATACAGATGTCGTCTGAAGTTGGGCGTATAACAGAGTCTTCAAGGGTTAAGAAACAGCCACACGCTGCGAGGCAGGTACAGTAGGTTTACCAGAGGTTTTCTTTTGTGCTTCAACAATAAAGTGGTTGGTGGTCTGCTGGCTACAGCCTGTTACACATTCCTTGCTTTTATTAGGATAACCATAAGCCTCGAAGACCCACCCTGATGTCAGTGGCAGGCTTTATAGAACACTCACAAGTTTCTTCTTGTTGTATTCGGGGGTATATAAACTGTGCAGCATAATAGGTAACAGGTTGGAAGACCAGTTCAGGGCCTACAAAAGTCCCAGTTCCTGATGTGAATATTTATACCTCCTCATTACAGGAAAAGGTTGACTACCAGATGCCGGTTACCGCGGCTCCAGAACCCACTAAAGCTTTGAGTTCCTCCAGAAGCGAGGGTGGGTTTTGGCAGCTTCCCCTGCCCTTCAAATAACCTGGAGGTCAGGACATGCCCAGCTGATTTAGGAACCCTGGAGAGGAGGATTGGCTGGAAGCATCTCATCTGTTATTCAGCGACCAAGTGGTGAATTACTTCCAATATCGTGATTTCCTGAGATGATAGAACACTGTGGTTTAAAAAATTATTTTAAATAAACTCAAAAGCATCGCAACAAATGGTGACTCCAAGTTGGTGTGTTCACATCACTAAGACAGCGTTTCCGGATGTACATTTTTGGAGGTCCCTGCGATCATCCCCTGAACTCCAACTGCAGTTAATTGGCATGGCAGTGACCCAGCACTGCACTCCTGAGCAGAAAAACACTCTCACAATTTGTCAGGTTCTAGATGCTGTCATTTATCCAGCTGTGTTTTGACCACAGCCGGTCTGGGAATTGCATCGTTTTGCATTTCCATGGCACATGGAGGTTTCTTGACGGAATGCTCACGGGCTGCCTCCTGCCTCAACTCCCCAGGGTGGTGGGAAGAAGGGTCCTTTGCTGCCCGGCTTCCACCATCTGCTGCTATTGCGCCAGGCATGCCCCATGGCCTTGGACTGACAGGGGACCCGGGCTGCAGTGTTGAGCTCCTGTCACTGTCCCAGGCTCCCTGTAAAAAGGAAGCTAATGTTTCAATATTGGGTAAAAACACTTTTATCCAATATTTTCATATATAGGGTGAGTCTATTGAATTGGCCTTAAAAAAATCTGCATCCAAGAACTCCTAAACTATAGATAACAATTGATTTGAAATACTTTTGCTGTTATTTTTCTTTCTAAAAGAAAATTTCCAAAATGGAAATAGCTATTTGTTACTATTCTGCTTAAAACCCTGGCTTTCTATTTCCTCTTAAAATCAAATGCAAAGACCATTCACATGATCTCTGAGGCCATGCTTGTTGCTGCCCTTGCCTTAGCTGAATTTCTTCCTTCCCCAAAGCTGTAACCACTCTGGCCTCCTTTTAGCTTCTTGAACTCACCAAGCCTCAGGGTCTTGGCACATGCTAATCTCTACACCTGGAATATTCTCCTCTTTCTTTCCTACTCCCCTCCCCCCTTCAGATTTCAGTTTTAATATTATTTATTCAGGGAAGCCTTCCCAGACCCTAGCTTAGGTCAAGTCCCTCTTGATTTCATAGTGCCCTAGACTTCACTACTGGGCCTATTGCCATTGGAAACAATGAATTATTAGTGTAATTACTTATTTAATGTCTTATTCCCTTCTAGACTGTAGACACCAGGAGATAATGGATGCTGTATTCTCAACACCTAGCGGAGTACCTTTCATATAGACAAATGTCTAATTGTTGAATTAATTATTTAAATGATGCATACTTATTACAAAACAAATTATCAAAAGTGAAGAAAATGTAGAGAAGAAAATTAAAATAATCTATATGTCTACTATTAACATTTCAGTGTATTTCCTTATGTCCTTTTTTTAAAAAAACAAACATATGTGGTATGTGGATAAACATTACCAGCTGAAAGCTGGATCCTAAGGACATTTAGAAAAGTCTTAAAATGCACCAGGCTCCTGGTGTTCAAAACTGATGTCAGGGGCGAGGGGAGAGTTTGAGCAGGGATATCACCATTCATGGTCTCTAAGGCTGGGGAGGGATTAAAAAGCAGCTCCTGGGAGCAAGTTCTGGGATCTTCCTACCAGATTTCACTATCACTTTAGGAATATTTATTTAGGCTCTTTTAGCAAAGTAACAATTTCTTAAATATTTGGAAACATGTCACTTCACTATTTAATTTTTGTTGCTGTTGTTGTTACTCTTCCCATAATTCATATTTTAGGGAACATTTTCCAGAATTGTGGTACCAGATTGCCCATTCCCAGCTCTTTTGTAAAAGGGGAAGTGTCTGGAAATAGACTGGGAGCAAAGGGACAATCCCCATTCCCAGAAAACGGCATGATTTCTTTGTTCCCCGCCTCCTGCCCCCGCCAGCGTCACCACAGTTTATCGTGTAGAATCCATTTCTATCCATGGGCTAAGTCCGCAGAGCAGGTACTGTTGTTACGTCCATTTTATAAGTGAGGAGATATGATGTAAAGAGGTCACAGAACTTGCCCGTGGCCACACAGCTAGTCAGCGGCTGGGTCAGGCTTAAAACCCAAGTCGGCCTGACTCCAAAGCCCAGTCTCGTGCTGCCCCAGGTGGATCCCTCTAGATTCCACCAAGTGGATGAGGAATATGAGTGGACTTCCCAGAGCCTTGAAAACCCCCGAGCTTGTATATAAATTTTGTGTGTCTGCACAGGTTTTGTATTTTTTTCTGGGGAGAAGTTCTCTATATTTCATCAGATTTGTTTGGAACAAGAAAAATAAAGATTCATCTGGATTAACAATTACCCTAGTATTTGTTGATTGGTTACCAAGTACTGTTCTAAGCACTTTACACGCATTAAATCCTTCAATCCTTGCAATAACTCTGTGTGACTGGCACTAGTATCCCCATTTTATGATCAAAGAAACTGAGACACAGAGAGGTTGTCACTTGCCCAAGGTCACACAGCCAACTGTGGTTGCAGGGATCTTATCCAGGCAATTCCCTCGAGTCTACACTCCTTTTTAACCACAGTAAACAAATGCCCTCTTTGCAGATCTCTCAATGTCTTGTGCATTTTCCTCCCCTGAACTTGAGATGTATCTCCCTGTTACTGTATACAATTCATGTAGTAGTTTTTTCCTTCCTCCCCTTAAAGCTATTAATAAATTGGTGGTGGATCTTACAATAGAGGACATCCTAGAATAAAAATTAGCAACTCTCCTCGGCAGGATTAATCATGTTAGTGATTATACTGCTGTAAGAACTATCCTAAAAGACTGTCGTCCCTCTGGTGTGAAATTTGGACAAGTTCTTCATGGAGGTGGGGTTCTGAATAAAAAGGGAGTCCTTTTGGTGGAAGCAGGGACAGAGACGTAACTAGGAGGTAAGAGGGGATCCCACTGGCAATCACTGAGTGTACGGGGGTGGTCAGAGTTTACATACATCTACTCTGCGCCTTTAAGTATACACTTCTGTTCTAAATATGGATCGATACACATTTGACTTACATGTATTGATTAAGATGAATGCCGTTTAGATGATCTGATACTTTCTCTACACCTTTTGAGATAATGAGGCACAACCTAAATTGCGCCCAAATGGCTTTCAGGGATTGCTGGTATGAGGACTTAAACACACTTCACAGTTCTTCCCTTTACAGATGGAAAAATAGAGGTAAGAGGGTCGGGCTACTTGTTTGGGGGATTCTGGGGGATTTAATATAAAGCTAAGAAGAGAGTTATGACTTTCCTCTCCCTGCTGAGGAATTAGCATTTTCCTGATTGAGTGACATTGAGACCAAAGACTGAAATAACAGAGCCTCAAAGATGAGAATTGAGTCTACCCCAGGGTCCAGATGAGGTGAAAGACAAAACAGGAAGCATATGCGCTTGCAGTGGAGTCCTTGGCCAGCACCACGCAGCCTCCGTGGTTTAAGCTGAGTGGGTGTGGGAGAAAGGCCTGAAAAATGCACGCTAGGCTGGCTTTCGAGAGAGGAAGATCTTGTACCTTTCTTTTCTGAATGTTCAAATTCTGGCAGACTCCAACTTTCAGGCCCATTAAAATTCAGGAAGGGAAAAAGAAAAAAATTGAACTAGTTTTCAAAGAAGAAAAAAAGGCAACAAACACACCCACTCTTGCAAAAATAAAATCCCACCCCAAAAAAACCGTTAAGAAAATGTTTTTGAGCTTTAAAAAACAGAAGGGGGTTGGAATGTCAATGGGACACAGGCCGTGGAACGACTATTAAACGTGGCATTCCCACTGGCCTCCATGCATGCATGTCTTAACCTTGTTTGATCCTTGGAGAGAAATAGCCCTGTTCCCTCCCCGGAAGAAGGAATAGAACTCATTTCTATCGATGGGCTAGATCCCACTGTGTTAATGTGGTTAGGTGAAGTGCGGGGAACAATTTGCTCTAATTCACTGCCTCAAAATAAGGGCCTCTTGCTCTGGAAGCTTCCTCTCCAACCCACCCTCCCATGCAATCAACAGTCCGGGCCAAATCCTTCCTTCAGTCTCAGATTTCGGTTATATAAGCTGCTCTATCAAACAGACTCTGTCCAATTCAGACCAGGGTAAAAGAGCCGTTTACACAAACAGCTAGTGGCTTATGTAACCAGAGCCCAATACACAAATTATGAGAAACCTGCTCACCCATTCAGGTGCCTCAGGTGAACAATGGCAGGCAGATTCCACAGCTCTGGTCTCTGACTACAGCGGAACTTTGTTCCAATAACTGGATGCCTCCTGAGAGGTCAAGTCTTTCCTGCGGTCTCTCTCCAGGTTATAGAGCTTCGTTGTACGGTGCACTTTACTCCCCACACCCTGCCCCTTGCAGATTCTTGTTCTTCATAGAGAAGGGATTTAACATTTTTAATATCAGAGTTAAATGGTGGATTTTACTCCTGGTGGTATGAAATTTCCTGATGACAAAAGCCATATAAATTCAGGATTTAAAACTTCGAAGAATACAGAAAAATAAAAAAGTTAAATCCACCTGTAATTCCACTACCCAGAGCTAGTTACTTTTAACATTTTGTGTATATCCTTCCAGTCTTTTTTCTAGGCATATCATATACATACATACATATATGCACATATAATGTACTATATATATATATATACATATTCAAGACATGAACGTATTAAAGCCGTGCATATATATATATATAAAATATTTAAATGAATGATACATTGTGACTTTACTGGCCATTCTGTTTTGAAATCTGCTCTTTTACCCAACAATGACATTGTCATCATACATTGATCTCATTTTTATCTTCTTTATCTCGGTTGTCCTTCCAATACCCCTGTGAGGTTGATATCACTACCCTCATATAGCAGCTCAAATTCAAGGCCTCTGAAGCCTGTGATGTGAAGCACTGCCTCATGTCTCACTGCTATTAAATACTTCTCTAAGGAAGGTTTTGAGTGGCTGTTTGGCATTCACATTATATTCTATTTAACCCATCCCCTGTTTCAGAGTGTTTAGATAATTTCCATTTGGGGGGCTATTCTAAATAATTCTGTGAGGAACATTCTCTCATATAAATATTTATACTACTATTCCCATAGTATAAAATCCTAGCAATGGAATTTCTGTGTCAAGGATATGCCCTTTTTGATGACTTTTTATTATATACTGCCAAAATGCTTTCCAGAAAGTTGAAATGAATTTATATTCCCATCAGCTACTGCCCAATACTCTAACCAAAGTCATTTTTATAATTTAAAAAAATGATTAAAAATGAAAGAACGTATCTTTCCCAAATTGCCTTCCTTAGGAAAATAAAAATGCATATAGAAAATGTTTGATGACCTGCCTATTCTCTCATTTACTATTATAACATTTCTAGAAAAAAATCATGGGAGGACTAAAATATAGCTGTGAGCTGCTAGTAGACTGATGTGATGAATTCACCTTCAGCCCCCAAAATATCAACCCTCCAGTTGTTTTTCCCCTTCCTGTTCCCCCCTGCCCTGCAGACCCCAGCCATAGCTTCTGATTGCCAGTCCTCCACGGGCTCACGGGAAAAGGTGGCTATAACGACACAGCAGAAGGGAACTTGCAGAATGGGGAGAAAAAAGGGCTCAGGTTCACTGCTGTCAGCAAAAAGCTCCTATAAACAGAGCAACATATTAAGCCCTTCTGTTAATATGCTGTCTAGACTTGAAAAGATTGCTTTTCTCTCTGTCTTCTAAGCTTCAACTTTTGACCTTGTTTCTGTCCTTGTGCCTGTGCTGGACTCAAGCAATTCTTGTCTCCTGAAGGTTCAACAGTCAAATTACCGAATTATTGTACTTGTCACCTAAGCTACTGCAGCAACCGGGTGCGGGCATGATCCCTATCAAATGAATGGAAAACTTGACGACACTTGACCCCTGAGGCAGAAAATGCAGGGAGTCCCCCTTCTTCTGGTTTAAGGGTAAAACGATACTCTCCCCAGAAATTGGAGCTGATAATCCCTTTGTTGATTGTGGATGGAATCTTGGAAGGTATTGGAGGGAGCGTTGAGAAGAAGAGTTTATGAGATCCGCACTTGGGGATAGAAACCAGTTCCTAGCAAAATGAATGTGAGTCTTATTTTTGGAATATGTTTTACTCTGGGATGTTTCTTCTTCCCCTGCACATTCCCAGGGTTCCCAGGGCCCTCATGCTAACAGCTGGTTGCTCAAGTCCCTCTGCAAGATGTAATATTTATTAAGCACTTGCTGTTTGCCAGGCATTCCCATGCACTCCTCTAAAACTGTTCTCATTTAATCCTCACAACTGCAGTCTTACAAGGCAGACGATACCTGCTCATGCGCAGGCAGAGCTGTCTCCCCCAGAACCTCGGAGAGCTCATAAGCGCTATCACACCCCCAGGCATCTCGCCCTGTGAACCCTTCCCAGGGGACAGAGGAGGACTTCTGTGCCCCATCACGTCTGAATAAGAATCTCTTATTATTATCATTCCTCTTGTACAAATGGAGAAACTGAAGCAGTAAGAAGTTATGAAACTGGAAGATCATAACACAAGGGCAGAAGTCAGACTCTTAGAGCCACATAATTAGCCAGTGTTCCATGCTGCCAATCAATCTAGATTCTGTTGTTGTTGTTCTAGATTTTTCTTCTCTGTCATCAAAAAAAAAATCATTTGTCCCCTTAATCTATCTGGGCCTTGCAGAGGGGGCTAAATTAATCCAATAAACACATTTAGTTTGCTAATGGCTAATGATGGACCAAAGCATTACCCATCTCAATGAATGTATAGTTCACTGTTAAAAGACTAGTGGTGGCAGCCAAGGGTATGTGAGAAAGATTTGTTGGTGGGAGGGGATGATGGTAGTAGGAAGTGCTGGGGTGGAGGCTGATAGAATATTCTTGGGTAGGGGACTTCTCTCCTTATCAGTCAACGGCTCACTCCGCATACAGGACAAGACAAGCCCTGGGTATATTATTTAGGCCTTTATCAGGAATGACCAAAAGCTCAGCTGTTTGCCTCACAAGAGAGAACTTCAGAGAACTCAGAAGCATCAGCGACAACCATCGTCTGCCAATCACTGCCAAACACCATGCTTTGTGGGAACCACGTAATTCCACAGTCTATCCACAACATCCAGTTTTCTGGCACATTTTTGTGATTAAGGAAAGCAAGAGGAGTATGACACAATTGCCCCATACAAATCTGTCACCCCAGCCGGGCATAAACCAATTGAAACATCACAACCCCACATCGAGTTGTCACATCCTTTCTATTTAATTGACCCACAACATCCTGCAGATACCTTCCTCTCCTAACTCTCTTTGGGGCCAGGGTAGATTGTGGAAGAGAAAAGATGATTTGATGAAGGGTGTGGCCAAGAAATAATATAATCTTTGGCTTGAAGATGTATATTTTGGTCCTGGACAAATGTATTTAAAAGATTTTAATGAGTCACGAAGGCAGTGCTGACACTTAGAACAATATTTTTCATTCTTTTTAGGTTGAATAACTAATACAGTGCCTGGCTTAGAGCAGAGGCCAATAAATGCTTGTTGGTTGAAAGAACTAGTGAGTACTGAGAATCTGACACGGTGTAATTCACCTACAGTTAAGACTGTGCTGGAACAGGGGTGAGTCTTTAGCAGGGTCTTAAAGGATTTGGTAGATGATTTTCGTTTTGTCAGTCAGTTCTATAAGCCACATCGGTTGATGCAGGCAATTTGCTTCTCCTTAAAATCATTCCCACGCCTGGGAGTTCCCTAGCAGTCTGGTGGTTAGGACTCAGCGCTTTCACTGCCATGGCCCCGGGTTCAGTTCCTGGTTGGGGAAGTAAGATCCCTCAAGCCCTGCAGCACAACCAAAAAACAATAAGTATAAACAATAAAAACACTCCCATTCCTGTGATTATATTTATATTTTTCGAGAATACACATTTCCACCGGAGTATGTTGTTTTGCTTTTGCCTTGTTCATTTTTATAAACTCTCTGAAAAAAGAGGAGTTTCCATGTTACTGCTGCAGTAACAGGGCAGACAATACTTGCTCATGCGCAAGCAGAGCTGTCTCCCCCAGAACCTCGGAGAGCTCATAAGCGCTATCACAACCCCAGGCACCTTGCCCTGTGAACCCTTCCCAGGGGACAGAGGAGGACTTCTGTGCTCCAATGTCTTCGTAGCCCATCACCTCTGACACCAAGAGCTGCCCATCTTTGGTCCGTGCAATCCCGGTTACGAAGTGTTTAGCAAGATGCTCTGCTGGGGCCTCATGTTGCCCTCTCCACTTGGCAGGTGGCAATTCTGAGGTCCCGGGAGAATGAACTTCCCAAGCCCACAGTGTGGGAGGCAGTGGTAAAACAGAAATAAGTTCAAAGAGTTTTATTTCCCAACAGGAAGTTCCAGAGCTAGGACTACAAAACACACATGCCATTACAAGCCCGTGTGCATCAACCCGCCCAAACACTGACTGTCCTGTGAGCCACACATTCTTTTTCAGGACTCAGATCAAACCAAAATCCAGTGCAAATCCACTGAAATTTAATGCAGAGAGCATTCCCCTAGCGCCAGAGTGCTGTGGGATTCACCCTAGTAAAAGCGGATCTTGAGGCAGAGGGGTCGCTATAAAAGCATGATTAAAATGATAGAGTGAAAGCCTGGCAATCTGGTAAGTGTATGAGCTGCCTCTGAGAATGCGTGAGCCTGTCAGGAGGTGAGATTCTGCTGAGAAAGTCTGACTTTGGAGCCTCCACTGGAGGAACAGCCTTAGCACGAGGTTTGGCGCTCCCAAGGGCCCTGACAATTTACACCAAACACAGACTAAGGAACACTGTACTACCCACCCCACACTGCAGGCTGCACTTAGGGACTTGCTTCCAAAGAGCTGAGTACGAAAAGGAGGGAGGAGGTGGAAAGTAAATTCCCAGTGGAGAAACCTGGCAAACATCACCCCAGCCAGGTGATCAAGGTCAACCTCAACAGTAATGTCATGTTGACAGCATGTACCTGCTGATATGATGTGATGAGAATAGCAGTACAGCTCTGTGGTCTTCCTCTCAGCCTAATCATGAGAATAAAATCAGACAAACTCCAACTGAGAGATGTTCTACAAAATACACAACCCAGCACACTCCTCAAAACTGTCAAAGTCATCAAATACAAGAAAAATCTAGGGAAATGCAACTAAAAACCACAATGAGATGTTGCCTCACCACTGTTAGAATGGCTATCATCAAGAAAACAAGACACAACAGGGGCTGGCGAGGCTATAGTGAAAGGGGACTTACACACTGTTGGTGGGAATATAAATTAGTCCAACCACTGTGGAAAACGATAGGGAGGTTCCTCAAAAAATTAAAAATAGAGCTACCATGTGATCCAGTAATTCCACTTCTGGGTATATACCCAAAGGAAATGAAAACAGGAGATACATACACTTCCATGTTTATCGCAGCATTATTCACAATAGCCAAGATATGGAACCAACTCAAATGCTCATCAATGGATGAATGGATAAGAAAGATGTAGTATATACACACAATGGAATATTATTCAGCCATGAGAAAGAAGGAAATCTTATCATTTGTAACAAAATGGATGAACCTTGAGCACATTATGCTAAGCAAGATAAGTCAGACAGAAACACAAGTACTGTATGATGTCACTTGTATGTGGAACCTAAAAAAGTCAAACCTGTAAACAAACAAACAGTGTAAAATGGTGGTTACCAGGGGAGGTGGGGCACAGGGATAAGATTGATGGTGTTTAATGGTACAAACTCATAACAAGTACTAAATAAGCCATAGAGATCTAACATGCGGTATATGGAATATAGATAATAATACTGTACTACAAGTATGTAATGTGATAAATATCATTACAATGGCAACCATATTACAATATATAAATATATCAGAGCAACACCATGCTCTACACCCTAAGCTTACACAATGTTACATGTCAACTTTACCCAATAAAAAATATTTAATTAAAAATAAACAAGTAAAATTTGTGAACATGTCATAGCCAAAAGGAGCCAAAAAAGACATGATGACTAGTGCAGCATCCTGGATGGGATCCTGGACCAGAAAAAGGACATTAGTGAAAAAACTAGTGAAAGATGAATAGTGTAGGATTTAGTTCATAGTTACATACAATGCTCATTTCTTAGCTGTGACAAATATACCATGGTACTGTAAGATAATACCAATAGAGGAAATTGGGTGAAGAGAATACAAAAACTTTTTGTATTATCTTTGCAATGTTTCTATAAATCTAAAGCTATTCTGAAATAAAAGTCTTATTTAAAAAACAGGTGGAAAAGTGAAAATAAAGGATATGTAAAAGACTAATACAAGTGGTTACACACAGGGGGTGGGGATGGGTACACAGGGTCAGAGGTGGGAGTGAGACTTCTCAATGCATATATTTTTAATATCATTTTGAGTTATGCACAATGTAAATGTATTACCTGTTTTGTTTTTTTTTAAATACACAATCCAAGTCTGTAGCACGCTTAAACGTATTGAATGGGAACATCAATGACAAAGGTTAAGCTTATTAGGCAAAATGCTAATTTTTTAAAAATAGAGCTAGTGTCCCAAGTGAAGGCCAGACATGTGGGTATAAGGTTGTCTCTTGCAAATGCACTCCCCCACAAGGTTTGT
Organism: Balaenoptera physalus; assembly: GCF_965194825.1. NCBI lineage: Eukaryota > Metazoa > Chordata > Mammalia > Artiodactyla > Balaenopteridae > Balaenoptera > Balaenoptera physalus. The sequence continues at coordinate 40,368,695 of NC_138883.1, forward strand.
GGCTGCCCGTCTGGACTGTGGGATTGTGAGTGTGAAGTTCTGAAAAACCAGTTTGGCTCCGAGGGGCCTCCAGAGGGTTGGCTCTTTTGCAAGCCTCTGGCCCTTCCTCTTGGGTGCTGACTTTCTACGACTGTTTATGACAAGCATGGTCTCTTATGCGCTCTGCTGCAAAGGTGCCGTGTCAGACAGGAAGCGTGGGGTTGTGTATTGTAGACCTGAGTCCTAATAAATAAATTCAGAGGCTGATGCCACTCCGTATAATGGAGTGTGGGAAAAGAGCGATAAAGATCAGGCAACAGAGTCTTCCCAGGAGGCAGGGGAGGAGGGCAGGAATTGGAGAGAAGCTGAAATTGGGCCAAATGGTAGGAGCCAGAGATGAAGTTGTAGGCCGCAGGCAGTGGAAATCATGCTCAGCTCATCTCAGATGTGGCCTCAGAGGCAAGACACTCTAGACTGTCTGAAAGCTAAAGAAATGGGTTGTAGGGAAATACTGTTGCTTCATTTTCAACCCAAACTGAAAATGAAATCTTTAACCCTCACCACCCCACTCTTTCTTGTCCCTGTGATGTAGGCCATTTTATGGAGCTCCACGGTGGAAGGTATACGGAATCCGAAGGTTGCGACAATCTTTTCTTTCTGTGTAAAGTTTCCCCGATATTGTGGGATTCCTTCTCCCTCTCCCTGGATCCTCTCCTGTGTTGAAACTGTTGAAATGGGTGAGACTAACGATTCTCGGATCCTTTCCACTTCTAAAAGCCTATGAAATATCTTTGCTTAAGGGGAATTGGGTTTCAGAGCTTAAGTCCCCTGGGGTGATTCAACAAGATGAAGAGTTGGACTGGTTGGTGCAAAGTTTAAAAAAAAAAAAAAAAAGAGAGTCAATGGCTCTTTTTTAAAAGTTAAAGAAAAAAAAAATTGTGTCCTGACAGGCCGAAAATATCTCCCGAGTTTTCCAGGTCTCCTAAATGGGATGGGTGTGAAAATGGCCACTGGGAATAAAATGTAGAAACAGGAATAGATCAGTTAGTTGAATCTTTGAGGTTCAAATTTCATGAACTCATGAGAGCTCTTTGGTCTTGTGAGAAGACAGAATGTATGCAAGAAGCTGAAAGCTTTTTGTTCATGCAGAGTTTATTTTCTCAAACGCTGCTTATCCATTGTAAAACTAACAGTCTTTGCTGAAAGATCATCTCCTGAAACATTTTAGGTAGAAGTAGAATATTTTATGCAATCATATCTCCCCATGAGGAAACCCGTCCAAAGCTCAAATGATTCACACACAAAAAGGTTCACAGAGTTTTTCATGTCTGAACTCAAAATTCTCGGGAGACACATTAGCTTGTTTGATAAACCAGAAAGAACAGTGTTTTTGTGCAAGGATTTTAATACAGGAAATATGAGTCTAGTCTGTATCTCTCCAAGTCCATGTGTATGAGGGAATTTTGAAGTAAAATGCTGCCTGAGTCCCAAAAACATAGTTAAGAGAGATATACACAAGGATGATACCGAGGAAAATGCTTCTCTGGTCTGTACCACGCTGAAGAAATATCAAAAAATGCACACAAGCTAATAAGGAGAACAGAACTGAAGCAAGACGCTGAGCAACCGAGACGCCTTTCAAAGACATTTCCCTGTGAAAATCTTTTTCAGTGGTCCTAAATACACTAGTTTCGTGATTAAACCCAGCACCACGCAGCAAATTTTGTAGCAAAGAACAGTGCCTATGGCGAGGCTCAGAACCAGTCTGACAACTTTTCTGAGATTAGAAGAGGGGAAAATATCACTTTACAGAATCTGCTTTTCAGAGGCGGCAAGGCAGTCTGTGGAGACAGGGGCCAGGCTAGGCGGTGCTGGGGAGGGAGCCCTGTGTGGCCTGCCTCTACCTCCCCGACCCGGACCCCAGAGAGCTCTTAGCTAAAGAGGATACCACACGGTGAGGCAATCTCTGTGGACCGTTTAGATTGTAAATATTCTCCCAGGCGGCCTTTTAACAAAAGTCACTCGGGGAAATAGGCACCTGTAAGCAAACATTCCTTCTCCCCTCTGGTGAACGTTTTTAGAAAATGGCCCTACAAAGCTGCAGCAAGAAGGAAAAGGAAGGCAAGTCTGGAGTGCTTGGCTCGGAGGAAGGATGCCGCCCTCCTGAGAAGCAAGAAGCTGAGAAGCTGCTGCACAGGCAGCTGTGGTCCCGGCCGTGAGGTTCTCAGTGGGACATCAGATCCCATCCCAGGAGACAGAATCAATGTAGGAGCAATGCCGGAGGTCAGATCCCAGACCTCAGACAGGTGTCGCCCTAATATGCCTCTGGTCTTCTCACAAAGAAGGTGAGGAGCAAAGGACAGAAGAGGATGGGGGGAGAGGGGACCCACATGAGGGAAGTGAGATGTGCTAAAATTTTCCTGAGCAGAAGATGAGAGCAAACAAAGAGAGAGATGAAAAATAATCATAAAAACGTGAAAAGCAGAGCTAATCATGACGGTATCTAACCTCCAAACCCAATTCCAATGATTTTGTCTAAGCTTGTGGCTACTAGTGTTAATTCAAGGGAAAATCCCTACAGAAGTAAGCAGCCAAAAAGACAAGTTCCAGGAAGTAAATGTCTCTTGTCCATCAGGGATCTGGCAGCTGGGTTCCTCTCTTCCTGGTCACTGGCAGGTTTTCCAGCTCCCTCCAAGCCAACTGCCGCCCCCACCCCCTGCCCCCGGCATCCCACCTTCCCTTTGCCTTCGTCTTATTTCCCTTTATTTCTTTTAAACCCTCACCTTTGTCCTAAATTTGAAGCTCAAGATTCATTTTTTAAAAAAAATGACCTGCCACTACAGCATGTAATTTTTATAAATGTCTGCCAAACACTAACAGCACCAAGTAATAAGATTCAAATCCCCAAAGCAACATTTTTCTGCCAACCCCTCCCCTTCCCCCAGACTTACCAGAGTGTGGGATGTCTGCCAGGGAAGTACAATAAAATGTGGGAACAGGAATAAATAAAAATAAGAATTTAAATTCTGTATCTTTGCCTGCTTAATTTTCCTTTTTAATTATAATCCCTTTCTTTCCCTCTGACTCATGCCATCACATTCCTTATTGCTACCTAACTTTGTTTTTGCCTCCTGTGTTGATGATGTTAATATATCTACCCTTTCCTTACGAATTTTCCAGGCAAGCGGGTTGCCTGCACCATTGGAATAATTTCCTCTCGTGTCTTTTCTTATTGTATCTTCTGTGTGGAGTTGGTCCTTCTAACCAAGCTCTTCTTTGCCTTTTTTGTTCTGTGCCATGATTCTATCTCTTGGTTTCCTCAGTGTTGGCTCTTGCAAATCTTACCTAATTTTTCACTGTCACAGTGTTTCCTTCTGTTTACTGTTTGTAACCCCACCCTCATTTCCTATTGTATTTCTTGAGAAATCTCTTTAATCCTCAGATGCCCTGTTCTTCCTAACTGGCAGGAGGGATGCTTTGGGGCTTCCTATTCCTTTACCCAATCTAATAAACTTTGAATATTGTGTTTTTTTCCTCCTGTTTTGTCCACTAGCTATATCTCTGTCTGGGGTGATCAAAAGTTTCCCTTTTGGGTGTGCACCTCCTAGCAGGACTCTGCCACCTGACAGAGGAGGTATCCTTAGGCAGGATAATCAGGAGCCCTGCCACTGCCATAACCATTTTGGGGTGGCATACATGCCAGGGGAAGCTGGGGCTTGCTGTTGGAGTGATTTGGTTTGGGAGAAAGGGGGATGCTGGGGTCCCAGGACTACGCCTTTCCAAGGGTTCTCTAGGACCATGGGAGCATGTACCACCATTTACCACAAGCTCAAAAACACGGATGCCCACCCCCCAATGCGATCCTTCTACCCTTAGTGAGAAGAGTATACTCCGAGTCCTCCCAGGGAACATAGTCGAGTGGCAGATTCTCGAGTCTTATAATAAATCTATTCTAACATTGTCTCCTCCCTGAGCCTTCTGAGTTCTTTCTCAATATTATGATAAAGCAGCTCTGACATCTCTACCTCATCTCTCATAAGGCATTTTTCTGTGAGCTTCAAACTACAATGACAAATGTAATTTATAATGCTGCTTTGCTACAAAGTTGAAAAATATGGCAAAAATTTCTAAATTATTACCATTAGAGGAAATGATAGCAACTCAAATGTTCCTTTCCTATGTTTCTATTTTTTATTTGATGACGGGTAATGGTAATGACTCATCTGAGTAACATCAAGTAATACAACTAGTAGGGTAATAAAGCTGTAAGACATAGAACTGATGCATATAATGACAACATTGTTAAAAATTTATTTTACTGAAGTATAGTTGACTTACAATGTTGTGTTAATTTCTGCTGTATAGCAAAGTGATTCAGTTATACGTATATATACATTCTTTTTCATATTCTTTTCCATTATGGTTTATCACAGGATATTGAATATACTTCTTTGTGCTATAGAGTAGGACCTTGTTGTTTATCCATCCTACATATAATAGTTTGCATTGCTAATCCCAAACTCCCAGTCCATCCCTCCCTCACCCCCACTTCCCCTTGGCAACCACAAGTCTGTTCTCTACGTCTGTGAATCTGTTTCTGTTTCGGAGATATGTTCATTTGTGTCGTATTTTAAATTCCACATATAAGTGATATTATATGGTATTTGTCTTTCTCTGTCTGACTTACTTCACTTAGTGTGATAATCTCTAGGTCCATCCATGTTGCTGCAAATGGCATTATTTCATTCTTTTTTATGGCTCAGTAATATTCTTTTTTATATATATATACCACATCTTCTCTATCTATTCGTCTGTCAATGGATATTTAGGTTGTTTCCATGTCTTGGCTATTGTAAATAGTGCTGCTATGAACATTGGGGTGCATGTATCTTTTCAAATTATAGTTTTGTCTGGGTATATGCCCAGGAGTGGGATTGCTGGATTATATGGCAACTCTATTTTCAGTTTTTTGTGGAACCTCCATACTGTTTTCCATAATGGCTGCATCAATTTACATTCCCACCAACAGTATAAGAGGGTTCCCTTTACTCCACACCCTCTCCAGAATTTGTCATTTGTAGACATTTTAATGATGGCCATTCTGACTGGTGTGAGGTGGTACCTTATTGTAGTTTTGGTTTGCATTTTTCTAATAATTAGCGATGTTGAGCATCTTTTCATGTGCCTGTTGGCCATCTCTACGCATATAATGACAACATTTTAAGCATTCAGCTTCTGGTTTATGGGGGGGGGTGCCTATAGGCAGCAATTTCCTTCTTACTCATGAGGCTAACTTTAGCTCCTCACCTGAGTAAGAGTGACGGGAAACTAGTCTTAAGGAGAAACCATGGACCAATAGAAAAAAAAATGACCTAACATTTTCAGATGGAGCCTTACAGAAGTTTGAGCCTCACCTTAGTAGGAAGGAGGTAATATCAAGAATATCATGGCTCCTTCACTCCTGGAAATTATTGCAATAACACTATAAGACTATAGCACAATAACATCAATAACACTATGGTTGCCATGCAATATTTGGGACATTGATACTAAAAAAATATTATTTATCTGAATCAAACTTAACTAGGCATCCTGTATTTTATCTTATAATACACAACCACCACACAGCATACTTCATTCCTATGGGCGTCCAAGGACAGCTATCCATCTACTAATGATAACGTATAACACACCTATGAGAGACTCCAATTCCTTCCCAGCTCCAAAGCCAAAGGAGTTTTATGAAGTCCAATTTCGGGTCATTTCCAGACTCAGTTTGGACTGTTTACTTCAGGGACCCCTGATTAAGTCATATATTACAAGGAAGCCTCCCATTGCCCCTAATTTGAAACAGCTGAGCCAGCTTCTCTGCCAGCCCAGGTTCATGGCGGAAGCCTTGGGGTGGGGGGGACTGTGCTTGGGAGGAGGAGGAGGAGGAGGGCATTCGGGGGACAGGTTTAATATTATGTGGGGACATGTCTTAATGCTCTTGTGGAAATGTTCTTTATGGAGCATCAGGTTACAAAGCCCCAGTAAGGTGGGGGGTGAGGAGGGATGGGGGGTAGGAGGGCACTGGAGAAATCACTATAACATTGGAGGATCAAAGAATCCAGCCTGTCAAGGGCTATGATATTTTTTCAATGAGGGAACAAGCTCACATTTTCCCCTGAGGGCTGAGAGACAAAAGCCAACGTTCACCTAAAACTTTTTAAGCCCTTTTTTAAGCCGCCAAACTATGGCTGTGTATGCTTTGCTTCCACTCTCTCTTTTTTCTTCCTCTTGAAATTTGGGGAGGCAGACAGGAGAACATGTTATTTTGAGGCTATATTGATTAACAACCAGTTAGGTGCATTTGGCCATGTTGGAATGTACAAAAATATTCATTTGGTACCCATAAATCTGATGAATGTGTTCATTTACTTACCAAAGCTTATCATTCAAGAGCTGAGGGAGGATGTTTTACCTAAATCTACAAGGTGATGGAGGGCTGGCAATGGGTGTGCATGTAGCTCAAGAAGAGAGTATGGGGTTGGCGGATGAGGAGAGAGGGAGGAAGAGGCCAGGAGGATGGGAAGATGATTGTGATGAGTGAGGTAGATGTACTTACTCCCCTCCATCCACCCTTTAACAAATATTTTAAGTTTTGCTTTTTTTTGGAGAGAACCTAGCTTGTTTTAACTTCCTTTTACAGTAGATAATGCTTCTATGAACTTGACTGAGCCAGAGAAGAGAAATGAAAGAGAATCAAGGTAAGCATGCTATGGACTGAAACATCCCACCTCAGGGTAGTTCCGCATTCATGTCTATTGGCCATCAACATAACACCAGCTATGCCAGAGAAATAAACAGAAGATAAAATCAAAACTTCGTATGCCTCCAAGGGAGGCCCTATATTTGCCTTAGCATGAGGTTTACAATATCTGTTCTAGCCTGAGAGAAGTTTGGAAACTTATAAAATGGGGGTTCTTTTAAAAAGAAGAAGAGGGATTTTCAAAGAGCAGAGGTTGCTTGTCAAAGATCCTTGCCGAGATCTGAGTCAGCTCTGTGAATCCAGAGTTCACAGCTGTGTATCACAGGACCAGAGCAATGCTTTCTTTCTTTTATATGTCAGAATAACCTTCTTCCCAGGTCTTGATGTGACTTCCCCATACCTATCAAGAAGATTCTAGTGGAATTCCCATTAGCTGGTGGGGAGGGAAAAGGTGATGATGTTCCTTTGTGGTCGAGGTGATATCGTGGAGAGGTCAGGAAGACGTGTGGGAACAGTGGAGAAGGCTGGACTAAGGAGACACTAGTCTGTGTCTCTTAAGTGCTAATGGGAATTCAAAAGGTGAACTCAACACCAATCTACCCTCTGCACTGTGAGGTCCTCTTTATCTCCTTTAAACTGAGATACAGTGGTACAGCTCACTTTCAGGGAAGAGCATACACCTTACAGCTTGATGATTTTTACAAATGTGTGTTCCCATCTAGCCACTCCCAGATTAAGGGTCTGGGGTTCCGGAAAGAAGCAGCTTTAACCACAACATTTTGTGTGCAAGTTTCCTACTTAATTCCAGAATAACGTTTCCTGCCCTGGCACCAATTTTCCCCCATGGAGGAACAACCATATTAAATCAATTATGATTTTTTTAAATTACCTTAATTTTTGTAACACAAAGCTACACAAAACAATTGAAAGCTTTCACTTTTGCCATTGAGCCTAGTCAAAACCATCCATGTGACAGCAACTCAAGAACAAGCTCTTCAGCATCCCAACTTCTTTTAAGCCTAGAAAGCAGTGAAGGGCTTTCCATGTAAGGATACAAGCATGAATTATGAGCTTGGAGAAGTTAAGAAGTGGAATTTGCTAGGCTCTCCATCCTTCAGAAGGTTTGTAAATGTCTCCCTCTAACTGTTTATCACTGCTTCTTATTTCTTTGGTAACCCTTGACTTTTCTGATTTTCTTTTTTTATGCCCAGGTTTTTTGCCAACCTGACAACAAAAGGTGCCTACGATCTGGATCACAAAATAAATGTGGAAAGAAATAGCCCAGAAATGCATTATTGGCCAGAAGAGTATGTGAAATCTGCCAAGAACTTTGCACCATGACCTTGTACGAGGGAGAGTATGTAGTCCCAGAGGCCCAGTGGTTCTCCTGGATGTCCTTAAAATGTGTACCAATTCTGAACAGCAGTCTTGACTCTGAGACTGGCACAAAGGTCTCCTATGTCACACAAAATTGAACACAGGTTGAGGAACAGGATACAGGATACGAATTTAGAAATCTCTCCCAAAGCTTTATTGCTAAATGGAAAGTAGAACATAGCTGAGGCAGAATGGTACATACTGTTTTATTAAAAAATGGCAAGTCCTAAGAGGGAGGCAAACCTCAGGATAGATATGTTCATTTGTGTCGTATTTTAGATTCCACATATAAGTGATATCATATGGTATTTGTCTTTCTCTTTCTGACTTACTTCACTTAGTATGATAATCACTAGGTCCATCCATGTTGCTGCAAATGGCATTATTTCATTCTTTTTTATGGCTGAGTAATATTCTGTTATATATATATGTACCACATCTTCTTTATCTATTCGTCTGTCGATGGACATTTAGGTTGTTTCCATATCTTGGCTATTGTAAATAGTGCTGCTATGAACATGGGGGTGCATGTATCTTTCCGAATTATAGTTTTGTCTGGGTATATGTCCAGGAGTGGGATTGCTGGATCATATGGCAACTCTATTTTTAGTTTTCTGAGGAACCTCCATACTGTTTTCCATAGTGGCTGCACCAATTTACATTCCCACCAACAGTGTAAGAGGGTTGCCTTTTCTCCACACCCTCTCCAACATTTATTATTTGTAGACTTTTTTTTACAATGGCCATTCTGGCCAGTGTGATGTGGTACCTCATCATAGTTTTGATTTGCATTTCTCTAATAATTAGCAATTATGAACATCTTTTCATGTGCCTATTGACCATCTGTATGTCAGGAAGCACAAACCTTTCCTGGAGTTGTCAGCTGCAACTCAGGTTTCTAAGAATTCCCACAAATAAAGTACCAAGAACATGAACTCATAGCTACATATCACAAAACATAAACAAACGAGGTACTATAAATGACAGTCAGCAAAATTAGAGCTACAAAGACTTCAGGTACTGAAATTATCAAATACAGAATATAAGTATAGGTTTATATGTTTTAAGAAATAATAAAAAGACCTAAAAATATAAGCAAGGAACAGGTAATTATAAACATAGAGTTTCTAGAAGTCAAAAATTCAGTGGATACGTAAACTAGCAGATTAAACAGCTAAAAAGAGAACTTGTAAACTGGAAAAGAGATTTAAAGTAACTATCTGGAAGTTAGTTCAAGGACACAAAAAGATAGAAAATATGAAAAAGTGGCTAAGACTCATGGATAAATTGAGAAAGTCTACCGTAAGTCTAGTAGGTGTTCCAATTTTTTCCAGAATTACTGAAAAATCTCAAACCTGATATTCAGGAAGCCAGTGAATCTCAAGTAAGATAAATAACTATAAAAACATATCTAGACACATCATAATGAAACAAGGGACAGCAAAGACATAAAGAAAGTTGTAAAAACATCTGGAGAAAAAAGACAGAACAAATATAAAGGAGCAAACAGTGCTCAGTAGTAAAACAAAAGGCAAAAGATAGTGGAGTAATAGTTATAATGTGCAGAAAAAATAAGTCAAATAAAATTTTTATACCCAGAAAAACTATCAAAAACAGGTATAAAAAAAAGACACTTTCAGACAAAAAGGAAAGTTTAATACAAAAAGAATTCTCATTCAGAGAGAAATCTAAAGGATATAAACTCACTCCAGAAATAAGCCAAGAGGAAAAATAAAGTTAACAGAGGAGACAGGGCAAATAGAAGATACAAAATAAGATGATAGAAATAAATGTAAATACACTGGCAACCAAAATAAATGTAAGAAGAAAATCTAAATATATGCTGTTACAGACATTCATAAGGACACAAAAATGTTTAAAGTACTTGGATAGATAACCATCTTTCAGGCATATAAACCAAAAAAGTTGGTATGTCTGTTTTACTATCACACCAAATGGATTTTTAAGAAAAAAAAAAGAAGAAGAAGAACTGCTATGCTAGTGGTAAATAGGGTCATTGCAAAATGATAAAAGATTTGATACATTAAATATATATTGTAATTCTAAACTGATATACATTTAATATATAAAACAAATATATTGAGAAGTCATAAGTGTAGAAGAGTATAGTATATAAGTTTTTAAGTGACAAGTGTTATAGAAGAAGAATGAGCAAGATACTATGTTAATTCAGAGGAGGAAAGGGCTAATGGTTAATAAAGTGGGGAATTTATGGTAGAACCAGATTATGGAGGGTCCTGAAAGTCAGAGAAATCTGGACCCAGCATGATAGGAAGTTGGTAACCGATCATATTCTTAAGCAGGAAAGTGACATGATGGAAATGGTTTCTTAGGAAGGAAAACAGCAAATCTGGCTATTGTGTTCAAGGTGAACTAGATAGGTCTACACCAGAGTGTAAGCAAAGAGAGGGGTCACAATATCCTGTATTTGGGGGAACAAAGGATGGAAAGAAGGGAAAATCCGAGAGATATTTCATAGACAAAATCAACAGGAAATGTTGGCACTGTGGCGTTTGGTGGGTTATTTGTCTTAGAAAGTGACTGACAGAAATATGCTCCCCAAAGACAACCACATGAAAAGAAACCAGGATCCTAGCTGATTCCCGGAAGACTCATCTCTGTCAGCCTCAGGAAGTAAAGCCAATGACCCCAATTTTTGTGGGTCAGTGTCCTCTCTACCTGGTCCCTGTATAGATGGTTTTAAAACATTGATTGAATGAAGCACCATGGGAAGACATTGTGGCTTTAGAACTGTTTAAAGACCATTCTAAATGTATTCACCTTTAATCACATGCAGGTAAGGCATAATCAAGCCAGATCCAGAACTGCAGATTGCTTATGAGATAGATTTCTGCATATACCTCCTTGAAATGTTTTTTCCAGGCTGAAACTATTAGAACCGTGGTATAGGGAGTAGAACAGTTGGCCTTGATAGCTTATGAGCTTATGCATTAGCATAGATTCAAAACGGTTTCTGAGGAGACGGTGCCCTGCCCACAGGTGCTCCCTGCTCACCTTTAAGCACAGGTAGTACGGCTGCTGATTCACACCTGCATCTTTTTCTTGACTTTTCAGTTTTTACAGAATGACATTAAATCTAATCTCAGAACGAATGTCTACTAAGTCATGTAGGTCTATAGTCAAATGGAAATAGAGAGTTGATTGTAGATCTACAATGGAGATAGAGAATAGAGAAAAAAAAATTCAAGTGCATTGTGAGTTAATATTTAGCAAGCATTCGGTTGCAAGAAACAAGGACGGTTGCTTGAAGGAGGACATCTATTATTTCCCAAGCAATGTTCTATGAGATATTCTAAAATCTACCCCTGGTCAAGCAGGGGCAGCTGAGAACTGGTAACCTGGCCCACACACATCCATCCCCCACGGGGGATTTTGCTGAATTCTGCTTCTGATGAGCTGCCATCAGCCTCTATTGAGGATCATTATTTTAAAAACTGTCATGAGATTCATTGTTGTTGTTTTTTTTTTTCTGGGATGTGTAAAGAGGTTACTTATAAAACCACACAGTGGCCCCATATCAAAATTCTTGAAGAAATTCCCATCCCATTCTAGTGTCAAAATAGTTGCACTTCTGAAATTGGTATTTATTTTCTGAACACCAAATAGCATAACTGACCAAGTTTCCCTTTTACATTATAGCCAACCACGTGGCCCACATAGGAGGAATATGTTGATTAAAGTACACATTTTATCCTCAATCCTGGCTTCTTTCTTAGGCTCCTCCCCCATTTTCTTTCTTCTTTTCTTAGATCTTTATGCAATCTTGTTGTATTTTGTATATCCTTAGAGCTTGCCTTATAGCCCATGTGGAACAAGTCTGGTATAAATAAGTAAATGAACTAAAATGGTTTGAGGTATGTTAGAACTCCCCCAAAGGTTGAAGGCAATGCACCATCTGTGGAATTTTGCCTGAAAGTCACAGCCTTGCTTAGCTTCCTTCCCTTCCTGTTCTGCTGTTCCCACTCAGGAGCACTTCCCTAAGGAGTCACTGGCTGGTACATCTTTGTCTCAGGATGAGCCCCCCTCATGGAATCTCCCTCACCCTTTACCTTCAAATGATCACTGAATCCCACTGAGTCTGCCTGCTAAATGTCTTCGGAAACTGTCTAGTTCTTTCCATCTCCACCTTCCCCAGCCTAGGCCTGACCATCTCATTTCCGTTGGAGTACTACAAAAGCTTCCTGGATTCCAGCCATATTATGTACAAATCCATCCTCCACATGGTAGCCAAGAGAGATCTTCTCAAAATAAAACTCTGATCATGTCATTTCTCTGCTTACAACTCTTCAAGGATGTCCCACTGCCCTTAAGAGAGTCTAAATCTTTAACTGGGCTTATAAGACGCTGCAGTATCAGGACCCCTCTTTCCTCCAGCCTCTTTTCTTCCTCGCCATCCCCACCTGGCTCCTCTCTCTCCAGCCTAATAAACCTCTTTCTATCCCCAGCGTTGGGCATGCGCTGTTCACTGCTTCCAAACACACCTCCTCTCCTCCTCACCCAGCTCTCCTCTCAGCATTTGTTTGCAGAACCACTCATGTAATGGATATTTCTTGAGGCCCTGCCAGGTACCAGGCCTGGAGATTGGCCCTGAGGAGTGCAGCAGTCAACCAGACACTCTGAAGCTCTCAGCACAGAGGCCGCTTTCCCACAGACACACTCTCAGTCCACCCACTCTCAGCTGGTGACTCACTGGGCTGCTTTGAGCGCTCATAGCACCTGAAACAACCACCATGTTCTATGCTAACTGTCTGTCTAATGTGTGTGCCTCTAAGTTGTCTCTAAACTGCAAACTCTCAGAGAGCAGGGTCTGTCTTGTTTCCTGCAGTTTCCCCTGAGCATAGCATCATAGCTGGCTTTCAGTAGATGCTCAGTAAATAACTGAGAAATGAATTAATTACTCCCATTTTTGCATTACGAAGATGATGGCTCACGTGATCAGTCCTTTTTGCTCCAGCCCTATTTGCCGTAGACTCGGGTGCCAGGAGAAGTAACAGAGCAGCCTCACCTGGGCCCCCTTCTTAAACCGTCACTGCAGACAGTTTGGGTTCAGGAATAACCCAAAATGCCTTTGGCCAGAAGATATTTTTCACCCACCAATTTTCATAACACTGTTTGTTTGAGAGGAAATTTGATCCAGATGTTTTAGGTTCATTTACATTAAACTCATCACCACATGACACTGTAACAGCTTTTGATGGCCATGAAGTCCTTTTTCACAAACGAGGCAGTTGCCTTTTGCCAGCTATAAGTGAGTGCAGGACCCCAATTCTTTGCACTTGGCTCCAAATTTAGCAAGGATCGGGGGAGTGTGAAGTTTGGCAACTGTACGTTCTCCCCTCCCTGCTGAGGCATGGATGGGATTTTACAGACTTTGGAATGTAGATTTCCTAATGATTTAGATGAATGTCACAATGTGATGGTTTAATCCACTGAAAGGACAATAAAACAAGATTTCTCCTTGTCTTTGTGATTTCTTCTGACCATTTTAAAAAGAAGTGGGAGAAACAAGAGAGGGGAAGGAAGGAATTTTAGAAGAGTAGACAATTCAACACACACATGAGCATACACAACGTTCTTAACAGCCTAATGATTCATTAACAGCACCAGGGAATTTAAATGTGCTAGTCCCTTGGCAGGCCAAGAGCCAAGGCCCCCTCCCTGTGCTTTTCTCCATCCACCCCTCTCCGCCTGACATAAGGGTAAACTTTGGCACAGAAAGATGATTCTTCATTCCATTGTATTAACTCAACACTGCAAAACTAACTCCAAGTGATCTGTACGCATATTATATGGCTCAGAAAATGTTCATACCAGGGTGGTTCTCTGAAACAACTGGGAAAGGTTATCTCACAGTATGTTGCTCCCATCTCTGCTCACAGAGCACGTCTGTCTTTGTTCTTAACATGTTGTAATTTATCCATTTAAAAGGCTATTACCACCAATAGACTGGTAAGGTCCAAGGCAGGAGTTGTTTATTCTTTTATACTCAGAACTTAGACAGTGTCTGGCACATAGCAGTTGCTCATGAAATGTCTGATGAATGAATGAATGAATGTGTATGTCTACATTAACCAGAGCTTTCAGATTATTGTGCCACTACATAGTTACAGAGACATACTTTGATAGATATAAGGAGATAGACATAAAGAATGAAGAGGGAATATGGAGAAGAAAGGAAAATCCCCTATTTCTTGAAAATCCTGTGAATAGAATGAGAGAACTTTAAATAACTCAAGCAAGTAGCAGCAAGATATAGCTTTGAGCATGCCTGTACATTACTCTTTCATTTTACTTTTTTGTTTCCATTTTTATAGGCATTTGGGGAGGCAAATCCCTGAAAACGGACACTTCTCAGCCTTCCAGTGATGCTATATTTACAGCTTTTCTGCAACAGGAAAATCCATGCCTTCAACAATATTGAAAAACACTCCACAAATCCTTCAGTGAGCCAGGACAGTTATGCCCCTGCTTAGATCCAAAGTTAATGACATCTGTTTATAAAGGGGAAAAAGAGATCATAATTTTTTAAATTGTGTTTTTCCATGTGCGATTGGATTTTCTAAGTCAGCCTGAAAGCCACATGCCTGCTAGACCACAACAGTGCTCTAGAGTAGAAGTGGTGAGCCTCTGTCTGAAACGGGGGTGGGGGGAAGGATGATGTCATTCCCAGCGGTTAAGGACTGAAGGGATTACGAGATTTGGAGTGGGATTTGGAAACATCTTTGGTGCTGTGAATACTGGGGGCTGCTGGCTGTCTCTTCACCTGGGAAGAAACGCCTCGCTCTTGCCCCTCCGGTTACAGAGGCTGTGTTACAATAACTGGCCTCTTGGCTAGCACTGTGGCAGGTTATTTTTTGTCATTTTTTCCACTCCAAGTTTCAAGGGCTTTTTCCGTGGATCTTAATATTTTTCCACTTTTCTTCAAATCTTTTTGACAAGGTTTCAGATCATGAGCAATCATAAGTACAGAGGGATATTAAATGAATGGTACACTTGGCAACTTAGGAGCTACAATGGAGAAGCAATTAAGGAGGAGAGAGTGGGCTGCCGTCATCTGGGGATCACGTCAAGGCTCTAAAGGCTGCACAGCTGTTTTTGGCTGACTTGCGCGAGCCTGCAAACTAACAAGACTAATATTTAGATTATTTCATCAAAATGGAACATCGTTATAGAGTACCTACGATGTGTGAAGCATCCTTCTAGATGTTGTGTCGAATTGTAACACTTAATAGAGCTTTCTTGCCACCAAGGCACTTTCAATCGCGTAAAATCTATGCAAAAATGTGGTGGTTTTGTGCTGTGTCCACTTAGCCAAGCTGAAATTACCTGTCTCAGAATTTCCTTCCCTGTTTGGTTCTGGGATACGGATGGCCACATGAGAAATTTATGGATGTAAACGTGCCTCCGTGTTTATGCCCTGAAGGTTAACGTGCGCGTTCGGCACCGTGGCACTGCTCACACTGCCGCTGATCTGCTGGCTCGCCGGGCTCAGTGAGGGGCACCACCTGGACCCACAGCTCCTCCTAGTTCCTCCTTCAGCTGCCCCAAGTCCTGGGCCATGTGCCAGTGTCACTCCATGACAAAGGGCACCGACTTCTCTGGCAGGGCAAGCCGGTATCCAGACTGGAATTGTTGAGGGCAAAAGCAGGTTGTCCTTGTGAAGTCCAGTTGTCCAGATGGGTTCAGTTCACCCTTGCCCTTGACCATGTTCATCTTTCCTTCCCAGCTATTGTTGCCCGCTGACATAGATCGACTTCAGGCTCAACACAAGATGCAGAGACAGCGGCATATCACTCCTAGAGCCCTGCTCCTCTCATCCGCCCCTGACTGATACGGAGCACAGACATATGAAAGACTCTTGGTCTGTTTAATGCAATCACTTGGGACTCCTATCCATTTATTCCAATGATGCTGACTGACTCAGGTGTTAAGGGACTTGGAAAGTCACTTTATTCCCCCTTGACCTCACCTGTAAAATGAGGGGCCTGTCCCATCCTTGGCATTTTAGCTCTGTCCTGTGCGAGGCTGAGCTGGAGCCCTGGAAGCAGGGAAAGCCCTCGTGCAGGGAAGCAGGAGACATGGCACTGGGGTTAGCTACCAGCATCAAGGGAACTGTTCATCTCACAGAGGTGAACTCAGAAGTGGGCTGAGGGAGTTCAGGGCAAAGCAACAATAGTGACCACGGCAATGGCTCCAGCTCACACAGGGCTTTTTCCTTCCCTCGCCCCTGGACACCCAGAAGGGGTGATGGGGCTTCCGACGGTTGCTCAGCACTCCTCATTGGTTGTCTTTACCCTGCCCACAACTCTGTACATCTCTTCATTCAAGTGTCTTCAAAACTGCAACTGCTTCCGTTTCCTGCCAGAACCCTGACTGACCATAATGGGGCAGAGCCAGGGGTCTCTCAGAAGGCCTTTGTCTCCCTATAAGGAAACCCAGAGGCCCCCTTAACATAATCAAGCCCATCTGTCACTGTTGGCCATGGAAATAGTTTCTCCAAGTGCAGTAGGACCTCAGTGCCTATTGTCTACAATTCACTTTCTTTCTGAGGATCACTTGCTTAAACCTCACTGTTGCCCCAATGTTGGTGATGTTGGCATTGGGGGTGCTGCTTATCTCAGAAAATTCTGGTCTCAAGGAGAACTCAGGACTCTTTTTTATACCTATATTAAGCTTAAACCTGAATTAAAATTTCATCAAAATAATACCAAACACATAGTAACAAATAAAATAGTACAGAAGACCATACTGTCTTCTGTACTAGAGAGTTTCACTCTCTAGAGAAAATTTATTTTAACTTCTGTTTTTAGTTCTTTTGGTGGTAAGCTCCATAATTCTAGATAATATGCTTATACTCCTATTTCTTAATTTATCAATTTTAAACAATACCTATTGACTCTCCAATGTAAAAGATGAAGAATGATCTCATCCCTCCCTTTCCCACCTCCTCGTCCTCTCAATATTTAATATTTATACTCTTATTCTTTTGTTACCTTTGAAATTTTAAACTTTATATAAAGTGTTACATCACCATTTCTTATTTCAGCAACTTAGTTTTGTATCTTAAACATTTATTATGAAATATGAATATACAGAATAACATAACACCTATGTTACTTCTTAAATATCTTTTATATAAACATCTGTATATATCCATAAACAATACATAGCATTGCCTCCCTATGTTTAAAAATGTACACACATGGTATTATTACTCTGAACATCTTATTTATGATTTGCTTTTTCCACTCAACTTGATGTTTTCAAAATGTATCCATGTTAATACATATAAGTTCTAGTCCTCTCATTTCAGGGGCTGCCTCATATTCCTTCTATGAATGTGCCACAGTATTCAGGCTTTGTTGATGGGAAATTATAATAATAGTAATAGGAACAACAACACTGAGTGCCTACTATCTGTCACATTGTTCTAAGTACTTTCCATTGTTTGACTAATGTGATCCTGTAGCAATCCTCATTCATCTATGAGAAAACTGAGGCACAGAGAAGTCATGTGCCTAAAATTTCACCAGCTAATAAGTGACTATCCAGAGTCCTCGCTCTTAACCACTATGTAGTACTGCTTCTCCATCTATGTTGATTCCTTTGAACCATTTCACACTATGCTGCTGTGAGCTTCTTGGTACTCAAAGTGTGAGTGATTCTCTAGAATTATTGGGGTATAGAGTAGGGGCATCTTCAGTTTGCCTAGCTATATTGCCAATGATCATGTTGTTATGTCTTCCTTTTTTCTTTTCTCCTACATTCTACCCTCTGTTGGTTGCAGTTTACCTTTTATATGGCTGATGTTGTTGGCATTTATATTCTATATAACATCTGTCAACTTTTCTCTGCTTTGTCAAAAGGTTGACTCTAAAAGTTAGACACCAGTGAAAAGTATTTACATGTTTATAACCATTTAAGTATTGCTCCATGCCTGGGCAAGCAGTGTGCTGGAACTGCAGTTCCTTCCCTGTCGGTCCTATTTAACCAAGGACCACATCAAGTAGAATGTTCAGAGCATTAAGGACTAATGGAGTCTCTTTTCCTACATTTAGCATTTGCTTTAAATCATGTCATGTTTAGTTGACTGAGGTTCTTATATAGCTTCCTCTGGCCCTTGAGGTTTCTTACTATCTTTTTTTTCTTTTCATATGGTTTTCCATTATCATATTCTCAAAAATGTCCCAAACTCTCTATCATAACATCTTTTCTACTGAGTGAGTTGGCTTTCCCCTCCTAAGTCCCTCCATTTTGAAGTCTTCTGTCCTCCTGTAACAATCTGGACTTGCCTGAGTCTGGGCCTGCTATACTGCTCTCATCCTGGAAACTCATGTCTGTCCCTGTTCTCCTGGGTCAGAGTGGTTAATCTATGGATGGCATATTTTCTTCCTTCTTAGTTTACTTCCTTATTTTGCTGAAGTACATCCTTAAGTAACTTCCCACAGAAGAGGGCCTGAAAGATAGACTTTCTAAGTCCTCACAGTTCTGAAATGTTTTTACCCTCACACTTAATAGCTGGGCTCAATATAAAATTCTGACCAACTGTTAAGCTGTGGGAACCCCCTCGTGTCCAGCTGTGGGAACCCCCTCGTGTCCAGCTGATATACATTATCTATATTGGAGGTCTTAGCTTTCCCACAGATTGCCAATTCAAAATTTTTGGAGCAGAGCTGACAGACTTTCTGCCCTGGATGAGTCTCAGCTCCCTGTGCTTCATGCACTAAGGTAGGGGGCAGGGGGGAATACGGGGATGCACCAAGAGGGCAGTTGTCTAGTTTTCCGCTCCTGGTGATCACCTTGACCCTTAGCCATACTTGCTGGTTCTAAGCACAGAGCCTCTCAGTGATTTTGTCAGGTAGACTGGCCCCAGTCACCTTTGTAACCCTCCAGGGAGGTCTCAACTTTCTCCACCTGTGTCATTCAATAGTCTTCTTCCATCCACTTTCCATCTTGGGGAAATCTGTTGACTGTTTTCTATCACTGGTGTGCTTCCTGTTTTTTTCCTTTTTTTGGTTTTATACTTTTGCTTCCCCATTTATTAGCATGTGACTTGAGAAGTTATTTAAGTTTTCTGTATCTCAGTTTTCTCATACATAAAATGCGAAAAAGTGGAACCTATCTTACTAAGTTTGTTATGAGGATTAAAAGAGTTAATACATCTAAGGTACTAGGACAGCATTCAGCACATGCTTAGCTCTGTAACACAAGTCAATTATTATTATTATTACCATTATTATTATTATTTGGTGGGGTCTTAAGAGAGGTGGGAGATAGGATCCCAAGATTACTGTTGGCTGAAGTGTTTAGACAACTTACTAAGGACTCTGGTCTGAAATGGAGAAAACCCATGGAATGAGACCCCCTGAGGTTCATAGGTATGGTTTATTCATCTTCAGCCTGGGGTCCCCGGAGGAGTGCTTCTTAAATTTTAATGTGCATCATAATTACCTGGGAACCTTATTAAAATGCAGATTCTGATTTAGTAGGTCAAAAGTGAGCTCCATATCCTGCATTTCCAACAAGCTCCCAAGTGATGCTGAGACTCTGCAGTGTGTATGTATTTATGTGTGCACTAGATATCAATATGAAATATATTTTTACTCTAGGTCACAGTAAAAATATTTGAAAACCATTGCCTAGAGAAATATCTTTCAGCCTCACTTTCAGCTGTCTCCACAATATACTCTCCCCCCAGTGCCAATGTTCGTCGTCAGGGTTTGATTTTATTTAGGAAGCAGAAGGGCTCCATACTTCTCCTAATCACTCAGCAATAAGAGCTGGTCTCAGATTCAAAGTCCTGTTATTCGAGGCCCCTTCCCCACAGTGCTTGAGATGTTACCTGGCATAATCTACATCTCCCTGCTGGTTTGCCCAGCACTTTTGGGCTTCTGGCTTGGCGCCTCTTTCAGACCACCAGAGACCTGACATCTCCCAGTCCTTCCCTGGGATATCTGGTTTCATACTTTAGCTACTGGTTTAGGGTTTCTCTTCCTTGGAAGACAGGGACAGCTGGGAATGTGGATCTCATCCTGTCTGGGTTTTCCCCCTGACAAGTGGCGGTAGTGGCAGGATGAGAGGTGCTTGAAGACCACTCATGATGCTATTATCACAGAGAGCAGAGTCAATAATGAAAAGAACAGGTGCAGTGGACTGGGTTTCACTTCTTGGGCAGGCGGGAACAGCCAGCAGGGCAAGCATGGGAAGCAGGACTATCACAGATTTTAAAAAATCAATCACAGGGAGGGATGAATAGGTGGAGCATATGGGATTTTTAAGAAAGTGAAACTATTCTGTATGATGTCCTAATGGTGGGTATATGTTGTGATACATTTGTCAAAACCCACAGAATGTGCAACATAAGTGTGAACCCTAATGTAAACTATGCACTTTAGTTAATAATAATGAATTAATATTGGCTCATCAATTGTAACAAAAGTACCACACTAATGCAAGATGTTAGTAATAGGAGAAATTGGGGAGGGAGGTGAGGGTAGGTATATGGGAACTCCCTGTACTTTCCACTCAATTTTTCTGTAAACCTAAAACCGCTCTAAAATATAAAGTCTATTAATTTTTTAACAAGTAAGTAGAGATTAAAACTAAACTGCTATTGTGATGATTAAAATGGAAAAAACATATGAAAGCACTGAAATATCCACAGTACCAAAAACACCAAAACAGTCAACAAGCCATGACATACATGAATACATTCTCCCCTCCCCCACTCCTCTCCCCAGAGGTGCCCACTGCCATTGCAGTGGTCTGTATCCTTGAAGACCTTTTCATATGCATTTTTAAACATAGGTAAGGGAGATAATACTTTTGAAATACCTCCCAATATTGTGCATTCTTTTCGGTAGGTTGCTTTCCCTTCCTGCACCCCATGTACTAGTAAGGCCAAGCCATGTGGCTTATTGTCTCCCAGAATCAGGATAAGACACATATTCAGATCAGAAGAGGAAGTGGAACCTACTATGCCTTCTCACCTGGAAGTAAATGTAAAAGAAAAAAGAGGGTAAGAAATTCAGGCAGGAGGGTTCTTGTTTTCTCCCATCTCTGGGCTGTATGTTGGGATAGGTGAGGGCATTTAAAGGCAGTCAGATCTATATAAAGGAACCCCAGACCACTGGGGCAACAGTGCTCAGCACGCCCTACAGGGGCTGTATTTCCTGCCTTTGGAATTTCACTGAGAGCCACTTATGTATCTACACGATGAGCATTTTCCTGGGATGGAAACCTAGATGTTGACTTACTGAAGTGAATTGTATGGGCATGGTTCTTATTATAAAACATAATATGTGCATATGGAAATAATCATTTAAATGGAAAGGTATAAAATAAAAAGTAAAAAATCTCACTCCAAGATACCCACTTTTCACAGGTAACAGTTTTTCATCTGTTTATAGTTTTTTGTTTTCTGTAGTCATCCACATAACTGGAATAACATGTTTATGCTGTTTCCTGATTTATCAACTTCAAGAAGAATCTATTGAGTACCACTTTTAAAAATAAAAAATTTGGCTCAGTTATATTCAACCTGCTTCCAACATTTAACTTATTTTTATTTTTAGTCCTATTAGCTATTTTTTATAACTTTAAAAATACTGCTCTTTTGATGCGAGGAAATACATGCTCTTTTCCCTTCTCTTTCTCCCTCTTTCCCCTAACTTCCTTCTGTACTATTATGTTCCAAGGTCAATAATGTTTGCATTCTCTTTTATAATCATAATCAAGTCTTACATGCTTTATCTATAGAATAATTCTTTTAAAAATCAAAAGAGCATTTATAGTGATTGTGTAACTATCATTTATTCCTGATTGGGGTAACATAGCCTAGCCAGAAAAATATATGTCATAGAGGTAAAGCATGTGGCTTAGAATAGCTCTGCCACTTAAGAGCTGTGTGACTTAGTATAGTTACTAAACTCCTCTGTGCCTCAATTATTCATCTGAAAAACTTGGAATAATAATACCTACCCCATAGGGTTGTTTGAAAATTAAATGGAATTATCAAAAGCACTTAGCACAGTGCCTGTCACCTAGTAAGAATTTAAATAAAAATTAATTATTATTATTATTTTGGTAGTGTGAATGGACCCATTAGAAAGGTGTGTAGCTCTTATGTTATTAAACCTGTGTCATGCTAAGGAGACTATTCCCAATACCAAGGTTGAATGGATTCTCTCTCTCTTGATACTCCATCAGTTCAAAATCATGCCAGAGTTTAATTTGCTTCATTTTTAGACCATGACTTTTTTTTAAATCTCCTGACATGTCTAAGTGCCTATTTTCTTGTTAAGGAAAGAAACTTATAATAGCCTATATCATACTGTGTGTTGAATGACCAATTTTGAGAAGAGGAGATGGTACAATTCCCTACAGATGCAGAGAGAGAGCCCCTGGTTTCTGGCTTTGCAGTTCTGGTCCCCATGTGACCTGGCTTTTTTCCATTCCTCAGATACCTAAAAGAGTCCCTGTCCTAGCCTAATAATAGCCCCCCTACACACACACACACACACACACACACACACACACACACACACACACACACACACGCACATTCATTAAATAGTAGCACGTGATGGTTCCTTTCCTTGAAACCCCTCCCACTGTGGAGGGAACTGCAATGAATACATCTAGGCGCTCTTCCAACCCTGACTTTTTTTATATGGTTTTAAGCTCTTCTGGTAGTCTGCTTATCCAGGCTTTCCACTCAGGGCAAAGTTATCCTGTATTCTCTCTCTCTCTCTCCCCTCTGCACCCCCTTTCCCCCTTAATACATTTAAAGGGATACTATATAAAATGCAAATTTTAATACATCAGATCCACAATACAGGAAATAGGAAGGAGCATTTTTGTTTCTTAATAAGAAAAACTAACTGATTATTCTGAATATCTTAGCAAGTATAACATCAAAATTAGGAGGGTGGGGACTTCCCTGGTGGCTCAGTGGTTAAGAATCTGCCTGCCAATGCAGGGGACATGGGTTCAAGCCCTGGTCCGGGAAAATCCCACGTGCCGCGGAGCAACTAAACCTGTGTGTCACAACTACTGAGCCTGTGCTCTAGAGCCCACGAGACACAATGACTGAGCCCACGTGCCACAACTACTGAAGCCTGCGTGCCTAGAGCCCACGCTCCACAAGAGAAGCCACCGCAATGAGAAGCTTGCGCACTACAACGAAGAGTAGCCTCCACTCGCCACAACTAGAGAAGCCCATGAACAGCAACGAAGGCGCAACGCAGCCAAAAAAAATTTTTTTAATAAATAAATGTATTTAAAATAAATTAGGAGGTTGGGAGCCAATCCAAAAATCTTGAAATGTCCTAGGAATGAATATCCTTGGGGTGTAGCTTGAAATTTTGCTTAATGCCAGACTTCCCTGAAGACCAAAGAGGAGGGGTACATCATAACAGACGTAAGCTCTCTGTAGGGAACTAGCGCCTGATGTTTCACGACGTTTTCCAACAATGCAAACGGTGTCAGTTCCCCTACACTGACTGTGGTGTTTTAATAAATCAAATTATCAAAGCTTCATAGATGTTAAAAAAAAATGAAATGAAAACAAGTGAAGCAAGCATAGTTTGCTACTCTAACATCAAAGAACACAAAACCATAAATCCATAACATTCACTTTCAAAAGCAGATGATGAAAAATATGGAATGAGTTTCTTAGATTTAATTTTAAAACAGCAAAAGTATGTGAAAGCAGAAGAGAAATGCTGAAAAGCAGAAACCAGAGCAGAGGGCACTTCATTTTAGAATTTTTAGCTTCTCCAGGGAGCAAAAGAGCTTAGCTCCTTGACGGCTGGACAGCCACAGGCAAAGTATGCAAGCTCTTTTTTTGTATTGAGTCCAATCATTAAGCTCAAGTCAGTAAATCAGATATCCAGGGGATACATAACACATTATTAAATTTATGCAAGAACTCTGAGTTCATCAAGGAAAATAAAGAAAGGTGCTAAATGTCATGAGTGATTTTGCTGGTAAGCAAACCATCCAATATTAAATTGATTTTTAAATCACATAGTCTCCTTTTCCACAAAGTCTCATTACAGTAATAGACACTTGTCACTCTTTTTTTATTTTGGTTAGACATACTTCATTCCCCTTCTGATAACATCCAAGTTTCCTTTCAAAGTTGTTTTTCCCCAACATGTGTAATCTTGGTGGGAATAGTGCCTACCCAACCCCCAGCCTTGCGAGCTGACATTGATAGGTGACCACATCCCAGTCTGTCCACGGAGTGAGCAGACAAAGTGTGATGTGGCACATAGTCAATGGAATACTCTCCCCAGCCTGAGAATCCAACGGGAGGGATACAAGGATATTAGTAGCAATTAGAATTATTTGTCCCTGCTGATCTGCCCTCTTGGGTTCCCCTTGTGTCCTGCCCATTTTCTAAACCCAGTCTTCCAGCCCTTCATTGATCTGTCCCCAGTAGCCATCCAAAAAATTCTTTATTTTTTTTCTTGAGATCATCAGAGGCTATTTCAGTTGCTTGTGACCAAGAAGGCTAATGTATTCATTCATTCAAAGACAAAATTTCTTGAACATCTGTTATGTTTGGCACTAGGAATACAGAGACATGGTTCATGCCCTTGGACTGATTGAGATTGTTGTGTAAATAGATAATTACAGTGCAATATAGGAAGTGCCATCATAGAGATAAACAAAGATCACAAAGGAAGATGCCAGTAATTCTGCTCAGGGAACACAGCGAATGCTCTACAGTGGAGGCAAAGCTTGAGTCTGGCTTTGAAGGGCAAGTAGGAGTTTACCTTCGCAAAAAAGATAGGGCAAGCTTTCCAGCAGAGGGAATGGCACGCACAAAGGCATAGAGGTATGGAGGAACAAGTCATCTTTGAGATGATTCCAGAATTAGGCTGGGGCAGAAGCTACATGAGTGAATGAGTTTGGATGAGGTTGAGGCTACATTATGAAGGATCGTGTGCTCAGTGCAATAGGATTGTTGAATAAACAGCCAGTGGAGTGGCTGATGCAAAGAAAATCAAAAGCACTGCCATCAAATACATGAGATCTCAGAAACAGAAACTGCACAAAAGTAAAACTTAAAATGGAAAAATAGATGCTTCAAATCAGTCATGAATAACTTCGTTTTTCAAGGATTGATTCAGGAAAACTAAAAATATCTGCAGACCATATTTTAAAAACAAAACAATCACTTTAAATGTCCGGGGATCCCAGTTTTGATGATGTACTTTATTGATCAGAAGAAGGTCAAGGAGATAACTGGCAACTCTTACTAGCTGCTAAAATGTCAATACTTGGGAAGAGTTGAGAATGACCTATCACTGGGAGACAGTTCTCCACTGGTGCCTCACATTTCTGCAACCTCGCAAGCAGAGACAGTGACTGTTCTTTGTTTCAGACTACCTTTCCAAGGATGTGTGTAGAGTGGACAGCCTCAGAAGATGGCAGTACTATCCCCTATGGAGCGAAGGCATATACTGAGCGCCCGTTCAGAGCTCAGCGCTGGGCTGGGCTCTATGAGAGATAAGAACAAAGAATAAAACATAATCCCGGGAGAGGTGACCAACATGTATGAAACCAGAGTGAATAACATGAAATAATATATAATCAAGTACTATAGACTCTAGCAACAGGTGTCGATTTATATTGTTTAGATGCTTAGTAAGATGTTTTGAATACTGTCAAATTTCAAAGGAGGCAGTTATCAGTGAAGGCTCAATGATGCCAAGGAAGCTTCTTTGGAGGGAAACTTCAGCTGGGTTCTGAAGGACGGGAGGATTTTTATGGGAGGAGACAGAGAAAAACATTTGTTATGAAAGTCAAGAATGAGATGGTTAAGGAGCAAGTTGGTGGATGCTGGGCACCTAGGCTGTCTCCTGTCTTTCTCCTCCAGGTGCCTCAATCTCCCCATCTGTGAAATCTGGCTAATAATGTCCCTATTCACCAGGTAAGTCAGAGGGAAGCAATGAACCAGCAGGTGAGAAACCTCTTGAAGTGAGAGCACATAAAAGACAAGATAAATAGACTGATTAAATCAACAATTACCTTATTACTGCTGAATCTTCTCTTCAGGCTAAGTGTCCCCCAGTAGCTGTACCCATGTGTCACGTCGCAAGGCATGAGTCCTGTCCGATGTTCTGTGCGACTACAGCGCAATTTATGTTCTTCTCACATGTGGTGCTCAAAATTCTCCAGAATGACCTGACAGGCACAGATTGGAGATAGACTTTCACCTTCTTTGGTGTAGATATTGTATTTGTACCAATGCAGCCAAAAATGCCACTAGCGCCATTAACTCTCATAGCCTTGTCAACTAACGTTCCCTTTTAGTTGACAGTGATCTGCTACTGTATTTTTCCATCCTGTACTTCTGGACTCAAAAGCAGGAATTTCAACTCAAGCTTCAATTTGCTGTCTCTAGATGACAGCTGATACAAAATGGCAGTAATAGTTGAGCAGATTAGCAACCTCAAGTGTGGGTCAGATGGTTACCCAAACTAGACATCATCACCCAACTGGGAAGACTCGGCCTTTATCAACCCATGGTCTCCAAACACAGCTGGACCTTCAGCAATCACCTTCCTCCTCCAGGTCCTTACTCCTGACTCTCCCTTGTTCTCAGATGACTCTGCCTCCTACATCAGGCTGGAATTTCCTCCCAGGACCCCTGCAGGTGTTCATCTCCATGGCACCAACACTTTTCCCTTCCTTCTGTGATCCAAGGCTCTACTTTGGCTTTTTATGGTCATTGTTCCAATAGCCCATGTCCCCTCTTCCGTATCTTTAATAATGCCCTCCTGACTGGTTCTTCAACCTCAGCACAAAAAAAATATCCTTTCTATCTTTTTTCGTAAAACCCATCTGTTAAGGACTGAATATGTGTGTCCCCTCAAAATTCATATGTTGAAGTCCTAACCCCTAGCATGGCTGTATTTAGAGATGGGGCCTCGAAGGAAGTCACTAAGGTTAAATGAGGTCCTAAGGGTAGGGCCCTGATCCTAATCTCCCTCTCTCCATAGGACACACTGAGCAAAGGCCATGTGAGGACAGCAAGAAGGCAGCCAACCACAAGCCAGGAAGAGAGCTCTCACCAGAAACAGATCTTGTTGGCAACTTGATCACAGACTTCTAGCCTCCAGAGAAAATAGATTTTCTTGTGGTTTTAGCCACCCAGTCGGCTGTAGTCTGTTATGGCAGCCCGAGCAGCCTGAAATGCCGTTCCTTGACTTTCCCTCACTCCAGCTATTGTCCAACTGCTCCATTTTGGTCAGAGACAAGTTTCTGGAAATAGCTCCCTAGTTTCCCTGTTTCTACTTTCTCACTTCCCGTTCACTCTCCAACCCATGTCGTGTGGCTTCAGTCTCTACTGCTCTGCTAAGTAGGCTCTCACAGAGGCTTCCTAGGACCTGTGATGACGAAAGCTAGGATCAGGAATTTCTGCACCATTCAATGCATTTGGTTGTTCCTTTCCTTGTCCACTGTGATGCTCCTGGTCTATCTTCCACTTTCCAGCCACACCTTTCAGTCGTCTTCCCAGCTACTCTCCCTGCCTTACATTCTTCACTGATGACCTCTGCTTTTCTTCTTCTATATTCTGATACTTGAGTGACCTCAATCCAACTCCAACTAGAACCTACAATGTGATGACACTCAAATGTCTACTCATGGTCAAATTCTCTCTGCTAAAGCGCCACGTGCACAATGGCCTAGGCCATTTGAATGTTCCTAAATTACCTTAAACTCAAATGTTTCCAATACTGAACTCACACTTCTTTCCTTCAAACACATTCCTCCTCTAATATTCCTCATCTCAGTGACCATCATCCTCCTAGTCACTGGAGCCTGAAACCTGGGGTCATCCTAGATCTATTCTTTTCATCCAATATTTGCATCTATATGAATGTGTGAGTATATTCACATATAAGTATAGAGAAATAACTGAATGTTAGCCTGAATTAACAAGCCACTATATTATATCATTTAACCCTATAAAGTGGATACTGTCCTCCTTGTGCCCCTATTTTACAATTGAGGAAAGAGATTTCTAGAGGTTCAGTAATAAGTCCAGAGTTGAACATCTAGGAAATGGCAGAGCAGATTTGAACCCAGTTGTATCTTACTCCAAAACCCAAACTCTTAACTATACATACTACCTTGTAATAACTATTGTTTCAAATATAGCTATTATTCACTGTCAAATCTTTATCTCCACAGTTACTTCTTGTCCCCCTTCTTACCTAGATTACTGCAATAGCTTCCTAATTATCCCCCTTGACTCCACTCTGGACCAATCCCAGGCCAACTTCAACATGCCACCAGAGCAATCTTTAAAAAAAACTCTGATCATTTCCCTTCTCTACTTGATACCCTCTGTTGCTTTTCATGGCCTGACTCTTTAGCCCACAAGACACCTTGTGTTGTGGCCACTGTCTCTCCTTCTAGCCTCCCCATTTGTTCCAGAGCTATTTGCTGTTCTTCAAATGTGCATAAATTTTTACGACTCCAAACTTTTATACATTTGTTCCCCACCTTAGATTTGCGGCAGACACTGCAGTTGACTAATCCAACAGCCCTTCCCAGCACTCTTCTCCAGGTTACCTCCCTCCCCAGAGGCTTGAAAGCCAGATCCTCCTTTGCCAGCTTCCTTGCACTTCTAAGTGGCCACATGACCCACTTCTGGCCAATGAGATGCAAATGTATGTCTGCCATGGAACTTCTAGGACAGTGACAGATATGGCTGGTGCTGTCCTTCCTTCTTTTTCCCATCTTCAACAGGGATGCTATTTTTGGACCTGTGGCAGCCATGTTGAAATCACGAGACCATAAAACATGAGGGTGAAAAGCCATCACACCAAGGATGGCAGAGCAGAAGAATAAAGAGCACAAATGCACAGCTGAAGTCAATGTCAAAGGCCTCTAGACTTCTCATCTAAGCCACTGTTAGTCAGATATTCTGTTACTTGCTGCCAAATAACTCTTAGCTGATACATGGGTCTAAAAACTTCTACTCTTTTAAAATTCAATCCAAGGTCAGGTGTCTGTCCTGGGGAATATTCCCTGATTCTGATTGGGGTGTTCGTCCTTTGGCTCCTAAAATAACCTATGCATAATTCTATCACAGGACTTATCACGCATGATGTAACATTCGTTTGCCTGTCTTTCCTACAAGACTGAGTGGTTAGAAAACAAGTTCACATCTTATTTGATCTTATATTCCCAGTGACTAGCTCATCGCCTGACACGTGGTAGGCCTTTAAGACCTGACACATCATAGGTTTTGAGTTATAAAATGCACTTTGAATCCTCCCTTTTGAAATAAAGACATAGCTTCAAATCATAAACTATAAAGACGTCTCATAACTATTGTAGTGTATCTTTGAAGCTGGGAAACCCAATTATTTTGTGTAAATTTGGGCAGAAAAAAGTGCCATAAGTAGAAGAAAAACTCACAGGCAGATCACAGAACAAGGTTTGAAATAAAAACTCTCAAACAAAAACCAAGAGAATGTGTTGGCAGCAGATATTTACTTAGAAGAAATACTAAAGGAAGTTATTTAGGCAGAAGGAATATAATCGCAGATGGAAACATAGTAATACAGGAAGGAATGTAGAGAAATGGAAAAGGTAAACATGTGGGTGAAACATAATGAATATTGACTGTTTAAAACAACAAGAATAATGCTTTGTGGGATTAAAAGTATGTAGAATTAAAACACATGACAACAATAACAATAGCCCAAACAGGAAAATAGGCTTAAATGTTGTAAGGTTGTTTCATTGTCCAAGAAGTATTAATGGTATTATTAACAGCATTAATTTATAGTACAGTCTAATAAGTCAGGGATGCATGTTTGTCATCTCTGTGGTAACCACAAAAAGAATAATTTTAAAATGTATAATCAAGAAGCTAGTAGCAGAAATGGAATAATTTTTAAAATACTAAATTAACGTAAGAGAGGGTAGCAGATAAGAATGAAGAAAAAGAGGAAAAAAAAAAAAAACAGATGGGACAAATAGTAAACAAAGAAAAAGATGGTAGATTTAAACTCAAATAGGCAGCCATGGTGGACCTGTTATTCACCAAGCAGGAAAATCCAGCCTGGGGAACAAATGTGGTTATCTTGGAGCAGGTGTGCAGAGGGAAACAACGAGAAGATGCCTTGTGCCTTAAGATAAAGTTGGAGAGATAGATTATCAGATGAACTTTCTTAACCGATTATATCTCCTGAACATGAGTTTTTCTGAGTGTGAAAGTCTCTTATATCCTCACAATAAACTCTCCTTTCTGAGCTAATTTCAGGCAGTTCTGTTCCAACCTTCTGTTGCAAACAAATGACCCCTGACTGAGACAGCAGTCACGGTTAATAGGAGCTGAGAAATATGGTCTCATTAGACTGGCCTCTGGGGAGAGAGAACCAGTGTCTTGGTCGTGAAGCTTCTATCACAAGAATGCTTTCATATTCCAGGTTTCTATAATGATGATTCTTGTTTTTCTTTTTCTAATATTTTGGAACACCAGACAATCACTCTTTATATTAATCTTAATAGAAAGGCGGTCTTGCTTATATATAATCGAATTCTGAAATTTGTAAAGTAAAAATGTTTCATGCTAAGAAAACAAAAGAGAAATAAAGGCCTCTTGGTTGATTTTTCTACCATGACCATCTGGTTTTATAATTAATGTCTTGCCAATGTACTAAAATATTTTGCATGTAAATCTTTTACATTCTTGCTGCATTTTCAATTAAAGTCTCTGAATTAAAACTTTGTACCATGAGTCAGCAGTTACAGAAAACATGTTTTTTCCATTTATCTTCCTTTGGGAAAACCCAGTCCCAAATGCAGAATGCCTGCCATCCTTCAGTTCTTTTCATCAATCCAGATGTCCATAATTACTTCTGGAGGTTACTACAGTGGTTTGCCCTGCCATCTGACACCATCTTTCCCATGATTGCTGAGTGTGGCTTCCCTTGCCTTTCACTGTTTCCTGTAAATACTCCCATTCTTGGTGAAGAACATAACTGTGGTCTGCAGATCATAAGACCTGGAGACACCTCATGCTCATGGGTGGCTTCATGTGTGAACTGCCCTTTTAGATCTGTGCTGGGGCAAAGAGAGTCTGTTAGATCCCATTTTAGAAGCAGTTGTCCTCCTCACTGAGCTATATTGCAAAAAGCTAACATCCTAAGGAGGAGGGAAGGTAAAGTTCCAAAGGTCATGTACACAAAAGTCATGAGGTCCACACGGGCATTACTTATGATAATACCCTCCAATGTGTGGCCCCAAAGCCATCATGACTCTCATCAACATTTGGTTGGCTTTGGACAAATGACCAACTGACCATCTGCTGTAGATGTGGTTTAGGAAGGATGCTGAGCTTAGTGGTGTCTGGTTGTCTAACTATCTGGGCCAGCTTCTCTTGAAGAAGCCCTTCTGAAAGCCGCTTGCCTTGGCCACCTGGTCACTCTGGACATTCCTTTCTGCCCACTCTGGTCCACACACATCCTATAACCATCTTAGTGATGATAGTGTCATATAGAACTTCATCAAAAATGTTACTAAAGGCTAGATAGATAGGACCATTTGCCCCTTGTTAAAACTCTACTACAAGTCATATATTATTCTAGGAGCTTTACCGACATTATGTCTAATCCTCACAACAACTCTGCAGATTGACATCTCTAACCCTGTTTAACAGATGAGGAAACCTAGGCTCAGCACAGTTAGGTTAACTTGCCTCAAACCACATGGCTAGCTATTTTCTCTTACTGACATGGCTTTTCACATAGGGAAATTAATTTGGTCTGGAAATATTCACTTGGGATTTGAATAGAGAAGGGAAAATCCTGAAATGCCAATAGGTAAATAGAAATCACTTCTTTTAGAATAAATTAAAATAATATGGAATTGTATCATCCACTGCTTAAAATCTTCCTATTTCACACATCAGAATAATATCTAACTATTGGATTTGCCTATTTAGGACTCTGAGCTAATGTGCTATCATTTCAGGCACACACACATAAAATGTTTTAGGAAAAGTTTCTTATTCTCCACATACTCTGAACATGGATCCCCTTGCCAGTGATCTTGGGATGAGCTGAGCATAAATAAATCTAACCATGTGGATTAAATTTTTCTGGAATACATATGAGCATGTAAACTAAGGGGGAAAGAACTAGGGAAAAAGTTTATTTGATCAAAATTACTCAGGAAAAATATAATTTATATAATCTGCAGTAGTTCAATAAACTCCCAAAGCCATCAAAACCAATAGCCTCTAAACAACCCAGGCCAGGCACATCAGAAAGAGATAGGGCTTGAAAAAATTCAGACTCAATTGCTTAGTATATTTTGTTTCCAGAATTTTCTCTATGGAAACCAAAGAGTTCTTTTAAGTTAAGAAATAATGCCCATTGGTAAGGCCTGAGGAAAAAAATGAGTAAGCCAGCAAAAGCTAGTTCTCTTAACAGACCTAGTCAAGTAAGTATTGAATACAGAAGAAATTATCATAATTACAATAATTAACCCATTCTCTCTGCCTACTTTCATCGAAGCTGCTTGGGGACATTTTTTCATACTGAAGGGAAGTCAGATTTTCTCACTCTTTTGTGAGTCCTTCGGTAGTTTTTCTGGGGCAGAATTATATCCACCCAAGCTCTGACCACAGGGCAGAGACTCAGGCTTCCTATTAAGAATGATCTTTTCTGTTGTTTTGATTTTAGAGATTGGTTAATCGGTGACTCTCTCTCCTTGCTTTGAAAGCTATTGCATTTGTTTCTGTGGTCCTTTGGCTTGAGCTGATTGTTTATAAGTTGTTTTCTCCCCCTAAATTACAGGGTCATTTATTCAATCAATGGACGAATAAATAATTAATAACAGTGCTATGGAAATAAACAAGGTGATGTAAGTAGAGGATAACTGAGGGTGGGGTACGAGTGCTACTTTAGATCAGGTAGTGGTATGGCATCTCTGAGGAGGTGACATTTGAGCTGAAAGAGTCAATCGTCCAGGAAAACAGAGCTCCGGGCCCAGGGAACAGTGAGTGCAGAGCCTTAAGGCAGCAGAGAGTTTAAAACCATCAGAGAATGCAAAGGTCAGAAAGGTGGTCACATAGCTGAAATACAGAGAGAGGGAGAGTGGTGGGGGACAGTCTGCGGAGGGCCAGCACAGCTCTTTGTCTAGAGAATGCAGTTTAGATTTTATTTTAAGTATAACGGGTAACCACTGAAGCATTTCCAGAAAGGGAGTGATATGATCTGGGATTTCAGAGATGTTTGTTTGTTTTGTATTGTTTTGAATTTCTGTTTTTGAAACGCCACTTCGGCTGCTGGAGAATGGACTGAAGTGGGGCAAGAGTGCAGGTAGACAGATTATGTAGAAGCTGAAGCAGATGTTCAGGTGGGAGAGAAACCACTGGTCTCCCTTTTTGGGAAATGATATGAGTATTTAAGTTGACCTTGAAGATCTGCTTGATCTAAGATCCCAGAGGCTGGAACCTTTTAACTAAAGTTTTCTTAAAGGATAGAGAGTTGGGGTGGGGGGATTATCAAAGTAGATTTTTTCAGGAGAGCAGCACTTAATATTAAACCTGTCCCTACTGAGTGTATTCTCTGTGGTGAGCACATGATTACAGTTAATATATTTTATCAGTCCAGCAATCTCATATCTTGGACACTATTAACTCCATTTTTCTCGTAAAGAAGTGGAGGCTTAGAAAGGCTAAATGGTATCCAAGGCCACAAAGCTGGTAACCGATGAAGATGAGATTTGAACAAATCCCTGCTCTCTCCATGGAAAGAAAGACAAAGTCACAGACAGAGAGAGACAAAGAGAGAAAATGAATAACAAACTCTCAACCAAAAAGGAAGGAAGGAAAGGAGGAAGGAGGAAGGGAGGAGGGAAGAAGCAAGGAGAGAAGGGAGGGAGGGAGGAAAATGCGGCCCCCGCAGTAGGAAATAAAACCCTCTTTCCAGAGAGGCAACATTTCCAGTGCAGAACCTCCTCTATGAAGGAAGCACCTGGGGGCAGGCTGAGCCGGAGGGGAAAGGCCTCTCCCCTCTCGGGGTTCCTCTCAGGGAACGAGAATATCTTTTAGGGGACCAGAGCACATTCCCCCCTTTGACTGCCTTTTCCATAAACTGAAGGAATTTTGCAAAAAAAAAAACCACAAACAACAACAACAAAAAACCCAAAAACAAACAAAAGAACAAAAACGAATTAAGGGCTTTACTGTTACTGTTCTTTAAAGAAACATTGACCTAGTGAGAAATCTCTGCAAGGTCAGGGCCAGAGACAGGCTAGTTGGGGACACCTGCTGGGCTTCCCAAACACAGGCACGCGGCCTCTCCTTCCGAAGGGCCCTCGGGTATTTCTTGGGCCTTGCAGAGGTGCGGGGAAGACTGGGAGTCGCCGCCCCTCATTTGGTTTGGCTCAGAATAAGCAGATCGTCTTTGAATCACATTCCCCTCGGCTGCTGCTGGTTTTGTTTTGTGTACTGCTGGGGTTTTTCCTGTTCAAAAATGCACTAATGCCTGGGAGTGGAGGTGCCCCTGCAGCCCCGTGGCCCCAGAGGATTCCAGACGCGCAGCGGAGACCGGGACTTGGACGCCCCTGCACCGAGGGTGGCGAGCAGACCAGGGCTTCCCCGCCAAAGCCAAGGCCGGCGGCCCTGCCTTCTTCCCCTCCCCGCCCTGGACCTGCAGAGAAAGCTGAGCCCTGTACTGCTCTCCTCAGCTGGCAAAGGCAGAGGCTCTTGTTCCTCGGACAGGTCCGCTCTGGGTGCCCTTGGGGACAAATGCAATGGGCAGTAAAATATATATGATAGATGCCATTCATTTTAATATAGATCGCATATACAGCTGACCCTTGGAAACACGGGTTTGAACTGAGTGGGTGCAGGTCTGCCTCTTTGTGGACTTTTTTTCAGGTAATACCTACTGCGGTACTACGGGATCCATGGTGGGTTGAACCCGTGGATGGGGAACCGTGGATTCGGAACCGTGGATACGGAGGGTAAAGTTATAGGCCTATTTTCCACTGCACAGAGATGGTCGGGGCCCCTAACCCTGGCTGTTCAAGGATCAACTGTATAATATATTGCATGCTTTATCTCACTTAAACCTCCCAACAACTTAAACTGAAGCTCAAAAGGGTTAAGTAACCTGCTCAGGCTCACACTGCTAGTAAGTGGGGTGTTGAGATTCAGACTCAGATCTTGACTCCAAAGCCCTGCTCTTAATTTGGATTCACGCACTGATTCAACAACTTTATTAAGCACCTACCGTGTGCCAGGGAAGGACTAAGACCATGGGAGGGCCCAGACTCTGAAAAGGTAATGTCCCCCCAGCACACACACACCCCATGTGTAATTTGATTTTTTTTTTTTTTTTAGATTTCAACATTTTTATAAGTCTGCTGAAATTGATGGCATATTTGATTTTTAATTTCAATTTTTCTGATTAAAACGTTCTGAATAAGTTCACTGAAGCTAAACTTCCCTCTCTTGTGTGTGCACGCATTCAGGCACACGCTTGGGTAAGCCGGGCCCGGGTGTGACTGTGAACAAGACAGCCGCAGCAGCCTTCTCTTCCAGAGGCTTGGAACCCGAGGCAGACAGTCCACATATCACATGCAGCATTCGGACAGGGAAGCCGGAGGCCTCACTCCGGACTGTCTGCCCACGCCCCTGCCCCCAGATCTGGCCTCCTGATACCCCCTGCATTGTCAGACCCCAGAGAAAATGGGGAGGCCAGAGGGCAGGGCTGGCAGAGCAAGGCTCCCCAGGTCATTAGGCTCCCTGGGGTCATTAGGCCCGAGTTGCCCACAGGTGCTATACAGGTGGTCTCAACCCCCAGCTATGACCTAGGAAAAGCCACGGGATCGCTCAGCTGCAACCAATCCTCCAAACTGCCTGCCTTCTTGAAATAGTCCAGATTTCACTTATTAAACATATTAATCTGAAGTTAACAATTTGTGGTAGTTTCACTAAATGGCTTGAAGAATGTAAGAAAAAAGAATTTGTTCTGATGGGAAGGCTTAACCCTGATGGACTCAGTGGCCTTCGTATCCTGACTTTGAAATAACTGGAAATGGAGGGACTATTCACAGAAGTGGAGAGTCAGAGGGTAAACCTAATTGGAGTTAAAGAAACACAAACAAAACCCATCCCCTTTTCAGCCCCAACCTGCCATGTGACTCTGAGGACATTGCTTACTGCAGTGACAGCATTTTAAACAGCTGCCCAGAGGGGTTTTAAATAGACTTGATGTAATTCAATGATTTATAGAGCATGGGTTACCAAAATATTAAAGTTCTGAAATGGCCCCAAACCGAGACCATGGCCTCAGCGTTCCCCACTCTGAACCAAATAATTCTCTACTTTGGAGTGTGGTCTGCGTGGCTCTTTCAGAAAACTGTGGCTGCTTTGAATGAGGGGCCAGAAAAAGATAAACAGCCTCTGATGAATAGATACTTGCATTCATTTACACTCAGCTCATCCCAGGATCACTGGCAGGGAGATCCATGTTCAAAGTATGCGAAGAATAAGAAACTTTTCCAAAACATTTGTGTGTGTGTGCCTGAAATGCTGGCCCACTAGCTCAGAGCCCTAATCGGCAACTCCAATAGTTGGGTATTATTCTTCCATATAAAAACATACTCTGCCTGTCTTCAGCAGCTCAGTCCACAGAAGGCACCAATCTCCAGGAAACAAGCCAGGCAATTTATTCTTTAACTGCATATCAAATCTAAATATTCAAGGAAATTGCAGGGGAATAGTCAAAGAAATAAATCTGGTTAATGAAATGCCCCCAGACCTCTATTTTATAAAATATGCCACAATTATGTAAACATTTTACAGCCTTAATCAATATCCCCCTTAAAGGCAATGGTCTAAAAACGCACACAAGTTTGGAAATGGAGATCTTTTCCAATCTTCCATTACATTCTTTTTATTACCTTGGAGCAACCCTCCTTTTTCTAATCCTTATGGAGCTCTCAGCCTCAGAGAGAATAACCTGAACCAAAGGCAGGTTTCAGAGAATTCTGACAGTTTTGTTTATGTCAAAAATAATGAAAGATGACAGGCTATCGCATTTAGACTTGTAACATGATCATTTGCTTTAGGACTCCCTGCTAAGATTAATTTGGAGACAGGGAAGAAGAGGGGGAAAGAGAAGGAGGAGGAAGTGGCGGGGGAGGAGGAGAAGAGCTCTTAAACGCTCTCCCTAAAAGCAAGGAAGAGGGATGGGCCACGTGGTAGGTGCTTTTTACTTAGCTGAAGGGGCAGGAGAAAACTGAGTGAATCTCTGTATGTGGGCTTTTACCTAATGTCCCTTATGTTCTCAATGTTTATTTTGCAGAAGAGCATTACACTGAGAAACAATAGAAAGCATCAGTGATAATGCCTGGGGTATGGAAGAAACTGGTGAGAAAGACCACCACCATCACCACTTCTACCACCATCACTACTGTCACCATCACTACCGGCACCATCACCACTATCTCCATCATCACCACCACCAATTCCACCAACACCACCACCCCCCCCGCCAGTAAGGAAGCATAATTTCTTTGGGGTAAACTTGTATACCCAAAAATAGTTACTTGCTCTCTTCCTCTCAATCCAAACCAATTAAACTATAGACTTCAACTTTTCTATTTTGCAAGAA
This sequence comes from Balaenoptera physalus, assembly GCF_965194825.1. Classification (NCBI taxonomy): domain Eukaryota; kingdom Metazoa; phylum Chordata; class Mammalia; order Artiodactyla; family Balaenopteridae; genus Balaenoptera; species Balaenoptera physalus. The sequence goes on from NC_138883.1 coordinate 40,406,513, forward strand.
TTCCTTCTTATCCTCAAACTAAAGCCCTGACATACCAAAGGGAAAATGAAAAAGAGAGCTTCTTTTGTGAAATGTGCCCTGGCACTGGGATTGATAGTTGGAAGAAGCCAAGATAACACGGCCAACAAGGACCTTCTCTCGCAGATGGACTTGGGGAAAGTCATACAAGATTTTCTACTAACATACCTGCATGCAGAGACAAAACACTTAAAACTTTTAGCCTCACATAGAAATCAACATGCAAAGACCTCTTTTGAAAGAGATACAAAGGCAATGGATCCAAGGATCCAATGAAGCTTTCATATCAAAGGCTGATTCCCACCAACTGGCTTCCTGAGACACTGGATTGAAAGGTTGCTTTGTTTTTGTTTTTGTTTTTTTAGGCTCAACAAGAGAAAGGAATACAAACACATCGCAAACATGTAGTACTTAGTTGTTACTGCATGCCCATGGGGGAGTGAGAGGAAAACGGAGACCTTTCTACTACTTATTTACCATCTCCATCCCTCCCCCCACCCACTCCCAGACAGCCCATGTGTCTGATAATTCCACATTTATATGTGATCACATCCTAATGTACTACCCTCACATGCTTAATCCCAGGAAATCCATTACTAACACACTGGTAATTCGTTCACATTACCAAACCATACAAAACCAGAAGTGACTGGAACAGAGGTCTTAAACACCATCAGGATGCACCCTGTCTCTCACCTCTGCTTCTCTTAGCTGGTGTCTGTTTTGCTCTTCCAAACCCACTTTCCCCACGCCACTGGCTGTGAGTACTGAAAGCATTAGAATCACACTCATGGCCTCAGGAGCAGGGGGGAAAGGCTCTTCCTTTCTCCCCATACCAGCTTTAGTTTGGGGAAAAAAAAAAAATCCTAGGGGAAGGACTCGAACTGCCTTAGCTTGAATCATGGGCATATTTCTGCATCAATCCCTCGGGGCAGAGGTGGGCCACAATGCTTGGCCCAGCTCATGGCAGATGCCCATCCCTCAACCCGTGATTGTGGCCAGAGAGGTGAAGTCCTATAAGCACAAAGCTGCTCAAATTTGAGCCCCATGGCTGTGTCAGGAGGAGGTGGAGGGGAGGATAGTTTGGTTCCCCCAAAGAAGAATAAGTAGAATAGCTGTAGTTACTAGGGCAATCATATAGGAGTTACACAGCCACTTCAATTGGAGCCTACTATGGAAGTGATCTGAAAAATCCATAGAGTGATATAACTCAGCTGTGCAAATATTATTATTATGAAAAATACCTATTTTGGGCCCTGAAGACCTTGCCAATTCCAGAGACAGTTGTGGCAGAGATGTTGATAAGCTCTACTATAAAAGTACAAAAGAATCAAATTGTGGGGGAAGGAAGATGTTTATAATACAGATTCCTGGTCCCATCCCCAGAGATTCTGTTATATTTGGTGCCCAGGAATTTATATTTTTAAAGCCCCTTCCCCAGGGTAATTTGGACATACCAGGTTCACAGAGCGTACTTTGAGAAACACTGGTCCAGAATCTTATTTGACACCAAAACCCAAGACGAGATGCATGGCCAGGTTCTAAGGAGAGTGAGAGTAGGCACAGCAGGAAAGTTCCGTCCTTTACCAGCTATCTGAGTCTTTTTCTGCTGTTTCAGTTGCAGGTTGAAAAAACTACATTCTCTTTCCCAATACTTTAATTCTAAAGTCTTTTCATCAGCCTCAAAACCCCAAGCATCTAGCTCCCAGCTAACCAATTGCCCCTTGCCTTCCTCCTGAGAGTGGATAGGATGGCATTCTATCCAGTTTTCCTTCAAGGCTGAAGTCTCATTCCCCTTCCCCCGGCCCAGATGCTGAGGTGCATCGGGAGAAGGCTCTCAGCTGGGTCCCTTTCCAGGAACTACCCTTAGATTATACCTTAACTAAGGTCACATCCTCTGGCAGCAGCCTGCACCCATTGCCAGGTCAATACAAGGTATAAACAGGGCAACTCTGAAGGGCTGTCCTAGCTCCAGAGCTGTCTGTGGGATTAGCTGAGACTCAGTGATAACTACATCCATCATTACAGTTTAATCCTCCATGTGTTCAGTCCTGCTTCTTCACCCGCCCTCCACACCACCCACACGCGTTGATCCTGAGGGCCCTCTGCAATAAACTTCCTCCAAGCAATTTCCACCTCAGAGTCTGTTTCCCTGGGACCCTGAACTAGAACCCACTCTAACCCAAGTACCCCATCCTCCAAAATGCCGCTCACCTTCCTCTTATCAATAGTTACCTGTTCCTGTTTTCAGGTAATAAGTTAGTGTAGCCACAAAGATGATGGGTTAATCTAGGAACCTACAGGTAATAAATTTGCAGTTCAGAAAAGCGTTCTGGAGAGACAGAGAGACTGCAGGGATGGACTTGCTGGGAAGAAAAGGTGATACAAGGCAGTCAAATCACCTCAAGGTTTAGGTCCTATCCATGTGTGAGCAGCCCCTCTCCTAGGAGACCACAGGAGGCAGCACAGGCCCGAGAGTGAGTGAGTGAGTGAGTGAGAGTGTGTGCTTGTGGTTGGGGGCGGGGGGTGGGGGGGCGGGCGGGTAAAGGCAGGGAGCTTGTCGTTTCCTGGCAAGGACAGGGAGGGAGAGGGCCTCGGGGAACTGAGGACAGGCCAAGAACAAACTAACTCAGCTCTGAGAGGAAATGTGATGTACAGATGGAACATTAGCAAGGATTCTGGAGCCCTGGGGTCCAGTAGTGACTCTGCCAATTCTAGCAGTGTGCAAGGACCTCCATTTCTCTACCTGTGAAATGGGAACAATAATGACTGCCCAATTTCTCTCTGCCAGAATTCTCATGACAGTTAAGTGAGATAACGCACCCAGCCCTCATGGAGCAGTTCCTCTGCCTCTGGCCCTACACGCTCCACACCCCTGAACCCCACAGTCTCTTCCTGTCACTCCCCAAAACCATTGGGAGCAGGGACCCAGTACTTTCCAAAGTGCTTTCTTAATAATAGTCATGCTGTTTATTGAGCACTTACGGGGTACACTTTCTGCTAAAGGCTTCCACGACAGAGCAGGGAGCAAAGGGCCCCAAGCCTGGAAAGTGAGTGTTTTCTCCATTCTCTAGAGAAGGAATGTGAGAATCAGAAAGTTTATCAACTTTCCCAGAGCCACACATCTAGTAAGACAGGGGGTTAGGGTCTGAGCCAGCTCCATGTGCTCCCAGAGCTCTTTGCCACCAGGCAAAACTGTCTGAAATATAACGGATGATCCCGGTGATTCCTCACATTTCCCCGTAACCGTGGCCTTTCAGGAGAAAAGTTCTCAGTAGCTAATGGAATTGGGTTTTCTCTAGGTTTGGAGAAAGGGTTAAAAATGCAGGATCCTGTCCAAAACACACTAGTAATTTTTCCCTTTTGTTGCATTCCAAACACACATGTACTTCCCGCCTGCTGCAGGGGTCGTAACATCCTTGCAGAGGCTGCGGCTTATGACCTATCATCACCTTCAAGATCAGCCTGGAAAGCAAGAAAAATATTATGTGAGAGGTTTTTCTCTCTTAAAGCCAGTCTTAGGGAACCAGCCATTTTCAAAGAAAAAGTAAGATTGTTGAAGGCCAATACACAGTGGGTTTATTTTAGCCCTATGTGATGCAATCATAATAATAATAATAATAATAATGTATTTTTTTAAAAGTGTTGCTTAAGAAAAGCCTGAGAATTGGGAGTCGGTTGGCTTGGGTTTAAGAGCTGGTATGCAGCAAAACAGCCAGATACAGTTCTTTGGGGGAAAAGAAATCTTAAAAGAAAAGCAAAGATTTAAAAAAAAAAAAAACCTCCCTAGGTTTGGGAAAGGGTAATAAAGCACATGAAGGTGTGTGGTACCATGCCAAAAGCAAAAGAATATTTCACTAAAACCACAACCCCAGTCATATGTTATTACTTATGCTATGGTTAACAATGCCTGGCACAGGGCATGAAATAATAATGTCTGGTGGATTTGGCATCGCTCTATGTTAACAGGAAACCGTGTTCTTTTGATTCCGTTGATTGGTTTCCCGCTGAAGGCCATCCATGACAGAGCAGGGAGTATACAAGACTATTGTCCAATTTCCATTTTTCCCAGCGCCTCTTGCTTCTGGCAGGGGAAACTGGCAGCCTTCATTTGACATGATCAGGCCCCAGCCTCGCAATAATGCATGCGAGACTGGTTGTAAATGTTGCATTTAGCAGATTGGTTAGGAAGGAAGAAATCATTCAAATGCAGAAGCATACACATGTTCAAACAAGCACAGATGAAGCACCATTTGTTCCATGGCAAATGCATAGACTCCATTCATTCCCTGCCATCAACATCAAGGGGCCGTGTCACAATGTAGCAGAAGATCTGCCTCCCACAGAGACATGGAAATGTTTCAAAGGGGTAGACCGCCATGAGGGAGGAGAATGAGAATAGGTGGGGTTTGGCTAAGCCTGGATCTCCTTCCTCCATGATTTCTAAGCCAGAGCATCTGAAAAGTCACTGAAACCTTGGTCGAGCGTAGCATGGTTGGGCCTAAGCCTGAGAAAACCTTTGTTGATTACTCAGCATCATCTGCCAGGCCACATCCATGTGCATTCTCTGTGTTCTTGTAACATCATGGATAGAATTTTATATTTGTTGGATATCATGCATATTTTTCATTGATTTGATTTCAGGATGGGATTGGGAGCAATTTTTGTTTTGGCTTTCTGTTATTTTAATAGCATGTCTGTAATAAAGTAATTCTCTTTAAAATGATGAAGGAAGAGAATTCATGTTAATAATGGGCTTCAGCTGGACCCTGGTAAGGCAACATGCCAGCTACCAGGACATCTCCATCCCAAGCATCCTTCTCTGCCCCTCATCAACCACCTGGCCGCCAGCCGGGATGGGGATTCTCTCCTCTTTAACCAGAGACATGATGAACTCTGGAGGCTCATCACGAATGTCTCTTGTAACTCTGTTCACTGACCTGGGCCATTAGCACATCAAACACTCCGTCTTCTGTTTCAAGCCGTAGTAATAGTAACAGCAACAATAAGAATTTATTTCATTTCCAGGTAAGAAATCATAGGTCACACAACATATACAGGAGTAAACTACAGGAATTTAGTCAATCACAGATTGTGCTGGGTGTAGCTTAATTCATACCTTTGGACTGCCCCCCAGCTAAGAGATCCTACTTAGTCCCTGATCTATGAAACCCAAATCCTTTTGTCCAAAGCTGTAAGTACATCTCCACTCCCCCTGAGTACACATGTGCACATCATGCACACATCCACCCATGCAGAGTTCTAGGTCAAAACCAAACCCACGGCAGCCATCAGAGTTCTGATCTGGCCACTCCCTTGACTGACCTTGATGGCTGGCCTGGGGACACTAAGGGTGGATAGGGCCAGATGAACAGAAAGAGGAGCTGAGACCACACCAACAGGATGAAGCTTCTTGGGAACGTACAGGAGCAGGAGGGAGAACCGAGCCTGCGCTCTCTTGTCTACTGGGGGGTGGGGTGGGGAGTGAGGGCAGAACTTTGAGGAGTGAGCCACCTGGAGGACAGAGATGAAGAAGAGAGTTGCTGGGGAGAGCTAGGTGGGGCTGCACCTTCATTGCCTCTGGACACTAAGAGCCAGCGCTGGAGCGGGTTCCAGCTCTCTTTTTCTTAGTATTACTCACTCTCCCACTGTCTCCTCCTGCTTAAGCCTCAGTCAGCCTTTAGCTGAAGCCTTCATGCTGCTGTCTCTCTCCTTCCATCTTTCTTTTACTCTCCCCTCCGTGCCCCCTTCACTCTCTCCTTGTTGTCATATTCTGCTCTCTGTCTTTCATAAAGACTTTGCTGCAAGCTGCGTGTCCGGGATGGAGGGGTGTGCAGCAGTCGCTGGAGGTCAGCTGGGAGGACAGGTGCAGAAGGGTGGGTCAGAAGGTAGGGTCCAGGGAGCAGCCAGACGGCCAGGGGTGTGGGGAGGGGGTGGGGGGCATCAGTGAGCTCTGACCTGGGTTTAGCGAATGCAAGGCACCAGTGAGGCAAAACTGGCAGCCAGACAGCGGTCCAGTCCTTCCTTCAGATCCTCCCAGCCTCCCTCAGCCAGGGGCACTCAGGTTGCAGGAAGTATCTTAATCCTTCGCTGTCTGGCTTCTTCAAGGTTCTGTGAGTTGCCGGGCTCCTGGCCGCTCACTGCAGCCCCTGCCTTTGGTTTCTTCCCAGTCTTCTCTGGTACCCACCCTCTGCCTAAGCCTGCCTGTTCCATCCACGACGGAGAACCCTTCCCTGGGTCTCCCGATGTTCCATTCTCCGTTCACCCAGCCAGCGGGACTGCCTGCCTCTCCAGTTAGTGGCAAGTCTGGGTGGGACCCCGGCTCTCTGGATCCTGGTTTTTGCTCTCTCCACTTCTTAGTATCGCCTCCCTTTACCACCCAAACTGCTGCTTGGTGGCTACGAATGGTCATTTTGTAGGAAATAGCCTCAGAAGCATTCATCTAAGTCAAGCAGAAGTGAAGCTACTTTACTGCAAAGTGTCTTCTGTTTGTTTGGTTTGGTTTGGTTTTTCTGCTGGTGGTTTGGAATCCTACTGGACTTCGGACATTGCTTTTCCTGTCTCCAGATATACAATGATTTAACTGAGATTTACATTAAGAAAGCTCGTAACCTCAGATGAGGCTTCAAACACACATAATAAGGAGGACTGAAGATTTCAAGGGGCCCCTTTGAAATCCCAGTCAGCTCCAAACCCCTGCTGGTTCTTCCAGGGATGGGATCCCAGGAATGGGGCTGAGCATCTACAAGAGCCCAGACTCCAGACAAACCTTTGAACAGCTGAAGCACAGCGCCCTTGACAGGGCCTTTCATACCCCCTCCCCTCACGCAAAGTGCACACGCTTGCAGCATCCTGGAGGGACATTCTGAATGCATTTCTGTTAATTAGTCAAAAGGGCAGGATTGAAAGATGCTGTTTTATTCACTTTGTTGTCTTTCTCTTCCACTGAGGTCAACACCACCAGGCAGACTTTGTGTTGTCTCAGTGCCTAGAACAGAATCTGGAACATCGAAGGCACTCAGCAAGTATTTGTGAAATAAAGGAACGAATGATGGCTCCATCTCTTACATTCTGAATTTCTGTAATCACAGTAAGAGACAAAGGCCAGAGTCCATCTGTGCTGCCCCCATCCTTTCATCACCAGAGAGAGAGACCCCCAGTTCTACCCATTCCACTGGGAGATGATTCCTACCTCCTCAACGTCTTTCCTTTCCTGGCTTGCTTTTCTTTCCATTCTTACATGTCCCCAGCTCTCCTGCTAGTAACACAAGTGACCCTGTTTCCTCTGATGTTTCCAAACTACCATCCATGCCATTTTCCCTTCAGTTTGTATCTGGTGAAAAAAAAAATTTCCTCCCAGAAATGTGACTCAGAGATAATCAACATAAATGTCATGCAAGGCCATGGGGAATTTCTCAGCCATGAGTCACATCCCTTCTGCTGAGAACCTGGGTTTTAGTCAAGGCAGAAAGTTTGAAAACCAAGCCCCGGAGACACCCCCTTCCTCCTCAGCCCCATGCCCATTGGCTGCAGGAAACTCTCCTTGTCACTCCCATTGCTGCCCTTGGCCACATCAGGTGAAGCCTCAGGCTCCCTTCCTTTCCCAGCCAGCGTTCGTGGCTTCCCGGCAGGAAGGCCAGCTGCTCCTCCTCTCCAGCAGCTGTGGTTGCCACTGCCCACAGAGGACAGGGAGGCATAACCCAGTGCGGGCTCAGGGCCAGGGCACCTCAGATTCCCACTCCAGCTGGAAACAGGACATGAAAGACACAGGTTGGGAAGGAGCCGTGGCCACCGAATTCAAAGGCTGCGTTCATAAAGTTAAAAAAATAAAAAAAATTTCCAGCATTTAGATTGCTCTGCTTTCTTTATTCTTTTTCTTTTTCTCTCAAATTTGTAGAATAGGTCCCAACACGTGAATCTGAAACAAGAAGGAAAGGAAGGAAGGAAGGAAGGAAGGAAGGAAGGAAGGAAGGAAGGAAGGAAGGGAGGGAGGGAAGGGGAAGGGAGGAAGGGAAGGAGAGAGGGAGGGAGGGAGGAAGGAAGGAAGGAAGGGAAGGGGGAGGAAGGGGGAGGGAGGGAGCAAGGGGGGAGGGAGGGTGGGAGGAAAGGGGAGGGAGGGAGGAAGGGGGAGGGAGGGAGGGAGGAAGGGAAGGAGGAAGGAAGGAAGGAAAGAAGGGAGGGAGGGAGGAAGGGAGGGAAGGAGAGAGGGAGGGAGGGAGGAAGGAAGGAAGGAAGGAAGGGAAAGGGGAGGAAGGGGGGAGGGAGGGAGGAAGGGGGAGGGAAGGAGGAAGGGGAGAGGGAGGGAGGGAGGAAGGAAGGAAGGAAGGGAAGGGAGAGGAAGGGGAGGGAGGGAGGAAGGGGGAGGGAGGAAGGAAGGGAAGGGAGAGAGGGAGGGAAGGAAGAAGGGAGGAAGGAAGGGAAGGGGGAGGGAGGGAGGGAGGAAGTAAGGGAGGGAAGGGGGAGGAAAGGGGGAGGGAGGAAGGGGGAGGGAGGGAGGAAGGGGGAGGGAGGGAGGAAGGGGGAGGGAGGAAGGGAAGGAGGTAGGAAGGAAGGAAGGAAGGAAGGGAGGGAGGGAGGAAGGGAGGGAGGAAGGGGGGAGGGAGGGAGTGAGGGAGGAAGGCAGGAAGGAAGGGAAAGGGGAGGAAGGGGGAGGGAAGGAGGAAGGGGGGAGGGAGGAAGGGAGGGAGGAAGGAAGGGAAGGGAGGGAGGGAGGGAGGGAGGAAGGATGGAAAGGAAGGAGGAAGGGAGGGAGGGAGGGAGGAAGGGAAGGGGAAGAGAGGGAGGGAAGGAGAGAGGGAGGGAAGGAGGAAGGAAGGAAGGAAGGGAAGGGGGAGGAAGGGGGAGGGAGGGAGGAAGGGGGGAGGGAGGAAGGAAGGGAAGGGAGGGAGGGAGGGAAGGAAGAAGGGAGGAAGGAAGGGAAGGGGGAGGGAGGGAGGGAGGAAGTAAGGGAGGGAGGGAGGAAGGAAGGAAGGAAGGAAATATAAAGGTCATCAAAACACACAGGAAGGTGACATCCAGGCATATGCTATCTAAATGGAAAGGAACTAAGACCGCACTCACATGTGAAAGGCAGTGACAAGTTGCGAAATTGTTTTCCAGGTCGTGGGAAGGTCACTGACAAGTTTCCTGGTCTCCAGTAAGTAGAAAAATGATTGAGGTTTGACTAATATTGCGTGGACACCCTTGAACAGGAGAAGCAGGACAGCACGGGGTGAAGTGCACAGGCTGGGAGCCAGGAAGTTCCTGGGTTCATATTGTAAGAAGCAAATGAAAGAAACCACGTGAAAAGAATGATCCTGCCACATCAATAGGCCTTCCACAAGTAACTGGTGGAATGAATGAATGAACAGGTGAATACTCCTCAGGCGCCTGGGGCACAGGGAGGTGCTCACGTAATAGCAGCAGAGGCTGCGGCGGCAGCAGCAGTGACCTCCCCTGAGCTCATTGTTGAAAACCATGGGGATCCCTTTCTGTCACTGAGCTGGGGTTTAACCGAGAGCCGGGACACCAGAGGGCAGGAGCAAGAGGAGGCTCAGCTGCGCCCAGAGCATCTCTTCCCCCGGTGAGCAAGGCTGGTGACGGCCACGTCACAGTGGTACTGACAGGGACAGCGAAGGGTCACTGTCTTCAGAAAGGGCAATGTCTAAATGGGTGCAGACCAAGTCAGAACCCCTCAAAGATCCCAAAGGGGTCTTTGTTCTGCCTGGGGACTTTCTTGGCTGGCACTCATGGGTCGAAGGAGCTCTCTCCTTTATCCTGCGTCTGCATCACTGCTCACTACCAGCAGAACCTCCAATTTCAAGAGCAAACCTTAAAATTTAGGGTGCCTTCTATCTGAAGTTGGTTAATTTATAAGTCAAAATGTGGCAGAAAGTCTCCCAGAGCTGGGAGAGAATTTGAACACTATCCAGGCTACCCTGCATTAGCCAAGACCCTGCATTACTCGAAAAACCCATCTCAAACTGCTTTAAGCCAAAGAAGAAAATTTCCTGGCTCACAAAACCAAACTTCCAGAAGGCAGAGGTAGAAGTGGCTTTAGGAACTGTTAGGACCAGGAACTTAAAAAATGGTCAGAACTCATATCTTAACTTCTGGCAGTTCCAGGCTCATATCCAAGCTCTGAGATGTTCCAGCTTCAGTTTTTTCATCTGTATAATTGGAATATTAACTTTGCTATCTACCTCACATCATTATTATAGTGATCAAGTGAGAAAATACATGAGCAGAGGTACCATATATAGTCTGGGATAACACTTGTTTTGAAAATGCAAATTTATTCCAGTTAGGTTAATACATTATGGGATAATTTGAGCATAATACAGATTTCTCACAGGCAATTTTTGTCTGTGAGAAAAACTAGGTTAACATAGAAAACTGCACCCAGCTGAACTGAGTCTTGTAGGAATTCACAAGACGCACCCAGGCACACACTTCACACATCTACCCCCTATCTTGAAGCTGTGTTGTCCTACCCACCCTACTCATCCTGACCAAGTGTGTTGTCCTCCAAGGTTGTGTTTTGCTATTCTTTCACAGTTGTGAGCTTTTCTATATTTGAAAAGAAAAAAAAAAATTCATTCAACACTTGAAATATATCTGAGAATCCTGGTTCAAAAACACCAAACAGGTCATGAGAAAGGAAAGCATAGTGTATTGAGGAGAAGCTTGAAGTGAGAAAGCATTTTTAAAGAATCAAGAGAACACGTGACATTTCCCAAACAACAGGCATAAAAGAATCCACAATGCCGTGACGAGAAAAGAAACATCTATGGATGGAACTCTAAGCGCTGAGAAATAGGTAAGAATAAGAACTGAAGAAATGGGAGAGATGGAAAGATGAGCACTGCTGAGACTGAAAACCAAAGGGTGAAAAATGGGGGACGACCTTTCTCACAAAGAGAACGCGCTATTTGTATACAAAGATCTTCATGGAAAATGCCATATTCTGCAGAGGTGGTACCTTCTAGTACTACGAGTGGCTAGTTGGGTGGTTTCAAACATTGTTACAATTTCCCAACCTTCAGCTGTTGGACTAAGCGCCAAGTGCAGATGAGAAAGCTGTGAAAGACTTTCCAGCAGAGACACAGAAGTTAACTGAAAAAGACCACACATGGATTTAAATTTTCAATTTTGATGAAGATGGTATCTATTATACCATAGTATAAATGCATCTTTCAAAGGGCCTATATTTCAAAGACAGACAGACAAGCTCCAGGATTTTAAGCCTGCGAATTTTGATAACCATCCTTCTATCACTTTATAATAACTCACAAGCTGCAAAGCCCACTTCCACAAGAAAACTTCAGGTCCTTTTCAATATAAAGTACCATATTTATTGTAGTATTTATATATTTCTCAATCATTTAACATGTATGAGACAGTGCCACCATTTTTATTAGATTCCTATCTCTTTTTTTAATGCCACTGACAAAGTTTTTAGGTATTGTACCCTTGGCTCCATTTTCGCTAAGCCCTGCAGTTTTTATTGTGCGATTTTGCATAGTGAGGTGAGTTTTAGGAATGCATGTGTTGTGGTATAGCAAAACTGACTGTACTGTAATGAAATATATAAATGTACTGGGATGTTACTATCTGGATCTTTTAATTCCCACTCAACCATTGTTTGGCTACTACAGGCTATAGGTGTGAACCCCTAAGTTAAACTTGTCTCTCTCATCTTGGACCCCAGGACCAGAACATCCCAAGATCCACTGCATTCCTTGAGGTCCTCAGGGCTGAATCAAACGTCTTGACAACCTTACACTGTGCAGCTTCTTTTTGAAGGACTCTCCAGAAATACCATTTGTCCTCCGGCAGCATGTTCTTTCATCTCTGACTCCATCAATCTTTTTCTTTCTTTCTGAGGCTACCTGCTAGAAGTGTTGTATGTCCGCGTGGTTCCTATTATTTGCTTTCCATTGAACAAGCACCTCTTCACCTTCTCCATTATCAAGCAGTGCTGGCTGAGCCGTCAGGACTGAATAAATGCTGGCGCCCTTCCTGGATAATCAAGGGAGCAGCCCTTGAAAGCTAGCATAGTGCTTATGTGACACAGACACACATTTTCAGAAGGAGCCTGGGTTATGGGCTGGGCATCCTCCAGACTCTCCTTGGCCTGTTCAGAAAGGCTTGGCTCTTCTGCAGGGCTCTGCAAACCTGTCTCTGCAAAAACAACTGAGACCAGCCCTGCAGGAGGTGAGGAGAACGGGATGGAAATCAGACCCATGGCCACCTAGAAAACCACATTTCAACCACTGCCATTTGTGAAACGCTTTTCCTGGGGAATTTTATTATTCTTTCCTGACTACCTAACACATGTCAGAGTTTGGAGAGTTAAGGAAATCCCCCACTGCGTAAGCTTTATTTTACTTTAAAAAGTGAGTTTCTAGCCCTTCCTGTTTCTAAACTCCAGTAGCTTTGTCTACATAAGAACGCCACTGTGCAGCTCAGCTAAGACAACCCCAGAATGAAAGGTGTAAATTATGTCACTCCAATGAGGCAGAAACTTCAAAACTGTTTTAGTACGAAAGGTGGAGATCAATAGAATCCTTCTGAAATCTGACTTGCTTTAACCCCTTAGTTCAGCTGAGTTGCGTGTGGTTTAGGAGTGGTTTTCAAGGGGATAACATTGAACTTGACTAGCACTTAGGATAATTGCTTTTGATTCAGAATTCATCTCCTGACCTCTTGACATGTGGATACTTCAGTTCTAACTCACAGACCACAATAACGTAATACCAAACTCTATCTACCGCCAAAGTGAAAAAGGTAGCGTTTACAGCCTGAAGGAAGGCTGCGTGTTAGGAAGGGTGTTTGTGCAGAAACATTTGAATTAGAAGTTCATTGCTTTTAAAGCAAGGTCAGACATCTACACTGAAGGTCAGGGATTTGCCTTGGAACATCCCTGCTTGGAAATAAGGTAGAGTCTGTAGTGCCAGGTTGCATGGGTTTGATTCTTGGCTCTGCCATCGATGAGTTGCCTGACCTTCAGGAAGTCACTTTCTGTTCTTTATTTCCTTAAGTGTAATACAAGCATCATAGTAACACCTGACTGATAGGTTATTTTTAAAATTCAGTGCAGAGTTCATGGAAAACCCAGGTACATAGTAAGCACTCAGTAAATGTTTGCTATTTTTAACCATCTCAAACTACCTTGTGAACAGTTTAGAATAACATGTAGTTTTATTCAACCGTAGACACGGGGTTATTTGTTTAAAAGGTGTAATTCTCCTAATAATAATACCTTTCTCATAAAGTTATAGTAAAGATGAAAGGAGTTAATACATGTAAGGTACCTGGTACATAGTGAGCACTCAATAAATATTACGTGTTTTGACCATCTCAAACTGTATGTGACTAGCTCTAGGATAATATTTGAAGAACACTCAAAACTATTTGTTCTGATTTTATAAAAGGTGTAGCCCTCGGTCCTTTCTGCCTATTTGGGTCCAAATCCAGGTTTCGGTTCTGATAAATGGCTTATTTTCAACCCTGAGTTCACAAGGTTGTACTTGCAGCAATCACAGCCGAATGTTGGTTGTTTATGTTGAAAGAGGAGAGGGGACACACAGAGAGCAGAAATCTATAGAAAATACACCAATTCCCCTAAGAATCTGCTGGGCCCCTCCCTCCCTCCTGCAGGGGGCCTGCTCGCCCAACCCACAGGCAGTGGAATGCTGGAGCTCGCTCCTCCCAGCTTGCCAGGGCTAGTTTTGCACATTTCTTCCCAACTCCTTTGCCAGGGACTCCTTGTTCAGGTTGGGAGCCTAAAATTAGTGAGTTTACAACATGCAAATTGGCCCATGCCACAAACTAGAGACTTATTTTCTGGACAGCCATTCGCGAAACATTTACTCGTCCGTGCTGCCTGTGGATGAGTAAATGTGGGTGCCAGAGACGTCGTTCCCTCTTGTCTGAATGCTCTTCCCACAGATCCTCCACAGGCTAGGGACCATCTGCCACCCCTGCTGCCGGCTTCCCTGTGGGGGGTCTGTAACCATCTGGCCCTCTGCAGAGCTGTGGTCCTCCTGACGGGCTGCCTGCCTTTTCCCTAGGAGAGGAAGAGGCAGGATGACTCTTTCCCTCTTGCCATTCTGTCCCCTCAGTCACCACGAGACTAACAAGCTGCAAGGACGCAGGAAAATATCTACCGATGGGTTAATACACTTTTAGAAAGAAATTATAGTGTAAGAGGGACAAAGGCTGAAGTTGAAGTCAATTTGGACTTTATGGATTCAGAGCCCATCCCCAGAGAGAAAACTTCATCCCCTCCCCTGGGAAAACTCTACACCTACTCCTACAGAGTAGGTGAGAGCTTACAGAGAGCTGCAGTTGAAGGAATCCCTCCCCAGTCACCTTCAGCAGAGTGGACACGAATGCTTATTGCCACCTCTAAGCGTGGGGGGCAATGGAGACGTGAAAGCATATCTGTAATGTCATGGGTGAAGGTGGGTGCGAATCCTTGAACTCAGGTTTACTTTGCAACATTCCCACTGGTGAAAGAGATACAGGACTGCCAATTTGAGACTCATTGACCTCTTAAAGTAAGTACCTCTCCAAAAGACAAATATTAACTTTTCTCAGAAACACTATAATCTAAACCAGTGGTTCTCAACTCTGGTTGTACATTAGAATCACAAGAAAAACACTGATGCCTGGGCTTCCCCCAGAGTTGGGTTTGGGCCCACCCATTGTTATTTTTTAAGACTTACCAGGTGAATCTAATGTGCAGACAGATTTGGAAACGACTGGTCTAAAACCACAGAAAAGAATAACAGTTTCCTCACCAGCAGGCTTGGCCTAGGTGCAGTGGGCCTCTATCCTTATGTCAAGGCGCTCTCTTGATAACCAGGGCAAAGAATTGGTCTTGATTAAATTCTTTTAATTCAGCAGTCCCCCTCTGATTGGAGTGGGAGGGAGGGGAAGAGAAAGATTACCAGCCCTACCAACATGCAGTGTACTTAGTCATTAATCTTTCTATTTTTCCTAGTGATTCAGACATGAACTCAAACTTTTTAATGGCAAAAAGGTAGCACAGCTGATCATCTTGAGTTTTGTCTCTTTTTTCCAGTCTTTTCTCCCTTTGAGGCCCTACTCATCACAGTTACAAAGAGAACCAGGAGCACAACATTGTAAATCAACTACACTTCAGTTAAAAAAGAAAAAACCAAAGAGAACCAGGAGAAAAGAGTGGAAAAACCCCTGAAGAAGTGGTTAATTGACAACTTGCATCATTGCCATGGTTACAGTAACTGTCCTTTGCCGGTAAGCACCTGCCCTTGGCTGGACAGATGGAGAGTTTTCATACCTACTAACACCCGTCTCAGAAAATGAAATATCATTGGCCCAAGGCACCCCAAACAGCATTTTTCCCATCCTCATTCCATTGACAAGTGCCTCTGGAAATTTCTGTAGCTGTTCATCCCAGACCAGCAGGAATTTCTCCTCCCAAGACCTGGGCCCAGAATTCATTGAGTTCCTCATTGAGTTCAGTGGGGTTTCCATCAGCCTCCATCCCCTTCCATGACCAGCACAGCCCAGACGCCCCACAGTGAGGCTCCCCGGAAACAGAGAGTTGAGAAAGGTGGGAGAATGGGGTTTGTCCCAAAAAGCCAGAATTAGAGTGGAGATATTCTACCGAAATTGCTCAAAGTGGGAAGAGCCAGATAGCCAAACTGGAACAGTCTGGAGGACGAACAGAATTTGAAGATGGGAACCCTGAGGCCTAGGAGGATCAGTGGAGCTGAAAATGAGAGCTATTTGCTACATTCATGAATGAGGTCCAGCCACAGTGGGTGCCCTAGCAGAGGGCAGTGGGTTCCTTTCAAAAGGAGGTTTGGGGGTCTGCCCAATATAGACTTGGGCTACTCTCAACAGTCAACAGAATCTCACATTTCTCTGAAAATTGATTTCATTTCCAGGAAAAAAAATATGAAAACTTCCCTATCAGTGAGACAGTTGAGGTACAAATACTGAAAGCAGATTCATATTTGTGGAGACAAACCCAAGTGTTTTGTTTCCCATGTAAAATTTAAACAAAACACCAAAACAAAAACATTTCTGTTTGGAATGCAATCTGTTTGAGTTGCCTGAATGTTTTGAATCCAGCCCTAAACCTAAAGTATGTTTGGCTAGTTCTTAATTATTAAAATTTGGGGTAAATTTGAGGGAAATTTTATCCATACATCTCTGATCCATTTGCATTCAACTCACCAAAACAATATGTAAATCTTACTTCAAGAAATCTTTACAGAATCAAAAAACAGGAAGTTCTATTTTACAAGGAGTAAACAAATTTAAACACCAAGCTGTTCTCATTTGGTGGGATTTGCCTAGACCAAAGAGATTAAGTGCATTCTAAACATGGCAAAACATAGCCCTCCTTCCCTACCAGACAGGAGGAAAATTTTAAATATAGGCTTGATTTGCGTACAAAGCTTTGTTCATATCAAACTGGAGTAGAGGCTTGAAAAGCATGAAAAATTTCTGCTCTTTGTGTTGTGGTTTCAATCTCAGTTTCTCATGGGATTCCACGGCACTGGGCCAGTTTTATCATTTTGCTGGACTCAGGTCTCTTGAGGAAGAGAGAGTCCCAGCATATGTCACTCCCATAAAAATATGCTGAAGCATTTTATTCATTGACTACAGTGCCTAAAACTGCAATAATTTATTTTGTCGTGAATTGTAATGATCATGCAAACTGCCCTGATGCATTTAAAGAGAAAGTATATAAAATCCCTAAATGGTTTTCGATGATAGCTAACTCATTAACTTTTTCTTTAGTTGTTCAGCTTTTCCACTGGGAAAGGATAAATAAATGCTGGCATTGCAAATACCAATGAGTTTAAGTTCACTTTTTGATTGACCAGATGACCATAAATTTTTGAATCCTTAGTCTCTTAGAAACTACACGAAATCCAAGCACAAAAACACTAGACTTAAGTTCAAGAGGTAATGAGTAATGACAATATCAGAGGACCAGCCAAAAGGCTGGAAGGAAAGGAAACACAAAGATGAGTGTGAAGCAACAGATTCTTTATCGAGGGCAACTTTTTAAACCTCCAACAATGGGTAGGTTCTATTATAATCAAACCCAATACAGTAGATTGATTTCATTAATTGCTCCAATTCTTTACCTTTGCCGGCATCTACACAATTTGCCATGCAACTTTCCACTTGTCACTCTGATGTGAAGCCCTATCTACACCTAGACCCTTTTTTAAAAAAACAGATGTATAGAGTTATAATTTATATACAATAAAATTCACCCATTTAAAAACGTATACTCTTATCAGTGTGATTAATACATACAGTTGTATAATCACCACCACAATCAAGATACAGAACATTTCCATCACTCAAAAAGTACTCAGCCCCTGTGCAGTCAATCTCATTTCACCATCTCCAGCCCCAGGCAATGACTAATCTGGTTTCTGTTACTATAGCTTTGCTTCTTCTGGAATTTCATATCTGTCGAATCAGACAGCATGTAGTCTTCCACATCTGGCTTCTTTCACTTAGCATAATGCTTTTGAGATTCACCATGTTGTTCCATGTATCAGTAGTTCATTTCTTTTTGTTCCTAAGGAGTATTCTGCTGTAAGGAAATACTGCACCCTGTTTATCCTGTTTACCCTGTTTATTCAACAGTTAATCGATATTTGGATTGATTTTGGCTTTTAGCTACCGAAAATGAAGTTTCTATGTACATTCATATACATATCTTTGTGTGGACACATGTTTTTATTTTTCTTATGTAAATATCTAAGAAGTGAATCGCGGCGTCATACGATAAGTGCACATTACACTTTATTAAAAACTGACCAATTGTTTTCCAAGGGATTGTACCATTTCACATTTCCCGTCAGTAATGGGAGAGAGTTTTTCATTTGTTCTACATCCTCACCAACACATGGTATTATAAGTATTTTTAATTCCAGTCATTCTAGTGCACATGTAGTGATACCTTATTGTTTTTAATACACATTTCCCTAAAGATGAATAATGTTGAGCCTTCTTTCATGTTCTTATTTACCATTTGTAAATCTTCTTTGGCGAACTGTCTGTTCAAATCTTTTGCCCATTTGTTTCTCATTTATTCCAGAGTTGTAAGAGTTCTTTAAATATCCTCACTACAAGTCTCTTACAATACGTTTTACAAATATTTTCTCCCAGTCAGTAACTTGCCTTGTCATTTTCTTGACAGTGTCTTTTGAAGAGCAAAAGTTGATAATTTTGTAGAAGTCCAGTTTACCAATTTTTCTCTTTCAAGATTTTGATTTTTGTATTTTATGTAAGAAATCTTTGCCTAACCCAGTTCGATTTCTTTGTCTGTTTTTTTCTAGAATTTTATAGTTTAGCTCTTACGTTTAGGTTTATTACCCACTTAAAATAAATTTTGTATATGATGTGAGATAAGGGTCAAGTTTCATTTTATTTCCTTATGGACACCCAGTTGTTTTTTGAAAGGTCTCTCCTTTCTCCCTTGAATTACATTGGCACCTTTTTTGAAAAATGATTGACCATGTATGTGTGGGTCTATCTCTAGATTCCCTATTTTGCTCTATAATTCTGTCTATCCTTAGGCCAATACCATACTAAATTATGTAGCTTTATAGTAAATCTTGAAATCAGGTAGTATAATTCCTCCACACTTGTTCTTCTTTCTCAAAATAGTTTTGACAATTCTAGGTCCTTCACATTTTGATTAAAAAATTTTAAATAACTGTCAATTTCTAAAAAAATCTGCTGGAATTTTGATTGGGATTATGTTGATTCTATATATTAATTTGGGAAGAACTGAAGTTTTAATATTACTGAGTTTTCTGACCAAATATGGTATCTCTCTCCACTAATTTAAATCTTCTTTCATTTCTCTCAACAGTTTTATGTTTCAATGTATGTGTTGCACATATTTTGTTAAATTTATCCCAAAGTATTTCATGTTGTTAGATGCCACTGTAAAAGTCATATTTAAAATTTTCAATTTCCAATTATCTCTGACTAATAAATAAAGACACAATTGATTTTTCTTTAATGAATTTGCAGTGCTTCAACCTTGCTAAACTCGCTTATTATTCTTGTAAATCTTTTGGTAGATTCTTTAGGATTTTTCCATGTAGACAATCATGTTGGCTATAAATAAAGACAGTTTTACTTCCTTTTGTCCAATCTCTATGATTCCCATTCCCCTAGAATCTGCATTACAATGTTGAATACCAGTAGTAAGAATGGTAAGAGAGGACATAGGCTTAGGGAAAAATCATGGTGTTTTACCACTAAGTATAATGTTAACTATAGTTTTTTCACACGTGGCTTTTTATCAGGATAAAGAAATTCCCATCTATTTCTAGTTTGCTGAGTTTTATCGTGAATGAGTGTGAATTTTGTCAAATGCTTTATCTGCATCTATGGAGATGATTATTTAATTTTGCTTTTTCATTCTGTTAATATAATGAATTCAGGGGTTTTTTTAGTATTAAACTAACATTGCATTCTTGAGATAACCACCACTTGATCATGATGTATTACATACTGATGGATTTTATTTGCCCAAATTCTGCTAAATATTTTGGGGGCTACGTTATGAGGGAAGTTGGTCTTTGTTTTCTTTTCTTGTAATGTCTTTGGTTTTGATATCAGGGTAGAGTTAGCTTCATAAAGCGAGTTAGGAAGTATTCCCAACTGAATTGTAATAGTCACCCCTTAACCCTTAACATCAGGCTCATCAGTGAAGCCATTGATGCCTGCAGTTTTCTTTGTGAGAAAGATTTTAAGTATAAATTCAATTTCTTTAACAGGTATAGGACTATTCACATTATATTTTTAAAGAGTTCTGGTGGTTTGTGTCTTTCAGAGAATTTATCTTACCTAAATTGTTGAATTTATCGGCACAAAATTATTTACAATATTCCTCTATGATTTTTCTTGGTTTATTGGGGAATAATGGCATAGAGGAACACTTGGGCTTTTTAGGTATACTGTTCTATGAATTTTAACAACTCATGCAGTGATATAACCACCACTACAATCAAGACATAGAACATTTCCATCACCCCCCAAAATTCCCTCACGCTCCTTTAGAGTCAATTCCATCCCTCCAGGTCCCTTGCAACCAGCGACCTGATATCCATCTATCCATCTATAGATTTGCTTTCTCTATACTGTCATATATCTGAAATCATATAATACATGGCCTTTTGAGTCTGCCTTCTTTCAGCTTAGCATGCTCTGTATGTATCAGTAGTCCATTCCTTCTCATTGCTGAGTAGTATTCCATTGTATGGATGTACCACATTTGGTTATGTATTCACCAGTCAAAAGAGATTTGGCTTGTTTCCAGCTTTGGCAATTGTGAATAAAGGTACCATAAACATTTTTACGCAGGTTTTTGTGAAGACATATGCTTTCATTTATCTTGGATGAATATCCAGTTTTTCTTCATGTTTTTTGAAGCTTTCTTATTAAGTGCAAACACATTTAGGATTATTATGCCTTCGAATAATTTACTCCAGACTCATTAAGAAATGTCATTCTTTGTCTCTGGTATTATTTCTTCTGTTGTGGACCAATATACTGAGTTCACGGAATAGTCTGTCAAAAAAAAAAAAAGTCCCCAGAGGGTTCTGGACGGTCTTTCACTCCAAGGAGTGAATTGAGATCAAGGTAACCCTGTTTATCTCAGACTGGAGCCACAAAGCAATGCTTGAATCACCTTCAGATCAGAGCCTAGCCAAGGAGAAATCCAGCTGGCAAGAAAACACTGAATTGCCTTGAAATATTGTCAAATATCACAGTCCTGAATCAACTCAAACCAACAGGAAATTAAAATTCATTGAAAACTCCTACGTCAAGACTCACAAACCAGAATGAGTCAAAAATGAGATGATGAAATGTTAGGACTGATTTGTGAGGTTTTGGTTCATGAACTTTTTGGTTACTTCCTGTCTTCCTCTCTCTTCTGTTTTCCTCAGTTTCTTCTAAACTTTTTGCAAATTCAGGTAAATCATGCCTGGCCGTGCCCATGATTTCCACAAACACTGAGGACAGAAAACTGTCCTAATGTCCCTCTGTCATTCCTCCCTCCCTCCTTTAGTTTTCTCTTCTCTTGCACCCCCCTTTCTTTCCTCCTTGACATTAAACATTTATTTATCAAGTGCCCACTATACATAAAGTACAGTGTGCAGTTGCTCTCAAAATTTTTGATCATGAAAAGGAAACATTTTTACGTCAAAACCCAGCACCCTCACCGTGTGTGTGTGTGTGTGTGTGTGTGTGTGTGTGTGTGTGTGTGTGTGTGTGTGTGTGTCTCCCCTTCTCCTTCTCTGTCCCTCACCTGGTTTGAGGGTGGTACTGTATCTGCTAACAGAATAGTGGACATCAGTTAGTGGACATCAGTGCCAGGACTTGAGCCTCAGTGACTCCAGTCCAATTGGTGTGGAGCAGAACTCACACACCGTTTTAAAAAGCTGCCCAGGTGATTTTAACGTGGAGTCAGGGTTGAGAGGCACTCAACTTAATAGTGTTCAAGGTCTTTGTATCTCCTTTCTTGCGAAACTGAGGTTAAAATATTGAAGGAGGGCTTCCCTAGTGGCGCAGTGGTTGAGAATCTGCCTGCCAATGCAGAGGACACGGGTTCGAGCCCTGGTCTGGGAAGATCCCACATGCCGCGGAGCAACTGGGCGCGTGGGCCACAATTACTGAGCCTGCGCGTCTGGAGCCTGTGCTCCGCAACAAGAGAGGCTGCGACAGTGAGAGGCCCACGCACCGCGATGAAGAGTGGCCCCAGCTTGCCGCAACTAGAGAAAGCCCTCGCACAGAGACGGAGACCCAACACAGCCAAAAATAAAATAAATAAATAAATAAATAAATAATTTTAAAAAAAAATATTGAAGGAATTGGTCCCAAGTCACCCAGTGAGCCAAGACTAGAGCCCCAATAGTCTGTGTGTATCCACACCCCACTTCTACATGCCTAAAGAGGGTGAATACACAGGCAGCTCAGTGCCCTCTACCTGGCACGGCCTGAGAATACCTGTCTTCTCTTTCGCGATAGTCTTTAGGCACTGTATCTACCATTCATACCTCTGCTCTTACTCGTTCTTAACGTTTATATTATCAAGAGCTCACTAATAGCTGGGAAACAACTTTAAAAAGACCCAGACTTTTTCAACTAATCGGCATTAATCACTACCTCTGGTTAAACTGGCTGAGACAAAACCCAGAGCCGGGCTTGTTCTTTTTGTAACTGGTGAGACTCCATGAGGAAGTGCAGGCGAGGTGACGTCCAGGCCTGTTCCCCGTGGGGTAGAACCAGGCCGAGAGCAGAGAGGAGATGAGGACACACACATCTCCCTCTGCTGATGGCCAATGACAGGGCCAGCCTGCTGACAGCTGACAGCTGACGTGTCTGGTTCAGACATTGGAGCTCAAGCTGGGGTTTAGATTCCCTGGAACAATCCACGCATAAGGAAAGGAAAACACAAACGTGATTTTCTTTGACACTTTCCCCCAAGTTCCTTTTCCATTATTATTGTTAGAAATCCCAGAAAGAAACACACCGAATTAAGCATTACATACATTCTTCTCTGGAAGAGAATAGGGTGTGTGGGTTTGGGATTTATGATTAAAGTTCTTGTGTACCAAGTTACTTGGTAACCCAGGGAAAGCCAAAGAAACTCCATGCCTCGCTTCTCTAGCTATGAAATGTGGTCAACACGTTGACTTCAAAGGCCAGGCTACTCACTCTAGCCTTGCTTGAATTGTCCGGATTGCATGTTGGGATGGTCGAAAAAGGGGTGGGCTCTCCCCAGAAGAAGCTGAAGTGAGCTGGAATGCCAGGCAGGGTACCGGCAGGAGGCAGATGGCACACTCACAAGGGGTGATGGAAGAGAGTTTATGAGAGGACAGTTGGCAGGTGTGTGGGTCAACCAACCTGCGAGGAATGATGAAGCACTCAGGGGCTAGGAGGACAGTGCCTTCCCATCCTCAGGCCTGAAAGGACAAGGAGAGGAGATAGTGCCTGCGAGTCTGGTGAGGCCTGTCACCGTAGGAGCTGAGGACTTCAGTGGAGGGATGCAGCCACTGCCAACCCACAGCCCAGCAGGGAGGGATGAGGGAGTAAACACCCCAGCCTCACTCTCCCCCACGCCGTGATCTCCCACTGTGCTTCCCTTTGGCTGAACCCAGCAGCAAATGAGGGCAAAGGAGCCCAGATGATGCAATCCATACAGGCCAGCTTCCCAGGACGCAGAGCAGGGTGGACAGAGGGAGAGTGGATCCAAGGGGCAAACAGAGAACATTGAGCGGAGCTGGGCAAACAGCCCCCGAGTCCACCCAAAAAAGAACAAACCGCAAAATACACATCTACTATATACATACCTCCTTCAGTAATGTATCATGACGCATGACTGTTAAACAGGACTATGTACACAAAAGCACATGATCAACCATAAAGACCTGCACATATTCCTATTATTATGATTATCATTATCATGATTATTCAAAGGGGGCTTAGAAACCCCTTAGTCATTGGATGTCAGGGGCTGAGCAAATACAACAGTTTAGCAACTGTTAGATACAGAGGTTGTTATCAGGCTGCATCCAACCCTGCTCTGCTGCATCTGGCCCCCCTCTGTAACACCAAGGGGCCCCGCTGGAAATTCCAGCAGCGTAAGCTACAGTCACTCTGCCTGCCCGCTGTTGATTTTCCTCTCTCCTCAACTCCCGCAGGGTGGAATGTCAGCTGAGTGGCAGGGAGCCTGCTCACCAAGGGGTTGGATGATTGCTTTGGAAACCCATCCCTCTACTGGAATTTAATAAAAACCACCCATCAAACGCAGGGTGGGGGTGTTGGCTCTTTAAACGATGCTTTGCTTTAAGGAAAAAAATATTAATCTGTGCCAGTAAAAGAAAGAGGAGAAAGAATCTAGTTATTCAAAGAAGGAAGAAAAAATGTTTTTAATTTAGAACTTTACTAATTTCATTCCCCTGCTCAAAACTCTTTGATGGCTATCATTGCTGAGGGAATAAATTTCAAATGCTTTAGCCTGAGCTCTGCCCTCAGCTCTTTCTACCCAAACACTCATTACTCTCCTTCAATTATGTTTCTTCCATCAAGGTGATTGACTCAGAGGACATTTTCTGGGCCATTCCAGGTGTGTTCCCACACAGCTTTTCCACACTTCAGACCTGCGGTTCTCAACCTAGGACAATTTGCCTCTTAGGGGACATTCGGTAATATCTGGAGACATTTTTGGTTGTCACAAGTGGGGAGGGGAGGGTTCTACTGGTATCGAGTCGGTAGAGTCCAAGGAAATTGCTAAACATCCTACGATGCACAGGACAGCTTCCCACAACAGAGAGTGGTACAGCCCCAGATGTCAGTAGTGCTGAGGTTGGGAAACCCTGCTCAGGACCATGTCTGATGTCCTCCCACTCCCCACATCAAAATACTGCCCATTCATCAATGTCTGGACCTGCACTGTCCAACAGCGTAGCCACTTGTCACATGTGGCTACTGAACCCTGGGAATGTGACTAGTCCAAACTCAGATGTATTGTGTCAAATACTCATCAGCTTTCGAAGAACGAAAAAAGGAACGTTCAATGTTTCATTAATAATTTTCATATTGATTACATGTTGAAATGATAATATTTTTGGATCTTCTGGGTTAAAAAAATATACATTATTAATTTTACCTGTTTAGTTTTGCTTTATTAATGTGGCTTCTAGAAAATGTTAAATTTATGTGACTGAATACTATTTCTATTAGACCAGGGATTGGCAAACACTTTGTGTAAAGGGCTAGATAGAAATCTTTTAGTCTTTGGAGACCACATATGGTCTGCCACGTACTTTCTCCTTCTCCTTGTCCTCCTACAGCTCCTCTTCCTCCTCCTCCTCCTCCAACCTTTCAAAACTATAAAAACCATTCTTAGCTCCGGGGCTGTATAAACAGGGCTTGGCCCTAGATTGAGCCTGTGGGCCACAGCTGGTAGACCCGTGGGGATCAATGAGCTACAGAAGCAGTCTTTCCCTCCTTCTCTTTCACAATGAACTTGGACTTCTCCACCTCATTCCTCCTATAATTCTGGTGTCTGCATCTCAGTCCTTTCTAAATCCATGGGTTCCTACAGAGCTGACACCATCTTTCCCGAACACAGATCCTCCAGAGAGACTGGCAGCATGCCTCACCCCAAACATGGTCGGAAGAGGGAGGCAGCTGAGCTGTGGCCAGTTCCAAAGATCTCCGTGAGCTTCCATTTTCCTTTGCTCTACCTGGAGCTAGTGGTAGAAACTAACTCAGAGTGAATGTGAGGACTGATGGAATAACAGACAAACAGAACACTCAGCACTTCACGTGAACACAGCTGTGCTTCTCATTGTTGCTCTTATTTTTATATGAGTAATTACTGTAATTATTAAAAATTAACCATTTATTGAGTTCTAGAGATGAGACAAACGTGAAAATGATTCCTGTTATTCTTGTTGTTACAATTATGTTTTTAAAACCCAAGTGTTTGTGAATTGAATTATAAACTCTATAGATTTATGGTCTACTGCTTCTAAAACCCTGATTGTTTTTCCAGGGAGTTAACACACACGCATGAATGTGTATATGTTGGCAGCTCAGAATTAACAGAGTATTTTTTTAGGTTCTGAATTCCTCTCAAATGGGAACGAAGTGTTCTCCTGACCCTTCCTACACTCCATATTACTGTCGACATCTGCAACTAATTGATGATCTATAAGTCAAAACTGTGACCAATGCAAAAAACCTTTAGCCAAGCCTGCCTGGGTTTGGCTGACCCCTCCTAATGTATTTCAGATTAAGACTAAAACCAGCCACCTTTTAACTGTTCAACTGAGGACTGAACAGTAGCAGTGAATATTTATCAAACATCAAATAATCACCTGATCAGATAACATGCTTACCAGTGAAAATCTAATTTAGAGCATTTAAAAAATTTCATCTGAATTTTTAAAACCCAGACCTTTTTGAAAGGTACAGAGAAATATATTGTCAGCATGCAATTTGATTGATTAAAGTCACCCTTTAAGCCAAAAAATCAAATTATGACCGTCGAATGTCTTTGTAGTAAAGGAATGACACTTTAAGAAGCAACAGGAAGGGGCAACATAGTATTTCTGGTAAAGAATCTGGGCCCTGAAATAAACAGACCTGAGTTTGTGTCCCGGTTTTGGCATTTTCTAGCTGGGTGATGCTGGGCAGGTTACTCAACCTCTCTGAGCCTCTGTCCTCATCTGTGAAATAGGCACAATAGAAGCTTCCTTAGGGGAATCCTTTTGAGGATTAAACGTGATATATTTAAAGGGAAGTATCTATTTAAATGGCAAACTATGTGTTTCAAACATTAGGAACAAAAAGGCTACAAAATGTACCGTCTGAACAAGTAAGAATATCTTTTAAAAATTTAATTATATAAAGGTAATGGACTTGATAGACTATTTGTGTGTTTACTAACTGGCCTACCCTGTGCTCTTTAGGAGAAGGGTTCAACAAATCTCTCCTCTACTCACATTGGCACCAGCTCCATAGAGTTGCCCATTTGAGAAGCAGCTTGTTGCAAATCAACAACCACATTCCAACTGAGGGCTCATACAGAGCTATTTGCTTTCTTGGCCCAGCATCTTAGTTCTGGGGCCAGTCATCCCAGCTGCCAGTCATGGCTACCTGTTGCCAAATTTCAGTTTCATTCTCTCCGGAAAATGATGGCTTATCTCTTTGAGATTTCCCCAGGGCAGAGCCAGCCTTTTCCATCATACCAGCCTAACATACTCTCCACATTTGGTAAAAACTACTCAGCTATTTCCACGAGATGTGGTAAAGTCAAACAAAGAAACGGAAACTTCATTCTAAAATAAAATTTTGTTCATTTTTGATCGACATAATGCAAAAGCGGATTTGAAATGATAGATATTTATGTATTTTTAAAGTATTCGTAGCTTGAGAATGATGAGGAAACTTCAGGGTTTTTTCATTGCCATCTCCTGCATGTCTCAGGCTCTGGGGCAGGCATCTGTCTAACTGTAGACATTGCCTTCCACCTGAGCTGCTACTTCTTAGCACTGGACTGCTAGCCTGTGAAATGAGGCGGCCTGACAGCCTGACATCTCTGCAGATGCAGGATCCCCAGAGGCAAGGATGCAGGCACAGTGGCCATACTCTCTTCAAAGCCACCAGCTCCAGGGCTGGAAGGTTGGTGTGCATCAGGCTTCCTTCATCTGTGGGGTTCTGAACTGATTCAGAGTACAGGTAAGTGCGCCAGCCACAGGTCCACAGCCAGGCCTCCAGGCCCCTCTGGCAGCTGCACCACCTCCAACTGAAGACCAGGCCACCAAGGAGCCCTGAACACGATCCTCTGAGGCCACACTTTGGAGGAAAGTTGTCCTCCTACACCTGAAGTCACTGACGGGCTGGGCCAGCCTCTCTTCCGTGATCAGGGCAGGATGTGTCCCTGGGGCAGTCGAGTATCGGCAGTGACCAGCACCCTCACGCCTCCGCCAGCCCCAGCGCGCCCTGCAGCAGGGGCGGGAAACACAGCTACTGACCAAGTGCCTCCAAGGTGCTTAGGCAAGGGGCTCGCGATTTGTGTATATCATCTCATTTAATCCACAACAACAGAATCCTTGGAATTAGGCATTTTTCTCCCTATTTAACAGCTGAGGAAGTGGAAGTTCAAGAAGGTTAAACCATTTGCCTTCACTGGTCCTGCAGATCAGAAGTGGCCAAGTCCACCCCAAGGCTGACCAGTACATTCATACTCGGACGGCTACAACAGGCCAGGGCAAGGGGGGGCGGCTCTCAAAATCGTCCCTTGATGGCTGCCAGTGGCAGGGTCACCATGACTGGGTCTTTGTTCCAATGTGGAATGCACACGTGCACACACCCACACAAACACACACACACGCGTACACACACACACACACACACACACACACACACACTATAAGGTGCCAGAGTAATACGGCTGTGAGGTTCTGCTCTGAGCTTCCTAACTCAGAGCACTGGAGTCCTCGGCTTGGCTTGAATTCCTTCTGAGCTGAGAGCTGGCCAGGCCTCAGAAACACAGGGCCGTCCATCACTCAAGTCTCAGGTTTGCTCCTTGGAGAGCCGGAGTTGACCACAACTGCCTTGGCACCGTTCCACTGTGAGCGAGTCACAAAACTGGCATTTAAGTCCGGAGCGGAAAAAACACCCCAAGCTTGTTCGTTTTTTTCTGACAGGTGCTGGAGCCCATGAAAGGTCAGATTCCAGCTCGCAGTCACATCCTGGCTTAGCCGGCTCCAGGCACACAAAGGCCCGTCTGTCTCACCCAAGCACGGGGAGTGGGGACCCAGGCCAAGGGCTTAACATGGCTGCCTGATGGCCCTCGCCTGCTGATCCGGCCCTTCACGGGCATGGGCCTAAATGAAGCATTGGGAAGCCCAGCTGCCGAGGACGTGTGAAGCAGGCGAAATGAAGAAGAATGCAGGCTTTTTTTCTGATTTGTAATTGCAAGAGATATTAACCCCCCGGCAGCCCATGAATCCATAGCCCACAACCAGCCTGCTGTGGATCATTTGTAAAAGCCCTGGGACGCTGCTATTTCAAGTTCAAAGCCTTGTGGGGCTGCAAAATTGAGTGAGAGCTATCCCTCCAAGCCCAGCAAGGATGTTGGGAAATGAAGGAGTTTGTTCTCTTCCTTGCTGATGCACCAGGGATAGCTTGGCATTGCGGTGTTATTGGAACAGAGGGTGTGTGTTTAAATGCACATAGCCTCGTGCTTTCAACCAGGAACATTTGTTTTTGCAGCCTTTATGAAAACATCTCCCAACTGACAATGGCTCCAAGGACCCACAGTCCTGGATTTTAAGTTCCTCGTCAGCAGCTGTAGGCCAAGGTTCTTTAACACGTCTAACTTCTTCAAAAGATGGTCACTTTACCAACTCTCCAGGCTTCTCTAGTCATGCGATTCCTTCCCCTCTCCCTCCCTCACCTTCTCCATAACTTTACACCAAACTGTGATGCTGATAGGAAGCCAAAAGTCAGAGTGGCTACTGCACACCAGCCCTGTAAAGGAACCTGGAAAATCCTGATCTTATAAGAACTTCGTTTGAAAGCTCCTGTCAAATCGCAAGTTCATAGTACCAATAAAATTCTTTTAACCAAGAAAAAAGAGAATAAACCTGCTTATGGAATAAAAGCCAGTTGTTTCGGGATAATTTTTCCCTCCTGGTTGAGAGAATCTCATCCTAACAAGAAACCTTCTCAGTAAAATAAGCTGAAGGCTAGAAACTGGGGCCTTGCCTCTTGTCCTAACTGTGTCACAGAATTATTCTGGGGCAAAATGTGTTCATACTCAGAAAGGGGGAGCCCCAGCTTTCGAACGGGGTGAACAGCAAAACACTAACTCCAGATCTCTTCCTTTGTCCAACCCTCCTCCCCATGTGTCCTTAATATGTCCCTAATCCTTAAAAGCCCTGTCCCTGCCACACTCAGTTGGTAAGGTTCCATCCCATACACTCAACCAACAGTTTGACTCAAAGAACGTCTGCTAGTTGCCTCTGTGAAAAGCTGAGGTGTCCTTGGGGCCTGTCCCACAGCCACTCCGTAACTGAGTCTCCCCATCTCTCATTGGGGAACAGAAATACTTACAGCCCTAATAAGCTTATTGATGGTCACACCTACTATTTGCACACACTGTGCTAAGCTCTTTTCTGGCATGGTCATATGATTTCCCCACCACTCTGTGAAGTAGGTATGATTCATCCCATTTTGTAGAAAAAGAGCCTGAGGCTCAGAGAGGTCCCCTGACATGGTGAAACCAGCATACAAACCCACATAAAGCTGACGCAAAAGATTGTGCTCTTAGCTACCATGCTGCAATGCCTCTCATCCTAACTATAGCTCTTAGGAATAAATGATCCCCAGTAATCTTTTCAGAGAATAGTAGAAAATACTTTGGTCAAAATAATTGTCAATTACTGGGCTCTCCGTACACGCTGGGCACAGCTAGGAGCTTTGCGTAAATCTCTTATAACATTCCTGCAGGGTAGCTGACATGTCCCCTGTTTGATATGTCAATGGCTTGATGGACATGAGAGACAGGGCAAAACCCTGAGCTTGATCCTAGAGTAAGAGGACCTTAGCAATGTAGCTGGACTGCATGCAGTATAAATCTGGCAGCATTCAAACGACTCACTGCTCCATCGCTGTTATTTATTATTATCAGAAGTAATAACTGGCATTTATTGAGATGGAACGCCACATGCTTTAGGGTTCCCTTCCTGGTGGGTTTGTGTTCCCGTTTTGGGGATGTCAGCATTCCAAAACTGTGATTCCCCAGACTGCCTGGGGCTCCACACGTACATGTGTGCATGTGTGGGTGCCTGAATGTTTGCGCGCACACCAGCTATGTGTGTCTGTCACACCGCAGGGAGCTTTTCCTCATTTAAACAGCCAATTAAAACCCACTTTGGCACTTAACGCATGTCACTGCTTCTCGGCACTCAGCTGCCTTCCCAGCAGGCCTTTAATTTGATAAAGAGCTTCTAATAATGACTAACAGAGGCCCAGTAAGTTAATTAAACCTTGTCCTTTATTTTGCTTTCAAGGTGTGCCCTCCTTGTAAAAGGCCCAGGGTCTGTGCTTGCAAATGACTGTAGACAATGTTCCATGCTTCAATGAGAAAAGTATGTCTGTCATGTCCTGGCAAGTTACACTTAAAGTCTCAATTTCAGCATCATGTCAGGCTTTCACAGAGGCCAGAAGCAGATGGAAAAAACCTCTGCACCCAGTTGTATGGAAGCCAGAGTTAGCAATGGAAGATGCATTTCCTCTGAGAGTATAATGCTGAAAGATGACCTGGCTGTCATATCGGACTCCATTTATCCCATTTCTTTAAAGTAATCTGAGAGTCCAGATGGGTTGTATAAACAGAAGAGGAGGTTCCTGGGAGTTCGCTAGCTTAATGAAGCCCGTATGTTTGACTCATGTAATAAGTATTTAATCATGCTGATGAAATTCATTTAAACCTCAGCCACACACGCTGTTGCCGAAGCCCTGATAATGCCCTACATCACTCGTGCTAGCAGTGCTGGAGCAAGATAGGTGAGACAGAAAGTTGGTGACATTTCACATGGTAAATGGGCTTTGGAGGGTAGTGCAGGGGAGAGATAACGAGCCATGAGAGGCTGACTTGGAGCTCCATTGCCTCTGAGTCCTTGAAGTTCTGCTCCGCATTCACCCCTGGTGAGGTGCTAAAGGCTGAGTAATAATTCACATGTCCTCTCTGCTAAATTTCTGAGTGGTCAGTGCAGAGAAGATACATCAGTTTGGAAGCTTTCTGCTGCTAGTAACAGAAACCCCAGACCAAAGAGAATCAACAACCTGGAATTTTTTGGAATGTGTAGAACTAGAAGGCCTGATACACAGTGCTGTCAGACCTAGTTAATTCAGCAGCTTGATCACATCACCAAGGACCTCAGTCCCTTCCCTGTCTCTGGTCTGCAATCCATGATGTGTCAGGTCAGCTGCCTTCACAACCACAGGATGCCTGTCAGTACTGCACTGCAGTGGAATATGAATTACTACAGTGGAATACCTTTATTGGTAAAGAAAACTTTCCTTAAAGTGTCCAGTCCCATCCCAGAATATTTTTTGGCCACAAGCCAATTACTACAGAGGGATGGGATCACCATGATTGACTTTGACCACTGGTCCCTGAGTGGCAATAGGGTAGCTCATACCAGCTTGCGAGAGCTGATAGCACACGTCTCTTCCCACACCCTCCATTTGGTGACCTCCTGTTGGTTGCCTGAGACTGGCCGTGGTGGGCATATTTACGCCACAGGAATTGGCAAACACTACACACAGGGCTTTTTTTCCCTAAAGAGCCGTCCTGAAGATAAACATCCAGCAAAAGAGATAAATTGCAAAAGGGTGCCCATCCTGAAAGCTGAATGCCAGAACAAAACTGGGGTTCTTTTAGCTACAAAGAAAAATAAGGAGGTGGACTGAGAATAAGGATCAACAATATCTGTGTGAGAAGGGCTCAGCTGCTCACTCATTCTCTTTGGAAAACACAGCACTGGGGGTCTGAGTAAGGTTAAAACAACTCATAAATAGGAGATTCCAAAGTGACTTTTAAAATATCCTAGGGCTTCCCTGGTGGCGCAGTGGTTAAGAATCCGCCTGCCAATGCAGGGCACACGGGTTCGAACCCTGGTCTGGGAAGATCTCACATGCCGCGGAGCAACTAAGTCCGTGCACCACAACTACTGAGCCTGCACTCTAGAGCCCGTGAGCCACAACTATTGAAGCCTGCGTGCCTAGAGCCTGTGCTCCACAACAAGAGAAGCCATCACAATGAGAAGCCCGCTCACCGCAATGAAGAGTAGCCCCCACTCACCGCAATTAGAGAAAGCCTGCGTGCAGCAATGAAGACCCAATGCAGCCAAAAATAAATGAATTTAAAATATCCTAAAAGAACCTGCCCAGGTAGGAAGCACTTGTTTTGTCAGTTGGCCTCATTTTCCTGCAGAAATTGAAAAGCTTCTCTAGGAAAGCTCTTGGTTTCCTTTTAGCTAAAATGGTTCCCTACACTTTATGTATTTCACAATCACCTAGGAGAATCTGCCACAACTGCAGGTTCCTGGGCGTTCTCCCTGGTAATCTGGTTCCGTGGGTCTGGTGTGGGGACCAGGAAGCTGCACCTTGAACAGCATTCTCCTCCGCCCCTCAGTGATTCTAATGCAAGTTGTCTGAAAAGCATTTCCATGGGGAAAAAAAAAAAAATCTTCCCCTTGATGATCTAACTCAGAGTTTGGCAAACTGCAGCCCAAAAGCTGAGAAGGGTTTTTATAGTCTTAAATGATTTATAAAAATCAAAAGAAGAATAATACTGTTTTGTGATGTGAAAATAATGTGAAATTCACATTTCAGTGTCCACAATAAAAGTTTATTGGAACACAGCACGCATTAGTTTACGTGTTGTCTGTGGCTGTCCTCACGCTATAAAGGCAGAGCTGAGCAGTAATGACAGAGGTGATACGGCCCACAAAGCCTAAAGTATCTACTCTCTGGCCCTTTACTGAAAAAAAGTTTGCCAACCCCTGGTCTAATATGTTCCATTCAATGAAGAACCAATGGAATGGGAAAGACTTTATCAATTCCCTAGCAGAAGGGGTCCCAGCTGGTTAAGTATGAGCCACTGGACATGTCAGAGCCTTGCGGCCTCGGAGTCAGCCTGCAGCCCCATTTCCTCTGGCTCAAGCACAGCTAACAATGCCAGGTGTCTTTCCCTTTGACTGCTAAAGAGCCCTAGATAGTGTGGAACGCAGGTAATGGTGTCTTTGTCAGTAATATGCTCCACCCCATGCGAAACCAGTAACCATCACGGCATTACCCATGGGGCTTCTCCTCTACACACCATTGTGCTTTCTCCTCTACCCAACCATTGTGGTTGGGTCAGTAGGGAGTGGATTCAAACACATACTATGATTGGTCTCTGTTCTCCTGGAGCTTACACTTTAGCTGGGACGAAAATACAGAGAACCTCCAGGCAGGGCAAAAACAGCAGTGGTTCCATTTCAAGCTATAGGGCTTTTCTCAAGCAAAATCAGAAATGTGTTCACCCATTAGCCATCCCAGCTCAGGGCTCTATGAAGTCAGTGTTGTCCATGAGAGAGGGGCTCACAGAGGACAGCTTCCAGGACTGCAGGCCTTGACTAGGGATTTTAGAAAGTTCCATTCCAAGAGTATTTGTTGACAGAGTGTCTCTGATGAGTAGGACACAGAATGTGAACTCAAGGGAGAAGGGAATTCAGAAGAGGGGGCGGAACAGGGATCAAGGAAGAAGGCATAGCCAAGGCAATATCTGAGAAGATCTTAAAGGGCATGACATAACAGCCTCAGGCAAAAGATGAAGAAGCAAGAAAGCATAGGATGGGTGAAAAGAATGATGCATCTCCTGGTGGGGTCGCACTAGGGTGGATAGGCTGAGAAGGTAGGTCCAGTCGTAGTAGGCCCTGAATGCCAGAGTCAGAAATTGGCACTTAATTCCACAGAAAGGAGGAACAGTTTTTTTTTAATATAAATTTTGTGCTAATGTATAACATATACAGAAAGGGGCACAAATCACAGGTGAATTTTTCCGAAAGTGAGCATGTCCAGATAACCGGCACTTCTGTTCCCCAGAACACCCCAACCCATGGGGAGTCCCTTCACCCTGGTACATAATTAATAATAACAACAACAACAATAATAATAATAACAATGATCATTATGACTTACATCATATAGAAAGTTATGATTTGCAAATCATATTTC
This sequence comes from Balaenoptera physalus, assembly GCF_965194825.1. Lineage (NCBI taxonomy): Eukaryota > Metazoa > Chordata > Mammalia > Artiodactyla > Balaenopteridae > Balaenoptera > Balaenoptera physalus. The sequence goes on from NC_138883.1 coordinate 40,440,863, forward strand.
CATGCATTAAGTCTCTAACGTCATGTGATAGGTATTATTATTGTCCTTGTTTTACAAAGACATAAAGCAGTAAGATCACATGAGTATCATGTAGAAGAATTTGGACTCTATCTACCCTTTGTATCCTCACCCCATTCATGGTGCAGTCATTAAAATGATGTTGTAGATATTTATTTACTCATAAAGAAACATGGTCAAAATATATTATGGAGTTTAAAAAAATAGGCTTCCCCAAAGGGGAAGGGGAGGAGGAATAAATTAGGAGTATGGGATTAACAGATACACACTACTATATATAAAATAGATAAACAACAAGGATTTACTGTATGGCACAGGGAACTATATTCAATATCTTGTAATAACCTATAATGGAAAAGAATCAAAAAAAAGAAAAAATACATTTTATATATATATATATGAAGAAAAAATATATTTTATATATATATATATGTATAACCAAATCACTTTGCTGTATACCTGAAATACTGTAAATCAACTATACTTTAATTGTTTAAAAAATAGGCTACAGAAGAGCCATATATCACTTACGGGAAAATATCATGGGGCAGTAGAATATTCTAGAGTCAGATCATCTGTGTTCAAACACCACCTCTGACACTTCCTGGCTATGTGACTGCTACGAACTGAATATTTGTGTCCCAAATATTGTGCCTCAGATTCAGATGTTGAGGCCCTAATCCTCAGTGCAATACTATTTGGAGGTGAGGATTTTGGCAAGTAATTAGGGTTAGAGGAGGTCATGAGGGTGGGGGCCTCATGATGAGATTAATGCCCTTACAAAGCAAGAAAGAGACATGAGCTCTCTCCCCCACCCCCCCCCACCCCCGCTCCCCCTCTCTGTCTCCCTCTCCCTCTCCCTGCCATGTGAGGATATAGTAAGAAGAGAGCCATCTGCAAACTAGGAAGTAGGTTCTCACCAGACACCAGATCTACCAGCACCTTAATCTCGGACTTCCCAACCTCCAGAACTGTAAGAAATGAATGTTTATTGTTTAAGCCATTCAGTGTATGGTGTTTTGTTATAGCAGCTCAAGCAGACTAAGACAATGACCTTGGGCGAGTCATGTAATTTCTGGAAGCCTCACTTTTCCCATCTGCAAAATGAGTATAATAAGAATATGTGCTTCGTGTGGCTACCATGAGGACTCAATGAGAAAACCTGTGTGTGGTAGGCAGAATAATGGTGCCCCAAAGGTGTCCGTGTCCTTGGGAGTCTACTGTCAAGGCTTCGTCCCAGCCAAGTAAGTCCAGGAGGGGCTGACATGTTCTCAGCCCCCCAGGAGCAGAAGAAACCATAGCAGCTGGTGGCTGCCTTAGAATCATCCTGGGTATTGGAGGGGTCGGTGGTATTTCTGCTTTGTCCCAGCCTATAGCCTAGGAAATTTCTTTATCTGAACATCCTAGATTTAACTACTGTTTGGAATTTTGACTAACTTACCTAATGCTCCTTAAATATGTGAATTCCCCATAACCCTCGTGGAAGAACGTAGCATAATTTATTTATTAAGCTCATGAGCATTGGAGTCATCTATAGAATTCTTGGCTCTCCCAGTAACTGGTTGCGTGGTCTTGGATAATTAACTAATTTCTCAGGAAGCTCAGTTTCCTCATCTGCAGAAGTTGGAAAATAAGGCATTCCTGACAGGTTGTTGAGAGGTTTCAATGAGATGATGTAAAGTACTTAGCACATTACCTGAGAGAGAGTAAGCACTCCAAAGTGGTAGCGTACATTACTAATCACCCACAGTACGCCATCATCCTGAGAGCAGGGACTCCTGAATCAAGCACTGTGGGCGCCTTTCCCACACCCCATGAGGCCCCAAAGCATCCCAGAGTCTCCAGCTCACACTTTTGCTTTGCTCTGCTGATGACAGAGGTACAGGCAGGCCACTGGAGGCCATGGAGGCTACCAGAGAGCAGAGGGAGGGCAGCCACATGCAGCGGCCTGGTGAACTTGGAGAAGCAGCCCTAGCCTCCCTGAGACCTGACATGTCCTGCTGCTGGCTGCCGCATTTGGAGCTGAAACCCAACTGGCCTGGCTTATGTTAGTTCTCCTGAGCAGAATGCAGAGGGGCTGCTGCTCTGGGGTGAGAGTGGGAGTCTTGGTGCTGGATTGTCTACCCTTCCTTGCACTAGCCAGTGCATAGCAGAGAGAAAAGGGCCTGACCTCACTGGGTGGTTGCTCTTGCTTTTTGCCTGTGATTTCCTGTAGATGCCAGCCTCTACCTGGTAAATGCCCAAATGCCCCCTGCAGCTTTAAGAGAGTGATGATTCTCTGCTAAGGAACTATGGCTTGCAAAGCTGGTGACACTGCAAGGTACTACCCAACCTCCCTCCCACTCTGTTTTGACTATGCCTCTGCCACGTTCCAGACCCCAAGAATGCCACTGCCTTGATGTAGCACAAGAGCAATGCAGGGACACCTGAGAACAACAGAGAGGTGGGTGTCATTTTCCTGTTCCCCCTTTGGCCTCTAGGAGCAAAGGGATGATTTGGGAAAAGCTCAAGACCCATCCACTGTACAGCACAAACAGAGCGGGTTCAGGGCACCAGCTGCTTGGGGGCAGCATTGAGAGGGCAGCTTCTATGACTATTGTACTCTTATGGAAGGAAACCTCGACTCCCTCAGTTTTCATGCCAAGATATCAAGCTAAGATTTATGGATTCTTAAAGATGGAGGGAGAGAAAGAGGGAAAGAAGGAGGAAGAGAAAAACCTGGCTTCATAGTCTTGAGCCAGGCCTGCTACAGGTGGGAAGTAGATCCTGGCAACTGACAAAGCCATAGCAAGAGCACGACGGCTGGTGCTGTGGCCCAAGCACCACACAAACAGCTGGAAGTGCCAGCAAAATGGATGTGGCCGCCGACCAACAGCCATCAACCCCTGACAGCAGGTGCAGAGAGGAGATGGACAAATGGAGCCTCTCTGTCTTTGTCATCACACATACAGGGCCCACAGTGTGTGAAACCTGTTTGTCCTGGGAGGAGGGGGCAGAAAGAGAAGAAGGAAGAAATGACTGGCCTACTCAGGATCCATAAATCACTGGAAGGGAGAGACTGTGGCTGGGGAAGTTGGAGGTTCTACTTGGCACTGCGCTGATGGTGAGCCTGGAGGTCGTAAACCACCAGGGCTCTGCCAGCAACAGCCCCTCCCCCTGGCCTGGTGCAAAGGTGCTGGTTGTTTTGCTGGCACTGGGGCAGGTGTCTGCCAGCCCGTGGGATGCAGCCCTTGGGTGTGATGGGGGAGAGAGCAGAGTGGATAGTCGTCCCTGAGAACTTGGCCCGGTGGCCTGGCAGAGCTGGAATGTCCTTGGCCAGCTCTCTGTAAGCAGTCAGAGGTGAGTCTCATGATCAGATGACTTGGGCTTGCTGGAGTATTTTTCCCAGGTTTCGGAATCATCTGAGTTCACTTGAGTGTCCTTGCTGTCCTTGTTGGGTCCCTCAGGTAGCTCCCCGGATTCTAATTGTTCAGCTTGTGCTGAATTTGTTTCATGCTGCATTTGTTTAGCTTGGATGGGCTTGCCCATGAGGTAGATGTGTCAAAGTAGACTTTTAATAGTTTATCTCACCCCATGCATCAAGGAGGGGCTGTACACAAAAAGGGACAGATTGCCAATAGCAGCTGTGACCCTCCCTACCCTCCCAGGTGGGCTACGTGTATCCCTGCTCATATACCTGCAATGGCCCTGCCATCTGGCAAACACTTAATAATGCTACAAGGCCCAACTCAAATGTCCTGTCTCTGGGAGGCCTTCCATGACATCTCCCCCACCTCACACCACCACGTACTGGAGAACCAGCAAGAGTCCTTTTTTCCTTCAGTTGCTTAATAAAAGATTATTGAGCCCCTACTATGTGCCAGATGCTGTCAATACAAGAGAAAACAAAACGGATGCAGCCTCTGTTAGAGCTTACTCTGTTGTGGATTCGAGAGATCATAAAATATAAATAAATAAAATGGTCACACCTGGTACGTGCTTTAAAGGAAATAAACAAGAAGCTGAGAGCAAATAACAAGGATTAAAGTGGAGAAGTTACCATAGGCGGGGCGCTGCAAGAAGGCCTCTTTGAGGAAATGATATTCAGCAGAAGCTGGAAAACAAAAAGGGGTCAGCAGGAGGTGCTGTGTGCAGAGAAGACCTGCGAGCAAGAGGGACAGAGGTCCCTGCGATTGGAGAACAGGTAGGCTGAGATCACACAGGGCCAGGAGTCATGGGAAGGAGGCGGGCAGTCCATGCTCAGGGTCCTTCGATCATGTTGTATTTCACCCTATTTTGGCAGGTGTTCTGCTTCATTGTTACCAGTGGTTTATTTCCCTATCTTCCAAGCTGAGTGTGGGCCCTTCAAGGGCAGGGCAGTGTTGTGTTTTGCTCATGACTGTATCTTTGGCACTAGCGCATTCAATGCGTCATGGATGGATGAGATGGGCAGCTGGGCCCTGACCGCCTGAGTAGATTGCATACCTGTCTGCCCTTTGCCTCCTCCCTCTCCTTCCAAGGGTGAGGAAGAAGCCCCCGTTGGAGGAAGTGGATGCAGAGCCAAGTGGCCAGAGTAAATGACCGGGCCTTCGTCCTGAGATGACCCTGGCACCTGAGACACAAAGTCCACACGCCTGGAACTCCCGCAGGCTCTGAGAGCCTTTCCAGCTGCTGGCAATGCCAAGTGTTCTCAGCAAGACTGAGCACCTTTTATGGACCCATCCACATCTTGAATGCATGCCTGAACCCCGTGATCAGCTCCTGCCCATTGTTTTGCTCATGGTTCTATACGATTATCTGGTAAAAACTATTCAAGTAATGTATGCCCATCAGCACACAATTCCATCTGGGGCAGCAAACGTTGATCACAGGGACACTGTTCTATTTCAGTTCAACACATGCTTCCACGCCAGGCACGGGGATGCCAAGAAGGACAATATAGCCCCCCCCTTCAGAGAGCTTACAGGCTAGTTAGAAAAAAAAGAAAGACTTGTAAATAAGTAAATGCTAGAAAATATGTTAATTGCTATGACGTGAGCATCAGCTCAGTTTACAGATCATGGGATCAATTTTACCTGGGGAGGAAAGGGAGAGTAGGAGGCATTGGAAACGTTTCCATTTGGGAGAAAGTGAGTACATGTTGACAAGAGAGGGCACTTCAGGTAGAGGGAGCAGTATTAGCAAGGAGGCAGCGAGGTCAGAAAGGGTATTGCATTCGCTGCGAAAGAATTTGGCGAGGCTCAAGAGCTGGAGGCTGGGGGAGAGTGGAGGTGGGCAATGTACGGTTGGATGGAGATTTGTGTGCTGGTCTGAAGAGCTTGCACTTGACCCTGTTGGCACAGGGATCCCCTAAACGGCTTTAAGTGGGACTGAAGGTGGAGAGGTCATATTTACCCTGGGGAAAAACTGCTGGCGTGGCAGTGTGGAGACAGGAGGGGAGAAGATAAAGCCAGGAGGCCAGGAAATCAGTCCAGGCACAAGTGAGAGCTGTCACTGGGTCGTAGCCAAGGGCTGAGAGAGAAGGAAAATTCTGGAGGAGTTGGAATCGCTAGAACCGAATGCTGCTTCAGAGCTGGGGAAGGAGTTCCGCTCTCAGGGTTCCCCTGGGGGTGGAGGATGGCGCAGAGGCAGAATGTAGGGGGAGGAGTAGATCTGGTGGGAAATTCATCCTGTTTTGGACAGCTTGAGTTTGACGTACTCAGTACCAGACTTAGACTTGAGCAACTGGGGTTGCTCCCGCCCTCTGCCCTGCACTTTGGGGGCCCCATTCTCACCCTTCCTGGGTCACACCACTCTCCATGAGAAGTCTATGGGACCAAGGGGACGTGCCCACCTAGATCCAGTGACGCCGCACCCCTCTAGCCTTGCTCCAGGTAACTGGCAATTCCATGCCCAAATGGCCCCAGCCTGTGGCCTCTTCCCAGGTCTGTCCTCCCAAAGGTGGTCGATGTGCACACTCCTGGCCCCAGGCAGCGGCCAAGAGGCAGTTTTTTGGTGGGGTGTAGAGATGGAGCCTGGACGTGCAGCCTGGGTTGTCTACACACTTGCGTGGGCGCAAGGCCCCTCACTGTGTGGGACAGAGGAGGGTTTGGAAGAGAAGGACTCTCCATTTGTCACCCACAGATATCAGACAGACCTGGAGGTAACCTGCGGGGTCATTTTCTTACTGTTCTGAAATCTTCTCTTTTCTGCACCAATTACATTATCTGCAGCCCCACCTCTGAGCAAAGAACAGTGAGGAAGGGAAGCTGAGTGCATGCATCTCCTGTGCCTCCAGAAAGACAAAGACACACCTAGATGCCCCACAAGTAGCATAAAAGACAAAGGGAGGGTCCACTTCTCTTTCCAGCCTGTGGTCCTAACCCAGGCTCCTCTGCAGAGGTGTTCTTTGGTCTCTTTCATGAAAACCAGTAGGTCTCTCCAGCCCCTCTGCTCCGATTACAATGCAGCGCCTTCTCCTGGGGAGCAGTCATCTGGATTATCTTCTGCGTCTGGTCATCTCATCCACTCATCATCTTTTTAATAACCTCACAGGAAAACATATCCTTTCACATTTGCCTCTTAATTTCTCCCTCCTCCAGCAATTTCTTCTCTCTCTCTTTCTCTCTCTGAAACCTTATTATTGTTACTTTACAGAACACTGGCCTATAGATTGCCCAAAAAACATGCACTGTAAAGTAAACACACACGGCTCTATCTCTGAATCATTCAGAGCTGATCCAGCTGTGCAACTTCACCCTTTCAGCTGTTTACCTGTGCACAGCCCAGCAGCTTCGTGATGTGGGTCCCGGCTTCAAAGCTACTCTGTTACTGGTCAGGAGCTCCACCGGCACGGTTCACCTGAGATCAGTGGGAAGAACGGGAGCAGCCCGGGTCGATGGCCCAAGCCCAGGCCCCTGGCAAGGCATGCAGAGCACTGCTGCAGCCTGAGGGAGGGGCAGAGGGTGACTCCAGGCCGTAGGGAGCTACCTGACATCCATGTCCCTGGGGTGTTTCATAAGCCCCCACAGCTCCTTACCATTGTTTCAGGGGAGGCGGGGGCTCCTATCGCTTTATCAGCCCATTGCCTTCCCTGGCAGGAAACTCCCTTCTCCCTTGGAACCTTGTCCCAGACGAAGGTGGGGAGATGACTGCACCTATCAAAAAAGGTCAAGACTGACCTAAAAGAAAACGGTGCATGGTCTGCATTTCACAAGAGCCCTTTGCAGTTCTTTTTAATTAGCTTACATCATGTTCCCCTCAGGTGGGGAGAGCCCGGATCACTCTGTCAACAGCTCTATCTATAGCGGGCCCAGCCTTCACCCCAGCCCCTCTGCCGGCACGGAGCTCCTGACCCCGGGGCTCAGCTGTGAGAATCAATCATCTCCTTCCAGAACTCATCATTCAGCAGCTGCAGGGCCTCGGCTATTTTTATCGCCCCAGGAAGCCGGTGGCCAAGGACAGGCTGGGCTACCTTTGAGGGAGGTGTTGCTGCAGAAATGAGCTGCGGGTTGTCAGGGCAGCTGAGCCTCTGCCTCAAGGTCAAATCCAAAGTGCCTGACCTGGAACAGGAGAGCACTTGACCTTCCTCCACTCTGCAATAGCAAAGGCTTATGCTGGGGAAGCAGATATCCCACGGAGGGGACGAGTCCAGGGACGCTGTGGAAGGACTTGGGGTGGGAGGGGGAGGAAAACACAGTGGACGCATGTGTGCCTGGGCTTTGCCTACCCAAACAGGGGTATCAGAAATCATAACATCTCAGGCAGCTGGCCTCCATCACCTGCCCTAGCCAACAACCAACACTTACAGAGAGCCTTCTATATGCTGGACTGGGCCTGGCAATTCAGGGTCTGCCCTGGGGTTGACCGGATCAAATGGAGCATCATGAAACCCAGTCCGCCCATCACCCCGTTCCTTTGCCAGCCTGGGTTTATAACTCTCTTCCTGCTTGGTTCCCAGAGGAGGAACCTGTACGCTGTAAGAGCAGGTGACACAAAGTATTTTATATTTGTAAAGGTTCATCCGATACCCTAAACAAGCTCCTTCAGCACAGTCCTCTGAGGTAAGTCAGTATTTTTAGTCTGTTTAAAAATAGTCTGGACCGCCAGCGTCTCCGCTGCCTGTGCACATGTGTGCTTTGCTAAGTGGGAAAAGCACAACTTACCAATGTCCTAACAGCAAAGGGTGGGAGAAGTCTCAGATTCCCTGCATCCCTCTCATCTCCAGAAAGGAAAGAAAGAGGTTTGAAAAGGAAAAATGAGCTCTGAGGCTCTGCCTGTTTGCACCCCTGTGACCTTTGGGGAAGAGAAAGCAGAACCCATGAAACACTCTGCTGGGAGGATGGGTGATGGCATAGCTGACGCCCTTGGTCCCGTTCAAGCTTCAATGAGGGAGAAAGAAATGAGTGTGGTGGCTCCAGAGCCAGCTCCCCCCTGAGCTGGGGAGAAGGCTGGTGTGCACAATGCCTTCCCAGTCTGTTGAGGAATAGCTGAAAGGCGTGGCTGAGGGCAGCATATCCAAGGTGGAACGGGAGATGCCCAGGGAATTTTACGTCTCAGAGCAGGAGGCAGGGGTGAGGACCTGCTTGGATTATGTGAGACAGTGGGTGTCCTCGCCTGACTGGGGCAGCAGCACTAGAGGTCCTGAGAGGTTTATGGACTGCCCAGGGCCCTGGAGTCCAGCCGGGCCAAGAACCCCCTCTGTGCCGCAGGCTCACTGTGGCTGTGAGTGACCAGACTCTTTACTGCCCTGAAATATTCTCTCCCACAGCCAATGCCAAATTAGTGAATCATTTAAAGAGTAAGTCACTTGACACTCTACTTTACAGCTGGGGAGTTTGAAAATTGATCTAACCTTTCTGGAGAACAATTTGGCAACTAGTATCGGACCTTAAAAATATTCACACCCCTTTGAGCTCTTCATTTCTGCTTTACAAATTTCCCCAAAGCAAAGAATGCCCAACAATAGCGGACTAGTGAAACGAATGCATCTATTTAATGAAGTACTATGTCAACACATATTTAATGACATGGGAAAGTGCTAAAAATGTAACGGTCAATTTAAAAAGGCAGAATAAAGACTGTATATAGAGTATGATCTCAAGATTTTTATTATTCTAACATTTGCTGGAAGAAGAAATGTCCTTGTTTAAGAGAATTCATTCACAAATCACTTGTATTAGAAGGGAGGCCTTGTGGGTCTGGTGTTGAAAGGTGCAAAACAAGAGGACAGTTTGGGGGGCTATGGTGGTGAGGGCGGGGAGAACGGGGCATGGAACCAAAGGAGGAGCAGGGAGCCAGAGGTGTGAGTCCCAGAACCCCCAGAGCCAAGTCAGGCATTCCCCACTGCGGGGCTGCCGGCAGGGCACAAAGATGCCTGGCGCTCCACTTGTAGGTGCTACAGCAGCTGCAAGTTAAACCCTAACTCTGCCCCCACGTGACATTTTCAGTAAAGTCCATTTCATCAATAAATGCTTTGTGTGAGTGGACATACGGGGTGGAAATCCAGAGAAGGACTTAATATTCATCTAGGTTCATGCAATGCAGAACAACACAATTAAAATGGCTGTAGAAATAGATGCTTGGAGATGGAGGTGATCCTGAGGACATGAGACCCCTGGAATTTCCAGAAACAATGCGGAAGACTTTGGACTTCTAGAGAGTATGCAGCAGGGTTGAGCCGCTCCCTGAGGGGCTGGGAAATCCTTGCTGACATCTGACTTGCGTGTAAACGTACGTACACATACATGCACATAGGACTGAAAGAGGCAGGACCAGGATTTCAACAGTGGTTACTCTTGGGTGTAGGAAGTATGATGATATTTATTTTCCTTTTTATTTGGCTTAGAATTTTCCAACTCTGGTATAATAAACATACATTTTGTAACTTAAAAAGTAAATACAAAGCACTACCATTCCGTGCGGTGTGTGGAGTGTTTGTGTTTCTCTGTCGGTGCTCTGCCTCTGGGTTGATGAGAAGCCTGGTCGATCCAGACCCAGATCCTGTCACGGATGCCGACCCTTCATGGAACTCGGCGCAGCACTGGGGGACGGCGCCCTGCCCACTACGATCATACCAAAGACCACTGAAGCCCCCAGACTGGAGCTCTGGGACATGCCAGACGTGTTCCAATCTCGGCTGCAGCTCACATCATCAGGTCTGTGAAAGGGAACCTATTTCCCTGCAAATTGAGGCACAATTACCACTGTTGGAAGGATATAATCAACCATGTCTCCTGGTTTCTCTGCCTTCCTTTGATCTCTGTTTATATGTATCGTCTAAAAGCTTGCAAGTAAAATATTCCGCACTGATTTTTGTCTTTGAATCTTTCTTCTCCTTATAATAGAGCAGAAGCCTAAACTGCTGGATTAGTTCTCTCTTCTCTGTTCTTTTACTGAAGGGAAATTCTGCAGACAGCAAATGGGGATGAAAAGACAACCAACCCATATGCTCATTGTACCTTTGGTGGACAAGGCAACTATTTCTGTCTTAGATGATAATATGTTTATACCATCACACTGAGAACTTTTCTACCATTGTCTGTGTGGGGATGTGGAAATGCTTCACTGCCCAACTATTAACTCTCAAAACATTTTGAGGAAAAAGAGAGGAAGCTGGGGAAAGTTATTTGCAGCGTCCTTTCTCTGGGTGGCGCCCTCAATCTTTTTTGACTCTGGCCAACTTAGGCTTGGCAGAAGTCCTCACAGCCCATGTCCCTCTGCCTGTTTCCTCTTTTTAGAAGAAAAAAAGCAAAACTCAGTAATGATTAAAAAAAAATTAGAGGAATAAAAAGGAATTTTTCATTCACTTTATAAAAACATTACAAACTTGAACACATGATTATATACTAAATTATTTTTATTATATATAATACCTATTTCTCATGCATCTATATTTTATAATAATTTAGTACATAAATATTTCACATTGCATTATATTTTATACTATGAAGCAATGCTTTGTTCAGAAGCTCAGTAGTGCTTAATAGTTCTTAGTAGGCTTCAAGTAAATAACTTTTGGTAGTCTATAGTAATGGAAGTTTGTAGAAATAGGCACCGTTTGTGTGGAAGAAATCAGCATTTTGGATTTCATAATTGCCTCCCGGCCTTTCCACTGGCCTTGGACCATAACGCAAGAGTCACTTTTCCCTGAGAGACAGCAACGTAGGCTTTTTGTGCATAGACCCTTTTTGTTGGGAAATGATGCCTAAGCACAATGGTGCTCACGTTGGTAGAAAATAGGCACTTATTCTAACCACACGTTTTCTCTTCACATCCTCTAAGGCAATGATCTCTTTATAGACCCTCAAGTGCTTTTTCCCAACCAAGGATCTTGGGGTAGTGGAGAGACCTGAGCACTGAAAAGAGAGAGTTATTTTGCCAACTTCTTCCTCCAAAGCCCAGGACCCCTCCCCCGTGGAGGGGGGGTGTCTTCCGGTTAGGATCTAGAGCACCGAGTCTGAAGAAAGGCACAGAGGAAGGGAGTTTAAAGAAAGACCAAGCCATGTTCACTAAAGGGCCTGAGTAGACAGAAAAAGACAAGATGAATGAAGGCAACAGGTGCAGGCTCAGAGGCTACCTCCCATTATAACAAGGGCCAACGTCAGGGAACAGTCACCCATCGTAATCTTTGAATGATTAAAGCTGATTCCCAGAGTCCAGGGACACACGGAGCACAGCAAATGGCCCTGCATGAGTGCTTCCATCTCCGAGGGCAAACTTTTACTTCCTTTCTGTTCTTTTCCTTCTAGAATTCAGTTTGGATGCAGGTTTCTCTAAGATACAACGAAATCTCTAAGAAAAAGTTTGGGAGGGCTCCCTAACCCTTGTTAACTGTAAAAGAAACCCCAGTGGAGAGGAACTTCTTTCTTTCATACTTCCGTAAAATTTGGAGGCTAATTGAGAACACCAGATTCTATCATATGTCGTTTCAGATTCATGGCAGCACTAACCCTCTATTTTAACTGATGAGGACACTGAGGGTGGAGAGGTTGAGAAACGGGTTTAGGGGTGCGCAGGTATAAGTGGCAGATGCAGGCCTGGCATTCAGCTCTGATTCAAGAAACTGGACTCACTCTTCTGCAGGGTGGATGCCCTGAGTTGGGTCATCAAGCACAGCTCTTGGATATCCTTGGGGACACGAAAAAGAGGGCAGAAAAGGCAGATACGGAGGGGCTGGAGGACGCAGCGGGGTTGGGAGGGCCATGAGCCACCGTAAGCCAGTGTGTTCAAGCAGCAGGTGAAGAGCAGGCACCCTCCGTGGCCCTGTCCCCATGCCAAGTGCGGGGGTGGGCACCAAGGAACCAGAAGAGGTGGGCCCTGAGCCTCATCAGCGAGGCCAGAGGTCATAGGGCAGACAAAGGGCTGAGTAGGGGAATCTTAAGACTCAGCCCTGGTGGAAGATGTGTATCCTGGTGAGGAAACGCATGAGGACGGGGTTAACACCGGCCGCGCTGTGGTCAGTACATTTCACAGAGAACACACTGCCATTCACTTTAACAAACAATTTAGATATCCAGTGACCCTCGCATCAAGGCTGGGCACAGATTTCTTTCCTTGAGTGAAAGAAATGACCTGGATGTTGACTTCAGGGGCTAGTTTTCTTTGTACTACAGAAGTACAAATATCAGAAAATTTTTAAGATAGAAAATTAAGATAAAGAAACAAAATGAACCTCTGGTGCAACTCAACACACAAGGATACAAAGCTTCTCAAGGCAAGGTCTCCTGCGTCTCTATCCCAGGCATCTGATCAGTCCCTGAAACGGCTCAGCCAGGCCACACATACCCCTGCCCCACTCCACCTCAGCCCCCAGCCCTTGCATGTCCCCAGGGTTCTCTTTGCTGCAAACAATGCTGCCTGTTCTCCCTTACGGGGTCCCGACATACATCCTCCAGAGGCCTGTCCTGACTCCTCAGGAAGCGCTCTGGCAGAGAACATGGTATTTCCTAAGTTGGGTATCATTCTGGCTTTTGCTGTCTTCCACTGTAGCTAAATATCTCCCTCTGTGAAATTAAAAGATTTGGTGGATTCTCCCCCCACTTTTTATATTCTGCAAGGAATGGGCATCGTCCCTGTGCTCTGGAAAACGCTGTGAACTTGGTCTAGTCTTGCCCACACACAAATGGAAATGCCTAGATGGAACCAAGGCCGACGGAAAGGGTTTGGCCAAGCCCCAAAGAAAATAAGACGACTCGACCCCAAAGAGGCAGACAGTCCTGATTCCGGGCACACGAGGTAAACGCCGAATGGAAATCCAACTGCTGCAGAGAGTGATTGCTCAGATGGAGCAAATGTGCTGTGAAATCAGCCCTTGGAAAATCATCTGGAGTTCATCTCAGTGAAATCCAAAAACAATAACTGACTCCCCAGCCACCCCAGAGGCAGCCTCAGGAGCTCCCCTCATCAGAAGCCCGGAAAGCCTCGGCAGGAGCACGGCCCTGGGTCTCGGACTGTGCCCTTGTTTATTTACAAACCTGCTTTTCTTTCCCACCTCTGTTCAGCCCTCAGCTCTGCCCCCCGGGGAGCCCAGGGCATCCATCATGCCTTTCACAGGGCAGGCGCAGAGACACACATGAAAAAGAGACACTGTTAACTCCATGGTTGCCTCACCAGCCCAGGCAAAGAGATCCTGGTGCGTGCCCCCAAAGGGTTCCTGCTCGTGGTGGGAGGTGGGCAGACCTAAGACCTTCCTCTGGGCCATTGCAACAAAAGTCAGAGGGGAGGAGGCTCAGAAGGGAGTCACTGAGACTGCCTAGAAAAGAGAATGACCCTTTGGGTTGGGTTTTACCTGTCAAGTGCATACTCTAAAATGTCAGAGAAGTGGCTCTAGTCCCTGGTCCCCGGGGGCCTATTTCATGGTTGCAAAGTGGCCTGATCTCATCTACATTCCCAGAGGCACCAGGAGTCAGCCCAGGGGAGTCTGCATCCCCACCAGCCAGGAGGGCTCTCAGTATTGTACGCAGCACAATTACTGCAAGTGCTCCTACAGATCAGGTGGAGCTCTGAGGAATTTAGGGATCAGCTGCCTCGTGATGGGCAGGTTTCTGACATCACAAAAAGTAGGGTGAAATGGGGGACTTTCCTGAGGACTGATAGCTCCTGTCTCCTCGCATCTCCCCCGACACCCTCCCAGAGCCTGGAGCCAGCCCCTCTGGGTCTGTGATCTCACTTGGAAAATTCAGATAGTTGGGCTGAAGCAAAGAAGTTGGAGGGAGTCACAGGAAGGAACGGGAGAATGTTTGTAAGCTGCTAAGCAGATGAAAGTGACAACGCGTCAAATTTTCCAAGCTGGTCTCCAAACATGCTGTTAATGGGCCTTCCAGAAGCCCATCTCCTAACAACCTGAAAGACGTTTGGTTCCCAACTTTCTCTGCCACAACATACAAGATGATGACACAACCCCCCCCCCGACCAACCCACACCTGTGCCCAATTCCCAGCATCTGGCTGTCCTCCACCCTCCTCTTCCACCCGCAAAAGCGAATCAGGATAAAAGTGAGTGTGAGGGACATTATTATGGGGTAATCAAGGAGCCACCCCAGTTAAAAAAAAAGTTAGTGAACAAATCATTCACACACTTGGATACTTTACTAGAAGGGACAGATGACAGTTGTCCACGTGTAGCCTCATCTGGACCATGATTGGAGAAGGAGAGCTGGGGCCAGCACCAAGCTTCCTGAGGGTTTGTGTTGCACCCCTGAGCATCAGGCCTGGCTGCCCTAATTCCAGGGCATGGTGTGGGCGACTGGCCATCATTCCAGGCCAGTGTCCCCAGCCTTTCAGAAGTGGTTCCTGGGACTGGTGTGGCCCATTACGTGAGCAATTTAGCTTTCCACACCCTCAACCCTGTGGACTGAGAATTTCTATGTCCAGCAGAAGTTGGGGTGACTAAAGTATAATTACACTGTCAAGATGATCATGTTTATGATCTCATGGCCCAAAAGAAGGCACGAGTGTCCTGGGCCATTTAGAGAGTAGGTGAGGCTGAGGGAGGTGGGGACACAATGCCTGTGAGAAGAATTCCCAGCAAATGGGATGGAAGGACTCTTTCAGCATCTAGAATCTGCTTTCTTTGTGCCACATCTTGAGCCTCCAGCAAGCTGGTAACTTCTATCCCTTTTCTTTCTGCCTCCAATAGAGAATGCAGCTGAAAGTATATATTTCAGGGCTGTGAACGGAACCAGCAGCTTGTCACCACCAACACCCCACCAGACCCTGTCCTCACACAAGGGCCAGAGGTCCTGGCTGAACTATCACTTGAGAGGCAGCCGCCCACACCCATTGGAGGCCGCGGCTGGCCTACGGGCAGGCCCAGAGTTTTCTCAATGAGTACTTAGATGCAATTGAACCTGGAATAGATGTTCCACAGAAAGTCTAAATATGGGTCCCTCCCTCTCCTTGAAACATCCCTCAAATCCTGTGAGCAGAAGTCATGGTATCTGTACACCAAATAAAAAGCTACATGCCTCGAGGTTTAACAAGGACTTCTAAAGAGGCTTGCTCCTTTTCGTGGTGTAAGTCAGTCCCTTGTGCCTTCAGTTTGAAAGGAGATACTAAGTGAACAACAGTGACCCAAAGGCTCAGCCTGTCTGATTTGCAGCACCTGGATCCTGGCCCTGTCACTCACTGACCCTGGGCAAGGGCATCATCACGTTAATCTTGGTTTCATTCTCAATCATCCCACAGACATTCAGGGTCGTGAACACAACGGACACAGCCCTGCCCTCATGGAGCTATTCTTCTTCGGGCAGAGAAAGACAAGACACAAATACAGAAAGATGGAATGTCAGCTCCAGGACCGTAAAGAGCTTTGTGCGTTTTTATCTCCTCAAGCCCTGGAAGAGTGCTTGGTACATAACGGGGGCTCAATAAATAGATATGTTGATAACCGTGGAAAAGTGTCAGGGCTGTAAGTGTTATGGCCAGAGTTAAAGTATGCTGAAACCAAGAGGGCTGGAGGAATCACCTGCAAAGCGGGGCTGCTGTGGAAGGAACCTGATAACTCGCTGTTCTCGCACACAGGACAGCTCATGACGGATCAACACACGACCGTTATGTGGTCTTACTAGTTTGCTAGAGTTGCTGTAGTAAAGTACTACAGACTGGGTGGCTTAAATAGCAGAAGATTTTTATTTCACAGTCTGGAGGCTAGAAGTCCAAGATCACAGTGTTGGCAGGGTTGCTTCCGTCTGAGGCCTATGAGGGAAGATCTGTCCCAGGCCTCTCTGCTTGGCTTGCAGACGGCCGTCTGCTCCCTGAGTCTCTGCCCATCGTCCTCCCTCTATGCATGTCTCTGTGTCCAAATTGCTCCTTCTTATAAGGACACCAGTCATATTGGTCTAGGGCCCACTCAAAAGACTTCGCTTTAACTTGATTACCTTTGTAAAGATCCTATCTCCAAATAAGGTCACACTCTGAAGTGCTGGGGGTTAGGACTTGAACATATGAATTTCGGGGTAGACACAATTCAACCCATAAGTATGTGTTTAATAAATATTAGCTGTTATTAATGATGACAGTAAAATTAATAACAGGAAAAAGTAGAAACAAAATCCAACACGAAACCATTAATAATAAAGTCAAAACTGTTGCCTCATTAGTTCATAATCTTCCAATAACTCCGTGGAGCCCAGAAATGAAGGCCACGTCCCTTGGTCTGGCAGGTAAGGACTTCCATGCTAAGCCTTCATCTTGTTTTCCAGCCTTCACTCCCGTCTAGGCAAAGTCTCCCAACCTTCACCCAGTCTCTCCCTGGCACCTCGGCTTGGGCTGTGCTCCCCCTAGAAAGCCCTTTGCTCTCTTCTCTGCTTACCCAACTTCAACTCATCCTCAGAAGTCCAGCTCCAGGCTCTGTTCCTTCGGAGGGTATTTCCTAAGCTGGTTTACCAGTCAGTGTTCTAGCACACTCAAGGGAGCTCTGAAGAATAAAGGAACTATTTTCAGAGGCATGGGGAAGCTAACAGAAACCAAATAGGGACCCAGGGACAAGTGACAGCAGGAAGCAACACCATCCTGCGCCCCACAGGAGCTGCGGCTTTAGAGGAACCAGCCAGACCAGAATCACACTTGACAAGGCAGGGAGGAAGCAGGGGGAATAAATCTCATGCCTCGCTTTCCTTCTGCCCCCCACCCCATCTCCTGTCTGTGGCTCCACTGGCCCAAGTGGAAGCTGAGGGCCGGGGACAGGCAATGCAGGCTCTAGCGGTCAGTCCCAAAGCACCCAGTAGGAAGAGAATGGTCCTGGGGGTAAGTAGGGGTCAGACAGAATAATCAGCACACACGCTGGCCCTGTCTATCTTGCCTTCCTCTGAACACACATGGCGTTTTTTATCTGGACCACGTATGTGACCTGTAGCCAAACAGAACCATCCTGGCTGGTGATCTCACTTTCCAAGTGTGTGGTTATCAGACAAGCCCCAAAGCAGTGGGTGTGTCAGATGCTTCCTCCATCCCCTCCCTGCTCCCCTTTCCTTGTCCACGCCCCACCCACAGTGCTGACTACAGAACTGGGCTTGTAGTACGTGCTTAGTAAATCAGAGCTGAATACAAGCTGGGGTTTTGGAGATGAAGCGTGGGTGGGATCCATACAAATACATATTGAAAAATCACCAGCTCTGGAAGAACAATTGTCAGGCCCATTTCCTGCTGCAGATGGAGCCAGGAGACGCTCGGGGCTTGGCAACTTGACAGCTGAGGAGCAGCCAGGGAATTTAGCAGGAGACAGAGAAAATGAGCCCTGCGGGTCTGGCCCAGCCCCATCAAAAGCAGACTCAGGGCAGACTCTCTTCCCAGACTCGGGGGCCAAGGTGGGGTGGGAGCTGGCTCTGCTTGCTCAGGTCTGCCGTGAGCCAGAGGAGGGGAATCAGGGAGGAGGCGGCATAGGCTTGGAAGCTGATGGCTCAGCCTGAGGCCGGGCAGGGCTTGAGGGCACAGCAACTGCCACCTGAAGGGAGAGCCTGGATGTGAGAGCTGTGGCCCCTGCCATGCCCCAGCCCCTCACCTAGGCTGGTTTGGGGCCAGGGCTAGCGACCGAATGGACCAGCAGTGGGCACCTACTTCAATGGCATAGGCTGTCCATGGTCCAGTCACTGATGTGTGTGATGGACATTGTAGTTGTCACTTCCACATCCTTTCCAGCCCAGAGGACCTTCTTGGTCATTTCATTTCCGAGGACTAAGCATGGACTCAATTCTAGCCAATGAATTTCACAGGGAAGTCTGATGGGAGTCTTGTGGGAAAAGGGAGAATGACGAAGGCAGTCTCCCTTATTTTTCTGAACGCTGCGTCTCAATGTGATGCTGTGACTGCTACTGCC
Source organism: Balaenoptera physalus (assembly GCF_965194825.1). Classification (NCBI taxonomy): domain Eukaryota; kingdom Metazoa; phylum Chordata; class Mammalia; order Artiodactyla; family Balaenopteridae; genus Balaenoptera; species Balaenoptera physalus. The sequence continues at coordinate 40,459,154 of NC_138883.1, forward strand.
ATCTTGCTCCTGCTACGAGGTTAAACCAACACTGAGGCCACAGGACAGAGAGGTGCAAAAAACTTCAGTCTTTGATGAGACAACTGAGCCCCTAAAACAAGCAGTCTTCACACCTCACTATTCCAATATCTCCATTATGTGAGGTAATAAAGGTCCTTATTATTTAAGTCAGCTTCAGTGGGGTTTCTGTTACTTGCAGCCAAGAGTGCCCTATTTGTTATCATCTGAGAGATGGTCAGCTGAGACACGCAGACTATCTCCCTCCAGGCCCTGAGCAGGGCAGGTAGCCCACCAGTGGTTCAAGGGATGTCTTTCATTGCTACACAAACATTTATTTTAATAGTTTTTTTATTCATTTTAATATCTACTCATTTAAACATATAAGTAGAATATCAAACCCATGACACAATTTTTAAAATACATTTCTTGGGACTTCCTTGGTGGCGCAGTGGTTAAGAATCTGCCTGCCAATGCAGAGGACACAGGTGTGAGCCCTGGTCCGGGAAGATCCCACATGCCGCGGAGCAACTAAGCCCGTGAGCCACAACTACTGAGCCTGCGCTCTAGAGCCCGCGAGCCACAACTACTGAACCCACACGCCACAATTACTGAAGCCCACGCACCTAGAGCCCGTGCTCCGCAGCAAGAGAAGCCACCGCAACGAGAAGCCTGCGCACCGCAACAAAGAGTAGCCCCTGCTTGCCGCAACCAGAGAAAGCCTGCGTGCAGCAACGAAGACCCAACGCAGCCATAAATAAATAAATAAAATTAATTAATTTAAAAATGTTTAAAATAAATTTCTTTATGCAAAAATGTGACTTATTTCAAAGGAGAACATTAGGTAAGTAACGGTATGCATATCACAAAGTAAAATATAGGATACGGAATGTGACTCTGCAATGTGGGCAAATCGGATCAGAGGCTACTGAGGAATTGGCCAGTAAGCAGTGAGAGGAGAAGGGGGCAGATCACCAAAAGTGAGAGGCCTTCAACTCAACAACTATAAATTAAGTCCTTTAAATTGCCAAGCCTGGGCCAAGCACTGTGGATGCAGCAAAGAACAAGGCAGTCATTCGCCCTGCTGCCCTGGTGCTTCCAGTGTAGTGAGGAGATGGACGTTGACTAGGAAACTTTACAACACATTATTAATTACAATGCTCGTCAATTCTATAAGGGAGACAGAGGGGTGTTAGGAGTGTGTATGACAGAAAGACCCAACTTCATCTGGAGGGATTGGAAAGTCCAGAGAAAGAAAGTGAGAAAGGGAAAACTCTCTGGAGCTGCCTCCCCACATTGGCCCAGCTCAGCTCAGCATCCTTAAAATGAAGTTTTACTCTAGGAAGCTGTTATGGGCTAAACTGTATCACTTCAAAAATTCATATATTGAAGTCCTAACCTCCAGTACCTCACAATGTGACTGTATATGGAGATAGGGTCTTTAAGAGATAAATAAATTAAAATGAGATCATTAGGGTGGGCTCTAATCCCATATGACTGATGTCCTTATAAGAAGGAGAAATTTGGCACAGAGGGAAGACAATGTAAAGGAGGACACAGGAGAAGACGGCCATCTACAAGCCAAGAAGAGAGGCCTGGAACAGATCCTTCCCTCATGGCCCTCAGAAGGAAGCAACCCTGCCAAAACCTTGACTGTGGACTTCCAGACTCCAAAACTGTGAGACAATGAATTTTTGTTGTTTAAGCCACCCAATCTTTGTTATGGCAGTCCTTGTAAGCTAACGCAGAGGCCTAAGTGAGTTTTTGTCCTTTACACGTAAGAGAGCCCAGCTGATCCTGGGAGCAAGTAGACTTGAGTTTGGGAAGGGAAGATACTGGCCGGGCCTGGGGACTTCACAGGACAGCTGCCTTTGTGCCTGGTGGGCCTCACGGTCCACCTCCATCACCCCCCACCCCCAAATTTGAATCTGCAGCAGACACCCGTCTTCCCTCCTGGACGGGGAGTGAGCTGGTGAGGAGAACACCCACCCCTGCCAGGTTACGGGCTCCCTGATGCTCTAACCTTGGATCAGTCATAACAGTCCTGCAGGGACCATGGGGTTTACTGCCAGGAAGAGAAACCCCAGGAAGCCAGCCTTTCTGTCCTTGGGACAGCAGGGGCAGTGGGGTGGAGTGAGATTCTCCAACCATGACTCATGCAAGGTTTCATGGGGAAGGGAAGTTAAGAGAGTCATAATGATCATACTGAAAAGCAGTTAAGCCCCTTTTCACAGCAGCGTTACACAGAATTAAGAACTGCGCTATTTGATCCTATTTGCGACCACAGCTGCCGTGAACTAACACACAAGCAAACTGGGCAGCGTGAGCTCGGTGCCCTGACTCAGGCTGGGCACATGTGGTCACATGGGCCAGTATCCAGGGCAGGGAGCCTCTGCCCTTGAGCAGAAAAGGCCCTTGCCCTTCTGTTCCACTGCTGTTCCTCGGACCCCTTGAAATCACCTGGGTGTCTGCCCCTTGGGTTGGCACATAGTTAGAGCTGGCCCGTGCCAGTGGGAGAAGGGCAGGGGCCTCGGCTGGCCAGGCTTGAGGGTCTCTGCCAATGAGACTCACTGTTGTCCTGGTAAGAAGAGAACCCCCAGGCTGCTGGGAAAGTGGAGAATTTGTAGCCGTGCCTACAGCTGACTAGTTTTTCCTTTCCCAGAGTTTCTGGGCCTGAGGAACACCTCCAGCAGCCGAAAGACTTGGACAGACAGCACTGAGGAAATCCCGGAGAAGTAGGGGGCCCAGCAGGGAGAAAAACAGGCTCTTTCAGAGAGGACAGGACACTGACAGGTGCTAAGGGGGGTGGGTTGAGGCTCAGCCAGGGTCTGTGCCACACGTCAAGACTCGGAAGCTGGGCAAGCCCAGTACTTTCAGGCCAGCTGGTTGGCAGCAGTGCTTCTGTCTGTCTGCTAGCATCTATTGAGTGCTGAGTGTTTACAAAGTGCAATACTAACAGCAGAGGAGAACTTTAAAAACAGGAACAGATTATTCTTTGGTGTCCCTGTCTTTGCACCTGCTCTGGAGGAGCCGCAGCATCTCGTCCTCTCCTACCCCCTCCATCAGTGGAGCAAGCAAAAGGCCATGATGGTCACAAAAAAGGGATTTATGCATCCAACTGCTTTAGCTGTCCCTGAGCTCATTCAAGTCCTATTTGCTTTGTGCTAACCTGGCTTCCAGAGTCATCAAACCAACACTTGCTATGTGGGGGGACGTACAGAGCAGCCCAGGTTGGAGGACATACCTGCAAGGATCTTTCCAATCTACCCGAAAGACACATGTGCATGTAAATCACCACTAAGAGCACAGGTGTTGCGGGTGAAGGCCAGGTGAAGGCCGGGTGAGGGCCCTGGACTTTGGAGAGCAAGAAGCAGCTGCTTGCTTGCTCACTTCCTCAAGCCACCCTCAAGTGACCCCTGTCCTTGCCCATCTGTGATGCAGAGGAGAAAACATTTCGAAGCCAGCACAATGAAACAGACCATACTCTCCCAGCACTCCCCCACCCCCAACCCCTGTCCCAGGGGTCCAGGAAATGCCAAAGGAGCTTTCTGTCCCACCCTAAAAAATTCTTGGTAATAATGACCAAAACTATTTATTGAGGGCCTGTTATGTGTCTCGTACTGTACAGTTGTTGTTTTCAATCTTCACAGTGATTCTGCAATACAAATGGTACCTCCCCATTTTATAGATGCAAAAATAACAGACAATGAGACATTTAAGTCTCTGCCAAAGGCCCACAGCTGAAGGCAGGATTTAATACAGGAGAGTCCAACGACAAAGGTTTCCTCCCGTCCTGCCTTGAAATTGCTCAGTGTTTCCATAATCAGTGATTACAACTAATTCAATTTCAAGAATAATAAATTTGGAGTGCGTCTGAAAGGGAGTTGAGCAGCTATAAATAAATACTCATGCCTATTTCTCTTGAGCAAGATCCAGTAAATTATAAGAAGCCACAGTTCTACCTGGAATGCATTTTTCATTCAGGACACAAGTCAGCAGTGGGCGGATCTTTCTCCGGGCTTCACAATGCAAGAGGAGTCAGGCTGTCAGCACTGTTTCCTTGAATCCTGCTGTGCAGTGTCAATTTATTCTAGGAACAACACTGCAGTGTGACTGAAAATAGAAAGGCAAGTTTTGCATATTTCCCTTCTCTAATGCTAGCACTTTGACCCTATCCATAGTGGGCTGGGATGGCTGCTGGATGAATCAAACTTTATTGACACCTGATGTGTCCTAAGTTGACTAGAAATGCCAGGTGCCTCAAAGGTGACAGGTAACTTCAGAGAAGCGCTTACGTCAAAGTCATATTTTAAGCACGTTAACCTCACTTGATGCAGTCAAAGTTCCTAACCTCAATAGACATTTAGGACTAATGTGTTCTTCAAGGCTTGGGCCATGGTCAAGCACGGGTTTTGACTCAAGGTTTTTAAACAGTGAGGATGAATGACTAAGGAGATTTGAAATGGCCTTAACCACCAACAGGTCCATTTAGGTCAATTCCTGACCCTGATGGTCTGGGCAGTCGATCCCAAAGACCAAGGCTCAGTTCCCACAATAGTCAGAAGCCGGAGGCAGATAAAGCTGAGCTCTTGAGCGTGGTGAAAGGCAGAGCAAACCATGAGGTGCAGTCTGTTCCCACTCAGCCCCTGCTGGTGGCTGACCTCCCATCATTAGGTATTCATCCCTTCTAGTCAATGCAGCACTTCCCAAATGACCGTCACAGGCCAGCAGCGAAATAAAGCTAGTGCACTTTCCTAAACCAGTTCTATTCCTTGTAAAAGACTGTTCTTTAATCTGAAATTCTACCGTTTCCACTATTTATTGCTGTTAAAATATGCTTTCTTTTAAGAAATATTGGTGATATTCTTGGGTGGGAAATTGTTTTCTTTTTAATGTTCCCACTTAGCAAAATAAAAAGTTAGCACTTTGTTGGGGATTGCCAAAATTTTTGAAAATTTTAATGGTCTAGGAACCTCTGCGTTAAGACATTATTCTCAAAAGCTTGTCTTTAGGATGCAGACAGTGCATAGTAAGCCCAGAAGGGGCCTTGAGAATGAGCTTGCGGGTTCCTTTTTCTTGTTCAGTGAACATCAGGCAGAGCTGAGTGGGGAAAAGACTTCAAACTGGGAAGGGGTCAGGCAAAGGCACATAATGTTTCCTTTATAATTTTGCCAAGGCTCTTCCTAGCTGCCTCTCTACCAAACAAAGAGGGAGAAAAGATGAAAATAAATCCCCCAAGGAAAAAGAAGGAGAACCGAGCAGATTACTGTCTGGAAGGGAAGTTATATTATGGACGACTTACCATCCTTCAGAAAAGACGGGCTATTATCAGGGCATCTCTTATCAGTGTTCTCTGTCTCTCCAAAGTCCTCAACAAGAGGAAATTGCCTCCAAATGAAGCAAGAACGGGTCTAGTTAGTACTTGTTGTTCCCCAGCCTGGAAAGCTCTTCCCCCACCTTCTCTCTTTTGAGGCCCCAATTCAACTTCTTCCTGATACCCGTTCCCGCTCCCCCAGGCAGGCCCTATCCTTCCTTTCTCCAGGCTCCCATGGTACTCTGTTCCTACTTCTAGTACCGCATTTCTCATTAGGTAGTTTTAAACAGACCATTACCTTCCGATTACAAATACATAAAAGTTAAAATGTTCAAACTCACAAGTAACAAGAATAATAGCAAATTTAGGCAAAGCTCACTAAGTGCCTGGCCCTCTTCTAAGGAATTCACAGATACCAACGCCCTTAATCCTCTCAATAACCCAATGGCTCAGGACCCCAAGCGTGGCCCTACTTTCACAGCCAGAACAAAGTCCCATACATCTTCCTGCCTCTGACACCTAACACAGTGCTGTTGGTCACAGTCAATGCCTAATAAAAGAACTTCGAATTTACAAGAAAGACAACAGTTGGATTTGCCTATTTTAAATGTCACCTAATCTATGGATACAGGGCACGTCTAGATGATGTTTGGGAGCTTCTCCCAGCTGTTTAATTATGGGAACCTATAATTTTTTTTAAATTTATTAATTTAATTTTATTTATTTTTGGCTGCGTTGGGTCTTTGTTGCTGCGTGCAGGCTTTCTCTAGTTGCGACGAGGAGCGGCTACTCTTTGTTGCGGTGCACAGACTTCTCACTGCAGTGGCTTCTCTTGTTGCGGAGCACGGGCTTCAGTAGTTGTGGCTCGTGGGCTCAGTAGCTGTGGCTCGTGGGCTCTAGAGCACAGGCTCAGTAGTTGTGGCGCACGGGCTTAGTTGCTCCACGGCATGTGGGATCCTCCCGGACCAGGGCTTGAACCCGTGTCCCCTGCATTGGCAGGTGGATTCCCAACCACTGTGCCACCAAGGAAGCCCTAGAACCTATAATTAATTTGCACACTCTACAGTCATACTGAGTGTAAAAATGTATCAATATACTCATAATTTACCATTTTATTGATCACTACCTGGCAGCTCTGGGTAAGTATGTAATTCTATCACTACCTTGGATGTTCTAAAGTTAGGTGGGTGTATACAAAATTAGTTATATGTGTGTGTGTCCCAAAAGGATTAGCAAATTAGTACATTGTGCCTGTGTCAACATTTCTATTTTTAAACTAAACTATTTACTTACTTAACTAACTTTTGGCTTTACTGACAGTTGTTAGTACAGCAGACTGGTACTTAATGAAGCAGGAAAAATAATAAACCATGTTGATGTTATTCCTCCAAATAACTGCTTTTAAAAAACAGCTCTTTGCTGGGAAGGCAAAGTGGAGCTGGAGAAGGTCCAGAGAAATGCAATAATATGGTCAAGAAAGTGGAATGGTTCTTATATAGGCCCAAAAAAAAAAAAAAAAAAAAGCAGGTCTCTTTTTCCTGGAAAGATGAGGGATGAAAGAAAATGTGATTAAAGAGCTATAAAAATTGTGAAAGGGACAAAGAAGATAAACATAGAGAGTTAGCTCCATATCCCAAAATAACAGAATTACGTTTTCTTTTTCCTTGGAGATCAAGGTAAATTTAGGCATGTAAAAGGAAATATTGTCTATGCATTGGGTAGGAGGATAAAAAGAGTACTACTTTTTACACAGTGACAACTTGGAGCTGATAAGTGGTTTAGAGGTGTATGAATTAAGGAATCATAACAAATTATTAATAAAGACGTAGGGGGACAGAGGGATTTCCTAAGCTGATGAAGCTGACACTACAGCCGATAACTATGCCCTCTACCAATCATGCCTCAAACCAGATAATATGCTGAGTGGATCATGAATCAATGCCTAAACATTTCTTTGAACTTATATTTCTATATTTCCTATTGCGTTTGTGTAACAGTTAGATGATGAATTTGATTTTTCACTAGCATGGGTAACTGACCAGTTTCATAGCATCACTATTATATAAAAACCACTATCTTCTAATAAAAGGCCTTATTTTCCCGACAAATGATAGTCCTTCCTAACAGAACTACCAGCAGGACACTAATTAACACATAGGCTGTCTGGCTGGTCTCGTGAACATTAGCCCAAGTTCTGCCCTCAGCCATAACACATCTGTCTCTCCTTCCAGCGATTCCAAATCGCGGAATTGCCATGTGTTCCAGATACAACAGCCATGTAAATGATCTTTCTGTTCGCAAACTCGCCTTGGCCTTGGGAAGCTGAGTCCTGGCACCCACACCATGGGGGTGCCCACAGGGACATGTTCTAACACACAAGGGGGGATGATGGAAAAGGGTTGGGACCCCTTCCAGGGTTTTGGTTCGGCATGCCGTTGCCACTCCTCTGGCCTCTCATGACAGAGCATTCACTTAGCAGATAATCACATTTCACCCTTTAGAACATGTGATTTCTATTAACATTGCAGCGTTGCCTTGCAGGGCGGCCAGCTTTCCTGTGGCTGCTGGATGCGTGTGGTATGTCCACAGAGCAGGGGCAGTGCCAGCCTGTTCAGTTCCAAGTAAAATCTTGGAGATCTTTGCCTTAAATAGTAATTATTTTGGCAAAGGTCCTTTATACCTTGCCCTAAATGTTATCCCTCCAAAAGCAGAAAATGACTTTTGTGGGAAGTCTTTCCTATTTTAAAAAGTTTTAGTAAAGGCACAGCAGCGTCAGAAATGGAATATGTATGTTTTTATAGGCCATTATGAGATGAACTTGCAGTAACTAACAATTATTTCACATACCCATTCGCCTTTTCCAGAGACCTTCCAGGACTCAAGATCCCAAACCAAATACAGCCTTGGGTATTCCCAAACTAGTTTTTCTAAGTGCTAAAGAGAAATTCCCATGAAGCCTCATTCTCCCAGGATGCGGCACCCTATCCACGCCAAAGAAAAAATACTCTTAACACTGTTTCTCCATATCAGGGTACATTATGGGTATTAGTCCAAATCCCCTTGGTCATATAAAACATGTCACATAATTGTATTTTTGGTCAGAGAGGAGTGTTACAAAATAAATATTTCCCCATTAGAGCACACTGGGAAATGTTTGCTGACACCTACACTCAAACCCAGCAGGTTCCCTTGGAAGAGTTTGGCAAAGAACAGGCCACTACTTAATGAGGTGCTAGAGTTGGCTGAAAATTAAATATTAATTTACAAAAAAATTTTGGCATCTTAAAAATCAAAACTGAGGCCTTCCTGTGGGTGTCTGTGCCTTCTGCACTCCTCTGGCTTTTGGTCTGCGAAACGTCCTGGGTCAACCAGGGATCATCATCTTCTATTTATTTATTTATTTATTTTAATAGATCTTTATTGGAGTATAATTGCTTCACAATACTGTATTAGTTTCTGTTGTACAACAAAGTGAATCAGCCATATGCATACATATGTCCCCAGATCCCCTCCCTCTTGAGCCTCCCTCCCACCCTCCCTATCCCACCCCTCTAGGTCATCGCAAAGCACCAAGCCAATCTCCCTGAAAATAGAACTACCATATGACCCAGCAATCCCACTACTGGGCATATACCCTGAGAAAACCACAATTCAAAAAGAGACATGTACCACAATGTTTATTGCAGCTCTGTTTACAATAGCCAGGACATGGAACCAACCTAAATGTCCATGGACAGACGAATGGATAAAGAAGATGTGGCACACATATACAGTGGAATATTACTCAGCCATAAAAAGAAATGAAACTGAGTTATTTGTAGTGAGGTGGATGGACCTAGAGTCTGTCATACAGAGTGAAGTAAGTCAGAAAGAGAAAAACAAATACCGTATGCTAACGTATATATATGGAATCTAAAAAAAAAAAAGGTACTGATGAACCTAGTTGCAGGGCACGAATAAAGAGACAGACATAGAGAATGGACTTGAGGACACGGGGGTGGGAGGGGGAAGCTGGGGCGAAGTGAGAGTAGCATTGATATATATACACTACCAAATGTAAAATAGTTGGCTGGTGGGAAGCAGCAGCATAGAATCACCTTTTATTGAATTGCATCATTCTTTCTCTTTCTAAAGCAGTCTGTGGAAAACATCAAGAAGTTGTGGGGTTTTTTTCCCCAGAAGGTTTTTTTTCTCTATTTCTCGTACTAGAAAATTCTTTCTGAAACTGTTGATGGTTTGTTTCATTTGATTCCAAGAGGGTCATGGTTGTGAGGTCCATGGGAGTACAAAGCAATAGGTGTGACAGTTACTGTTTCCTCTTGGAGAACTTTTTCCTCCACCACACATTCTAGAGAGTCCTTGCTGCCCAGTCATGCCCAGTTGCTCTGAGGAGTCTTGTCTGCCCTTGCTCTGTCTTCCTCTGGCTGCCAGATTGAAGGGTGATGACCACAGAGGTGGCCATGGGTCTTTCACTGCCCCCAGCCACCAGGGGTTTAGTGTCCTCATTTTCAACTACTCTGGAGCTTTCAATTCCAGATCCAGGAATTTCCCCTCTGGCTCCCATGTTCTTAACAGAATCCCTCTCCTTCTTTGCACACATTCACACACTCACTCACTCAATTCACACAAAACTTTGTGTAGTTATGTGGCCTTAATTTGTAAGTGGAGTGATGGTTGCAAATTAGTTATTATACTGGTCCTTCCAAGGCAAAGTACATACGTTTTAATCCCCTAAGGTTCTGGAAATATTTCTCTTACCTCTAATACTGGAATTTCAAGGCACCAGAGCAGATGAGTGGGATTTAGAGGCAGGCTGGCCTTTGAGGATTCTTCTAATCACAATACCTGCTCTGGCTGCTACATTCAGATCTTAGGGATGAGAGTTTCAACACTATCAGGGACCCAAATCAGTCTACATATTTTAACAACATTTCCATCTGAAAAGAATTGTTTTTTCGGGGAGAGGATGGGAGATGAAGAGCTTGACAAAATGATTCTAAAGTGTATTTAAGAGAATAAATACATGAGAATAGCCAAGAAAGTTTTTGAAATGAAGAATAAGGAGAGGGTACATGTTTGATTAGGTATGAAAACATATGAGTTTAATTCCAAACTAGTATGTAGAAAGGTGAAAAAAGTGTCTCTCCCATCCTCACAACAACAACAGAACCATCAATTTTCTTGAATCCATCAGAAAACTAAGGCTATACAGAATCAAACAGCTTGAAATCTATGGACAGACAGCCCCTCCAAAAAGAGATGAGACTAAGCAAGGGCTTACTTGTATTTGAGTATAGGAAGAAGAGACGTTGGGTACCATACAAAATTAAAATAAAACAAAAAGAATTCAGCTAAAAATTGTAACAATTTGTGAAAGGACAAAAGAGGACTACCATGAGAGTACAGTACCCCTGGGAGTTGCAAATACAAGAGGAATTCACACCCACTTGCAGGCTCTTCTCTGGAGACCTCCACGCATTGCTCAAGAAAGGATTGAATCAGGCAGGAGACCAAAGAAACCTTCCTCTGTGGTGAAGCCTGGGGAAGGGGAGCAACATTGCTGAGGGAAAGGCACAAAGTTACAACAAGACTCTTCTTCCCCCTAAGCCACTGGGCAGTAAACTCTGTTCACTCAGGGCACAAGTGTAGACCCACTGTAGCTGGGGGAAGGGTAAAAGACAAAAATAAAAAAAACCTCTCTATCCCTGGGGAATGAGCAGGAAACAGTCCTGGGCCCAGGATCCCATAAGAGGTCTCCTATCAGACGGAGACAAGCAGGACATCCTCTTTTGCACAAGACAGAAGACAGAGTTCAACTTCTAGAGAGACGAGGGACAGCATTTCTGAGAAGCCTCACTTCTGAAACCCAAATGCCTGCCTAAGCCTGAGACTGTACTAGTAGAAAAGACACTTTGCACTCTCCAGAACCAAGTAACAAGCAAGAGCAGTATACCGCACAGGTTGTAAGCAAGAACCTTCTGAGTCACAGATACAAAGTACAGGTTGAAATCTACAAGTAAAGAAAGAACACTGAGAAAAGCCCTCTGACATGCCAGGCATAACCATAAGTATAAGGTAATGCTAAAGGAATTTGAATCTGGTAGTATAATGAATATAACCATAGCAACAACAAAACCCAAACCCAGCTCAAATTCTGTTATATTCACTCAACTTAGAAGAAGATGAATGCCCATTTCCAGCACAAATACTATTTACCCCAGTCTTCTCTGTTCTATACACAATGTCTGACATTCAATCAAAAATTAGGAGAAACACAAAAAAGCAAAGAAAAAAACAACCACTGTTAAGAGACAAAGCAATCAAAAGACCCAGACTCAGAGATGATACAGATAGCAGAACTATCAAATAGGGAATTTAAAATAACTATGATTAGTGGATTAAAGGCCTAGTGGAAAAGACGGACAATATGTATGAACAGATCAAGAATTTTATCAGAGAAATGAAAACCGTAAGAAAGAATCAAATGGAAGGGTTAGAAATAAAAATAATAGTAGCAAAGATGAAGAATGCCTTTGATGAGCTTATCAATAGATTTGACACAGCTGAGGAAAGAATCAGTAAACTTGAAGATAGGTCAATAGAAATAAACTAAAACACAAAGAGAAACAAACAAACAAAAAAACAGAGAATTCAAGAGCTGTGGGACAGTATCAAACACTCTAATTGGAATGCTAGAAGGAGAAAAGAGAATGAGAGAGAAGAAATATTTGAAGAGATAGCTGTCAAATTTTTCCAAAAATAATGAAATACATCATGCCACAGACCCAAGAATCTCAGAGAACCCCAGGCAGGATAAATACAAAATAGATGAATAAAAAAGCAAGCATACCAAAATACATTCAGACTGCTGAAATTGAACTATACTTACAAACATCTGAAAAATTCAACAATAAAGAAACAATGTAAAAACAAGACCCATATGATTTCATTGGAAAATTCTATCAAACATTTAAAGAAACATTGCCAATTATACACTACATATTCTAGAAAATAGAAGAGAGGGTAACACATCTTGATTGGTTTTATGAGGCCAAGATTACCCTAATATCAAAATCAGACAAAGATAGTTTAAAAAACCTATCTTTTTTAGATATGCAGAAATCCCTTAAATATTAGAAATATATAAAAAAAATAATATGGGTATACACACCAAGTAAAGGATAAATGGATAATTAAAATTGCTTATGTTGATATTAAAAAGTTGTCAGTTTGGGGGGAAAAGAATATACATCATGAACAGTGGGGTTTATCCTGGGAAAGCAAGTTTGGTTCAATTTTTTAAATCAATCAATGTCTTCCACCATATTAACAGACTAAAGAAGGAAAACCACATGATCATAGCAATTGATGCAGAAAAAGCATTTGTCACATGTCAACATCCATTCATGACAAAAACTCTCAGTGGAATAGGAGAAGGAAATTCCTCCAATTGATTAAGGACATCTACAAAATACCTACAGCTAACATCACGCCTAATGGTGAAAGAAGAATGTTTTCTCCTGATATTCTCTCACCACTCCTATTCAACATCTTACTGGAAGTCCTGGCCAGTGCAATAAGGCAATAAAAAGAAATCAAGAGCATAGAGTTTGGAAATGAAATGAAGCCAAAGCTGCAAAATTTGTGGGCATGGGTTGAGCACTTAAAAGGTGTTAGTGTCTCACCACCTAACTCTAAGACTCCTGTGCTGGGATAAGTTGGTCACGGAACAGGTTAGATCAACATTAGGTCATCCACCTACCCCAAGAAAATTTTCATGCAACAAGGTACACTGTAAGACACCACAAAATCTCCGACCCAGTGGCACATCCCTCTTAGGTATTAATTTGTTTCCATGAGACCCAAGGCTTAGCTAAAGAAATGGGATTCTCAAGTTTCAAAGAACTGGGCATGCCCTCTTCCAGCACACCTATTTATTTTATAAAAGTCTAAGAACTGTGGTCCTGGAAGCTGTAGATCTCCACAAAAATGGAAAAATCTTACAAAGACAACCTAGAATTACAATGACTATTTTGGTATGGTGAATGTTCCAGCCAGGCAAGATCATTCATTTAAGAAGTGCACTTGAATGAAGGGCTCCCAAATCAAACAAATAGAATGGGATATCCATTTTAACTGGAAATATGCAGAAGCCTCCAAGTCTTCAAGATTCCAAAATAGCTTCATTGAAAGATCCATTGCAAAATGTTAATGAAAAATTAAAGGCACAAGAGGTACCTAAAACAAAAGACTATAATACTAATGTGACTCCCCCTAATCCCCTCTATCCTCCTCTACCTGGGGAGTCAGTCTACGAATCCTCTGAGTTGCCTTTCCACTCTGAAGGGACTACAAGACCATAAACAGAAGTCTGCCAAGTTAGTGACCTAACAGCTGCAATAGCTCCAAGACCAGACAACTTAAATACCACCTAGGCCTCCCTCATTGCACCCAACATCAAAACACTGGCCCAGAAATCAGTGTCTCATTTGCAATCAACCAGGGCACTGGAAAAAATTATCCTTGAAGGTTTTGTCAAATCCTTTCACCCAACTTGAATGCCCTCATATCTACCCTGGAAGAAGGGCCCTCATATGGGCCCTGCCCTTCCAGGGTTGACGACACTGTGAGGGATTCTCCAATAAACTGCTATCAGTTATTCCCTTAAGCAGCCAATAAGTGTTCTAGAAATTGTATGAAATTCCTAGAAATCTGATATGTCCTGGTGTAATGTTGTTATTGCCTTAACTGTTGTATGTTACAGAAATAACCAAATTTCCTTGTCAATTCCATTATAATGCACTCTCATCAAATCTTTAACCATGAGAATTAGAGATTTTTTTTTTATCATTTACAGACACTTATTGTTTTACTCTGATGCTTTTGCAAAACTGAGATTCAAGAAAAAGATCCTACCAGGTACACTTGACCCCTGACACCACTGCCAAATTACAAGGCGTTGAAACTTGGGTGCATATTTCACAACTGAAGAAGGCTCCACCTGACATCTGGTTGTGTGCAAATGCTGGAGACCTCAAGACCTCAAATTGACTCAGAAGGGAAGTAGCTGACCTCAAGGTGGACTGCTTCCTCCCAAGACGTCAGATCTACAATGTTTCTTTCTACTCCATCTTCCTTCTCTATCTTTTTCCCAATTCTTATTCCATGAAGGTCTTTATGATGCTTTTGTCTACCTTTTCTCTTGCTCTGGCCTGGAAAGGTAATGCATAGGTCAGAACATGTCAAAGGAGGGAGTAATCCAACCTCCAAACAACAGCTGGATTTGCCACGATGTCAGTGATGTTATTGTTCTGCCTGTAACAAACTTCTCCCTAATTTCCAATGCCTGTTTTTCTGGAACAAACGCAGCCCTCTTTCTATCATGCCAGGCTCTGTAATCATGCCAGGCTCTGTAACCACGGGGACCCATTAACCTGCCTCCGGTTAACAACTTAAACCCAGGAACCCTGCATCCAGGCTCTGTAAAAAGGAAGGGACACAAGGCAAGGGTAACCAGAATAAAACCTCCTGGGCGTCTACAGACGTTTCAGTTTTACTGGTCTCCATGGCTGTCACCTTTCCAGCCCTGAGCCACAGGTTCAAATGGGAATTACCAGGAGCAATTTATGAGTCAAAAGTCTCTTCCTTTGGCAGATCCCTACTCCCCTGGCTAGGAGTAATTCCAAATGAAGTTATGATCAGAAACCTCTCTTTAACTCTCAAAGATATTTCAGAATCTGCTGCTAAAGCAAGAGCTGCCCAACAAAAATCTCTAGACTCTCTGGCCAAAGTTGTTCTTAATAATAGGATAGCCCTTGATTATCTTTTAGCTGACCAGGGAAGTGTTTGTGCTGCACTTGAACTGACGCTTCTAGGGAAGTTGATACTCAACTACATAAGATCACTGAACAAGACATTGGCTTAAGAAAGTGACTCCTTCAACAGGGTCTTTCTTTGACTTATTTGATTCCCATTGGTTTGGGTCTTGGGGACCATAGCTCCGAAGTGTCCTCCAGGCACTGGGAATTATCCTACTTGTAATAATCATAGCAGTCTCTGTGGTGCACTGTAGTCTCTTAGAAGCTTTAAATGCATGTTTACAGCTGCTAACCACCAACCAAATGATCTCCTTATGTACAGAACATCAGAAAAGGAACAAAGAGAATGACCAACTTAAAGACTGTGAACATGACATCATGACCTGTAAATACCACACAGAGATTCATCAAAACTACAAGAATTCCAGAGTAGTTGCTGGGACGAGCACTAATGCCTTAAAATTGTCATCATAGCTCTCAGACTAAAAGTCTAATCAATAGGAGAGAACTGTTAAAAACCAGACAACAGGCCCCAAATGGAGTCACACTAAGCCCCATGTCACCAAACTGACACGTGATTACGCTTTGGCCTCTCCCAGAAATGGAATCTTAAACCAGTCAATCAGGAATCACTTGATCAGCACTAGTCAGGTCATCTGCCTGATAGACCCGTGCCATCCTCTAAAGCAAAGCCACCTTCCAATAGTCAGCCAGCTTTCTTGCCCGATACAACTTCCTTGTTCCTGCTCCCTTCTGCCTACAGCTCCTGGGAGCTCCTTTTTATCTACTAGACTGGTTGTTACCCAATTCATGAATCATTGGATAAAGTCAATAGGACCTTTAAAATTCACTCAGTTGAAATTTGGTTTTTTAACATGTGTACCATAAGGACCTTACAGCAGGATATTGCCAACTCCTCCCACCCAACATGTGTACTGTTATTATATTTTACTTTTACATTTTGTACACTCATAATACATTGCTACTATTTTTTTCTCTTGACAATCATGTATCTTTTAGAGCAATTTAAAATTTTATGTGTATTTTACCTGCTTTGATTCAAATTCCAGCGCGTTTCCATCTTGCCTCGCATTCCTCCCGCCTGAAGAATTTCAACATTTCTTGTAGAGCACATCTGCCAGCAATAAAGTCTGAGTTTTCCTTTTCTGAATTCTTACCCCTTCGTTAGGGTGGAGGGGTTTTATTTTTGTTTTCTTGTTTTCTTCCCCCAGGTTTGCCAGCGCTCTAAGGGAAACAATGTTTTGCCCTTTCTCCAGCAGATTAGGCTTTTTTGCTCCAGAAGGGAGACGGCGGAGGGCTTCGGTGGGGCTTCGCGCCCCTCTGCAGGGGCTGTTTTTCCCTCCTCCAGACCTGCACTGCTGAGGGAGTCTTTCTCAGGACTTTGGCCAGTCTTTTGGGTGAGTGCCCAATGGGCTTCACGGAGAAAAGCCTTCGAGAAGACGCAAAGCCCTCTATACCTGTAGTCCCCGGCGGCTTCACGCTCCCTCTCTAACCCACGCTGATTCTCCACTAATTCTTGATGGACTCCAGGTGAATTCTGTTGGCTGCATCTGCTCCCTGGGTTAGCACGGGCTTGTGTTCCGTGCTTCCCCGCAGGCCCACATCGATCCTTAGATTTCAGGTGAGGTGATCACCTTGGGACCTCAGCTTTCTGATGGATCCCGAAAAAGTAGTAAACTTGCATTTTGTCTGAAGTTTATAAATAACAGTGGGGGTGACACTCCTAGATCTCTCTGTCTTGAGCTTTTTATTCTCTTTCCACCTGGCTAACCCACAGGGCCATGTCATCCCTCGGTATGTTTTTCTTACCCACAAGAATGCCTTAGTGAAGCCACAGCTGATGAGAATTGAACGGGCAGAATAATACACTAACAAGAAGGTGCCCCCATCACCCTGGAGTCGGCTCTGCTTGGTGGAGAGCCAGAGGTCCAACTGAGGAGGAAGCCTGAGTCCTGCCCCACGCGGGGAAAGGCCAGTAGAGGGTCCAGCTTGCAGAGGAGGCAACAAGGATGTGAGAAGCTACCCGGACCCCTTTGCTTTCCAGGCCCCGGCTCCGTCTCCAGAGCCTTTCCGTCCCCTCACAGTTGCAATCTGGGAGGCTGGGACCCGCCCCATTCTCCAGCATCCCCATGTGTGATGTCAGGATCTCCCTCTTCACAGCTGCGGGGGGCGGTGAAGACTGTTTGAGCTTTTGCAGGTGTAGATAACATGGCTGAGAGCCTCATTTACTAGAAATAGCAAGCAGGACCCTGAAGGCGCTCAGCTCCTGCTCCACACTGTGTACCTCTTTAGGTGTCTGAGCTGCTCTGGCCTCCAGCTGGTTCATTTGACTTCACTCCCCAACAAAAAGCAGGGGCAAGGTGAAGAGATGCACACGTCCACCTGTTGTACATACGAGGTTTGTATCCATGTGGAATAAAAGTTGACTTCTTTCTTTTTAATGAAGGGCTAGTAGGGAGCTGCTGAGCAGATAGCAGCGCCTCCCCCTAGACTATGCTCAGGGCCGTCTTAATAGAAATCGTCATTCTCTTGCCTTCAAAGATGGCAATGTTTTGTGCACATTCATCAGTGAAAGTACTTACAGATATACTACGGAAGAGCACTTTGGTTCTTCGTAGGGTTCTCTCAGTTAGTTCACATTTTCACCCAATACTCATCTCAAAATACCCCCCAAAGTGGTAGCTTTTGTCATCTCTTGCTTTACAGGTAGTAAAAATGAAGCTCATAGGGAAGGACTAACCCCAAATCATTTAGCCCCGAAGCAGAGGAAATATCTTGGAGTAGCACTAGAGTACCCAGGTGGGCTCACATGATGGGGGGAGTGGGGGACACCTTTAAGTGGGAGCTGCCTTCAATGGGGTACTTCCTTGCTTTTGTCACTAAGTCTTCCTGTTGGAGTCAAGCGTGTATGTCACTCAGAGTCCCAGAAAGAAACAGATGACATGCTCAAAAGGAAAGTTTAGTAAAGGGACTTGTACAATATAATAAGCAAAGTTTAAGGAAATCACCAAGGGATAGTGAAGTACCCTCAGGGCTAGTGTATTAGTTTGCTAGGGCTGAAGTAACAAAACACCACAGATTGGGTGGCTTAAACAACAGAAATTTATTTGCTCATGGTTCTGGAGGCTAGAAGGCCAAGATCAAGGTGTTGCAGGTTTGATTTCTTCTGAGGCCTCTCTCCTTGGCTGGCAGACTATCTTCTCACTATGGCCTCACATGGTCTTTCCTCTGTACATGTGCATGCCTGGTGTCTCTTTGTGTGTCCAAATTTTCTCTTCCTATAAGACCACCAGTCAGATTGTATTGGGGCCCAGTCCAATGGCCCCATTTTAACTTAATCACCCTCTAAAGAGCCTACCTCCAAATACAGTTACATTCTGAGGTACTGGGGGTTAGGGCTTCAACACATGAATCTGAGGGGACACAATTTAGCCCATAACAGCTAGTAACAATGGAGGGGGCAGCTAGTACCACACTATGACTGAAGGGGCAAGAGGAGGGGGAGGTTGCCAGAACCCAGACATTGGCAAAAATGGCGATGTGGAGAGGGCCCCCTGACAGGAGTTGTGCGTTTGGTAGAGAGGTGCAGCCAACAGTAGCCTAGCAGGGAGGGAGTGGGGGGAATACAGACCCTGACATCACTGACCTCCCCTCCCTGAGCTCCCACTGGTGCCTTTCTCTGGCTGAATCCAACGGGAAGCCAGAGGCAAAGGAACCTATTGGCACAGTCCTGTGGGGTCAGCCTCCGAGGCTTAGAGCAGCGTGGGAAAGGGTAGAGGAGCAAGTACAAGATACTCACTATGGCTTGCAAACTGAACACTAAATCCTGCTCTGAAGCCATGATGATTTGTGACAGGGGCATTCAATTGCCTAATTTTTTAATTAATCTGGGTATGTTCAAGAACCCTGCAGAAAACCACTGTGTCTGTAGGGTCATTCTGAGGAGACATTTCCTGAGAAAACACTCTTCAGAGACGTCTTCCCTAGGGCTGAGGTCAGGAGTGTCATCGACATCGCTCAAGTGTCAGCAGAGAAGGGTCAGGTGTGACCCGGGTTTCCACCCTCGCCTCAGAGCCCCTTCCCGTCAGAGCCCAGCTGTGCTCGTGGGTACACGCCATCACGCCGCTAGGCCTCTGTCCACGCCGCCCCCTCTGCCTGGAGGGCCCTTCGCTCTCCTTTTCACTGTCTGACCCTGACTCACCCTTCAAGAGCAGGACTAAAGGGCATTCTCTGAACTTCCTATAAGGTCAGGACACTCTTACTGGAGATGTAATAAGCAGACCAGTTTTCTGTTAGAGGACAACAGCAAGAGATAGGGGTGATTATCCAAAGACCTCAACATTTTAATATGTTTTAGGTAGGAAAATATCTTAGGTGAGGGTGGAGGAGGGCTGGTATCCCTCCACCCATCTGAGTATACCCCGGGAAGCACTGTGCTAGGAGGTCAGGGGATATGGAAAAGCAGAAGTGATGGCCCCTGCTCGGCAGGCAACAGAGACAGCACACACACATGTGAGGCATTAGACAACACTACTGTGCACTCCTCTAGCATCTCCCCGAGGCACAGACTGTCTCTCCCATGTTAGTGCACTAAGTACTACAGGCAGTGTAGCACCACTACATAGAATGTAGCCTACTCCAGTGGTTCAGAACCTGGGCTCTGGAATCAGTCTTCCATCTGGACTCTTACCAGCGCTGACACGGGACACATTATTTAATCTTGCTGAAGCTATTTCATCATCTGAACAATGGAAATAGTAGTTCATTCTGCATAAGACTGATGTGAGGGTAAAATGAGCTGGTGGCACAAATTAAGTACTCAGTAATTGTTAGTTGTCTCATTTTATTGACGAAAGTACTTGGGCATTCAGGTGAGAAATCACTGTGGGCTGGGGGGCCAGGAAAGGCTTCACGGGACATGAATTAAGCCTGAGAAGGTGGGCCTGGAATTTACATGGATGGTGAGCAAAAGGATGGGCAATATAGCAACCCAAAATACTGGCCAAACAAGAGTCATTCCTACTGCCTCTGGGCTTAGACCTTGCCTAACTTACTTTAGTTTCTATTCTTCAATCAAGCCTCCCACCTCAGGCAAACACCCCCTCCCCGGCCCCTGCTCGCAGGTCTGCCAGCTCCTGCCCCTCCTGCTCAAAACCTCCATGATTTGCTACATGCCCTGTGGCCCTCTTATTCCATCCCAAGGCTCCAGAGTTGCAGATCTGCAAACCAGCATGATTAGCCACCACTGTTAGCTTCCCATTCAGCATATAAATCTAGTGCCTGGGATTACCTCATGCCAGAAAACCGAAATCCAAGTCAGATGGTTAAGGCATTAATGGCAGTGAGTGTTGTAAAGACTCAACAGTGTGAACCTTCCCAAAATGAACCATCCTGACCTCCCTTGCGCTGACAATGCGTGTGTGACATCATGTGTAAATGAGCCTTAAATTTGAACCAGGTGCCGAGAGCTGTCTGGCGTCTCCTGGCTGCTGTATTAACCACTAACATGCACTGGGGGATTCTGAGGCAGTAAAATGGAGCGAAACCGATGGCAGTGACCAGCGCCGGGCGCAGCAGCTGCGGCAGTGAACATTCAAATCACGCCCACCCTGTTGAGCCCAGGCCCCTGGGCCCTGTAAGGCTGATTTCCGGAGGGCTGGGAAGCCTGGGGAATTTGGCGGGCTTCACTCAGCGACAAGAGCTCCTCCATGCAAATGAAACCACTCTGACTTGCTTCCCAGACTTGATTCTGAGCTCTTTTTTGATTTGCATCCATGAGGTGGGACTCTGAAGCTCGGTGTGAAGCAGCAGTTGGTGACAGTCAAAGCCGACGCACGCAGGGACAAGCAGTCGAAGACATATTTTTGGAGGGCACAACTGCCGAGGAAGAGAGACAGCCCCAAATCCTTAAGTGCTATGGTTTTTACCAGGCTGGCATCTGGAGATAAAAATATACCTCTGTCCATCGGGCATCACAAATTCCCTCATCTGGGCCTCTCCCCACAGCAGGTCAGATGACAAACAGGCTCTAGAGAACGCTAAATAAAATGTTGAGGGATGGAATTAGGTGTGTATGTGGGGCGGGTATCCTTACCATTGTTGGTCATAGGTATGAGAGAACAGGTGGAGGGTAACATGAGTCAGGCAGAAATTAAGCCTAGATAAAAATTAGGTTTTTTTGGTTTTTTGTTTTTAATGCTTCCTGCTCATGATGCCCAATCCCAGGTTATGAACAGCATGACCGTGTTAATAGCCTGTATTCTGATCATCACGAGCAGGCCCACAGAGACTGGAGATAGTGAGGATAGGAAAGGAGGCACACGAAGGGATTCTTGGTGGGAACTGTCCTAGAAGCGATACACATGCTGGTGAAAAGAAGCTGGAGCCACAGAGCGGTGAAAACCCACAGTCCATGGATTCCATAGGACTTCAGCTCCAAAGAAATCCTTTGTTGTTCAGGGCAAGCTCTTACGCCACCAGCACTCACCAAGGGCATTGCAGCTCCTGGGAAGCTGGGTGCAGTGAGGTAGGCAGGGGCGGCAGGTCCTGGGTGGAGGGTGGAAAGGGGCTGGTAGGTGGCGTATCTTTCATAAAGGCTGTTCTTGTGTGCTTAGACATAAATATACAAGAATTTGTGTCTTTTGTAATTTAAAGAAATTAAATGTAGCACGAAGATGTTGGGGACGGATTTCCCGAATAATGGAGCAAACGGGGTTACAGTCTCAGAAGTCCTTCCAGAGGAGGTGAGGGTTCAGTTAAGTTTTTGTTTTTATGTTTCCTTTTTTAAAATAAATCTTTACTGGAGTATAATTGCTTCACAACACCGTGTTAGTTTCTGTTGTACACCAAGGTGAATCAGCCGTATGCATACACGTCCCCATATCCCCTCCCACTTGAGCCTCCCTCCCACCCTCCCTATTCCACCCCTCTAGGTCATCACAAAGCACTGAGCTGATCCCCCTGTGCTATGCTGCTGCTTGCCACTAGCTATCTGTTTCATAGTGTATACATGTCGATGCTACTCTCACTTTGCCCCAGCTTCCCCCTCCCACCCCGAGTCCTCAAGTCCATTCTCTATGTCTACATCTTTATTCCTGCCCTGCAACTAGGTTCATCAGTACCATTTTCTCCCCCCCCCCCCTTTGAGGAAGAGGAGGAGCTTTGGAGAAGAAAAAGAAGACAGCATGAATGGCTTGTGCAAAAATGTGGAGGCAGGAACTCATGGGGAGTCCCTTAAGATGCCAGAGGTCTTAACAGGATCTGAGGGCAGGAAGGATTCCCCCAAACTCCATTCCTCAAGCTCCCCGGAGCCAAGACTTTGGAACAAATTAAGCACAGGTTTTTAGATGACTAGCCCTTAAAGGCTGAAAGTACTTCTTTTCATAAAGCTTTTGGAAGAAGATGATGTTGACAGTCAATGCAGAGAGGCAATTAATGCTTTTCTATCACCATTTTGGATCATGCCTTGCTCAAAAAGGCCTTCATCCAAGACCCTACCTTTTCTTTGATGGAAAGTCCAAAATCGGCCTAGCTTTTGGCATTCTCTACAACCAGGATCCTACCTTTCAGCTTTATTTCTCAAACTGCCATTACATCTTTGCTCCTGGCAAAATTTTAACCTGTCATTTTCAAAATATTTTTACCTTTCATTTTTTTGTATGTTTGTTAGTATTTTCTAGTAGGAATGCCTTCTTCCCATTCTCCATTGGTGATCCTGCGGTTTTACTCAGCTGTTACTTCCTCCACACAATCTTCCCCACTCATCCAGAGGGCAGTGAGCCCCCATTCCTATGAAGTTGTCCAGCAGAGCTTTTCTTGTTCATATTACTCACCAAGCTATGTCACTCTTCCAACAAGTACCCGCTGACGCTCTAGTGTGCACATGGCAGGCACTATGGCCAAATCCTGTCCTTCAGGACATTACAATCCTAGCTAGGGGATTATAAACGCCAGCAGTGGTTTATCAATTAAAGAACAAATATTATACATACTGAACAATGTCACATAGCTATGCAATAGGCAAAATCTTCCACTCACAAATCAGGTTGCAAATGGAGTTCAAGAAATTTCTCTCACCAGAATAAAGTTCTAAATAGCTAGAGTATGGCTCTCTGAGTTACTGAAAGCAAGTTTCTTTTTTGTTTTACTATATACAAGTGACAACATTGTGAAATGTTTAAATAACTGAACCTGGGAGTGATTAGACATCTTTTGGAGGATTTGACTGAATAGAAAAAAATCTGGGAAAACCATTTTTACACTGACATTAAAATGCATGAATGCAACTCTATTTATTTAGTCTGCTTAGCTAATAAGTTGAGAACTATTCTGGGTGAGTGAAAACAAAGAATCTATTTGAATGCAAATGAATGACAAATCTTCAGACAGAGACATGAGGCGTCCCCAAGTATTTTGCTTCCCTGTGAAATGTAAATATTATCATGGTATAATCATTACTGATTGACTTTCGATATGACATACAAACCTATGAAGTCTTACAGTAGAAATGCTGTTTTTTCCCTAAATCCTGAAATCTTGGCAAAATTTTGTAAATTTGTAAGCCAGGAATCAGTTATCTAGATATTTTTCCCTTCCAAAGTTTAGGATCAGCAATTTTGGAAGAGAAAGAGTAGATAGCATGATAGTTAACCACACAGGTTTTATAGGCAAACTTAAGTTTATATTCTGGATGTGTGACCTTGGACAAGTCACTTAACTTCATAACCTTGCTAAACTTTAATGTCTGACATATTAAATGGGGGAATATAACTGTACCTACCTCAGATCACATGAGATAACATGCTTGGCGTGGTGCCTGGTCCATACATATAAGGGCTTGCTCATCATTATCATTTTATTTTATGAGACTGACCACCTTCCATTCGTTTAACACACCAAACTCTCTCTCAGATTTGAACAGAGAACTGAGTAGGAGAACTAGGGAACTCTAAAAAATGGTCTTCACTCTTTCCCCACAGGAATGCCCTTCCCTAGGGGCCCTACTTCCTTTGATTCCTACTATCACCATCTAATTAGAAGTGAAGTTAAGGGGTTCTAATTCCAAACACAAAACACCTTAGGTTTATATAAGGCAAGTGCTGGGAGCCCAGTCTCTGAACCACCAGGCTTGGTTCTAGAGAACCTGGGACGATGACTCAAGGGGAAGTGCCAGGAAGTGTAGAGCTGTCACAACCCCTGAGATCCACTTCTTTGAAGGTCTGGTCTTTTGTCTTTTAAAAAGAGGCATTTCACTACAAGTACGATGGACGACTAATCAAGAATGAACCTGTAAGTCAATGAAATGACACTTTATTGCCACTGAGATGTCAACTAAAGTTGCCTGCGCTTTGAGAGTCAGGCTAAGTTGGTTCAACCACCTTCTCATATGAGGACAGTCTCACAGACCTTCTGATGTCCCCAAGGACTCTGGAAGGAAGCAGTGACTTGTATGTTTTCTGCTCATCTCTGGCTCTGAAGTGTACTTTTTTGGAGGTTTCTGGATCACCTGGCTGGCACATGTGCTACTCCTGTTCTGCCCCGTGTGGCTCCAGAGAAGGGTTTACACACACACTATCCTGCTCACACAAGGCATGTTTGTGTATCACTGACTTTTATTGGTTTCAGGAGATGGAGACAGGCAAATTAAAACTGAACATTAGACGTTTATGCTCGGAAAATTCTTCTTAGCTGCTTTTCCTCACAGTCTCTAGACTCCCACCACGGGCTCAACACCCACTGCCCTTTTCCCTCTGCTTCTCAACTCCTAAATCCACATTCTTTTTATGCAGAGTGCCTTAGCTATTACTTTCACTTCTTCTCCTCCTGCCAACTCATTCTCCTAGGGGCTCACTTTTTTTCTTTTTTTTTTAATTAAAGTGAAATTCACATAACATAAAACTAACCATTTTAAAGTACGAAATTCACAGGGCTTTAGTACCCTCACATTGTTGTGAAACTGTACAGGGTCTCACCTTTCATCCTCAAATGACCTATCAAGATATTTTCCTAAACAAAGATGTTAAAGATATTTCCCTTACTAAGAGAAATTCTGGTGTCAGCTGGGCACTCCCCACTTCCCTTAAACTTTGTTCTTCCATGGATACAAGTCTTTTGGCATTTGAGGAAAAGATGCCAGATGCCATCAAACAGTCTCTTATCCTTTTGGAGAAAGGGATATAATTTGTAAAAAAAAAAAAAAAAAGTTGTGAAACATTTAAAATAGATCTGTTCAGAAATTGTGCCATTTGCAGACACATGGATGGGCCTAGAGACTGTCATATAGAGTGAAGTAAGTCAGAAAGAGAAAAACGAATACTGCATATTAATGCATAGATGTGGAATCTAGAAAAATGATACAGATGAACTTATCTGCAAAGCAGAAATAGAGACAAAGACGTAGAGAACAAATGTATGGATACCAAGGGGGGAAGGGGAAGGTGGGAGGAATTGGGAGATTGGGTTTGACATATATACACTACTATGTATAAAATAGGTAACTAATGAGAACCTACTGTATAGCACAGGGAACTCTACTCAGTGCCCTGTGGTGACCTAAATAGGAAGGAAATCCAAAAAAGAGGGGATATATGTATGTGTATAGCTGATTCACTTTGCTGTACAACAAAAACTGATATAACATTGTAAAGCAACTATACTCCAATAAAAAATAATAAAAAATAAAATAAAATAGATTTGTTCATAAAAGGTGATACTTATAAAACTAATTTTCAGCTTTATTTACTACTCAATGGAATATCAGCAACTTACTTGCAAACCGTTCAGCAAATATATATATACATACATATATATATATATATATATATATATATATATATAATACGAACAAATGTTAAATTTTAGTGGCTGGTACATGGACATATTATTCCAACTTATACATATGTTTGAAATTTTTCATAATAAAAAGTTGGGTTGGGTAAAACTCATGGAGTAGAGCTTTTTTGTTTAGATATTTTATATTATATGGAATAAAAGTTTGTTATTTACTAAGTTTTAGGACATGTTTGGTGTCAGGTACAGTCCTTATGCTGAACTATTCAAATTAACCAAACCTGTTAGCAGATCTAAGGACTGGTTGATCTTTCTGAGACAATGATAACAGAGAATCATGGAAGAGCAACAGCAATAGACAGCCCCTCTCCTAAGAATATCACTCACAGGTCACCTCCTCTCCTGGGAACAGTGCACATGTGAAGCAGACAACTCTCACATGGCATTCATCAGAGCCATAAGAAAACTTCCTCAACACACAATGAAGTAAGATTTAACAAATATTTGCTGAGCAGCAATTAAGTGAACCTATGGTGTTAAATGTTGTATATGTGCTAAAATTTACAGGACGTGGTTCCTGTCTTTGGGTTAATTATGACTGGACTAGGGAAAGAAGGTGTTTAAATGTGAAAAGCTAAATAACACCCAAAATTTAAAGAGCAATTACTACATTGTTGGTGGGAACATAAATTAGTAAAACCTTCGATGGAGGGCAATTTAGTAATATCCATCAAAATTAGAAATGGACGCACATACCCTTAGACTCAGAATTCCAGTTAAATGGGTAGAAATTTATCCCACAGACATACTCATATATGTGCTAAATTATATATGTATAAAGATAATAATTGAAGCATTATATAAAACAGCAAAATTTAAAAAAAAATTTAAACCCTAAATATGCATTGATAGGAAACTGGTTAATTAACTTATGGTACAGGCATTAACTTATGGTACTCACTTCTAGGTATTTATCCAAAAGAAATGAAAGAGACATTTGCATTACCATATTCACTACAGCATTATCCACAAGAGCCAAGAGGTGGAAACAATTTAAATATCCACTGACAGATGAATGGATAAAAAATCGTGGTACTTACACATGATGGAGTATTATTCAGCCTTTAAAAAGGAAATCTTGCCATATGTTACAACATGGATTAAACTTGAAGATATTATGCTAATTTTAACAAGCCAATCACAAAAGAACAAATATGTTTCCATTGTATGAGGCAGCTAAAGTGGTCAAGCTCACTGAAGCAGAAAGTAAAATGGTGGTTGTTAGGCTGGGAGAGGGGAAAATGGGAGTTTTTGTTCCATTGGCATAGAGTTTTAGTCATGCAAGATACAAAGTTCTAGAGATCTGCTGTATAGCAATGTACATACAATTAACCATAGTATTGTATAATTAAAAGTTTGTTAAGAGGGGAGATTTCCTATTAGGTTTTTTTTTTTAAACTACAATTTAAATAAATAAATGCATATATATATATGTTTATATATCTCTAAGTGAAAAAAAGTCAAGGTGCAGAGAACTGCAGGTAGTATGCCAACATTTGTGTGTATACTTGTATGCATGTGTGTATTCTATATAAATGAATGGTTAAATAGGTTTGGAATATATATGAAAGGATACAAAAACTTGTAAGAGTGGTTGCTTTCAAGGAGGAAAACTGGAAGCTGGGCAGAAGTAGGAGGGAAGCAATTTCGTAAATCTTGAATTTGTACCATGTGCATATTACCTATGAAAACAGAAAATATATTACAAGATACTAATGATCTATACCAAAAGAATCATATAAATAATAAGGGGTGGATTGGGTGGAGAATGAAGTATTTAAAAGGTGGGATTTGAGCTGGGTCTTGAAGAACGGAAAGAATCTGGACTGACAGGGGAGAGCAATAAGGACATTCTGGGTATATATGTGGAAGTCAGAGTGGAGAGAAGGACAGTGGAGGTAAAAATGTGGAAGTAGGGTAATGAAAGGCAAATCAAGTGCCAGATAGCGAAACATTTGGTGTATAGTAGAAGGTAAGTAAGAAAAAGATGAAATACAGTTGAGTAGATGAGGGAGGGGAATGTGGAATTAACGTGTTGGGAAGTAGGGAACCACTATAGGCTCTTGAGCAGGGAAATCATATTGCAGAACCAGAATTTCAAGGAGGTAAGTAGACAGCAACAGATGAAATGTACTGGAAGACACACATCTGTCAGCAGGCTGATGTGGCATTTCAGTGGTTGCCCATTACAATCATCTGAGAAGCTTTAAAAATAGCTATTAATGCCCAGGTCCATTTAATTGTTTTGGGGTGGAGCCTGGACATTGTCATTTTTTAAAGCTCCCCAAGTGATTCTAAAGAGCTACCTGGGTTGAGAATCACTGCAACAATCCATGCACAAAGAGATGAAGGCTCAGATTCAGGTGCTGGCAGGACGTCCGGGATAGGATAAAAGCAAATCTAGGAGACATTTCAAAGGAAGAATTGATATGATGACAGACTGGAGATAAGGAGTGAAAAGATACATAGTCTGCTAGATTCCTTTATGTATTCATTCAACACATATTTATTAAGCCAATCCAAGTGGTAGGTACCATTCTAGGGTCTAAGGGTTTGGTGATGAACAAGACAGATGACTCCCAGTTCTTAAGAAACTTGCAGTCTAGTGGACACAGACAACAAACAAATATGCAGGTCTCACAGGGTAAAGTTAAAGCATGACTGTATGTTGGGGGCAGCTTGTTTATATTAGACTGTCAGGGAAGACCTGTCTGAGTGGGTGATATTTGAGCTGAGGCTTGATGAGGAGGAGTCAGGCTTGCAAAGGTCTTTGAAGAGAATGGTCTAACCAGGGAAAACGGTTAGCACGTGGGAACAAGCTTGGTGTGTTCAAGGGACAGA
Organism: Balaenoptera physalus; assembly: GCF_965194825.1. Lineage (NCBI taxonomy): Eukaryota > Metazoa > Chordata > Mammalia > Artiodactyla > Balaenopteridae > Balaenoptera > Balaenoptera physalus. The sequence continues at coordinate 40,487,993 of NC_138883.1, forward strand.
CAGGCCTGTGTGCTGGAGAAGAGTGAGACAGATACGAGGTGAGGTCAGAGAAATGAGTAGGTACAGATGAAAGAGAACCTCGTAGGCCATGGCACAGCGAGATGGGAAGCCATGGGAGGAAATTAAGCAGGGTAGTGACATGATCTGATTTACATTTTTAAACAACTACTTTGGCTGCACTGTGGAAAGGGATTGCAGGTGGCAGGGATGGAAGCAAGAAAACCAGCTGGGAGGTTAGATTAAAACAGTGGGGCCACTGACAGACATGGGAAAACTGTGGAGGGGGACAGATTTTAACACGTTGAGTTTGAGGTTACTGTGTGGCATCCAAGCAGAAATGTCCAAGACCAACTAGAAATACGAAGAATAGGTGAGAATTTAGGTTGTGCCTACTAATTTGGGAGATTCTTCCAGGGGGTCTGAAGAAAAGCAGGTTAGATGACACTACAGGAATAGAACAACTTCACCGAGAGAGATTAATAATGACTTGGAAGAAAGGTTTCTAGTGATGGGTCGGAGGGCTCTGTAGTTAGTCTTGTGTCATTGAACTTTTTCATCTGTGAATGGGATGAAGAAATGGCAGGACAATGAAGAATGTCAAAAAGCAGGGAACAATACCTGATGTACTAGAATCAAGATTCAAAAAAGATCTCACCTGCTGGAAGGACGAGCTGAAGCTAACAAGATGGTATTTTACAGATACATAGACGGATAACAGCTGTGTGTGTGTGTGTATATGAATATATGTATGTACATGTGTCTGTGTGACCTGGAGCTTTTGTTGACCACATACTTTATAAGCCTAAAGTGTAATGACGTGAAAAAGCTGATGTAAAATCAGAGTATGTTGATAATATTTATTACAAAACTACAAAGATTATTTTCTGGGGCAGAATACATCAGTAGTGAAAACAAATCACATGAATCAGGATTATTTCTAGAACACTATTTTCTGATCAGGCTGCTGACCAGGTGGCGAAAGCAGAGAAGGGCGAAGAGACACGTGGTTTGGACACTATGTGATCTGAGGAACAATCATGTAATGAAACTGTAGGTATATTCAATTCAGGGTTTAACAGAGAATTTGAGTTTCCCCAAATATCATATAATCTAACTTAAAGACACAAAGTATATTCCCCCCGGTTAAGAGAAAATTCAGTCTTCAAACACTGAAGGTCTTCAGAGAATTAAAGTAGCTTGTCCAAAATTAGAAAGAAAGAGGTAGAGTTGGGATTTGAACACAAGTAAGTTTGACTCCAATATCTTTAATATACATATGTGTATATGTGTATATATAGATACATATAAATGAAATATATATATGTATAATTTTTCCTTTGAGTTAATCAGTTTCATTTATCAAGTCTATCTGAAAAGGTTCAGTCAGAAAAATCCAAGTTGTATCTAAGCTTTTTTTCAGGCAAGAAGCGTGCCTTATTTACCTTCACACCTTTAGGACCAGCAAGACTCTGTTTAACTGTTTGCTCGGTGAATTAGCCAGCCCCCTTGCTGGTGCTGTGTATCAGTGCACTGATCGACACAAGACAAAGCACATACACATTCAAACAAGTGGGAAGCATTTCTCTGCATGTCTTTTTTCTTTATAGCATTTCAAATTACAACGCCTTTTAATCCATCTGTCTTTTTTTCCCCTGGCAACTCAATTTCCCTCTCCACCATTTACTTTGTCCCATAGGCAAATAAACCTCTCCCTCACACCTGTCCACCTGGCCATCAGCCAAGATGAGTCTTCCTGCTCCTCCTAATTGCTCATCCTGATTGACAGCCTGGCAAACTAGGACAGTGGATCATGATGATAGCAAAAATGTACATCAGATTGTTTAGAAAGGGTGAGAAACAAAGAATTCTGATTGCAATGAGGAAACCACATCCACAATAACTTATCCTTCATCAAAATTTTGTTTTCCCATTTTTCCTACTTCATTATGGAAAGACTATATATAGGAGGATTATGGTAAAAGATGAATAAAGTGTGTGTTTAAATTAGAAAAGCTAATTTCTCATTCTACAGAAGGTTCTGAGAACTTCTTAGACCAAAAATTACGATACCTAAAATTTAGGCAGAGTAATTTGCAGGAAACAAAGTATGTTTCCAATAGGGTGAATTCTAACACAGCCACAGAGTACTGTCAATATGCCAAGAAGGAAAACAGGTTAAAATTAATGGTTTGAGTCCCTTTGTTTCCAGCATCAATTTCCCATCTCTATACACCATACTGGCAGTGTCACCAGTGGAGACAGCCCAAATGGAAACACTCTCCACGCCCAGCTCCCCACAGATTCTCTAGTAACCTGATCCTGCAAATACACAGGGCAGAGGATGCGGAAGAGAAAAATCTGTTTACCTTAAAAAGAGATCTTCCACTTTCATTAACATCTCATACAGTGCTCACCATTTCATTTGTGTTCACATAACCTTATTCCTAGGCTCTAAAATGAATCATTTCAGGGTCAAATGGTTATAGCCCTTCCACCAATGGCGGAGAAATTCATATTTCATATACAAATGGTACTGGTGCAAAGGATACCCTAAGAAAGAAGTGAATCTTTCCCAACTGATCTCTGCTCACTTCACCCACCACCACTTACCCCCAAAAAATGGGGAAGAAAAAAATTCTTAAAGGTGGATGCTTTATATGTAGGCGAATATAGAACATGAGATTTTGCAAAGATGAAAATGTTTTTAGCAGCACACGAAGGCCAATGATTAGCTCATAACCCATCTAAAGGCATGTGTAAGGTTTACCTGAAAATGGATGGTTTATTTCTGCTTTTCCATCGGTGAATATACCAGGGTACTAAGCTTAAATTTAAAAGGTGCCGGGTAAGCTGGGACAAAGTGAGAGAGTAGCATTGACATATATACACTACCAAATGTAAAATAGATAGCTAGTGGGAAGCAGCTGCATAGCACAGGGAGATCAGCTCGGTGCTTTGTTACCAGCTAGAGGGGTGGGATAGGGAGGGTGGGAGGGAGATGCAAGAGGGAGGGGATATGGGGATATATACATACATATAGCTGATTCACTTTGTTATACAGCAGAAACTAACACAACATTGTAAAGCAATTATACTCCAATAAAGATGTTAAAAAAAAAAAAAGATAGGTAGATTGAAAAAGCCTAGGTAGTAAAGCAGTTTTAAGAGGCTTAAAAACATCTAATTTATCTTTAAAATTTTTGTGATATCGATTCTAACAGATTCTCTCTTTAAGAAATTATTCCTCATAGAATATAAGTTTTGCACTATAGTCTATAATTTCTGTTCTTACTATATAACACATTCACATATGAGTAGTACAGCTGTACGCTTAGTAGGCTTCTCGTACATTTTAATATAGCAGCCAATTCAAACTCTCATTTATTAACATTATTAAAATGATTTTAAATTAAGCATAGGTAACTTTGGTTTAAATAAAGGGCATACATGGTGGTTACACTTTATTTTCAATCATGTAGTAATTCTGGAACTTGGGCACTGTGTCTGTACAATTTGTATTTTCTTATTATAATAGATTTCATCCCGTTTGGCATAAAGAGAAAACAGAATTTTCTATAGACTGGAGTAACTCCCTAGAAGCCTGTTTTGGATTCATAGACTATTTGGTTTAGGCAGAAAGAAAACACACACAACATGTTCATTTGAAAATGACTAGTCACACTTGGTATTACTCTAAAGGTAAATATAATCAAGATTATAAAGACATTTCTGGACCTGATTATTTTATTAAAATGTATAATCTTCTGTGATGTGTTTCTTCTGGTTCATACTATTATATAATGATTTTAATTAAAAATAAAAATGTTTTTCTTTTATTAAAAAAAAAAAAGTGCCATGGTAGGAAGAAAGGCTAGAGTACTGAAGCAAACAAAGCCAGAGAGGTTGGGCTGACCTGGTAACTTGCTAGCCATCAAATGCCAGTTAGGAATTTCCAGAGAGTAGAGAATCTATGCTACTTTCAAGGCTTCAATTCTAAACCTAAATTGTGCTGAATTTCAGAATCTCCTTCTAGATGGAAAAGAAAAAACAACAACAAAGATTTCCAGACCTCGGGTGTTTGAAGGGCCTTCACACAGTAAATCAACCTACTGTTGTCTTGTTTTCTCCACAGCCAGACTGAAATAATACAGTGTCAGCAGAGGTGTGAATTACCTCCATTCACCTTAATGGAGTGTTAACTTCAAAGGCTTGTTTTAACCATTTAAATGCTAAGCTCATGAGTAAACATTCTGTTAAAAAAAAAAGTACAATTTAAACATTCACCCTCAACATACGAAAGTAATTTATATTCTCAGCCCTTCATCTCCTAATTTAGCAAACAAGTCTCCAAGTGCTAGAAAAATATAGATTTTGTGCTTTACTTAGTTTTATTTTAAATAGTTATTACCTAATAAATTATGAACATTAAGCCCACAATAAGAAGGCCTATATTTCCCAGGAAAAATGCTGAGGAGTACTTGAACAAGGTTTTATTTGAAATCCTGATGAAGGGGGCACCAGTCATCTTACTAGCTTCCTCCAAACTCATAGGGAAAGTTATGACTCCAAACAGGCAACTAGATAAGGCAGAATATTAAAGTAAAATAAAAATAAACACCTCTCCAAATAATTTCTCTTGATATTAACTAAGTTTCGTGCGGCGTTCAATAGGTTTGCCAAACCTCCCATGATCCCATCCCATGAGCAGGTGACAAATGTATTAATTGATGCCCACCTGTCATCACACTTAACATCTGTCCCAGGAGGCAGCCTTGCATCTGTTGCAGATTTAGGGCTATTTTGGTATTAATGGAGTTAGATTTATTTTAGCAGCTGAACACCTATTTGTATTTGGATCTATAATTTCCCATAGAAATGTGGGAAAGCACTAAAAAGAATGCACATGGGACCAGTTCTCCTGTGAGTGAAGGCTAGAAAAAGATTCTAAACATATTAGTTGTGCAAGATGGAAGATGAAGAAATTCCATGTCCTTGTCTGAAAGCAACTTCATTTTACAGGTCTAGATGAAGGGATGGGGGAAAAAGGGGGATAAACATCTAATTTATTAAGAGTGCCTGTTTTGGTCTGCACCTAATTTATGCAAGGTCATTTAATCCTCTCAACACAACCCTGTATAATTGGTATTAACTCCATTTAATACCTATGTGAAAGTAGAGGTTTAGAGAGGTTAAGTGGTTTGCCTAAATTCACTGAGATTTTCATCTAAGTCTTTCTAACCCCCAGACTTGGACCTTTTCCATTACACTATGCTGATCTCCAGTTGCCAAAGAGGAAACTTAACTCAGTTGTCAATTTTACAGCCCATTTCCTAAGTGGAAAGCAAGGGGGCACCTGCAAAAGTGTGTATTTCCATACATGCAAATTGGCACTTTGCATGCAATTCTCTACTTTACATGTGCGCAGGGGTAGGATTACATTTTTACTGATACACCCTGGCTTTGGTAGGCTGCTAACAAGGTGCCCTTTACAAGAATACTCCCTGGGGCAGTAGGGCAGGGAGGCACCTAGCTGCTGGTTTCCAACCAGGAATAAGCCACATCAATGAGAAGACTGGAACGATCTATAACCTCCAAACAAAGTATGATATAAATCATCACTATTTGTCTCTGTTAGCCAAGTAGAAAGTCACATGTTTTAGTGACAAATGAGAAAGCTCAGAGAACTTTCAAGTCCACAGCCAATCATCACAGCTCTATCTCATACTGCGTGACAGAGGAAAATCACAAAAGTTTCTTAGTCAGGATTTGGAGTCAGGGCAAAATACCAAGTGGAATAATCCAACAGTTTTGTTATTGGTGACTGATGTTGACATTAACCTACGAACTAAAATTCAATTTTGTATATAAACAATATACTGATTTCTTTAAAAACAAACAAAAAATTGTCTCAATATATTTAATAACATTAAAAATTTCTCTGTGAAAGATGTTGTTAAGAGAATGAAAAGGCAACTCACAGACTGGGAGAAAATCTTTGTGAAACACATATCTGATAAAGGATTGGTGTCTAAAATATACAAAGAAGGCTTAAAACTCAACAATGTAAAAACAACCCAATTTTAAAAATCTGAACCTCACCAAAGAAAATATACAGATGGCAAATAAACATGTGAAAAGATGCTCAACATCATATGTCAATAGGGAAATGCAAATTAAAACAACAATGAGATACAACTGCACACCCATTAGAATGGCAAAAATCCGAAACACTGACAACACCCAATGTCGGCAAGGATGTGGAACAACAGGAACTCTCACACATTGCTGGCAGGACTGCAAAACGTTACAGCCACTTTGGAAGGCAGTTGGGCAGTTTCTTATAAGACTAAATATTCTACCATACCATGCAGCAATTGCTAAAAAATAGTCTTTGGTATTAACTCAAATAAGCTGAAAATTTCTGTCCACACAAAAGTCTGCATACAAATGTTTGTAGCAGCTTTATTCACAAATGACAAAATTTGGAAGCAAACAAGAGGTCATTCAACAGGTGAATGGAAAAACAAACTGGTACATCCATACAATGGAATACTGTCAGTGAAACAAACTGTGGCACATCCATACAATGGAATATTGTCAGTGAAACAAACTGTGGTACATCCATACAATGGAATATTGTCAGTGATTAAAAACAAAGAGCTATCAAGCTATGAAAAGACACGTAGAAAACTTAAATGCACATTGCTAAGTGAAAGAAGCCAGCCCGAAAGGTTAGATACTATATGATTCCACCAAATGACACTTTAGAAAAGGCTCTTGGGGAATGCTCATGGTTTTTATGGCAACAGTAAAAAGATCAGTGGTTGCATCAAAAGTGAACCCTACTGTAAACTATGAACTTCAGTTAATAGTAATGTATCAAAGTTGTCTCATCAAGTATAACAAATGTACTTCACTAATGCAAGATGTTAGTAATGTGGGACACTATGGGTGTGCTGGAACGAGGGAATATATGAGAACTCTCTGTACTTTCTGTTCAATTATTTCTGTAAACGTTAAAACTACCCTAAAAAATAAAGTCTGTTAATTAAAAAAAAAAAAACACAAACAAAAGATGCTCAACATATTCAAGAGCATTTTGAGTTTCTTATTTTGATTAAAACTGCTATGTCTACTTTCCCCTACCGACTCCTGTTTTGTTCTGCTTTTCTGTCAATGTTTGCAAAAATGTTAACCCATATAAAGAGGATTCATCCAAGGTGCCTTCCAGAATAATTCCTTTTTGCATTTGGAGGTAAATTATTCAGCAAAAGACGTGGGAAAATATTTCTTTCACTTATTAATCCAATTAAAAATAATGAGTGCTAAACTAAAATTACCAACCAAAATACCAAAGATGAGCAAAACAAACGCCTGTGGAAATAAGGAAAAAAGATAAAGAACAATTAGAGCATTATTTTAAACCTTCACCTGCTCCAATAATGTACATTATAGTTCAAAATACATTAACTTTTGTGATGTAGGTAAAATACTTAATTATAAAATGACAAGTTATTTCTTAAAATAAGATTCTTAAAAGAAACAAACAAAAATCAACCTACCCCAAACTTTTTCCATGAGAGAAAATCCTCTCTGCTCAGTTTAAGGTAAAACAGTCCCGGGAACACAAAAATCAAACACGTTGATGTACTGGAACCTTAAAGTGGGGAGGAAAAGAAAAGAATATTGCCAGATTCAGATGTGAGACTGGATGACAATTTAATCTATTGTAGAAAATGGAATTTTTGAAATAGAAAACTTACCAACTACACCAAATACATTCCTAATGTCAGGAACATATATCGCAAGTAAAACAATGAAAATATTGAGAGCTACAGTGATCAAAGAATGGCGAATCCACGAGAATGGAAAATTGGAGAAAAACATCATCATTAAAGCTTTCCTTGCCTGTATAACAGAAAAAGATTTAAGCAAAGAGGAGGTATCAAAGCCAAACTACTTGCTTAGGGAAACACATGTATGGTACAGTTACCATGATATTCTTGCCCTCTAAACCATTTAGATTCCAAAAATATGGCATAAACTATTACTGTAAGGTATTTATTGCATATAAACTGAGAAATATACCTATCTGTGTGAGCTTCATAAAAACTGTTTTGGTTTTATTCTTGAAAAAATTTTCACATGCAATTTCTTTCGGTTGTATAATTTTCAAAATTACCAACAATAACACTTTGTGAAGAAATCACAGAGTATCATTTTCATGAAATTCAACAGATAAAAGAACAAATGGTTTAAAACAGAAAAAGAAGTCATGCCATGATAAAGAAATACCATTTGCTGTTTTATGTTATATTATCTGTTTCACAGCATGTAAATGTGAAAACTAGTTCATGATGCTCTCCACTGCTAAGGCGGCCAACAGGCAGTCATGTCCCACAAGCGTTTACCCAGCCCCCGCTGCACTCCTGGCGCTGCGGTCCCCACAGGGAGATGGCCCCAGTCTTAAGGAGCTCCCCGTTCAGGGGCTCAAGTTGTCCACTAGAAGCATCTGTACCCAAAGCCTATGATTCTATTCTCCCAGAAATTCTCAAGAGTCTTACATATGGCAACTAAATGCCGAGCGATGATCTGCTGTGCCCCTTAAACTATAACTCTAGAGCAAATAAAATCTGTGACTAAGATTAGACTAGAACGTCTATGTGAAAATAAATTTCCAATAAACTAGAAGGAGCTTATTTTTGCTGACTTGACTTTTTCCTCTTCGCGCACATTCTTTTGAAAACAGAATACAGAATTAAAGGGGAAAAAAAAAAACCCAAAAAACTTTAGAAGAACGATAGTCTCTAAATTGGAAACAATGCTGTGGGAGAGCGTAAATCTAAACTAAATCTGAAAAAGCACAAATTAGTTTAGCGGTTCACTGTTATTTTTGTGCTTTCATGGGGCCATAGGCAAGTATGAGGTCTTTGATCACTTACTGGACAAATGAATAAGATATACAAGACTAGATGTGATTCAAACATTCTAGTCTGTAAAGAATTAGTGTCGCCATATTAGGGAGCTGCTACACCAAGCAACAAAACCTTTAAGAGTACTTACAGGGAAGTGGATTAGAGGGACTGTCAAAAGCACAGCAAATAGTATGCATAACTTCACAGTCATGACGACAACATCATGTGGCAAGTATTTACTATAACCTTGTAGTAATTCTGACGCCACACTGTCTGCAAATTTAAAAAACAATAATAAGGACCACATTATAAACTACTAAGATGTTAATAACAGTAACATTATTTTCCTTTGCACAAACGGATCTTAACAGATTTTGGATTCCCAGTACCAAATCCATCTCTGGCCTTTTTCCTATCCTATGAAACACAGAGACATTAAGTAAATATCTTCTGGAAACCTACAGTGTTTTCTTTTAATGAAACTAGAAATTGGCCCAGGCAGAATTTCTAAAATTATGACAATGAATATACATTTAAGAAAATCTCTTTAGAACTTTTCCATAATCTGAAGGTTTTGAACAACACTTATGTTATTTTATAAAGTGCTTTCATGTATACTACTGAATCTGGTCCTTATGATAACAATATAAGATAGGTAGCTAGGCTAAAAATTATTAACTGACTTGTCCAAGATCATACAGTACAAAGGGGCAGAGCTGGCAGAGCTGTACTCCCAAATTTTTTTGATGCCAAAGCCTTTCCTTAATATTGCAATGTTTTCTAGGATCTTATAGTTTTGTGCATGTTAACCTGCTTCATCAACATTTCATCTATAGATTCATCTTTCATAAAACAGAATGCAGTGTTAGGGTAATGGCTTCCTTAGCAAGCCAGTGTGGTAGTCAGTGACAGAATCTGAACAAGCTGACCATGCTTTGCTCTCTGGTGTTCTTCTATCCTCACGTCTTCCTCACTCCAAGCCAGAGGAGGGCTATTAAGAGTGAGAGTTCTCAAGAACACTCCATATCACTGCCTTGTACGGAAAGATGAGCTTGTACTTAGAATAGAATAGTGGTTTTTTTGTTGTTGTTCTTTGTTTTTGTTTTTTTAAATTTGAGACCATACGGTTTGGAAAAGTCACTTTGGAGAAAATAAGAAGACAAATCAAATACACCTCTGTTTTCAAATACCTTAAAATTTAAAGGGGAGATAAGATGAAGACACACACATATAATAGAAAGTGTGTAAACACAGACACACTTAAGTGGAAGAAGAAGGTCTAAACAAAGAGCTATGGTGATTCTGAACAGGGAAAGATAACTATGGCTTTGGGATGAACGTGAACGAAATCCAGGAAGACTTGAGAAGAGTCATCATGATATAGTGAGCAGCAGGAGAGTAGAGGGGCTTGAATTCTGCGATCAAACAGACTAAGATTCAAATCCTACTCTTACTAGCAACTTAACTTCTCTGAGTCTCTTGGTTTTTACATTTGTAAAATGGGGACAATAATATATTGACCTATAGAGTTACTGAGAACATGACATGAGTTAATGTATGTGTGCTGACATTCAAAGATGTGGGGGAAGAAATTCTCTCTGGTAGCAATACACAACCGAGAAAATGAGCAGCCCAATAGCACTTCAGAGGCTGAAAGACTGTGCGGTAGAGCAAAGAGAGTAGTGGGTGATAAGGCTGGAAATGCATTTAAGACCAGTAACAGAGCTCTTCGTAGGGTCTGGACTCAATCTGGTAGGCCACAGAGATGCAATGACTTCTGAAGAACAGTGCATTATGATCTGAACTAAGCAGGAAGACAGATTGGAAGAAAAAGAGGCCAAAAACAGGAATAACAGTTAGAAGGCTACTGTCATAACCACTGAGAGGTAATGAGAATTTGAACTAGATTAGTAATGATGGAAATGGGATAGAAACTAATTGTTGAAAGTATCAAAGACATACTTGATATAACGTGGGACTAATGGAACAAGTAAGAGATTAAGAAGAGCCAGGAAAGCTGGATTCTAGTCCCAAATATGTGAGATACTTGTGACTCTTTTGAAAAATATAGCAAACTATTTTATTTCCACTTTCTGAATCATAAAAACGAGCTATTAACACTTACTGCTTAAGAACTTTGTAGACTTTTAAAATGGTCTGGTTATTATGCAACATTTGGGTATTGGCCTGGTTTACCAGAGGAACACTTTTTATTCCTCACCTTATAATGCTTTAACATCTGTAATCAGAGCCAATATTATTAATCTAGGTACATACTTATTGGTCCCTTTAATCTGATAAAATTTAGATATTAACTAAGCCTTGAGAGCACTGAATGAAAGGATCCCAAGCAGCTCCAGAAGCCTGAAGAACTAGATTTATTACAAATTCAAAATACCGGTTACATGTCTACTTTCTACTTTCCCAAGACAAAAACCTTTTTCCTGAGCCAGTCAATTCTGTGTTCTTACCTGAGCCTTATGCAAGGGATAGAGTACAACACAATTCTCTGCATTCAGACAAATCTCTACAAATCTCAGGAAGAACCTGATGGTGATCTCTGCAAGTTATACATTCTATTGAAGTCAGGAGGCTGTCCTGTTTAATAAACACTGTCAAACAGGGGATGAAGTTTAAAAAGATTATCACAGTAACAGAAAGATCACTGGATTAATATTCAGGAGACATACCACTAATTGTGAGACAGGTCACTTCACCTCTTGGACTTAAGCTACTCATCTATAAAATGAGTTGAAGGTGTTAATTTGTGACAAGCCCTTCTGATAAGGTCTCAAGCTCTTCTGATAAGGTCTCAAGCTCAATCAGCAATTTCTTTCTGTAAGACTGACAGCTACTGCTATTCCAATAGAAATATACTGTAAAAGACTTTCAACCCAAAAAAGAAACACTGTGAATAGCAAATCAATATCTGAATCTTCTTCTGTCTTTGGAGAAGGAACTACTTTTATATCATTCTTTCTTTCCTTCTATCTATCTATCACCTACCTACCAGCCTACCATGTGATTTTCTTAGATCTGTATTTCTCCATTACATAAAGCATGGATATTCTGAAGAATCTGCATCAGTGGAAAAGGGTTAAGTCAGAGACAACAGCTTTACTTGATAACCAGGAAAATCTCTGTGTAGGAAACATTTCATGTACATGATGAAAATATTTAGCCTCTGTGTTCAGGCAAAAATAGATAGATAGATAGATAGATAGATAGATAGATAGATAGATAGATAGATAGGTAGATAGATAGATAGATAGATATGCCTGGAGCTTAAGTGAGCCAGGTTCTTCCAAAAGTTCACTTTGCGAAAAACTTGGAATGAAAGGAATTTGGATTCTGTGGCATAATTCCGGAGGAGGCAGCACAGTAATAAAGGCATTGACTCTGGAGAGAATCAGAATTGGATTCAAATCCCAACTCGTTATTCATTAGCTGCAGGTACTGGCCAAAGTGCCCAACCTATCTGAACCTATATCTTGCAGAGTCGTCATAAGGACTGAGTTAGGCAATGTATATAATAAAACACGTGGCACGTACAGAATAAATGTTAGCTCAATAAATGCATTAGCATCCATCCTTCCTCCACTTCCCTTTCCATCTAAGCTTTCTTATAATTTAACACAGCTCCTAACATCTCGTGGTAATATTTTTGCAACTACTTTTCAGCTGTCCTGGAAATCGGGAGGCCATTTGAGGTTTCTTCCAGATAGCTCTATTGATCCATAGGGAAGAAAAGGAGGTCCATTTTTTGGACTTTTTCTCAATTTTGGAAGATCCTTAAATATATCCCTAAATAGTATTTGTGCCAGGTGACAATTTCAATTTATAAAAATATACAGCTATTCCACTAAGTTTTTGCTGAATCCCAACGAAGACCCTGCTGTAGTATCTCATTGTTATAGAAAAGTATCACTGTGCTCAACTCTGTACAAAAACAAACGTAACAACCAAAAATAGAGTTTATGTATTTCAAGAATTTTATTTCCTTAACAATGATCAAAAAGTTTAACAATCTGCTTTAACTTTCATTGTAGTGTATCCATGCTCATGTTGGAAGTAGGAAGTAACGCTCTTCCGGATGGTGTGTACAGAGCTCTACCACTCTTATTCAACATAGTACAAAAATGCAAGAGCAGATTTAGATTCATCAATCGCCTTTATTACTGTTGAAATGACATAGAGTTAGCAAGAAAAGGACTATATAGAGCAATTATAATTTTCTCACATACTGAAAAGTCTAAGATAATACACTGATAATAATATACTGAAAAGTTACCATATTTAAATTAAGTTCCATTAATGACAGTAAGAAGAGAAGTACAGTGCTGAAAAAAGAGCACCTGAAATTATGAAATAATTGCAATAATAATGATAACAGTAATGATAATACACCACCAGCAGTAGCTCTCCTTTGTGGAAGACTGCTGTGTGCCAGATACTGTAACAGGCATTTTACATATAACTTATTTCCTCTTCAATATAACTCTATACAATTATCCCTGTGTTACAGATTAGGAGGTGAAGATAGTACAAGGTGAAGTACCCTGGTTCAAGGCCACACAGCTAGTTAGAGCACAGTGGTTTTTTGAATCATATTTGTTGGGTTTCAAAATCCATACTCTTTCCACTGGGCTTAGGAAAGGTAGTTATGCAAGTAAATGTCCAAAAACTTGTCAGACTTGAAAAAACTCTGGAAGGTAAGCAAAGCACCATCACAAGCCATCGTGAATGTCTAAAACCTGAAACACATGCACAAGGCCACCGACCGTGAAATCAGAGTCAGAACAGCTAAATATCACAAAAGTAATAATAGCCATCTACCTGGAGCGTTGTTATAGGGGCATTCATAAACTGAAAAGTGTATTCAAGGATTTGACAAATTGAGTGCAGTTTGTTATAATGTGTTTGTTTGCAAATTAAACAAGTGTGCTTGCAAATTTAACAAAAGAGCTTACAATTTTTTTTCTTGTTCTAGACTTTTAAGTTTTATTTTTTCTTGAGGTTCTTACCAGAAGAGAAGAAAACTCACCAAGCACATAACTTTTCAAAAGTAAATAAAAGAAAATTTTACTTTTATTTTATGAATTTAAAAGAATCCTTTAAAAATTTAGAGAGAAAGTTCAGGCAAAGCACAGAATACACACTGCAGAACTGTGTGAATTAAATCTAAAGGCAGAGGTCTCTGACATAAGGGTACAACTATAGTCCAAGTAAAACCCTTTCCTTTCTCAACTTGTTCTTTTGCAATTAAGATGACTGATTCTCTCAACCTCCCAAACTGCTGAACTAGAGTCTAACATATTGAATTCTCAATTAAAAAATAAATAAAATCATTATTGCACTTTTTTTTTTTTCTCGTAGAAAGACTTCAGTGTTTCTAAGCCCGAGATTTTACTTGGGTATTTAAGAAAATTTTCATATGAAGTTATCAATCTTGAATTTGATCCACCTTTTTAAGAGAAAGAAAATCAGTTCTTTAAGGCCTGTAGAGCCACCATAGTGGTGCACTGAATTCTGGCAGCCTGAACAAATTAACTTGCTAATGAAAGGCAGAAACAAAGTCCATATTCAGGTGTGAGATCAACTACAGAACAATTTATTTTGTCATCTATAATGAAATAATATACTTACCATAAAAAGTGAGGTACCCAAAGAGTGCAGATATAAAATAAATGAGAAAACTTAAAGCAATTGCTGTATTGGTTACATTCTGCATCCTTTTCTTAGAAGGTCTAAAAGAAAAAAATGGTAAAATTAGAATCTGTGATCTGAATTATATCTAAATAGATAAATATCTCCCAAGCTATTCAAAAGGATTCCTTAATCACTCAAGACCTAGTTCTCTAATAACTACACACTAGAATTCTTGATTTGAAATTACTGCACAAAGGATTATGCTTCAAAGAAACATTCTCAACTTAGAACTAAGTCTTGGTTGTTTTGTTTTGTTTTAAACTAACACCTACAATCCAGTGGTGGGAGGGAAGGATTCACAGAGGAGAATGTTATTCAATCTGAAAGTCCTAGAAGTAAAAAGACATACTAACACATTTTAAATATTCCAGGATTCTATAGTACCTTTGAAGTTCACAGTATATGGGCAATATTGAGGTGTGGCAGAGAAATGAAAAAGCCATGGTTGGTATGGCATAAGCACTCTGAAAAAAAAATTTTTTAAAGATGAAATTATTAAATGCTACTCTGTTGAAACCACTACTTCATTTGACAATAAAATCAGTTCTCCAAAAAAAAAATATCAATTTAGTTAAATTTCTTTCATGTTTCATGAATCACCTGTTTATAAAATAAGAGGTTTTTTTGTTTTTTTTTTAAACGAGACACACAATTATGGTCCCCAGTAAATATTTTACTTGATAGCTGTATTGCCCACACTAGCCAAAATATTTCTTGGCTGCTTCCACACCATGTTGGTTTTACTACAATCACTACTGCTTCTATATTATATCAGTAAGATAAAAATAATTAAGGTAAGATAAATAACATTTAGGTAAGATGAAAAATAAAAACATTTTAGAAATGAGCTTATTGTAATTCTCAGTCTTTCCTAATGCATGTATTAGGAAACTCAAATACATCTTATTACCCTAAGCAGCAATAATAGTTAATGCTTTTGAACCTCCTTTCACCAACTCAATTCAAGTACCAACTTAATCTAAGAGAATACTGAATATATTAATCACATCTTAGCATCTATAACTAGGGTCTCTTTTGATGGGAATGAACATGATTTATTCTAGACCAACAAATTCATACAGATCCACTGGACTATATGAACAAAAGTTGTTGTTTTTTTTTAAATTAGAATAGTTAAGAACCAGAGAAAGTTACAAAGCAAACAAAAGTTACCATCTAAATGAAAACACTGTCTTTACAAAATAGATGGTGATGATTTACTTTCTCTTTTCTACTCTAAAAAAATTTCTCCTTAACTAACTTAACGCTCTTCAGCAAAAGAAGTTCCAGATGACTGTAGATCTATCTTCAGACACAAGGCCTCCTAAAATATCGTAAGAGAGCTGGCAGGAAGGAAAGCTGTAGCATTTCCCAAGGCTAGATTAGGAGAATGAAATTCAATTCACAAATTCTCTTTCATATACTGCTCAGTTTCCTGGCTTGTCAATTACCCTACCTAAATCTTTAAGGCACTGGAGGCCTTTACCATGTAAAAGATGTGGTAACCTCCCTTGTGGGGCCAGAGAGACATTTCTCATTTAAAAACGGGGGAATAAGGGAGTTCCCTGGTGGCCTAGTGGTTAGGATTCCAGGCTTTCATTGCTGTGGCCCGGGTTCAATCCCTGGTTGGGGAACTGAGATCCCGTAAGCTGCAAGGCACGGCCAAAAACAAAACAAGACAACAATGAAAAAGAACTCTGGGGAATAAAAAGGAAAATTTTGCATGGAGGAGTTATCACACTAAAATGCTACACTAATAGAGTTATACATGAGTAGTGGGGATTCTAGTATCTGGGACCTGCATTTTAGCAGAATCAAAAAGTGTACATGAAGAAACCTGCAGCAACAAGGAACACGGGGAGCTCTTCTAGAATGGTAAAGTAGAGATCATTCAGATCAGTTTCCTGTCTCCTCTGCTGATGCTCAGGGGCTCTTGCAGGCATTTCAAATATCCTAGGGCTCTCAGAGAAGGCAAGGGGGACTTGGTCCTTCTGCCTCTGCTACAGGCGTCATAAATTTCAACTTTGGAATGTCAGCCAGAAGACGCATTGGCAGCGCTCAACTGCTGGTCCAAGGATGAGGCTGTCTAGCCACAGACCAAGGTTCTACTCACAGGGGAGGAGTTTTTGATATAATTGGCTATTTAGCTTTACAAGTCCAGAGGGCAACAGGAAGTCTGTATGCACAGAGGACCTTATTGGCCAGACCAGACATTCAGTAAATCTGTTCTCTTAGGCAGTGGCCCATTTAAAACAGGCTCCATTTAAAGGCGTGCCAAAAAAAAGGTGGCTGTTTCATAATGGGCCACCTTCTGCTAAGCAACCCTATACTGAGTACTTCCATGAAAATTAATTAGTTACAGGTAAAAGACCTAAGAGACCCTGTTACACAAATCTCTTAAACTTGAAATGTGAAAAAACTATAAGTATCTGTTAATAACTTACACACCTCTTTGGAGAAATGAAAGAGCTTTGGTTTACAATCATCTGTAGCATTTGAAATCTGTTTAAGAGGATTGAGGGGAAAGAGAGAAACCAACAGTCATTAAAAGTTAGAATACATCAAAAAAAACCAAGATGAATTTATTATTACTGGGCTTTCAAATAAAAATATTTCAAAACAAAGTTCCAAAATGCAATATAGCCATTACTTTTTTATTAATTAGGAAAAAAATCCTTATTAGTCATATTTTATTTTTCTTTTTAGCTTAAAATAAAAAGGAAGAAACTGAAAAAAAAAAAAAACCAAACAAAAACAAAACAATTACCTGGGAGTACTGCTCTACAGAATTTAATGTCAGAGGACAAGGGATGGACCATTTTTTGATTATTATCTGTAAGAATAAGTAGGATCAGATGATTTCTTACCAAATTCATGACAAGAAATTGATTTCAAATAGGTCAGTATTATTTCAATTAATCTAACACCATACCAAATAATATGCTAACTAATAAAAGATTCTTTGTTCATGTCATTTCCCTAGATAGAATGGGGCCATCATCTGACACGGGCAACTACGGTGGGAGAGCATGGGGGGCTGCATAGTTGTTTGGTGGAGATCTCCCTCACTGAAGACTGAGAGCTTTCAAAACTCCAATAGTATCAAGGCATTAAAAGAAAATCCAACTCAGAATGCGAACATGATGTTTTTAGTGACAATAGTGCAAGAATATGGCTATCTGTGGACCTGGCATCAGTAGCAGACAGAGAAATATTAATAGCAGTTTTGGAAATGGTCACAGGTAGATGCAAAGGGGGAGGCTCAGGGATTTCTGATGTATGAGCACTGGCCCTCCTTGCTTTTTTCAGACTTATATCACTTTTGGTGAATGTGGATGAAGGTGGCAAAGAATAAGAGCACAAAGCTACGGAACTAGACCTGGTAAAAATGAATTTTTTTAAAAATTAAAAGAAATCCAGAGGGCTGCTATTTCCCAGAAATAGTCAATGAAAATGTTTCAGGATTTTACTCTTAATTGTGGCCATCCTGTTCCTAGACCTACAGTTGAGTTGGTCAACATTACCACTGTTGTAGTTGTTTCAGGGCACTTAATTACTCTGTAAATACTTGCTCTAGGCTGAAACCCAGCATACAAAAGGGCAAGGGAGAATAAAGGAAGCATCTGTCCTTTGCAGAAGACCAGTAAGTAAATATTATACTATTCCTATTCGGTATTTTATCTAGTTTTAGATTTTAACTAATTCAATCAAAATTTTACATAGTGATAAAACAAACCCAAGGAAAACATATACTTTTAGGATTAAATTAATGAGTCAACTAAAAAATTACTCTTATTTAAAACCCTCACCAAGAGAAAAAAAAGAACTGTAAGGATAAACTGGGCAAGTTGCTTTGATATTTCTAGGTAAGTTTTCAATACGGAATAAAACTAAATGGTCAACTTACCAAAAGGAAAGAAAAAACAAAATCAAAAGCAATAATCTCACCATATTTTTTTTCTGATATGTTTGCCCAAAAAGGATGAGGATGGGGTGGGGTAGAAGCAAAGTTGTTACTGGTCTCTCTCTCCAGCCCTGCTCCAAATTCAGCATCTCACATTTCCCCCTGACTAACAGCGGAGGTGGCAGCAGCAACAACCATTTACATTGTGTACCAGGTAGTTTGATAAGGTCGGTATGTGAGCTACCTCATTTTATCAGCTGTTATTACAAGACTTGCAAACCCAAATATTTCAAAACAGTGTTCCAAAATGCAAGAAAATGATAATTTTTTCATTAATTAGAAAATATCATTAGCAGCCTGATTTTATATTAACATAAAATTCAGTTACTACAGCTAATTTCTCTGCAGAGACCCATCTCAAGCCCAAGTGACGTCCTATAAAGCAGAAGTACAGAAGAGGAATGGAAGATACCTGACAACAAAGGGTAACAGGGAGTCCTTGCTCAAGTTGAAGGCAGAACACAGTAAGAAGATAAACCCAGGGGTCAGAAAGAAAGACAAAGGGAAAAAGAAGATTAAGCATTAAAAATACTTGTTCACTTGTACAGGAGGCCCTTCCCTCTTCTCTCTGCTCCAAGTCATTCCCATCTTTCAAGCCTCAGCTCAAGTTTTATTTCCTTCCACATCCTTCTTTATTCTACCTGTTGGTGATCCTTCTCTCCTCTCAACTCTTATGTCCCTCCTATTTTGAAGCAAATAAATCAATACTTAATTATGTATTGACTATACTGTTCTCTATTTTTTTTCTGATAAATTTATCTTACTTCCCTGACTAGAATGGCAGATCCTTAAGGGTGGTGTCCTGATTAATCTCCCACAACTCTAATGCCTACCATAGTGCTCAGCAGAAGGAAATCCAAATCTAACCAAAATCGATTCATATAGTTCTCTATTTTCATTACTGACTTATTAAAATATTACTTCAAATATTAGTATTAGAATACTAACCTGTACTCGACAGAACTTTTAGAAAGAATAGAAATTCATTTTTGTTCAAGAATGGACCAAAAACGGTACCATCATGCTGAGCCACTGCTAAAACAAAATTTATTTTTAAAATTTTAGGTATTTCAGCAGGGCCAAATATTTACGTCAAAAACTTTTAAGCAAAATAAGGATCTGGGACAATAGATAAGAGTATAGGTTTTGGGCTTCCATGGTGGCGCAGTGGTTGAGAATCTGCCTGCCAATGCAGGGGACACGGGCTCGAGCCCTGGTCTGGGAAGATCCCACATGCCGCGGAGCAGCTAGGCCCGTGAGCCACAATTACTGAGCCTGCGCGTCTGGAGCCTGTGCTCTGCAACAAGAGAGGCTGCGATAGTGACAGGCCCGCGCACCGCGATGAAGAGTGGCCCCCACTCGCCACAACTAGAGAAAGCCCTCGCACAGAAACGAAGACCCAACACAGCCATAAATAAATAAATTAAAAAAAAATACTTTAAATAAATAAATAAAATAAAATAAAATAAAATTTAAAAAAAGAGTATAGGTTTTGATTTGCACTGTTTGGAGAGTATAATTTAAGAAAATAATAGTTTTCTGGACTGATTTTTAAAAATGTAATATAAATGCTATACAGATTTATTGATACAAACACATACTTATAAAAATAATCAGTGAAAAAAGGTGCAATGGAAAAAAAAATAATCAATGAAAAAATTGGAATCCATCAAAAAAAATTGGGGTTAATATATACATGTTTTCCTTAACCACTGTGTATTTTTAAACCTAATACTTAGAAAGTCTAAAATAAATTCAGGCATACCTCATTTTATTGTGCTTTACTTTACTGCACTTCACAGATACTGTGTTTTTTAATGGATTGAAGGTTTGTGGCAGCCCTGCATTGAGCAAGGTTATGGGCACCATTTTTCCAAGAGCATTTGCTCACTTCGTGTCTCTGTGTCACATTTTGGTAATTCTCAAAATATTTCAAACTTCTTCATTACTATCATATTTGTTATAGTGACTGATGATCCGTGATCTTTGATGTAACTACTGTAATTATTTTGGGGTGCCATGAACTATGCCCACATAAGATGGCGAACCTAATTCATAGATGCTGTGTGTGCTCTGACTGCTCCACTGACTGGCAGTTCTCGTCTCCCTCCCTCTCCTCAGGCCTCCCTATTCCCTGAGACACAACAATATTGAAATTAGGCCAATTTATAACCCTACCATGGCCTCTAACTGCTCAACTGCAAGGAAGAGTTGCACATCTCTCACTTTAAATCAAAAGCTAGAAATGATTAAGCTCAGTGAGGAAGGCATGCTGAAAACTGAGATAAGCTGAAAGCTAGCCCTCTTGTACCAGACTGTTAGCCAAGTTGTGGATACAAAGGAAAAGTTCCTGAAGGAAATGAAAAGTGCTACTCCAGTGAACACACAAATGATAAAAAAGGTGAAACAGCTTTACTGCTGATATGGAGAAAGTTTTAACGATCTGGATAGAAAATCAAACCAGCCACAACATTCCCTTAAGCCAAAGCCAAATCCAGAGCAAGGCCCTAACTCTCTTCAATTCTATGAAGAGTGAGAGAGGTGAGGAAGCTGCAGAAGAAAAGTCTGAAGCTAGCAGAGGTTGGTTCAATGCGGTTCAAGGAAAGAAGCCGTCTCCATAACATAGAAGTGCAAGGTGAAGCAGCAAGCGTTCATGTAGAAGCTGCAGCAAGTTATCCAGGAGTTCTAGCTAAGATCATTAATGAAGGTGACTACACTAAACAACAGATTTTCAATATAGACCGAAGAGCCTTCTATTGGAAGAAGATGCCATTTAGGACTTTCATAGCTAGAGAGGAGAAGCCAATGCCTGGTTTCAAAGCTTCAAAGGACAGCCTGACTCTCTTGTTAGGAGCTAATGCAGCTGGGGACTTTAAGTTGAATACAATGCTAATTTACCATTCCCCAAATCCTAGGACCCTTAAGAATTATGCTAAATCTACTCTGCCTGTGCTCTATAAATGGAACAACAAAGCCTTGATGACAACACATCTGTTTATTATTTTAAGCCCACTGTTGAGAACTACTGCTCAGAAAAAAAGACTCCTTTCAAAATACTATTGCTTGGGGACTTCCTTGGTGGTCCAGTGGTAAAGAATCCACCTTCCAATGCAGGGGATGCAGGTTCGATCCCTGGTCGGGGAACTAGGTTCCCACATGCCGCGGAGCACCTAAGCCCACGCGCCACAACTACTGAGCTTGCGTGCCTCAACTAGAGAGCCCATGCGCCGCAAACTACAGAGCCCACGTGCCCTGGAACCTGTGTGCCACAACGAGAGAAGAGAAAACCTGCATGCCACAACTAGAGAGAAGCCTGTGTGCTGCAATGAAGAGCCCACGCGCCGCAACGAAAGATGCCTCAACACATGCCTTAATGAAGATCCCGTGTGCCACAACTAAGACCCAATGCAGCCAAAAATAAAAAATAAAAAAGTTTAAAAAAAATATACTATTGCTCATTGACAATGCACCTGGTTACCCTAGAGCTCTGATGGAGATGTGCAACAAGATTCATGTTGTTTTCATGCCTCCTAACACAACATCCATTCTGCAGCCCATGGACTGAGGAGTAATATTGACTTCCAAGTCTTATTCTTTAAGAAACAATTGCATAAGACTATAGCTGCTGGAGACGGTGATTCCTCTGATGGAGCTGAGCAAAGTAAAATGAAAACCATCTGGAAAGGATTCATCATTCTAGATGCCATTAAGTGCATATGTGATTCATGGGAAGAGATCAAAATATCAATATTAACAGAAGTTTGGAAGAAGTTGATTCCAACCCTCATGGATGAATTTGAGGGGTTCAAGACTTCAGTGGAGGAAGTCACTACAGATGTGGTGGAAAGAGGAAGAGAACTAGAATTAGAAGTGGAGCCTGAAGATGTGACTGAATTGCTGCAATCTCATGACAAAACTTGAATGGGTCCAGAGTTGCTTTTTATGGATGAGCAAAGAAAGTGGTTTCTTGAGATGGAATCTACTCCTGGTGAAGATGCTGTGAAGATTGTTGAGATGAATACAAAGGATTTACAATATTACATAAACTTAATTGATAAAGCAGTAGCAGGGTTTGAAAAGATTGACTCCAATTTTGAAAGAAGTTCTACTGTGGGTAAAGTGCTATCAAGCAGCATTGCATGCTACAGGAAATCATTCATGAAAGGAAGAGCCAATCGATGCAGCAATCTTCACTGTTGTCTTATTTTAAGAAATTGTCACAGCCTCCCCAACCTTTAGCAACCACCACCCTGATCAGTCAGCAGCCGTCAACATCAAGGTAAGACCTTCCACCAGCAAAAAGGATTACAACTCGCTGAAGGCTCAGATGATGATTAGCATTTTTTAGCAAGTTTTTTCTTTTACATTATAGGTTATTGCAAGATATTGAATATAGTTCCCTGTGCCATACAGTAGGTCCTTGTCGTTTACCTATTTTATATATAGTATGTGTATCTGTTAATCTCAAACTCCTAATTTATCCCTCCCCCTCTTTCCCTTTGGTAATCATAAGTTTGTTTTCTCTGTCTGTGAGTCTGTTTCTGTTTTGTAAATAAGTTCATTTGTGTCATTTTTTTAGATTTCACATGTAAGTGATATCATATGATCTTTGTCTTTCTCTGTCTGACTTACTTCACTTAGTATGTTAATCTCTAGGTCTATCCATGTTGCTGCAAATGGCATTATTTCATTCTTTTTATGTCTGAGTAAGCGATAAAGTATATTTAAATTAAGGTATGTACATTGTTTTCTTAGACATAATGCTATTGTACACTTAATAGTCTACAGTATAGGGTAAACATAACTTCTATATGCACTGGGAAGCCAAAAACTTTGTGTCACTCGCTTTATTACAATACTAGGTTTATTGCAGTGGTCTGGAACCAAACCCGCATAGTCTCTGAGGTCTGCCTATATGCCAATTAAAAAGAGAATTAAGAAGAAAGTATACAGTGTCTTCACTGTCCCACTGTAGACCAAATTTAAATTGTGCTCCTAGGTAAAATCTGAGCAGATGGTTTGCAAAGCATAATAAATGCAGAATAAGGGTATTATTTCCATATGACAGCTACAGTAGGAATCTGCATCAAATTAAAGAGTATCTGCCATGACAGAAATGAAAACTGTGAAAACTACAATAGACATGCTGTATCAATACATTTTACCTGCTTCAAATTATTGGCTATAAAAACCAAATTACTCCTAACTATGCAATGCTTGTGTGGTCAATTATCTGTGAGGAAAATATTCAATGTGTGTACACTGATTCTCTTTAATATCCATATGTTCATTTGCAAATACAGGCCACTCTAAACCATGTAGATGCTTCTCAACAATCAAACTATGATGAAATTATTTGTTGTTTCCCTCTTAATGTGGCACCTAAAAAGTGTGTTTATGGATGTTAAGTAAACTTATTGTGGTAATCATCTCGCAATATATGTTAAGTTGTCATTATGCTGCACACCTTAAACTTACGCAGCACTGTTAGTTTATATCTTTATAATGTCAATTATATCTCAATAAAATAGAAAAAAATCTTTAAAAAAAAGTGTATGTTCAGGCTTCCCTGGTGGCACAGTGGTTAAGAATCTGCCTGCCAACTCAGGGGACATAGGTTTGAGCCCTGGTCCGGGAAGATCCTACGTGCCGTGGAGCAACTAAGCCTGCGTGCCACAACTACTGAGCCTGTGCTCTAGAGCCCGCAAGACACAACTACTGAGCTCACGTGCCACAACTACTGAAGCCCGTGCTCCTAGAGCCCATCCCGTGCTCGGCAACAAAAGAAGCCACCGAAACGAAGAGTAGCCCCTGCTCGCCGCAACTAGAGAAAGCCCGCACGCAGCAATGAAAACCCAATGCAGCCAAAAAAATAAAATAAATAAATAAGACCAGTAGGATATTAGAAATGAAAAAAAGAATTATTAGCAATAGATTATTTATTTTTAAAAGTGTATGTTCAATTCACTTACTTGTAAAATACAAGTTGGGCAATTTTTGCAGGGGAGGGCAATGATTTTAATGTTGATAAATTCAACAAATGATTAAATGTAAGCACTGTTAAGTATTTTTAGTTTTAAGAGCATTCATTAAAGTATAAATATTTCTGTACACTGAAACCAGGGTCACTTTCACTTCATCTAAATAATCTAAAGTTGTTTTATCCTTGTATCCCAGAAGATAGTTTAGCCTAAGTTAAATGCATCCTAAATGTTTTGACAGCTTGGAAATCTGGTTCTATATGGTTTAACGAATGATGTGTTGTCTTGCTCTTTTGGACGGCATTTTTCTTTCATTCATTTCTCAATAACAAAGTAGAGTTTAAATAAGCTTATGATTTTAAGAGTTTAATCAAGCCATTTAGGTATGTATCTTGGCAAGTTTAAAATGTTTAATCCTACTTAAAGCTTGACAGACTGACTATGGAATAAACTGCTAAGCAAAAAGAAAAGGGATTTTTTTTTCCAAAATTTCACACAAAAATACAGTCTTTGGAATGTTAAAATCTGTTTTAGAAGAATTAAAAAGAAATGAGGGGCTTCCGTGGTGGCGCAGTGGTTGAGAATCTGCCTGCCAATGCAGGGGACACGGGCTCGAGCCCTGGTCTGGGAAGATCCCACATGCCGCGGAGCAACTGGGCCCGTGAGCCACAATTGCTGAGCCTGCGCGTCTGGAGCCTGTGCTCCGCAGCGGAAGAGGCTGCAATAATGAGAGGCCCGCGCACCGCGATGAGGAGCGGCCCCCGCTTGCCGCAACTAGAGAAAGCCCTCGCACAGAAACAAAGACCCAACACAGCCATAAATAAATAAATAAATAAATAAATAAAAATAAGAAATTCAAATTCTTTTATCTTTTTAAAAAAATTCTCTTATCTTTATATTATTTTATAAATATTAGAATAAAGTTTACCATCTGAGAGATATTTTTCCTACGTTATAACAAAAATGAGCTAATTTAAAAAAACATTCCACATGTGAAAAAAAAAATTTCTTTGCAGCAGGCTTTTCATGAGAGCTTAACCACGCTGAATAAACCAGACCAGATAGAATTCAGGCACTCCAATTCTTACTAGATCTCATCAACGGTTAAGCCCCTGAAGCTATGGTTTCGTTAATGGAACAAAGTTTCAAAAATTAAGATGACTAGGACCAAATTGATTTTACGGATTAGAACCAGCCTGATTCTCATGCTTGAGTATCCCCCAAAACACACACATACACACACAATATTGTACAGAAATAAATGGATACATACACCTAGCCAAAGAATTATACTCCATCTAAGGTTTTAACAGAATTAGTATGCTCTCCTCTCTAGTTAACCAGAAGAGAAACTGAATTTGAAATGCTATTCTAGCTAAGCCTCTTCAAAATAGATACAATGAAGGAAACAGTTTTGCAGAATAAAAGTGCTTTTAATAACACGTTGAAATAAAATGGGATACCTTCCCAACACAAAACAGAGTTAAGAGAAAAAAAGACATTAACACAATGAGTTCAATTTTAGTAAGGAGATAAGCAATACACTATATTTTAAACTTACCACAAGAGCAAAGAACACCATAAAGAAAAATGATAAACTACTTGTGTAGCCAAGAAAGCCTGTAAAATAACAGTAAAATAAAAAGCAATTTATAAGGAAAGTGATCCTAACGTGCAGCTAAAGCTATACATCTTGGGCATGTTTTTTATTACAGTGCTTGGTATCTGGGGCTTAGGGCTGAGAATAACAACATTCCAACTATCTGTCACAGATCATTTATGTAGCTCTGTACAGCAGGATTGGAACTGGCTGACCACTAATGGTACACTGTAAGGAAAGGCTGCTCTTTAACGTTCCGTTGTAAAGATTTTATTTTAGTGGAGCAGACAAAATACTACTGCAAACCAAGTAATAGGTTAACTAGGCAGGGCTGAAAGCTGAACAACCTAAAAGTCCAAGTTCAAAATTATTCACAACCACTTTCTGCTAAAAATGTGGTACTATGAAATTTAAAAGCCCCTTAATATTATTTTCTTTCTTTCTTTTTCTTTTCTTCTAAACAAATTATGTCCTTTTCTATAAAGACTTACCTATTTTAGGAAGAAGTGCGAGAGGGAACACAATGGCAACACAAATGATTATTAGCAGTGTTTCTCCATCAAGATACCAAGACCTATCAGGAAAAAAAGTTCTATTTTAGGCACAGGACTTCAGCGTTTGTGTTTATACACACACACACACACACACACTCATATGGTATAACCATTACAACCAACCATTAGGAAAAGCCTACTTCTTTTTGTTAAAATACGTTCTTGTGGGATCCTATTATTCTTGTTAATGAATTCACATTTAAAAATGTATCAAAACAATGAGATGTCATTTTTCAACTACCAAATTAGCAAATATTTTAAAGTAAGATAATAGACAATGTGAGTGAAGAGTGATGAGATGTACACAAAACTAGTGAAAGTATGAACTGTGTAAATTACCTTTCTGGAAAGCAGTTCGGCAATAGATACTGAGAGCCTTAAAATATTTGACACTTAACAAATGACTATTAAAAATAAGAGAACAATCATCAATAAGAACATTTTTGTAAAAAGATGTTTACTGAAAACATTTAAAATAATGAAAATTGGAAACAAACATCTAAGACCATGACAATTTTAAAATAAATTATGAGACTATGGGACAATCATAAAAAAAATTTTTATAAGTATAATAATATACTGAATATATCATAAATATACTTAGTATGATAACAAGTTTGAGGGAAAATATAGATTCATTAAATATGGAACGGAACTGCAATATATTGATAGCCATTATCCCTGGGTGGTAGAATGATGGGTACTTTTTCTTCTTTATAGTTTTCCATATTTTTCAAATTTTCAGGAAAGGGCATGAACTACCAGGAGAAAACATATTACATTTTTCATATAAAAGCAATAGAATAATGAACGAGAAAAGGTAGATTAAAAGTGTGATAGTGTATTTGATTATTTAAAAAAAAATTGATGCACATTTAAAAAAAGTCAGAAAGATATACTTAAAATACCAAAAGTGGATATTTCTATGTAGCAGCACGGAGAAATTTTTATTTTATTTACTGGTTACATATACATGGTTTTAATTTTTCAATATAAAAATACATGTGTTGAAGTTTTTAAAAATTAGACAATTTCCCCAAGACTTTAATAGTAAAGACTTTGCTTTAGTACATAAAAATTAAACAATTCATGAGAGAAGTACAACTAGTAAATACACATGAAGAAAAATCCAATCTCTGGCACTAATTAAAGAAATAAATAATAAGGCTATAGAAATTAAATGAGTAAAAATATTTAAAAAAAAATTCAAGGATGTGGAATAATTGGTACTTCACACATTGCTAGTGATCTTGTCAATTAGCATTATCTTTTGGAAAAACATTGCTAATATGTACAAAGGACAATAAAAATGTGGTAATCTACTCTAAGAGAATAATCTAAAATATAAAGAATTCTATGTGTATGAAGCTGTGACTACAACATTATTATAATATTAGAAAGTTGAGGTAAAATCCTATATATCTAACAATAGAAAATGTTTATGTCAAAAACAGCACACTCTTTTTTTTAAAAATTTTTATTGGATATATGTATAACTGATTCATTTTGCTGTACACCTGAAACTAACACATTGTAAATCAACTACACTCCAATAAAAATTTTTTTAAAAAAGCACACTCAATGGAATGTTAAGCAGCTTTTGAAAAAAACATTTAGTAAAATAGAAACTACTAATGATAGAAATACAAAATAAATATTATTAACTATGTTTGAAAAACGCTTTTTGGGAAAAATTCAAAGGAAATAAAATGATAACAGTGATTAGGTAAGAGATGGTATTATGCATAATTTTTATTTGCTTTCTCTTCTAAATTTTCTGCATTGTAGCTGTCATATTTTTACACTGAAACATATGCATATATACACATGCACAATGGTAACAAAGTAAAATTCACGCTAATATGAGAGCTGGGAGCATCAAAGACAATAGGTATTACTTTTCAAGTCATTTGGTAGATGCTCTCAGAATTTCCAGTTGGCTATAATGTATCCTTTCACTACCAGATAGCCAAAGTCTCCCACTGCCTGTTAAATTAAGAAAATGGACAAATTCCTAGAAACATACAATATACCAAGACTGAATCAGGAAGAACTAAAAAATACGAACAGACCAATAATGAGTAAGAACACTGAATCAGTAATCAAAAACCCACCAACAAAGAAAAGCCCAGGACCCATGGTTTTACTGGTGAATTCTACCAAACGTTTCAAGAAAAATTAACGCCAATACTTCTCAAACTCTTCCCAAAAATTGGAGTGGAGTGAACACTCCCAAACTCATTTTATGAGGCCAGCATACCCTACTATCAAAGCCACATAAGGACACTGCAAAAAAAACAAAACTACAGACCAATAACCCTGGTGAAAATTCTCAACAAAGTATTAGCAAACTGAATTCAACAGCACATTAAAAGGATCATACACTATGATCAAGTGGGATTTATCCATGGGATGCAAGGGTGGATCAACATATGAAAATCAATCAACATGATATAGCACATTAATAGAATGAAAGATAAAAATCATATGATCATCTCAATAGCTGCAAAAAAAAGAGCATGTGACAAAATACAATATCCTTTCATGATAAAAACCTTCAACAAATTTGATATAGAGGGAACAAATCTCAATATAATAAAGGCTGTAGGTTGAAAGCTTCTTCTCTAAGATCAGGAACAAGACCGGGGTGCCTACTCTTACCACTCTTATTCAACATAGTACTGGAAGTCCTAGCTAGAGCAATCAGGCAAGAGAAAGAAATAAATGGCATACAAATTGGAAAAGAAGTAAATCTGTCTTTATTTGTGGATATGATCTTATATATAGAAAATCCTGAAGACTGCAACCAAAAAACTGTTAGAGCTAATCAACAAATTATGTAAAGTTGAAGGATACAAAATCAACATACAGAAATCAGTTGTGTTTTTATAAACTAACAAAGAAATATCTGAAAAAGAAATAAAGAAAACAATCCCATTCACAATATCATGAAAGCAATAAAATACTTATGACTATTTAACGAAGGAAGTGAAAGATTAGTACACTGAAAACTATGAGGCTTAAATGAAAGAAATTGAAGATACAGACAAATGGAAAGATATCCAGTCTGTGTTCATGGATCAGAAGAATCAATAGTGTTAAAATGTCCATACTATCCAAAGCTACCTATAGAGTCAATGCAATCGCTACCAAATTCCAATGACATTATTTCCCAAAATAGAACAATCCTAAAATTTGTATGGAACCAAAGAAGACTCCAAATAGCCAACGCAATCCTGAGAAAGAAAACAAAGCTGACTTCAAACTATACTACAAAGCTTTAGTAATCAAAACAATATAGTACTGGCATAAAAATAGACACACAGACCAACAGAACAGACTAGAGAGCCTAGGAATACCCCCTCCCCACCCCATATACTGTCAACTAATATTCAACAAAGGATCCAAGAATATTCAGTGGGGAAAGAAGTCTTTTCAGTAAATTGTACTGAGAAAATTGGATAGCCATATACAGAAAAATGAAATCTATCTTACAGCATTCACAAAAATTAACTTGAAATAGATTAAAGACTTAAATGTAAGACCTGAAACTATAAAACTTATAGAAGAAAACACAAGGAAAAAGCTTCTTGACATTGGTCGTGGCAACAGTTTTTTTTAAATATGACACCAAAAGCACAAGCAACAAAAGCAAAAATAAAAGGAACTATATCAAAATAAAAAGCTTCCGTACAGCAAAAGAAACAATCAACAAAATGAAAAGGCAATCTACGGAATGGAAGAAAATATTTCCAAATCATATATCTGATAAGAGACTAATATTCAAAATACATAAAGAACTCACACAGTTCAATAGCAAAAAATCAAGCAATATTAGATTAGATTAGAGGAAATAGACATTTTTTTTCTCCAAAGAAGATATATGAATGGCCAACAGGTATGTGAAAAGATGATCAACATCTCTAATCATCAGGGAAATACAAATCAAAAGCACAATGAAATATCACCTCACACCTGTTAGTATAGGTATCATCAAAAAGACAAGAGAGGGTCTTCCCTGGCAGTCCAGTAGTTAAGACTTCGCCTTCCAATACAGGGGGTGCGGGTTTGATCCCTGGTCAGGGAGCTAAGATCCCACATGCCTCGTGGCCAAAAAACCAAAATATAAAACAGAAGCAATATTGTAACAAATTCAATAAAGACTTTAAAAATGATCCACATCAAAAAAAAACTTAAAAAAAAAAAGACAAGAGATAACAAGTATTGACAAGGATATGAAGAAAAGGGAAGCCTTGTGCACTGTTGGTGGGAATGTGAATTGGTTCAGTCACTATGGAAGACAGTATGTTGGTGCCTCAAAAAATTAAAAACAGAACTACCATATGATTGGTCCAACAATCCCACTTCTGGGCATACATCTAAAGGAAATTAAAACAGGATATCAAAAAGATATCTGTACTCCCATGTTTATTGCAGCATTATTCACAATAGCCAAGATATGGAAACAACCTAAGTGTCTGTCAATGGATGAATCGATAAAGAAGATGTGGTGCATACACGCACACACAATGGAATATTATTCAGTCATGAGAAAGAAAGAAATTTTGCCATTTGTGATAACATCAATAGACCAACGTGAGCATTATGCTAAGTGAGATAAGTCAGACAGAAAAAGACAAATACTGTATATCACATATTTGTGGAATCTAAAAAAGCTGAACTTGTAGAAACAGAGTAGAATGGTGGTTAGCAGGGGCTGGTGGGTAGGGGAACTGAGGAGATGTTGATCAAATGGTACAAACTTGCAGGCAGAGGATGAATAAGTTCTGGGAATCTAATGCAAAGCAATGTGATTATGGTTAACATAACTATTTTATATACTTGGAAGTTGCTAAGAGACTGGATGTTAAATGTTCTCACTACAGAAAAGAAATGATAAGTACACAAGGGAATGGAGGTATTAGCTAACACTACAGTGATAATCATACCACAGTACATAAGTGTATCAAATCTACACGTTGGACACCTTAAACTTAAACAATGTTGTTACATGTAAATATCTCACTTTAAAAAAAAAAAAAAGGAAAGAAAGAAAAGGTTTTCCTCTACATGGGCTTCAGCCCATGGCTTCTAACACAAACTGTATGATTCACTGTGTCTCTTTTACACCTTGGTGTATGAAGAAGTCCTCTTTAATGTATCTTTAAAAGGTACTATTGGACTTCCCTGGGTGTGCGATTTCGATCCCTGGTCAGGGAACTAAGATCCTGCACGCCATGCAGTGCAGCCAAAAAATAAAAAAAGATACACACACGAGAAAAGGTACTGTTGGGTGCTGACAACTTCCTCTTTAACAGAACAAGAGAAGGAGCAACAGCAGAAGCCACACCGTGAGCACAGCTCACCCTCCTCCACCCTAACTCATGCCTTTAGGAAATGCATGTGCCAGAAACTAAAGCCTACACGTAAGTATTTCTAGCTAATGGGCCTGCATGTGCGCATGCCCCTCAAGTCCTGGTATGCAGGAGGTTCTAAGAGCGTGCAGAGATTACAAATACAACATGACACTCCTCGGCGTATTCATCTTCTAATCACTCCTGAATACATATGAAAATGGGAACTTCAAAATAACCCTCACTGAGGAACACCTGGCAACTAAATTTCTGAAGCTGGCAAAAAGCCCAGGGCTCTATGCCTGAAATCTCCTTCCTTCTGGGACCCAAAACAGACTCAGACAGTTGCAGCGCAAGGAGAAAAAAAAGGCCCAGAGGCGCACCAAAGTAGATTCCATCTGTTAATTCTGCTGTCCCTGCTGTCATGAAGGGAGAGCTGGGCAAAGGGAGCACGTTAATCCTCAGGACCAAAGACTCTTTTCTCCTGTATAAGAATCTTAGGAACACTTTGAAATCCTGAACTTTATAACATACACTATTATATACTTTATAACTTTATAATTTCAGATCACAATTCACTCATGTCCGTAGAAGCCACATGACTGCCCAGAGCACTGAACTGGGGGCCAGAAGATAACTTCACCTCCTCCCAGCGGTTAACTCAGAATCACAGAGTTATGGAATGTTAGAGCTAGAAGGGACCTCAGAGATCATCTGGTTCAACAACTTCATTCTATGTCTGCAAAATCAGCAAAAGGATGATGATGATCTTAGTAATAGAAGCAATGGAAACACTCTCTATTCTTCAATAGTCACTCTGGAATTTATGGTATTTTTTCAGATACTGCCTCATTTTTCTCAAGATTGTGATTTCTTTACACTGTCTTCACAGGATTAAACTTTTAATTCCTAATATTAAAAAGAACTATTGCAAAAAATAATTTCTCTGTCCCTGGTTTGGCTACTGGTTAATATTAATCATTTCTTATCTTTATTAAGTTATCTTAATACAGGCAATTATAAATACAATGCTTTTCTTTACCATTCATCAAAAACAAAGGCAATACAGTAAGGAACGATAAAGTTAGTTTAAATTTCATGTGCATGTCACAGTCAACTGAATTGTGCTTGGCAATGGATATTTTCCAAGGAACAGAAATGATTAAACTTACAAAATAAAACTCCACCTTGAGAAATACAAGCCAGTACAAAGAAATTGCAAAAGCACATTTTATAACTCAAGATTTTAGAAGAATATGCTAACCTGAAAATTTTTCCTAAGTGGGGGAAAAAAGAGTTATCTAACAAAACCCCTATTTTCCTACTGTGATCTACTGTAAATATACACTCTCTTCAAGCCAAAAGAATTAGAGTAAAAAGTTTTATACTTCCTGGAAAACTTCCTGTGGATTTAATCCTATATGATAAAAATGTTCCAAGTATGAAATATAGAGTATAGATCCTTAGCTGTATTGCAAATGCTTTGGCATGCAGGTTTTTTCCCGTATTTTAATGAAAACCAGATTTATTTATAAGTTGCTTTAATTTCATTCTCGAATGGAACAAGAGTATCATATGTTCTGAATTAGGATCTTACTCACATCCCATATCAATTATGTAACTCAAATGCAAGACAACTTAATTGTGTCAATCATATTCCGCTGACAAGATCATTAAATGTTAACAGAGAGCTTCCAACTTTTAACAGCCATAGATTTTTTGAATATAAGTTATTCTATGAAAAATATAGATGCCTCATAAAAATTTGGTATCAGTATTATAGCTTCTGACTTCTAATAATAATTTTTGAAATTAGGATATTATGAAAATAGTTTCTTCTTGATAGCATCTTCATAAAGGTTTATTTTTCACAAAGGTACATCAAATCTCACGGATAACACAGAAAATAAGCACAACAGAAAATTCTTAACTGCAATGCATTGTAATTCAAACCCTCAAAGTATATCAGTATCAGATTAATCTCACAGAAGAGATATTGCTCTGTAACTCTACCTAGAAATAAACTGCCCAGATAGTTAAATCAATTACCATAACATTTGTGTCTTAATTATTTTACAGCATTAAGGTTTAAAGACTAATGATTTAACTGCATTCTAACCAATTAATATAATTAGTCACTTACTAACGCTTTTCAAGACTTTGAAGTCCAAAATAAGTGAATACACATTACATTTAAAACAAGACGAGGCTGTTAAAAAGATGTGCAATTTTAAAACATCCTAACAGAGATGATGTAAACTGGCCACAGTATTTTGAAGCATACAGTTGTAAAAATTCATTTCTGACATGTAAAAATAACATTTTTATCAATTTTCTACTAATATGAATAAGACGGAGTTAATTTTTATTTGTTTCTTTAAACAAATCAGAGAAAAAAAAACCCAATAAAGTAAATGACAACTGATTTAAAATGAACCTATGGTAAAAGTATCACTTTTAGAAAAAGAAGACCTAAGTTTTAATAGTTCTGTCACATACTACCTTAATTATTTCTAAAACTTTATATGTATTTTTGTCCTTGTGATATATGACAATAAAAAAGAAAATAAACAGAAGTCACCAAATTCAGGACCAAGAACAAGGAGAACACATGTGACAACTAGTAGGATTAACATAGTTTATGCAATACATGCAAATATGACTCTGACCTTCCTGGCAGTCAGAGCAAATAGGGAAGAACTACCTTTATATAGTTATTATTACTGGAATTCCTTCTTTTTTTTTTTTTTTTTTGAGGTATAACTGACATACGACATTACGGAGTTGCTTAATTCTCCACATTTACACTATGCTATCAGCTTACAAAAGCATGTATATTTATAATATCTTATTTGGTCATCTCAACAACTTTGTTAAGAAGGCAGTACTGGCACCACCATTGTGCCAGATGAAGAAACCTCGGGCCCCAAATTAAATTATATGGCCAAAAGAAGTTAAATTAATTTCCTGAGGTTACTGAATATGAAATGGAGAGAATTTACTCTTAGTCTAACATTCTTTATTTCACCTCTTATTGCCTTGAGTTCTTAGCCCTAAATTATAAAAGAAATTTATTGCGTAGAATTAAAAAAACATTTTTTTTTATACAGCAGGTTCTTGTTATCTATTTTATACATATTAGTGTATATATGTCAATCCCAATCTCCCAATTCATCCCACCACGACCCTGCTCCCTGCCGCTTTCCCCCCTTGGTGTCCATACGTTTGTTCTTTGCATAGAACTTTTTGAGTAATAGAAGTTGTCCTCAATATTTTTACAGCAAATACAAAAGCAAATTTTACATAGGTATGTCATTTAGCAACTGTTTATCAAAATAAGAGCAAAAAACTTAAAAGTAACTAGATAAAGCTATAGATAAAATAAAAAACAAGGTAGGTGTATCAGATGTGATAATGAATGTGGAAACCTATACAAAGTGCTATACAAAGGCACAATATCTTCCAATGATGAAAAATCATTAAGGACTTCTACTTACCTTTTTTCAATCACATATTCTTGATGGTTCCTATTCAGATTTAAACCATACCATATTTTCCTTATAAATATGTATTTGCAGTTGTCTAAGTAGAATTCTTTCATGGAAGCCAACTTGTAAAATCTAAAACTCAATTTTGAAAACTTGCCCGGCAGTCCAGAACAAGTTCAAATATTGGAGCAAAACAACCAAACATTTAAATCTAAAAGTCTGACGGGTTTTAGTGTTGTGGTTTAGAAACTATATATAATAATTTGATGACAATTAAAAGGATTCATTTAGCCTTTTCAAGTTTATTTTTCTAAAAATTTCATGTTATACGTAGTAAAAGGAGAAGTATAATTAATCTGGGTTTTTTCCGCCATAAAAAAGAGATGAGTCAATAGTCTTTAGAACCCAGTATATTTTTTTTAACATCTTTATTGGAGTATAATTGCTTTACAATGTTGTGTTAGTTTCTGCTGTATAACAAAGTGAATCAGGTATATGTATACACATATCCCCATATCCCCTCCCTCTTTCGTCTCCCTCCCACCCTCCCTATCTCACCCCTCTAGGTGGTCACAAAGCACCGAGCTGATCTCCCTGTGCTATGCGGCAGCTTCCCACTAGCTATCTATTCTACATTTGGTAGTATATGTATGTCCATGCCACTCTCTCACTTCATCCCAGCTTACCCTTCCCCCTCCCCGTGTCCTCAAGTCCATTCTCTACATCTGTGTCTTTATTCCTGTCCTGCCCCTAGGTTCTTCAGAACCTTTTTTTTTTTTTTTTAAGATTCCATGTATATGTGTTAGCATACGGTATTTGTTTTTCTCTTTCTGACTTATTTCACCCTGTATGACAGCCTCTAGGTCCATCCACCTCACTACAAATAACTCAATTTCTTTTCTTTTTATGGCTGAGTAATATTCCATTGTATATATGTGCCACATCTTTATCCATTCATCTGTTGATGGACACTTAGGTTGCTTCCATGTCCTGGCTATTGTAAACAGAGCTACAATGAACATTTTGGTACATGACTCTTTTTGAATTATGGTTTTCTCAGGGTATATGCCCAGTAGTGGGATTGCTGGGTCATATGGTAGTTCTATTTTTAGTTTTTTAAGGAACCTCCATACTATTCTCCATAGTGGCTGTATCAATTTACATTCCCACCAACAACGCAAGAGGGTTCCCTTTTCTCCACACCCTCTCCAGCATTTATTGTTTGTAGATTTTTTGATGATGGCCATTCTGACTGATGTGAGGTGATACCTCATTGTAGTTTTGATTTGCCTTTCTCTAATGATTAGCAATGTTGAGCATCCTTTCATGTGTTTGTTGGCAATCTGTATATCTTCTTTGGAAAAATGTCTATTTAGGTCTTCTGCCCATTTTTGGATTGGGTTGTTTGTTTTTTTGATATTGAGCTGCCCAGTATTTTTAAAGTAAGAAAGAAGGGCAGTGTAACATGGTTTAGTATTGTTTATAATATTGTTAAACAACAGGAAATGAAACAAATTTTTTCTAATAATGCTTTATAACAGGATCTTACACAAGTATGTTGTAATGTTATCACTCTGATTTATCTTTATCACTATCGTTCGCTGAAAAGTGGCAGCAGTATTATCCACTCCCCTCCTCTAAGACCTTTACTGTCAGTGCTTTCTGCCTTCCCCCATCCCCCACCCAATCTTTCATATCCAGAAATTTCTCCTTTACTCTTCTCCAAGAGCTAGCTCATACCTGTCCTGCCCTTTCATGCCCCCATGGAATGCAAGAATTACACTGGCGCATCAGAGGGTTCACAGCGCCGTGCTCTGCACATAATGGAACATCACCAGACATCTGCAGAGTGTTTTCTTCTCTACTATTACTCTGCCTCTGCCTAATTTGTAAGTGTCTTGAGGGCAGGGGCTACATTTATTTTACTTCCCACAAGGGCTTAATATATATTTATTGAATTAATAAATGAATGGATACAATGTGAAGTATTTTTTTCTTACCCATTATGGTCTCCAGACAAAAATTCTGAAATAGCAGCAGGAAGCTCTGTTTTAATAATTAAAAGATAAGATGACATAGCTGCAAACAGAATAAAAAGAGTTCCTATTAGAATTCTATAATTTTTACCCATTTAAAGAACAATCTATCCAGAAATATGGATGTCCATTTGGGCTATGACAGCATGTGGAAGATTAATTCATACTGCACTATCCTCAAAGATAGATATATACCAGGAATGGAGATAAAAAATAACTTTGTAGAGAAGAATAATTGGTATGCTCATTAGGTATCTTTTGTTTCCTTTCAAGTCCAAGGCAAACGATTTAGGTAAAAGAAAGGGTCTTGATTATAGGCCACTTATAAATGAAATTTTGCTTGAAGTTTGGCCAAAACTCTTAATGTTATTCCCCTGTCCAAGGCATTAGCGGTTAGTCTAGCAACATTTGATATAGATACAGGAGATAAATACGTATAGCTAATAAGTTTGATTACTTGTTCTTTCTTACTAGAGAGAGACCTCCCCCCAGAAGTCTCACTTCCTCTCTCTCCTTTTCTCTGCCACTGTCCTCCCACACACATTTTTGGACACGTTATTATAAAACAATGAGTTACATTTTAAATTGTCCTCTAAAACAGAGGAGAAAAGATTCAATTGCAACTATTAAGCATATTAAAGAGACAAAGCTTATAACTTTTATTCCATTATATTAACAGGGCTCATCTGTATTATGCAATCAAAACCTGAAGCTAGCATTATTTCTCACATTCTATCAGACAGGATCCAAGAACTTTTATAGCATTTTAATAATGATTCTATTTCTCGTATAACTATAAAAAAACCCCACATCTTATTAACCTTCTATCATATACTAGGAAATGTTTAATATGGTTACAGAATACAGAACTCATTTATATGTAAATACTTGAGTTTAAACTTAAATGCTTAAGTATATAGAAACCCAGATGATTTAGAGTCAGTTTAACAGAGTAATAATCTCTGTTTCCCCCAGAGATTAAGTATATATTAAAAAAGAGCCAACAAGAATATGTCCGTGAAGAATAGAGTGTACTCTGTGTGCATGTTAATTTTATTACTTATTTATATTTCAGGAAACATTTCACTTTCTCCTTGGACCTACAAAAACTAAGAACACAAATGAATGCCAAGTCTGAATGGCAAAAATCTGGGGAAAAACTGATTAAAAGGCTCAAAGAGTTTAAGAAGAAGAATGTATGTTTCTCAATAAACATATTTAAAAGTAGCTGAACTTCACAATTATTACAGTGTTGTGTGACCACTCGACCCTGGGGAAAAAAAAAAGCATATATACTAGTTTGTGTATAAATTTACATGAAGATAGGCAACGCTTACATATACAAACACATACACTCTCTTTTTTTTTTTTGGTAAAACAACATGTACTTATGGCAAAGTAAAATTTAGAACAGTTAAGTAAATAGTCACTTCTCTGCAATGAAAATATACATATTCACATTTTCCAGTTTATGACTATTTCTTTTTTCCCAGCAGAAGTACAGCTGTTGAAATAAAGCCTTTTCCTCAGCAGAAGTACAGTACATTTCTCCAAACTCTCTGTAAGTTATGGGACATTACAATTAATTGTAAGCGAAAAGATATTCTAAGTCGTTCATATTCTCATAAGGAAAAATGCTACCAATTTGGTACAGAACAGAAGGAAGGTTTAGATTAACCTTCTCCACTAAAGGATTTGGGGGTCTTTGTTTATAATACTTTATCTATTCCAAAGAATCATACACATATGGTGTGATGATGAAAATCATGAACTGAATATTCTGAAACTGGCCTAGAGCTACTTAAATATATCTTCCAAGGGAAAAAAATTAAAAAGTACTTGAAAACAAGGAATGCAGACTTCCTACACAATGTAATTTATTATCTGCCCATCAGTCTTTCTTGCTTGGATTAATCCAATACCACATGCTTTTCTAAAGTTTCAGACATTCATCTCTTTCAGTAATTTTCTATTATTTCTTTTAGATCTTTAGTTGTAAAAAGCTTCAATGAATATGAGATCATATTTCTTCCTAATATACAATCTGTCATTCTTCCCAGAATTTCTATTAGCCCCTGGCTAATCATTTGATCACTTTTATCCTCTGTTGTAGCCTTAACTCTTTGGTTTTCAAATGGGAGTCCTATTTCATTAGATTCCAGTCTGAAGAATCATGTATATTTCAAGAAATATGAACTCACCAAACATATGTTTCTCTCTCAGAAAAAAAGATCTCAGCATACAAGATATAAATATAATAAAACATGTAAAATACTGCTTCTTAGAGAATGCTGGTGTTTGTTTTAAGAGCTACAAAACCACAGAGCTCATGATGGGGAAAAACTCCACTGATTAAGCAAGCAAAACAAAGAAAGACACTATCCTTTTCACTGTCTAGATTATTTTTTCCTAACCACAAGAAAACTTTCATGCAAGGACTAGCACCTTAACATATTATATGTAGTACAGAGAGCAGCAAACAAAAATTACTGAATATACATTAAGTTAGGAATACATCTTAGATTTACATAAAAAGAACAGTCAGCTCAATAAAATAAACTGGAAAAGTTTTAAAGATATAAATTCAATAGGAATGCTCATATATCCATTGTTTTTAACCCAAAGGTTCACTAGCTCCAAAAGCTGCTTGCCACACCTTTCATCTCATGTCTTCTATTAATAGCTAAGGAAGTGTTTAAGGACTTATCTTAGAGACAGGTCAAAAGCAAGAACTTGTAAATGATTTTTGCTGACATCGATACACAGTATAGACTCCTAATACAAGACACACCATGTTGTCCTTTAAATTAATAGCTGTAACAGGGTCATCCACAAGAGCCATGGTTATAGCTAAGTGGTTCTGGCCTTCATACCACCAAAGCCAGAATTAGGGCTAGAAGACATACCTTGGTGACAGGTATTCAACCATTACAAATCATTCAGTTTCACCATATTAACTAAATAGGTATTCTTTTCTCCTTCATTTTAAACATAACAAATAGAACTCATTTAATAGAAACTGCCCTGGGAGGGAAATAAAAAATCTGTCAACTTAATCGAAACACAGAAGTTGAAAGAATTCTTTAAAAACCATGTGGAGAAGCAACTGTTCTATTAAGAAATGACTAAAATAGGGTAAAATTTGATTAGGCAATAGCAAATAGTAAGGTATTAATATTGGTTGATCTAATCCTAAAGAGAAACACATGA
Source organism: Balaenoptera physalus (assembly GCF_965194825.1). Taxonomy (NCBI): domain Eukaryota; kingdom Metazoa; phylum Chordata; class Mammalia; order Artiodactyla; family Balaenopteridae; genus Balaenoptera; species Balaenoptera physalus. Next base: position 40,528,804 of record NC_138883.1, read on the forward strand.
GTTGGGAGCATGGAGGCTGAGGGGAGAGATGTCAAAAACACAAAAGGGAAAAGTGCTCTGGAGGAGAAGAATTATAAGAACAGTGAACATCTGGGGGCTTAGTATGCCTACTCTAAGTGATTTGTAAGTTATTTTCTCATTTAAAGTTAAGTTTAAATTTATTTCCTCACCACGAACCTGTGAGGTAGACACTTATTTCACAGGTGAGGAAATGGAGGCACAAAGAGTTAACTTGCCCAAGCTAGTGATGGTGGAAGCAGCCCATCTGGCTTGAGAAATCTGCACTGTTAACTGTTACATTATGAGAAAGTGCAGAGAAGCAAAGTGGAGAAGAAATCCACCACAGGAAAAAAAAATAAGAAAATTCTATCAAAAGGACCACTCCCCAGCATTATTCTTTTTTTTTCCATCACCATTTAAACAACAAATTGCTTCCGAATGCTGAGTTTAGCAGTTGGGTTCAAAGAAAATAAAGAATTTCTACAACACAGAACATTAGTTAGAAGCGTTAAAAACACTTATAATGTTCATTTCACTTTGAGATGTATTTTCATTTCAGTTTGTAGCTGGTTTGGTAAAGTGTTTAGTCAAGATTCCTCAGATAGGCTACGGAGTTTCATGATAGGACTACTGCATTTACCACTATGATTCTATTGCATCTACAGCTATTACTGTAGTTCAGAAGAGAAAGTGTCCTGTTCTCACATATTTGAGATATTAACACTACACTGAAATTGAAAAAAATTAATACAAAAACCAATTCTTCTTCCCACAAACCCTGTACTCTCATAGGCTACTTTTCCCAGGACTCCTTAAAAAAAAAAGAAAAAAAAAGACAAAGCTTCAATTGGAGTGTGGACCTAAGAAACCATTAGTTTACAAAAATAATTTATCCTTTTTGTTAAACACTTAAAAACACGTATGAAGATAAGATTATGTAGATCTATTTTTAAAACAGAATTAGGCTTTCAGCACTTGGAAGAAGTTCAGCAACTTCTTGAAGGATTAGTCAGCCAGTTCTAAACAGATGTACTATGGGAGGAAATAATAAGTTTGCCTTTCCTTCTAAGAGAGATTCAGTTTTACTTCAAACATGTTTTTAGTCATGGACAGCAACTGGTTTATTCTATTTAATGTGTCTTATTAACCTGGTGTTCCTACTAAATGTCCAAATGCCACTGAAAGTATGTCTCCATTCAAAATAATACACAACACAATCTCTCTCGTTTTTAAAAAGGACTTTTTAAAAAACTCTGAAAACAAGGTCATTTCCCTAATTTGTGCACAAATGGAAATCAAAAATATATGGAGGAACTTTTCCCCCCATAACCCTAGGAAAATATATATCTTTGCTTTACTATTTATCAAGATCTTAAACTTGAATAAAAACTGACCAGAATATTTACTATTCTGAGAACCCTATAATTAAACTTCAATTAACAATTGTTACTAAGAAATACATTATTTTCAAAACCTTTTTAAAGTGACATGTAACCCGCAAATTTTGTCAAAGGAAGGACTTGTAAGAAAGACTCCCCTTCCAAATTTCCTTTATTTCTCCTATTCTAAGACAGTGCTTTCTAGAATTTCTGGACAATACTATTCAGGCCTCAAAAAAGCCGCAGTTTGACTACAGATGAGCTGACCAGCAGATGGCGTTGTAACAGCACTCCCAATCCCTGTATCCCAGGAGATGGTACAAACCAGTAATTCTAAGACTTCAGTTATCTTACCAAAAAAAAAAATACACACACACACACACACACACACACATATATATATTTCAGTAAGAAAGTAAAGCCAAAGGGTTTCTAACTTAATATTAAATCACGATTTTGAAAAATACTGAGAATTTGAAATTTTTATAGTTCTCAACTGAGAATGATCTTATTTATACCTTTCTGCTTATGAGATTTAGAAACTGTGCTACTTGACCACATAAAAGGGCTGCTGAGTTTCTCTTAAAACTTAGATACCCAAACTGAGGCGTTAATCAAGTCTGCTGGAGTAGGTCTGTGGGATCTCTGCCAGGTTGGAAAATCTGGGTCATTCTAGCAATTTCAGGAGGTTTCAGTAAGTCTACTAATGTTTAGGGTTCCCCTTTCACAATATGGAAGTGACTCAATCTTTATTCTCCTTTAAAGAACTAAGGAAAGAAGATGCTATCCATAGTGGTCCTTCATATTTTAAAAGAGCAAAATAAGAATTTAATGTACTCCTAGGAGCCACTCACCTTGCGTTTTGAGTTGAGCAAGATATGAAACCAGAAATGACATCAATTAACTTCACTTTTATCACGTACTCATCAGAGTTAACAGGACTTTCAACTTGACTGAAGATGATTTGAGGTTTACTGCTTGATTTCTAGGGATATTTTAGCCAACTGCGTGGTCTATCTCAGGAGTTCAAACACTTGTGAAACTACTTACCTTGGTTTTTAGGAAAAGAATCTCATAATGCAACACAATTAGAGGAACTACGTGGAAACTACCTGTACTTATTTACTATTACAGTTCTTAATCCTTCAACTTGTAGTCCACTAAATTCAAACTCTCAGCCAGAGTTCTCTTCCCTCTAACAGCGTTAAATATTAAAACTCCCAGATGCTTCTTTTCTGACTTTATGTCCAAGAAACAATGACTCTCAGCAAATGCCCCTCCAGTGCCTGAGGCATCGGGCAGCTGGGGGCTCTCTGGCTCTGGCTCTGGCCTATTTTGGGCCCCTAATTTATCAGTGTTGGGAGGCAATCAGGAATTGCTTCTAAGTAGTATTTTACTACGTGGTTCTCCATTTTCTAAAGGTAATGGTTTCCATAACCCTAGAAAAAGAGTGCTAAATTTAGTGAGTCACATTTTTTTCTATTATAAAGTTTAGAGATTTTTCAAAGACAGTAGATTTTTCCAATCTATTTGTTAGACCACACTAGTGCCCTGTGACTAATACTTAGTGTGTGATTGTACTGGGGAAAAAAGGTTTTCTGTGAAGTTCTGACAGTCGATTTTTCCCTAAAGAAACCATATGCTCACTTATGCATTTTGTGTGGTCTTCTCTTGCCAGTTGATCTTCCTTTTTTAAAGGAGTACCAAACCAGGTCACTGGCTTTTCCTTCTCTCCCTCCTTCTCTTATTCCTTACTTTCTTCCTATAATAAATAAGATTTATTAAACACCTACTAAGTGCTAGGTACTTAAGAACATAAATGAATGAGCAAAATTACTTAGATATATGGAATACAAAGATGTAGGGAATAAACTGAGTCTTACTAAAAGATCCATGTAACAAATATTGATCAAGGACAATTCATGATCATCTTGCTTCTAAAGGCCCCTGTTTCATTTTTCTCATAGATTCATCAGGGGCATAGAATCCCAAGAAAACTGAGAAATGTTTAAATGTTACAAAGAATAAAAGAGTTAGGAAGCATTAATCTACGACATGATTATCCAACCTGAAAGCAGAAGATTTTAAAATACTTTATCTATTTTACATATATAAGATCTAACTCTCCTCAATATTTTCAACCTTTTAATTTTTATATAATTCTAAACTATAAACCACTCTATGGGCTTTCAAGTTTCTTTCTATCATTTATACAGTATATATAAAATTGTCTCCTTGAAGCAAAATCTTAGGCTTTTAAATAGAATTTTTTAAAATTGTCTCATTCATTCAACAAATATTATTTATTGAGTTCCTCTACCAGAAACTAGGTCACGTTCTGAAAACACATAGTTCCTGTCCCCAAGGAGTTTTAAAAATCCTCAACATTTAATCTTTTCATAGCTTTTCAAGCATTTACTATATCAGAGCAGAAAGAACAAAGCCTTTAGAAGTAGACCAAGTGAGATTTGAGTCCTGGCTGTATTAAGGGGTAAAGGTAAGCAAGTCATTTATCCCTTCTGAGCACTGATTTCGACCTCTGTAAAACGAGGATAGTATCATCTACCCTGAAGAGCTGTTGTAAGTATAATTAAAGTGTCTAGGAGGAGGCTTGACCTAAAGACAATCTATTATATTATTTTTCATTTCTAAACAACCACTGAAAAACTCCAACCATTTATACTAATAGTGAATATACTATCTTTCAAAAATGCTATCTGAACTATATTATATATGCAGATAGGCATGTAAGAAGTGCAAACATTTAATCTGATGCTATACACTTCATATCATCTTATAAATATCCAATGTATTTCCAATTAACAAAGAGAAAAGTCAAAATCCATTTTGAAAGAATAACATTAAATAAGTCATATGCACAACATATTAAAGATCCTCCCAAATAAGTATGCTGTTTCTTCTCAAGCATACATGGCTTAGCGCTGTTAAGGGCTTCCACAGACCTAGCTTAGATTAATCAAGAAATTACCTTGTAAGCCTGGAATTCCTAGATTTTAACCTCAGAGGCTCAGCGGCTGCCCTAAAGGGTAGTTCTAAGAACTGAGACTCTCCTTTCTGAAAAAGAATAGCATCCATGAAAGCTTTTAGAGCAATAGTTTCTGACTTGTTAAAGATACCTAAGAAAAGACCAAATCATCTTTTGAACCAAGCATAACCCTCCCACAAAACCTTCCTGTAATAAAAATATTTTAATGTTCTGAAGGAATTAACATGCCTATCAAAGTGCTAAATTAGAATGTGACTTTTGTGGTAAGAAGGGACCTTAAGCTTCGTGCTTTTCCCATCCTACCCCCAGCAATTTAACAAAGAGGAAACTGAAGCTGAGAGGAATTTTCCCAACACACATGGCTACCCAATGGCAGAGACTGGAGCAGACAGAATTCAACATATCTGACTTCCAACCCAGTGTTCTGCTCAGAAGAGCAAGTTTCCAAGTCTACTATAATAAAGGAATGATTATATGCACATCTTGCTAAGAGAAAAGAAAGAAAAGCTCCGAAAATACGTTTCAGTTATTATTTAGTGGGCTCTCAATAAATAAACTTTTAACCACTGTGAAGAAAATCATGAGGACATTATTCTAAAAATGGAATAAGCATTACCAGCTTTTCTGAATTTGAGGGACATTAAAAATTTCTGTGATTGCGTCTAAGTCACTTTTTAAGAAAAGTTTCTGAAACAAAGCAAGCAAGCAAATCAACAAACAGAGTTGGAATAACTGATGATTTATCTGCCACCAAATGCAGGAATTCTTTCTAGAACATTCTGACAACTGACCAACCAGCTCTGTTTGAATGTTTTCAGGGATACAGAGCTTTTTCAAAGGAGTGTAGGCCATCTCCATTATCACATAGCTTAGCATTCCAAATGAAACCAGACCGGCTTCACTGTAGGTTTCTACCCATTAGAACCAGTTCTGCCCTCCAGAACCATACTAAATTAGTCTAGTATCTTTCTATATTTCATGTTCAGCTTTTCAAATATTTAAAGCTAGTGATCAGTCTAGAAGTCCCCTTTTCTTCTTGATAAATATAGCTGGAATATTAAAAAGTACTTGGAAATAGCACATATAAATCATATTCAGCTCCATTAAGCTTTAAAAAAAGGTTTATCCAGTTCCAAGTATTGTGCTAGGTTCTGGGACTACAAAGAGAAATGAGACATAATCCTTGCCTTAGAGGAGTTGACAATATAGTGGGGAAGTAAAAGCATATACAGAGATAACTTCAACCTAATAACAGCAAGTGCTAAAATAGAGTCATGTACAATAACAGTTGCACACCAGATTAGGGAACAAGGAAGAGATCAGGGTGAAGGATACAGAGAATACAACAGCAGGCATTTTGCCAGTCACAAATTTAGATCCAAAGTCCTGGGTTGAAAACTCTGCATAAAATAAACAATAGTTAACCCTAATCAAAACAAAATGTGCTTGATGGTTCTTACTAATCATATAGAGAGGAAAATAAGGGATTGAAAATATCAAAACATACTTTCACATTAGCGACATTACAAGTGCACATTTAAGCAATACGTATTTGCTAAAATAAAGTATTCCAAAGTAGATCTTAAAATCAATGATATTATATAGATTCATTAGGTAACAGACTGGTTACTGACTGCTAATGTGAAGAGTGAAGTGTGTGTTACAAGGAAATTATTTGGTACGACATCCAAGAAAGCATTCTTCTCCTTCAATAATATTTTTTTTTGCCCTGAAAATTCAAAGAATTAAAACATGAATGTTCAGGATTTCCAAAACAATGGCAAATACAATTTATTGTTGGAATGTTAATTTTTTCCTTGACCAAGAAACTCATTAAAGATGGAATTTTGTTGAACAATACTTAAAGTGAAATAGCTCAGATCTCGAGTATCAGTTAAACTTTATTAAAGCTGTCATCTTTAAATTATTTTGAACTGTCACAGATAAGAAATAAGATTAAAATTTCCTCTGCCCATACCTTCTTGAATAAGATCCAAAGTGCCTATCAACCTTCTCTGTGTATTTAACCTTGAAGTAAAAGTATTTATTTAGCACTCCAGTCAACGGTAAAAGAAAATTAAGATATTGTTCAGCATTTGTAACTTCTTTACAACATATACAAACATGATTCCCATAGTATTTTGGATTTAAATGTTTAATACATTTAGTCAATAACTATCAATAATTAAAAGTAATTTTTGTTTCTACATAGTTCTTGATATCAGGATCACTTTTTAATGGGAACAAGATGCAAGATAAATGTGAGAATACTTTTCATTTGTCTCAAGTTTGTTTATTTTTTAAACCACGTGGTCATTTTCAATTTCTTGGTTACAAAAGGAGATTGCCTTTCCACACCTGACACCGCCATGGAACACTACTTCCTCTAAAGCAGTATACGCCGCTGGGGATGATCAGGACAAAAGTAGAGGGGAAATACTTCAGAATCACCTGGAGAGTTTTTCCAAGCTGTACCTCACCACTATTACAACTACAGAAAGCCCATGCTTTAGAGGTGTGTTGCAGACCTAATAACAAGATTGAAATCAAGGGTTTAGCTGCAACTGAATTTAGAAACTATTGTCCTACAAGAGCTGCTAAAAAGGATTTAAAAAAAAAAAAAGAGTAATGAGGACAACACACAGGGCTTCTGAGACACCTTTGTCTACAGAGGTTCAGGTTCCCAGTTAGACCTGTAGTAAGGCAAGAAACCAAAGGAGGAAATCATTTCCATCACACTTACACATAAGCAGTGCACTTTCAGTTGCTTACCTCCAATATTCTGAATTATTATGGTGCCTGCTACCACCACCTAAAAAAGAACAAATGTATTCAGAAGATGAAAGGGGAAACAATACAAAAGGATCAGTATTTTATTAAAATCCAATAACTATGACTTAAAAACAGATGCAGACATTGAGTGAAGAGAAGCTGAAAAGAATACAATTTGCCAGCCATTTGTAATATATAAAACTAACAATCATCACATAAAAAGCCTTTCTTTAATAGTTCCATGGTTACTATAAAGAACACTTTTGTAAGTTTTCTTGGCAGTCATTTTTAAACAGTTAAAAGTGTTAAAAAGCTAGTAATCAATGGTTATCAAAGTACCAAAAAACTGAAATTGAATCTATCTGCTCTCATTCTCCCTTTTTTACTGGTTTTCTCACTTTGCTTTGTTAGGTAGACTGAGACAGTTTGAGGTGTGTTGTGTCAATGCCGTACTGCATAGAAGGGAATAATATAGTCTGCAGAGTGTATCAGCTTGGCATACACCAAGCCTTGAACATCCCAGTCGTAGGGATTAATAAAGTCTAGAGCAGAAAACTCTAGAGCCCACATATTCTCACATCTGAAAATTGAAGCAAAATGTTTCAAACTCAATAAAGTGGACTGAGTGCAAGACAACAGGAGGTGGTAAAGAGTGTAATATACTGGAGAAGTCCTCCGGTTTCAAAATGGGGCAGCTGCTGCACAGCTCTGGCCAGTTGCTGACATGTGAGAATGTGAATCCAGTGTACCTCAATCTTCTGCTTTTTCAAGAAAAGTCAGAAATTGAATTCTTTTAAAATGTCATAATTCTTTGTTGGCAATCAGCTAAAAATAAAAAAGATTTGAGCCAAACAAAATATGCCTGAGGACTATGCTCAGCCTGCAGGCTTGCTAACTTGTGATCTTTGATGACATTCCTGGGAAACTCAAGATAGCACTTTATCCATTCCTGGTCATCAGATGTACTCAGGAGAAATGATTAAACATTCTGCTTCCACTTGGGCCTTTCAGTCACTTACATCTTGGTGGATCTGTACCTCCAATGTATGTTTTGAGCTGACTAGCTATCTAAGATCATTACTACATGGACTGGGAAGAGATGACCCTTCCTCTCCTAGGAATTCCATCAGTGACACAGCATTTGCCTATCCTGGGAATAAACTAAGTTACTGAGACCTAGAAGCCTTGGGGTCTGGAAAGCAGGGCTAATGATAGAAACACTTGGCAAGGTGTCTTTGACTGTGGTAACTGCCACTCTAACATTTTCCAGAAAAATCTTTACATATCAACCCATTTAAAAATTAGTTCCAAAGTGTCACTCACAGTTATTTGTGAAAAGACTTTTTTGAAATCTTTGTATACTATCTTTCATATGCAATTGATACCTACTGTCAATCACACGTGAAATTTGGATTTTTCTAAGAATACACTGCAAAAAGCAATAATATCAGCTTATTGATGACTATCTTCCCATTTTTTGTCTGAATTTAAGCATTTTTGATCTAGAAAGTCAGTGTCTCTTTCTATCAATCTATTGATCTATCGATCTATCGATATTTACAGTGCCTAGCACAATGCATGGCACATGGTATTTGCTCAATAAATATTTGTTTGACAAGTACATAAATCCATTTACAAACAATTAAAAATTTTCCTTAAAAAGTTCAAAGCATTTCAAAAATATTTAATTTTCAGAACAATGTTACCCTATCATATGTCATATCCATATTCATATAATATCTGGAAAGAAGGAAATAGGAAAGTTTCAACCCAACTGTGGAAGTTGAGAGAAAATATTAAACAAACAAACAAACAACTCCTCATTTAGAGTATTCTCTGTCTGTGTATCTGCCTACTAAGAACTGTGTGCATACACTAAAATGATAATGCAACTATTGTAGAGTTTTAGGAAAAGGGGACTCTCAATAATCCGTGTTGTTCTTGTAGAGTCTGCTGCTATCCAAGGAAGGCAGGAAACACCAATGTGAAATAACAGTGATAATGCTTAGTCATGTTTACAGATTATATTAAATTAATTGGAGAGTTTTCTTATATAAATAACATTTTCTTCTTCTTCCTTGATTAAACTGGATACAGTTAATTGATCATGATTATACCAAACATCCTGATCTTCAAGAAAGAGAAACTGTTTAGATGATTAACAAAAACCTTTACCCTCAAAAGTAACATAGTCTCCATTTAGTTCAAGTTTCAGGCTATTAAGATAAGCGCCAAACCATGAGGTTACATAGTATGATTTAAATCTTCTCTTTTGTGCTTTAAAACCAAAGCTAATTTGAATGTAAATACACATCCCCCCCCCACCATTACATAGTTATATCTTTTTCCTCCCAGACTCACTTCTTAGAAGTTAGTTCAGCCATCTACAAATACAGCATCGTTTTATATTAAAAACAAAACAAACAAAAAATACAAACAACAGATTTACAAATGAAAAGAAAAAGTCCTGTTTGGAGCCAACATGTAAATGGGTTTTAGAAGTATGATAGCTCTTCAGAAATAAAAAATTATTAAAGCACTAACAATAATATTTAACTACTGATTACCTGTGGAAGAAGACAATATTTCCTCTACCCATTAAATTAGTTTAGTATGCCTATCACAGATGAATGCCCAATAAATACTGTTGTTATTTCTCTTATTCTAAGGAGGAAAAGTAGTAGATTTTGAGTCTGGAGTCCTATGTAATACTGGCCTAAGTAATTGTAGACAAATAGGCCCCTTCCCTTCTCTGGGCCTTAATTTCCTAACCTATAAATGAGGGGACATCTAGATCATCTTTTAGCACTGTTCAGTTCTTAAATGATATGATCTAATTATCAGTTTTTTTAAACATGCTATAAGTTTAATTCTATGCTTCTGTCTTGTCCTGTCTTCACGAGAATTTACTCAGATAATATAATCAAAATTAATAAGAAAAACTTAAAGCAGGCCATCATTACTGATTTAAAATTATACAAGTCATTGTTCTCCTTCCTTAGGGTAAAAAACACTAAAAAAATTTAAGTGTTGAATTAAATTTATCAATGCATTTTTAGGAAGGGCATAGAGATTTCTTCTCTTTCTCTTCCTGCTCCCATCATTCTCTTTCTTCACTTTAGTTTCCTTTTATTCCCTTAATTTTTTTCTCTTTTATATACTTGTCTTTTCTAACTGGAAATGGTAGGAAAAATTCCTTTCAGGATTTTGGACACAACAAGGAGAAAAAAAAAATTACCTTTCCAGGTAATCCAAATGCAAAGAGTCCAAGATCTTCATAAGATGTCACAGCTGTTAAGAGAAATTATAACTGTTATTTTTACACAAAACTATTTGTGTGCCAAGTCTTACACAGAAGAAAGCTATTCCACTACTACCTGATAGCTATTGGACTGTCACACTAAATTTAAAGCAGAAGTAATGACTTTGGGGGAAACCTGAAAACTTATGATCCATAAAGACAGCGTCCTCTTAGAGTAAGTAGAGCTTAGCAATTACCAAGGTTGTCTAACAACTACCCAGGCTGCATAAATTCAAATAGAATAATTACTCAAGAACAACCCACTTCTCACTAAACAGTACTTGCAGACCACACTGTCCAAATGTAAGTTTTCATTGGCAACAGCTTCTGAAAACTGCCTGTGTAAATAAAACTTGATAAAGTACAAAAGTTGTATCATACTTTCAGACACATTCACTTTTCCAGGCTACCTAGGATATGATAATGTATTCATGATAGAAACAATACCCTCATCCTGCAATAAGGGTATATGTTTTCTTTTTCATCATAAAGAGTATGAAATTACATTTTCATTCCACATGTTCGAGAAGTGTGATCACAGAAAAGAGGAAAATTAAATGGCTTATAAAAGAACCAAATGTGTCCTTAGATGATAAAGCTTCATGTCATAACTAGTGATGTCACAGGTAAAAATGAGAGAAGTAAAAACATTTACATACTCCTAAATTTGAAAAGCCCTTAACCTCACAGTGCTTACCCTGAAAACAAAAAAGCAGGTTAGCAGATACTAAGGCTTGCTAATAGCAACACACATTTCCTATTGAGTCAAAGATATGGCTCATCATTTCTTAAAGAAAGTTTTCAGTATATACTCTCAAGATATACATAGGTTTCTTTACCATTACATTAACAAAAAACTCCCCTATACTTTCATAAACAAAGTCTACCACGTATGAAAAAATAAGCATTTTGGAAACCACATATGGTCTCTACATGTTATAACTATTACAAAGTCAGAAAGAAAACAGTGAAATGCTAAAAAAAATACGTTTAACTTAAGAACAAAAATTGTTAACATTTTAAACTTTTTTAAACTTTATTATCAGAGTAGATAGAAGAATTTCAAAACTTTTTGGATGACACAGCTATTTTTTATTTTATTATTTTATTTTTTTGGCCGCATCGTGTGGCACGCGGGATCTTAGCTCTGCGACCAGGGATCGAACCTGTGCCCCTTGCAGTGGGAGAGTGGAGTCTTAACCACTGGACCACCAGGGGAGTCCCAACATGGCTATTTTTTAAAATGTATTTACATACTGCTTAACAGTGGGCAAGGACAATTTAATTTTGAATTTGGAACATATAATTTGATTATAAGTAGGAACCTTTATGCTTTAACAATGAAAGACTTCAATAATAATCTTAGAGAGATAGACTGTAGATATATTTTAGAACATAAAATTAAAAAGCAGAGTTAAAAAATTCAGAACTGGATTTTTTTCCTCCTATGTGAAATGCTGAAAATCTTTTTTTCAAATACACATGTTCTAAAGTGAATGTCAACACAAAAATTAATAATTATTTCAACCAATAAATCTTTACTAGTTTGTCTTCATATTGCTAAATATAATTAAGAGATGATGTTATATAGGGGCACAATTTCTTATATTTAACATTCCAAAGCCTTGGTATGTATATTAAACCAGAAAATTCTCTAAATGTTAGCTGCTATCTAATTTGACATTAAGAAGGTAATTTTGTTACATATTATGTGTATGTGAACCAAGTCTCCAGAAGGTCTCTGATCTGTCACTATGAGGCACGAGATTAAAGGAACATCATTATTCATTTTCAGCATCCCTCTTTCATATTACAGTTGAAAGTGTTTGTTCTTTAAAAAAACTTTCCTTCCAAGGACTTAAAGCAAGGAGGCTTTTCAGTGTTACATATGGAAATATACCACATAATTTGCTTTTAAAATGATCTATTTGGGGGACTTCCCTGGTGGTCCAGAGGGTAAGACTCCACGCTCCCAATGCAGGGGGCCTGGTTTCGATCCCTGGTCAGGGAACTAGATCCCACATGCATGCCGCAACTAAGATCCCACATGCTGCAACTAAAAGATCCCACATGCTGCAACGAAGATCCCGTGTGCTGCAACTAAAACCCAGCACAGCCTAAATAAATAAATAAATAAATTTTTAAAAATTAAAAAAAAATTAAATGATCTATTTTGCATTAGATTCTTAGTCAGGGAGCAAGTTATCAAGATAATACTCTTTAAAAAGTTTGACTAGGATTTGTTTTATTTTTAAATAGCAGAAAACAAGTATAGATTGTATATTAGTAAACATAAAAAGCAAATAACTTTCCGATAAGCAAAAATAATGTTGAAATATTCCAAAAAGAATTGGTATTTCAATTATCTAAATTTAAATAAATTAAACATTTATTCTTAATTTTTAAATTAGAATATAACATTTATTACTCCAGAAAATATAATCAAACTAACAGCTTAATGAAGATAGTTGTAACTTCTGACAATAGTGGCATACATTTTAGCAATCTCACATTTGTTCTCTATTATTTTCTAGTTTTATAAAAATATCTTTAAGTACACCAAAGTCCCAAATTCAGAGTGAACAAAGTTTAGACTTTTAAATGGAGACTTACTACTATGTTCAAATCCTAACTCTACCTTTCAAGTCAGCAGGTCTGGCTAGTCATTCAGTTCTGTCACTGTCATCTTACTTCTTTTATGTTGCAAAAATTAGGAGTACTTTTCCATGTCTGAGACATCATTAGTATGAATAATGGCTTCTGGCTTAACTTCGAGGCTTTGCTAAGATAAAATATGTACACAGTCAGTCAAATGCTTTATCTCCACATATTCACTTTTTAATGGTTTTCTGGATCATCTTGACATACAAACCAAAACAACACTAGTGAAATACTTTGAAAATTCTGTTCTACCATTTGGACAATTAAGATGCTGGTAACAGTGTAAATTGGAACTGACTTTGGAATGTAATTTGACCAATGAACCTTGAAAATATTTATAATATTTGACCCCTGGGAGCTTGCATCTTAGGAAATAAGACTAACATCAGAGAAATCATTATATGCAAAGATACTCATTATGCATTATTTACATTGAAAAAAAAGACTACCTAAATGCTCAATAATGGTAAAGTGGTTAAGTAAATTATGGTATGTATATCTGGTAGAAATAATATGTAGCCATGAAAAACTATGTTTATAATAACATGAAAAATGTCAATATTAAGTGAAAAACATAGGATTTGATTGAATATGATCTATAAAGCAAAACACTCTTTCATATGATCAATGTTTTAATATCTTATTTATAATGTAAAAGATGTTTTGAGAAATATCAAAATGAGATGTGGTGATGACCAGTCACATTAATAGCAAATTCTTACAGAAGAGGAATAACATTAATTATGAAAATTATGAATTTAATTCGGCCTTTTACAGGAATTCATACAAGCAGTACTTGGCACAATCCTTAAATAAATAACTGAAAGCAGTCACTAGCAATCTATTTTAGGAAATTATTTTTTGATATTGAAGAAATCAGTGCTATGGTTTTGAGGGGATGGAAAGGCTGTAAATCTTAATCAAGTAAATTGGGGAAAAATTTCTTCTTTAACGTACCGTCAAGGCACACTTTAGTGCTATTTTGGCTAGACCAAGAGTTTGGCCTCCACAGGAATCGTTTGGAAAGCTGCTTCCCATGAAGTAGTGGAATATTTCCAGCTAGTTACTCCAGTGTTCCGTCTGCTTTGCATTTTTTCCTCAATGAAATAGGACAATTAATAAACTCTGGTTACAGTACAAAGCCCAAGTTTCAGCAGCAGCAATATTATCTTTGGAACTGGATTGAGGGATATGAGTTATTCAAATACAGTTCAACTCTCAGAAAGCAGGCCATTTGGAATGCACCCTTATTCTGAAATTCTTTTCTTTCTCATGTTTTCCTTCATTTTCCTCTTGTCTTTTTTCTCTGTAAGAGTGTCATGCAAGCCATTCATTTATTGAACGTCTACTATGCAATTGTATCACCACTTCTGGTCTTTCTTAATATGTATGTAAATGTCAGTTTACCAACTAAATGTGGCATGATTTTAGAGCACCTGATGTAGTAAAAGAAAATAGAATGCTAGAGTAGAAGGAACATCCTCCTTTCAATTTCACAGAGGTGAGATACTGCAGGCAGAGAAAAAGTTCTAGGATCCCAACATACTGCTTGGTTCTGCAGTGAACAAGATTTACAGTCATTCATATCCTATAAATGCTATTCACTGGTTTTCAACTTTAGACTCAACTTACACATAAAAAATGAATGACTTGCATATGATTACAAAACAAAGTAAATATTGTCAACCTTGACAATATAAGGGTACAGCAGAAGGACTATGGGAAATAGAAAGAGAACAGGGGAAAGCAAGGATAGGAGCACTAATACATACAACATAGCAGAGTCAAGACACACCATCTAAAGTCCATGAAACAAAAATAAAACTTTAAATATATTGTTTATACTGAGCCTGCGCTCTAGAGCCCACGAGCCACAACTACTGAGGCCCGTGCGCCTAGAGCCCATGCTCCACAAGGAGAGAAGCCGCCGCAATGAGAAGCCTGCGCACCGCAACGAAGAGTAGCTCCCATTCGCCACAACGAGAGAAAGCCCGCGTGCAGCAACGAAGACCCAACACAGCCAAAAATAAATAAATAAATAGATGAAATTAAATAAATAAATAAATAAATGTATTGTTTACAGTTACAAACAATCAGTGAAAGAATTATTGAATACAAACTAATGAAAATTAGAAGGGGAAGGATTAGTGCACCTGAGCTAAATCTTCACCTTCCATAATGAGGTGTCAACAGATAAAATTTAAATCACTAAATAACAGTAGAAGAATATTATTTAGACTTAGGAAGGTAACTCCCCAAAAGAATTCAAAACGAAAACTCTAAATGTTGCTAACCCAGTGAAATGGAACTAGATGTGGGGGAGAATGAGCGGGGAAGTGCTTCAAGTCCTCCTGCGCAAGTGCACACACACATACGCATGTACATGCACGTGTGTGTGACTGTTAGTACCTTGATAAAATTAAAAGAGGAGGTTAATTTAAAAATATGTGTAACCCTGCAGAGACTCACAGCCACCTTCCCTGCAGCCCAATAACAAAAAGTTCAGTTCTGCTACAGGAAACATTCCGCCCTCAAGGCAAACGATACGAAGGGATAATCACTACAAGAGCAGGGTATGCACACAATCTAGCCTAGGGTTTCTCATCCCGCCACTACTGACATTTTTGGCCTGGGTAACTGTTTGCAGTGGGGGGCTGTCCCGTGCACTGTAGGACGTTTAGCAGCATCCCTGGCCTCTACTCACTAGATACTAGTAGCACCTCACCCTGCCCTGCAATTCTCAGCTGTGACAACCAGAAATGTCTTTAGACGCTGCCAAATGCCCCTGGGGGAGAAGAATCAAGGCAAGATGAGAACTACTTACTAGCAGAAAGGATGAGACAAGAACACCATTCAATGAAGATGGAGTCACATAAACAGCCCACTTAATTGTGAGAATATTGAACTATGCTCACTAATCACAAGAAAAAGATACGAAATTATAAATAGTTTGGACAGCTGACTATCACTCCAAACAATAAACAAATTGAGATGGGAAATACGAATAGGAAATAGGAATCTACTGTCTTTCAATCAGTTTCAATCTCGTTCGCTCTCACAGTGACAGCATCTCACAGTGCTGAAGGGGATTCCTTGTGACCTTAGCAACCCATATCCTTCACACAGCGCCCAGACCAAAGCTGGGGAAAAATAAAAGGCTCTCAACTTTATTGAGAAACGGTGTATTGGTGTCCAACTTGTCATGTAAATGTTGTACACTCTATTTTATAGACCATACAAGAAATTTTCAAAGGTACTTTTGACTGTATGTAATTTATGCCTTGTGTGTTAATTTTGGAACTTTTAAAATAGTCCCTCTGTAGCTCTAAGCCATTCATCACCCACATATCCAGCTTTTATTAACTATCCTCTGTATGTCACGCACAGTTCGGTAGATGCTGAGAAAACAATGGTAAATGCTTTCAATATACACTAAATTTTCCAGGAATACAATTACCATGTAAATGGATGTTTGGTTTTGTTTGGAAATTTGCCAAAAACTGTTCGCCATTTAGGAAAATCACATCACCAACAGCATTTATTTTGTTTTTGTTTCTCCTTTACTTGGCTACATGGCATTATATTATATATAAATACTGTATTAGTTTCCTATGGCTGCTGTAACAAAGTATCACAAATTTGGTGACTTAAAACAACAGAAATTCAGGGACCTCCCTGGTGGCGCAGTGGTTAAGAATCTGCCTGCTAATGCATGGGACAGGGGTTCGAGCCCTGGTCCAAGAAGGTCCCACATGCCGTGGAGCAACTAAGCCCGTGCACCACAACTACTGAGCCTGCGCTCTAGAGCCCATGAGCCACAACTACTGAGCTCTCATGCTACAACTACTGAAGCCCACATGCCTAGAGCCCATGCTCTGCAACAAGAGAAGCCACCGCAATGAGAAGCCCGCGCACCGCAATGAAGAGTAGCCCCCACTTGCTGCAACTAGAGAAACCCCTTGCACAGCAACGAAGACCCGATGCAGCCAAAAATAAATAAATAAATAAATTTATTAAAAAAAAAATACAAACAGAAATTTATTTTCTCACAGTTCTGGAGGTCAGAAGGCCAAAATCAGTCTCACTGGGTCAGTATTAAGGTATTAGCAAGGCCACAATCCCTCTAGAGGCGCTAGAGAAAATCTGTTCCTTGCCTCTTCCAGCTTCCGGTGACAGCTGGCATGACTTGATTTGTGGCCAAATCACTCCTATCTCTCTGCCTTTGTGGTCATATTACCTTCTCCTCTTCTGTCTGTGCTCTCCCTCTGTGATACATGTGACTGCACTGAGTCCACCAGAATAATCTCCCTTGCAAAGTCCTTTTTTGCCATAAATGATAACATTCACAGGGATTAGAATTTGGATATGTTTTGGGGGGGCCGTTATTTAGCCCACTACAGGTAGGTTATAATAGCTATAGGAATTTCATTTTAGATAGTAAAATGAGCATTTAGATTTTTTTTTTTTTAATAAGAGGAGGGTGCTGTGATGGATAGTATTTCAAATCACTGCTCTGAAGGGTTTCAGTAAAAAAAAAAAAAAATTGGGGAGAACCAGGGGCCATTTTACTCCTTATTTATTTCCTCATCATTGCTAACAATTAAAATCCTCATAAAAGAATTGTCACCTTACTTTAGGAAGAGGAAGATAGGCGACTATGTTCTCTTTCTCAGTGGGCTCTAGGAAGGACCAAAATTCTCTTTGGAAGCAACAACTGGTGAATCCCAATTGACCCTTTTTAAACCACTTCAGTGGCTTCTCACTGCCTCAGCAAAAACTCCAAGTTCCCTAGGATCTGACACTTGTCTATCTCCTCAGTTTCACTTTCTTCTTTGTACCTCATGCATAAATAATAGTAAACTATTTTTGGTACCTGAGTAAAATGTTCAGTATGTACCTTTGTATATGCTGGAATATTCTCTCTTGCCTTGTCTGCTAGTCAAATTGCTTTTTAGCTCATTCCTCCAGGAATATTTACTGAACCTCACACTCCCCACCTCCACCCAGACAAGGCAAAACATTCCCTCCTCTGAGCTATCACTAATACCTTGCACATATTTAAATTACCACACTACATTATGAATTATTTGCTTATGTGTTTGTCTCCCCTTCTACATTATGAGCTTTTTTAAGGGAAGGAAGTGAGTCTTATTTACCTCTGTAATCCTAATAGATAATGAGTATAGAATGAATGAATGAACCTCTATCCTGGGCTTCAGTTCTAAGACCTGTCCATCTAGTTTTACTTCAAAGTCCACATATCCAAAACTGAACTCATTTTTATTTTGAACTAACATCTGCTGTGTTCTTATGTCCATTAATGACACAATCATTAATCCAGTGGCCTATGCCAGAAATCTGGGAGATATCCTCAGACATCCTCTTCTCCGCATTCAGTCTAACTTCCCCACGTTCCTTAACCTGTTTTTTTTTCCTTTATTCTCCTGTTAATACCTTGTCTCAATCTCCCACTATTGGATTCTTAGATTTTTGTAACAGCCAGGCTTGACTACTAACCTACCCAGGTACTGTTAGTGCAAATTAGAGCTAGACAGACAAATGAGAAAGGCACTCCCTTCAAGAAGAAGAGAAAGAAAAGTTTCCATCCTGAACACACGCATGAACACATCCTGAAGGCAAGCATGGCCTGGAGAGCTGACTGTGTCTTTGTGAAAAGAACTACTCTAATCTGGAGGTGGCTCTTAGATCTGCTACTTGGTTGTTGTCCTGGGAATTCCCTCTACTTCTCCCCTGTGCTAGATTCCCTATTTTTTTGGTACTCTTTAACTTTGGTAAATGGCTTCCTGAATTGCTCATTAAGTAAGAGTGCACGGGAGATAATTTTTTGAGTCCTTACATGTATGAAAATGTCATATTCTTCCTGCACACTTAAATGATAGTTTGGGTGGGTATAGAATTTTATACTGAGATCATTTCCCCCCCAAATTCTGAAGGTATTGCTTTATAGTCTTATTTGTAGTACTTCCTGGGAAGTCTTTTGCCATTATAGTTTTTGATTCTTTGTATAAGAATTTTGGTCTGTTCGTTTCTCCTCTCTGAAGCTTTTAGTATAGTTTCTTTATAACTGTATTTCTGATTTTTCACAATTATGCACTTTTTTAAAAATTAATTTTTATTGGAGTATAGTTGCTTTACAATGTTGTGTTAGTTTCTACTGTACAGCAAAATGAATCAGCTATACATATACATATATCCCCTCTTTTTTGGATTTCCTTCCCATTTAGGTCACCACAGTGCATTAAGTAGAGTTCCCTGTGCTATACAGTATGTTCTCATTAGTTGTCTACTTTATACATAGTATCAATAGTGTATCTGTGTCAATCCCAATCTTCCAATTCTTCCCCCCCACCTTGGTATCCATACATTTGTTATCTACGTCTGTGCTTCTATTTCTGCTTTGCAAATAAGATCATCTATACCATTTTTCAAGGATGCACTTGATACGACTTCTTTTACAATCATTATATTGCTTACCAGGAAAAATGCTTTCAATCTGGAAACTAATTTCTTTCAGTTACAAAAACTTTGCTTGTATTATTTTGTTGACAATTTTCTACCATCTAATTTTTTCTGTTCTCTTTTTGTGGAATTCCTATTATTTGCATGTTGAACCTCCTGGACTGATCCTCTCATTTTCTTATATTTTCTCTCCCATTTTCAAGCTCCTTGTCTTTCACCCCTCAGGAAATGTCCTTAACTTTTTCAGCCCAGCTACTAAATTAATTTAAAATTTCCTTTTTTACATCTAGGACTCTTGTATTCTCTGACTATTGCCTTGTAATAATTTCCTGTTCTTGGTTCAACAATGCAATATCTTCTTTTAGTTCTCTGAAGCTATTAAATATAGTATTTTTTAATGTTTTCATCTGGTCTCTGCATTATCTGTTTCCTCTTTTCCTCTGAGTTTGTTTCTTTCCTTTTTTTTTTTTTTTAACAGACTTCATTTTTAGAGCAGTTGTAGGTTCACAGCAAAATTGAGCAGAAAGTACAGACAGTTCCCACATTCCCTCTAACCCCACACACGCATAGCCTCGCCCCCATCAACATCCCCCACCAGAGTGGTACGTCTGTCACATCAATGAATCTACGCTGACGCATTGTTATCACCGTAAGTCCATGTTTAGAGTTCACCCTTGGTGTTGTACACTCTATGGGTTTTGACCAGTATAGTATCATACAGAATAGTTTCACTGCCCTAAAAATCATCTGTGCTCCACCTCTTCATTCCTCCTTCCTCCCTAAACCCTGGCAACTACTGATTTCTGTCTCCATAGTTTTGTCTTTCCCAGAATGTCACATAGTTGGAATCATACAGAATGTAGCATTTTAGATTGGCTTCTTTCACTTAGCAATATGCATTTATAAGGATCCTCCATGTCTTTTCATGGCTTGATAGCTCATTTCTCTTTAGTGCTGAATTATATTCTATTATCTGGATGGACCACAGTTTATCCATTCATCTACTGAAGGGCACCTTAGTTGCTTCTAAGTTCTGGTAATTACAAATAAAGCTGCTATAAATATCCATGTGCAGGTTTTTGTGTCGACATAAATTTTCAATTCATTTAGGTAAATACCAAGTAGTACAAATGTTGGATTGAAGGGTAGACTCTATACCTTTTCACCATGCTCTTCACACTTGTTTTGTTAACACGTTACTTTCAAAATTACAGAACAGATACTTTCTCACATTTGGAACTTGCATTTGGAGTAAGAGAAAAAGAGTCCAAAATAACTCTAAGATCTTTGGCCTGAGCAACTAGAAGGAAGACTTATTATTTAATTAGATGAGAAAAGACTGGAAGATGTAGATTGGCAGTGCAAAAATGGAGAGTTTGATAAATTTGAGATTAATATATTAGATATCCAAGTGGAAGTATCATGGAGGAAGTTGGATATGAGACTGAAATTCAGGGGAAGAGATGCAGGCTAGGGGTATAAATTTTAGGGCCGTAACGAGCCCAAAAGTGTAAAAGAAAAGAGATCAGAGGAATACTGCCAGGGTATTCCAATGTTTAGAAGATGGGGAGATGAAAAGGATTCAGCAGAAGAAAAGAGAAGGAGTATTCCGTGAAACAGGAAGAAAACCAGGAGAGTATGAATAGTGTTTTACAGAGGAAGGTGTGATCAACTGTGTCAAATGCTGATGACTAGTCAACTAAGATGAAGACAGAACTGACCACTGGATTTAGCAATGTGGAAGTTGCTGGTACAATAATTTCTGTGGAATAATGGGGAAAGCCTGACTGAAGAGTGTTCAAGAGAGAATAGGAGGAAGGGGAAATACCTGGTATAGACAACTATTTTGAGGAGTTTCACCATGAAGGCATAGAGCATACTGAACAAATGTGGAGTCATTTTTAAAATGGAAGAAATTATAGAATATTTGTAAACTGATAGAAGAAAACAGAAAGGAACAAAGATGATGAAAGAGAAGAGAGGGAAGAAAGTGCCTGGAGTAACGTAGGTGAGAGCAGATGGGGTCATAGTATAAGCGGAGGGATTGGCCTCAGATAAGAACACAAAGAGTTCATCCAAAGTAACAGAATATATAGCACAGATGAAGATGGGTAGGTAGAAGTGGTAGCAAGAGCTTATAAAGTTCTTTTATGATTGCTTCTATTTTCTCAGTGAAATAGAAAGTGAGAATATCAGCTAAGAATGAAATCAAGGAGAATGTGTTGAAGGTTTGAGAGAAAGAAGAAAACAAAAAGTCATCTCCTAGATAGCAGAGTAAGCAAGTGAATGAACTAAAGAAGTTAATAAAGATTAGATGATAGCATCACAGATCCACTAGACATTGAATTATAGCGATATTCATCTGCATGGTTGTGTCTTCTTCAGGAACATTCAACTGCACAGGTGCCTGTGTGAAGTAGGCAGAGTTACATTTAATCATGGTTGGAGTTTTGCCAGGGGAGTAGCATGATGAAAGGGAGGAGTAAGGGAGTGATTCTAATAATATACCAGGAAACTTCAACTGGATAAAGAGGGGAAATACGGACAAGAGAGTGAAGGAGAGTGCGAAGGTGGTAGATCAATGAACTCAAGTCCTGGCAGAGGTGAAGAATTGCCAGAGTTGGAGTACTTGAGGGAATAAGTTTAAAAAAATTAAAAAGATGGTGGTTTTTGGAGGGTGAGATTCTTGAAAATGAGATTTTGGAGGGATGCAATTTTGGTAATGACAAGATCAATGGTATGACCATGGAAATCAGTAGCTGAGGCAGGCCAGGAGTATGATCATTAGAAGAGAAGAGGTTAAGGAAATGAAAGTATTAGAACAATTATCTACATGGATATTGAAATCATCCAGAATTATGACAGGGGTAAAACTGAAGAAACTGAAAGGAAAGCAGAAGCTAATATATTCATAAAATGACAGAAAGTGGCTGAGGAGTCTATAGATGTTAACCATAAAGGGGGAAGTAGGTAGCATAGAGTTATGAGATTCAAAGCTGGGGGTTTAGGGAGAGGGAGGTGGTTGAAAAGTGGAAATGAGGTGTGACTAGGACACCTATCCCATCTTTAGACAAGTATGAGGGACATGGAAGAGAAAAGAGTGGCCACTTGAGAGGACTACAGGGAAAGCAGTGTCCTCAGAGAAGTCTTAGGTTCTCTTAGAGTAAGAAAGTTAAGGAAATGTTCAGAAAAGAGTTGAGGGCACAGGGTTTTACTGATGACTGACCATGCGTTCTAGAGGGCACACTGGAAGGGTTTCAGGAGTTGGGGAGAAGGGGGAGACGAAGTCAGAAAATAGATGACAAACAACAAGGTCCTACTGTAGAGCATAGGGAACTAGATTCAATATCCTGTGATAAACCATAATGGAAAAGAATATATAGATGTATAACTGAATCACTTAGCTGTACAGCAGAAGTTAACACAACATTGTAAATCAACTATACTTCAATAAAATTTAAAAGAAAAGAAAAGAAAATGGATGACAGAACCATATGGAGTGAGTCTGGGAAATGAAGGATAACATAGGATTCTTGAAGTGACTGACATACATTGAGATAAGTGGTATAATGTCGTTAATCCAAATGATCTCAAGGCAAATAATGATGACAATGCAGTGAGTGGTGGGGATCAAGGACTAGGAAGTAGGGACCTGACCAGATACAGGCTGAGTTCTAAGACTCTGATTCCCTTATGCTGACACTGACGTGGAGGCCAGAGGAGGGGAGCTCCTCATTTATTCCCAGAGCACAAAAATTTCCCCAAAGAATCACAACGAGCCAACTGTTTCTGAGACAGCAATATGTACAAGACCTTGCAATCCTTATGGGTTCTGGCCCAATGAGAACTCTTAATAATAAAAGCTAGCATTTACCAAGGACCCGACATTTTATATACATTATTATATTTCATTCTCACAACAATCCCAAGAGAAAAATATTATCACTACCATTTTAGAGTTGGCAAACTAAGGCTACAGAGATTAAGGTACCTTACATGCCTCCTCAGCTCCCAAGAAAAGTCCAGATAGATCCTAAATCCTACATAAAATCGAAAACAGCAGAATTTTGTGTGAAGAAATCCTTTACTTTCATAAAGATAAAAAATTCTCTTGCACTCCAGGCAAATAAATGAAGAAGTTAATCTGTAAAGACTTATGATAGCCCTTTCTCCGACCAATGAATTCAATCTGAGCATAATACTCCTTTATGACAGTCCAATAAACTGGGGAGAAAATTTAGCTATACATTATTCTATAGAATGAATATATATATATATATTTTTGTTTTTAATATAAAAAATTTGTTAAAGCCTACCTCCACAGAGAATTTTACAATCACTGAAGGAAATTCAATCAACAGAAGGCAGGTGCATCAATGTATATGAAGAACCATGAAGAAGTTAGCTCATGGACCAAATAAGCTACAAAAATCAAAGAAAAAGAAAAAAGAAAGAGAAACAGAGCTTTTCACTTATATGCCCAAAGTTACAGAAAAGAACAACAGAGAGTGTCAGAATTTCAAAGTTAAATACAGATAAACTGAAGGAAAGCAAAAAAATTAGAATTATTTGGAAATCTTCATAAATTGAATATTACTTCCAAATAATTTAAATTAATAAAGCAAAACACTTTAGTTAATGAAGACATAATTGCCATGTAGTTGACCAATGTATTAATCTTTTAGTAGAATCCATGATAAAATAACATATGAAGATGTTAAATTATCACAATTAAGTAAAAATATTTTTTTTACACAAAGAAGCAAAATTTCAAAACATGTCATTAAAATTCCAGTCAAGTTTCAGCAGGATTTACAAATACACTCATTTAATGATCTTATTCCTGAATTTGGGATGCTGTTATGAACAATTTGTTACTTTGAGATTAATATCATTGCACTGTTTCCTAGTATTTTTATCTGTCTGCACGTTCACCCAAGCCCCTTGAAAGCAGAGGAATATATTTGTGGGTTGGATGGCCAAAAGCAGTGGCACAAGTTACAGCTATGAACTACGGATGCTAAATCAGTTTTGCATAAGAATCCCCTGGAGGACTTTTAAAAATATATTCCTGAATCCCACCTCAGATTCTTGGAATTAGAATCCCTAAGGCTTAGAAACCTCTGTTTACAGAACGATCTGCAGGTGTGTCTGATGCATAGACAGATTAAACAGACTAGAGCTGTGGATTTAGAACTATGTTCTGAAGACAAAATACTCAAGAAATACCTGTGGGCTTCCCTCACCTGTTTCAGCCAGAATAATCCTATTTTTATCTATTTTATGTATCTATTCTGTTTCTTAAAGTCTGAAAACAAAGATCATATATGGCAAAGTGAACCCACCCACATAAGAATTAAACTCATGATTCTGGAGTCAAAACTGACCTAATCCCAAAATAGACAAGACTAGGGACTTCCCTGGTGGTCCAGTAGCTAAGACTCTGCACTCCCAGTGCAGGGGGCCTGGGTTCGATCCCTGGTCAGGGAACTAGATCCCACATGCCACAGCTAAAAATCCTGCATGCCACAACTAAAAGTTCCCACATGCTGCAACTAAAAGATCCCGCATGCCACAACAAAGACTGAAGATCCCGCGTGCCGCAACTGAGACCTGGCAAATAAATAAATAAATATTAAAAAAAAAAAAAGATGAGATTAGACAGATAAAAAGACCAGGACTGATGGACATAGAGTATTTGTTAATGCCAAAAGAAAAACCTTATGAAAGCAGTTCTGTAACTCATACACTTTTATTTATTGCAACTTAAAAGAACTTACTCAATACATGACTGAACTGCATAATAAAGTTTCAAATGGAAAAAACTCATACACATATGAGGGGGGCAGAGATGGCAGTAGTAGTAGATCTGGGAAGGTGTTCTCCAGGAGATGATCACCCTACGAGAAAGACGACCAGCATGAACGCCTGTCTACTGCTTCCCCATAACACAAGGTCTGGATCCTTTAAACACCTTTCAGGTGCTTCCCCTAATCTACTCTAACCCAGAAAACTATGTCATGCGTTGTGGAGAAAGGCAGGGAAGAATGCTGGTTTCCTCCTCCCATTCTGTCCTTGGCTATTCCTCTGTAGGACTGGGTCTACATATCCTGACCTTTTGAAATTCTCCATTTCAACCATCCTACCTAATAATAATGTATGTCCGCTGGAAATCTGAGATTTGAGACAGCCAATGCAATGTACATAGATATAATCACAATGGGCTACTTCATCAAATGAATCAGCATAACATTTTACTCACCTGTCTGAATACACAAACTAAGCAGGAGATGAACTGAGTAAGAAGCCAGGAGAGCGACTATCAGCAGCAAGAAACTAAAATATAAAACAGCACATGGTCAAAACCCTCCCCAATTTCTTTTTTATGGTATCTCATTAAAAAAACAATTTTTTTTTCCCACATTCAAATGCTCACAGGGACTGTCTTTGAGTAGTTGGATTATGGTCATTAAAGAAAGTAAGAAGATACTTTCTATATTTACCAAATTTTATTTAAATGAATATGTACTGCTTTTAAAATAAAACTCAGAAAAAAACCAAAGTTTATTTAAAACAACAAAAGAATTTCCTTCTTTAGCGCTCTTGTCTGCTGACTGCTGGTTCAGCCATTCAGTTATCTTGTAATACATCCCTTTTATGACTCATTTTTCCTATTGTTAAGTCTAGAGAGAAGTTGCAGTTGTGAAATCTCATTGTCTTCTTTTTTCTTTGCTCTATCCCTCCCCTTCCAAAGATGTGTACCTCCCTATAATTTTGAATTAACACTGCATTTCCTAGCATCTATTAAACACACACTCACCAAACCAAACCAAAAAAGTACAGTTAACACACTTCTAATGACACCATTTGAAAAATGTGCAATGTAATAATTGGGGTCCTCTCGCCAAAAGTATGAAAAGAAACAGCATGCAGAATCCCCTACTTATTCTCAGGAAGGTACTGGCAGGACAAACTTCTAGAGAGCTGTCCTCAGTGGAGAGCTCCCGAAGCTGAAGAAATTCTATCCTTGCAGTCCACTTAATACTTGTTAATAAGCAGCAAAACTGAGAGGTGAAAGTACACTTGTCAACTGATGTCAGAGACCTCACAAAGTAACAGTTTGGCATCACCAAATGGAAACTGTGATATGATTCAGCAAGCACCCATTCAGTGGTATACATCTGCATGTAAGACACTGGAGTATAAAATGTGATTTTTCAAAGGGAACTAAGAAATAAATTCCATGATTATGTCTTGCCTAAGATGTCACACATAGCTTTGAAGTTTTAAAACTATGGAAGTCCGTGAATACGTCCCATAGTAAAAGCAAGTTGGTTTGCTAATCAAGAATTTCAAAATAAAAGCAAAAATGAACCTAAATGAGACTATGTATTTTATTTTTTTTTTTTGAGACTATGTATTTTAAGTTTCCTAGAAAAATAGGTCTGCTTCTACTGACAAAACAAACTTGTTCATTCATTCTATTAAGCATGGTGCTAGATGCTAAGGATAAGGTCTAGTCCTAAAGGATTTCAGAGTTTAGTGGGGAAACTCACTTGCAAACAAATCATTATATTATAACAAAAGAATAAATATACAAAGTACTATGGAAGCACAGAAAAGACAGGAATGTCTTCTATCTTGGGCAAACCGGCATATGAGCTGAGTCTCAAAAGATGAGAAGGAATAAGCACAGAATACACGTCTAGCCTCAGAAAGTGAAACAAGACTACTTAACGGTAGGAAAAGAGAAGGAGATGGAGAGAAATGAAAGAATCATGTGCTTTATTTACACTCACAAAATCGCTATTTATAAGTAATCTGCATGGCTGATAAACTTTGATTTACTTTGGCCAACTTGACACAACAAACAAGCCACTTCTTAAGGTTATAAACAAATGTGGATCAAGTTTCCATTTTTAAAAATTAGCCACACTTTGGATGAAAAATACAAATTATGTAGCATCCCTCCAAGCTACAGACTAGCAACAATACAAGAGTAAGAGGAAAATGCTAAAACCCCAGAAATAACTAGAAATTGTATACCAGCTTCTGCCGCCTACCTCTTTGCTTCTCAGTGTACTATAAAAATGAAAAAAAAAAAAAAAGTAAAATAAGAAAAAAAAACTCACCTAAATCCAAGGATACCAGTATGAGCCATAACATAAGCTAAGCCAAGGATGCCACTTCCCATGATGGCATTCATCAAATTAAACACTGAGAAACCAAATGAAACACCTGGGGATCCCTGTCTGTGAAGTTCCTGTAAGCACACAAATTTAATAAAGTGTTTGAATGGTGAAGTTCAAATTTCCTTCAGAAATGACTGACAGGTTATGGAGAAAGTCTCTTACAAACCACAGGCATCATGTGACATACTAGCTGCTCAACCAGCACTGGTTTCCTTTCCTTCCCTTCTCACCGCTAACTAGTGCAGCTCCAGGAACCTGGTTTCCTGGGAAAATCATTGCCACCTGCACAGAGACCCGGTAGAATTC
Source organism: Balaenoptera physalus (assembly GCF_965194825.1). Taxonomy (NCBI): domain Eukaryota; kingdom Metazoa; phylum Chordata; class Mammalia; order Artiodactyla; family Balaenopteridae; genus Balaenoptera; species Balaenoptera physalus. The sequence goes on from NC_138883.1 coordinate 40,556,902, forward strand.
AGGAAGAGCCATGACTAACCAACCTTGTGACTGCAAAAGATGATGATAGGGTAAGACGGGGTGGGGACAGAGAGCAGGCAGATGGCCTCAAGCTCACGTGATTACTGAATCCCTGAGTCAGCTTGGAGCTGCTGTAGACAACTGTTGCTCCCCAATTACTAGGACTGCAAGACTAATCTCTATTTATACACTCAATGAATTAAGTCTGTCCAACTGGAAGGATGGTCAGGAATGCCATGCAATGACGATATAATAAATGGAAGCAATTCACATTGCTCTGGCGAGGATACCCCCAGAAAACACTCTCGCCTAAAACAGCACTCGGGAACAAAGTCCTAGAAACTGTTACTGCCCTGGGACTTGAGTCAAAGAGCCGAAGTGCCCACTGCACAGGCTTTAGGGCCAGAGAAGTGCTACATACTTATTACCAGGCCACCTCCGCTCCTTCACGGTTAAGGGTCTTTGTATTAAGATGTTTACAGGTCCCCAATGACTAAGCGGAGAAAAGAAAAATCTTGTGACTCTTGCAAAAAGCTCACAAGACTAGTGGAGGGAACGAGAAGCCGACAAAGATACTAACAAACAGCAGTGAATTACATAACCGCGGGGCTGCTCCTCTGTGGGGTCCCCAGCCTCCACCCGCTGCTGCACCTCTTCCACCTGAGCCTGCACCTTTACTTCAGCTTCTCTTTCTAGGACACTTTAGGCTCCTATCACATTCATGAACTCCGCCAGATCTCCTCGGAATCTCGGCTGCTGCCTTTGCGCCCCAAGCCCTCAGCTTCTCCCCTCTCCCCTTGCCATCCCCTTTCTTTTCCGGGTCTTATTTGGCAGGCACTTCAGAGAAGTGCCGGGAAGCGTATGGAGCGAACTTACGTTGCTAAGCAACGGGCTCAACTCTTCCGCCTCCGCCTCTTCGGGCTGCCTGGCAGAGACAGACCAGCCGGGCTCAGCGTCCACGATCCCCCAGGGCGCCTCCATGCTGCTCACTGGCCGACTACCCAGTCCATCTACAAGCTACTACCCCAGCCCTCCCGTCGGGTAGTCGCGCCAGAGGCGGAGCTATGGTCCCGGCCCTTCCGGGTTTCCGTACCTCACCAGGGCCGGGAAGGAAGGAGGAATCGACGTGATCTGATGACGCTCGCCCCTCGGCGGCGAACATTGATGGTGTCATCGAGGGCCCGCCCACCCGCCGGCGACCCATTTCCGAGCTGCACCAGAGCATGAGGTGAGGATCTGGTCTTGGAGCCAGCTGCTGGGTGACGCAGAGAAATGGGATGGTGACGTTGGTGAGGTGGCGGCCGCGGTGCCCTTGATAGTTCGAAGAGGCTGAGGGTCCGGTGGCGATACCGGTCCGCTCGGGGCTGCTCTCCGCCTCGCGCTCTCTGGGCGCGGAAACGTCACGAGGTCACCCACCATCCGGTGCGGATCCTAGGTCTGAGTACGGGGGAGTGAGGAGTGTTTCATCTTTTCAAAAGCTTTCCGATAGAGCCTTTAGCCACATTTTACATGCGGAAAGCCGAGACTCACAATAAGTAATTTACCCAAGATCACACATCTGGTTAACTTTTAGACCCAGTTTGAACCCTGACTGTGAACTTTGACAGTTGCTTTACAGGGTTCCCAGGCAGGGAACTGAAGGCAAAATTAATAATTGCTACTGCTACTGGGACGTGCATATAACACTTAGCAAAGTTCTCGTCCTCAAAATACTGAAACCTCTAGTTACAGGCAGGACTTGTGGCAGTAAAACATCGAAGACGACATAGAAATAGATTAAGAGCGCAGGCGCTGGATTTTAATCCTCGCTCAGCCACTTACCAGCAACGAGACTTCGGGTCAATTAACCTACTTCTGAGCTTTAGTTTACTCGTATACAAGATGAGAATGTGATACCACACACCTCCCAAGATTGACAATGTGCATAAAGCATTTAGTACAACATCTGACCCATTAAGCATCCATAAGAATATCATTTTAAAAATTGACATTGGTAAAATCATAAATATAGTGACCATTTCGTTTAGAGATGATCCTTTAACTTAAACTTCAGCCTTCTAATCCCAAACATGTTCTGTAGAAAATTGTGGGTGGGGAGGTTTATTGACTATAGGGAGGGTGATGGATCACTAAGCCCTAGTCCTGGCAGCAGGCGGATTGAAGGTTCAAATTTTCCGGTCATCCTATCCTAGAAAAGATAGTATACTTCTCACGTTCCACTAAAAGTTTTAATTATCAGCATTTAGCAAGCTATTTAAAACAGTAGTGAATTTAAATTTTTATTCTCAAGACCTATTGTGAACATGTTTAGTTTGTAACTTTATGGTATTTCTTTTAATGAATACTTTTTTTAGGATCTTATGGAGGCCATTTGGATTCTCAAGAAGACTTCTCAAAGTGGAAAGCTGTAGAATAACTGAATCAGAATCATTGATTCCACTAGCTTGGGCATCCCTGATACAGAAGCTTAGCAGAACACCTGGTATTTTCTTGTTGGATCAAAGAAAAAGATTCTCAACCATGCCTGAAATAGAAACAAATCAGAGAGACTCTGAATTGTTTTCACCACCCTCTGATGTTCGAGGAATGACAGAACTTGATAGAACAGCTTTTAAAAAGACAATCACCATCCCGGTGCTTAAAGTGAGGAAAGAAATAGTCAATAAATTGATGCGATCCCTTAAAAGGGCAGCACTGCAGCGCCCAGGCATAAAACGTGTGATTGAAGATCCAGAAGATGAAGAAAGTAGACTAATTATGTTGGATCCTTATAAAATGTTTACTGATGATTCCTTTGAGAAAGGAGAACTCAGTATTTTAAAGCAGCTGAATGTCAATCCACAGATAACTAAATATAACTTGGAACTAACTTATGAAAACTTTAAGTCAGAAGAAATCTTGAAAGCTGTGCTTCCTGAAGGTCAAGATGTGACTTCAGGGTTTAGCAGAGTTGGACATATTGCCCACCTGAACCTTCGAGATCATCAACTACCTTACAAGCATTTAATTGGTAGGTGTGTCTTAGTAATATTCACATATTAGAAAGCAATTAGCAAGTTCTAAATTTGTTAAAAAAATTTTTTTTTAATGCCGAACTACAGAAGCAGGACATTTTATCATTGTAATTTTAAGCTGGATCTTAAGCTACATATTCTTTCTTTTGAGGGCCATTTTGGAATACTCTTCCCAGAGTCATAGCAGTCTCTAAATATCAATTCAAGCTTTTGTGTACACAATACATAAGCATAAACTTGAATCACTTGCTTTTGTAGAACTCTTTGGCAGTCTATTATTTTGGTATACAGGACTTATTAGTCCTTCGGGACTATGTTGAATGCTAGGCTTCATGAGTGTTTCATAGTCAGAAGGGCAAGACACTGTTTAGTCATGCTTTCATTGATTCAGTTAACTGAGCCTCTTCTGTATGTCAGGCACCATACTTTTTTAGTGCTCCTAGCCTATTAGAAACAGTGCTGTGTATGTCTTACCTCTGTAGCCCAAAGTTGAAGCATGGGTCTTTTATGCTTTGGGATAAAAAAGAAGTAGAAGACTAATCAAAATCGCACTTGTCCTTAATATAAATATTTAATGTCCATGCATTCTCCAGATTAATTTTTTTTAATGTAGAGTAATTGTCAGAACTTCTGAGAATTGTTTTCAGCTTTAAAATGTAGTGCTCATGTTTTGCATGGGTAGGATTTCAGAGCTATGCTATTATGCATTTCCTTTGTTTTTATTGATGAAAGGAGCTGATAATGCATAGTGATAACATAATAAATACTTAAGGAGATCCTTATAATTATGACCAGGTGCAAATGTCAAGTATAGGCTTTCCTATGAGTCATTGACTATCCTAACTCAACATTCCTTTTAGCACTCTTATTTTATAAACTCTCTTTCATAAAGGGGCATTCATAGATTACAAATGAAATATTTTCATACAGTGGTAATTCTAAAGCTATTACTATAGACCTTCAGAATATGTTTTTTTTTCATTCCTCATTTCAAACTAACTTCTGTACCTTAAAAATTGAGTTCTGATACCTGAAGCAGAACAAGATAAGAACAACGATTGACAAGAGTTTATTGACATTATCATATTCAAAATCAGGTACTTCATTATCAGAGAGAAATTGGACAAATTCTGGTTGTATTTAAGCATATTTGTATTATGGAGTACTTTATACTAACTTACAGGTCAAGTTATTTTTCCTTATACAATGAGATAGTGCATAGATTCTTTTTTTCTTTTTAATTTTATTTATTTTTTTATACAGCAGGTTCTGTTAGTCATCCATTTTATACACATCAGTGTATACACGTCAATCCCAATCTCCCAATTCATCACATCACCACCACCACCCCCCGCCGCTTTCCCCCCTTGGTGTCCATATGTTTGTTCTCTACATCTGTGTCCCACTTTCTGCCCTGCAAACTGGTTCATCTGTACCATTTTTCTAGGTTCCACATATATGAATTAATATACGATATTTGTTTCTCTCTTTCTGACTTACTTCACTCTGTATGACAGTCTCTAGGTCCATCCACGTCGCTACAAATGACCCAATTTCGTTCCTTTTTATGGCTGAGTAATATTCCATTGTATATATGTACCACATCTTCTTTATTCATTTGTCTGTCGATGGGCATATAGGTTGCTTCCATGACCTGGCTATTGTAAATAGTGCTGCAATGAACATTGGGGTGCATGTGTCTTTTTGAATTATGGTTTTCTCTGGATATATGCCCAGTAGTGGGATTGCTGGATCATAAGGTAATTCTGTTTTTAGTTTTTTAAGGAACCTCCATACTGTTCTCCATAGTGGCTGTATCAATTTACATTCCCACCAACAGTGCAAGAGGGTTCCCTTTTCTCCACACCCTCTCCAGCATTTGTTGTTTGTAAATTTTCTGATGATGCCCATTCTAACTGGTGTGAGGTGATACCTCATTGTAGTTTTGATTTGCAGATCTCTAATAATTAGTGATGTTGAGCAGCTTTTCATGTGCTTCTTGGCCATATGTATGTCTTCTTTGGAGAAATGTCTATTTAGGTCTTCTGCCCATTTTTGGATTGGTTCATTTCTTTTTTTAATATTGAGCTGCATGAGCTGTTTATATGTTTTGGAGATTAATCCTTTGTCCGTTGATTTGTTTGCAAATATTTTCTCCCATTCTGAGGGTTGTCTTTTCATCTTGTTTATGGTTTCCTTTGCTGTGCAAAAGCTTTGAAGTTTCATTAGGTCCCATTTGTTTATTTTTGTTTTTATTTCCATTACTCTAGGCCGTGGATCAAAAAAGATCTTGCTGTGATTTATGTCAGAGAGTGTTCTTCCTATGTTTTCCTCTAAGAGTCTTAATAGTGTCCGGTCTTACATTTAGGTCTCAAATCCATTTTGAGTTTATTTTTGTGTATGGTGTTAGGGAGTGTTCTAATTTCAATCTTTTACATGTAGCTGTCCAGTTTTCCCAGCACCACTTATTGAAGACACTGTCTTTTCTCCACTGTATATCCTTGCCTCCTTTGTCATAGATTAGTCGACCATAGGTGCGTGGGTTTATCTCTCGGCTTTCTATCTTGTTCCATTGATCTATATATCTGTTTTTGTGCCAGTACCATATTGTCTTGATTACTGTAGCTTTGCAGTATAGTCTGAAATCAGAGAGTCTGATTCCTCCAGCTCCTCTTTTTTCCCTAAATACTGCTTTGGCTATTTGGGGTCTTTTGTGTCTCCATACAAATGTTAAGATATTTTGTCTAGTTCTGTAAAAAATGCCATGGGTAATTTGATAGGGATTGCATTGTACCTGTAGATTGCTTTGCGTAGTATACTCATTTTCACAATATTGATTTTTCCAGTCCAAGAACATGGTATATCTCTCCATCTGTTGGTATCATCTTTAATTTTTTTCATCAGTGTCTTATAGTTTTCTGCATAAAGGTCTTTTGTCTCCCTAGGTAGGTTTATTCCTAGGTATTTTATTCTTTTTGTTGCAAGGGTAAATGGGAGTGTTTCCATAATTTCTCTTTCAGATTTTTTATCATTAGTATATAGGAATGCAAGAGATTTCTGTGCATTAATTTTGTATCCTGCAACTTTACCAAGTTCATTGATTAGCTCTAGTAGTTTTCTGGTGGCATCTTTAGGATTCTCTATGTATAGTATCATGACATCTGCAAACAGTGACAGTTTTACTTCTTCTTTTCCAATTTGTATTCCTTTTATCTCTTTTTCTTCTCTGATTGCCATGGCTAGGACTTCCAAAATTGTTGAATAATAGTGGTGAGAGTGGACATCCTTGTGTTGTTCCTGATCTTAGAGGAAATGCTTTCAGGTTTTCACCGTTGAGAATGATGTTTGCTGTGGGTTTGTCGTATATGGCCTTTATTATGTTGAGGTAGGTTCCCTCTATGCCCACTTTCTGAAGAGTTTTTATCATAAATGGGTGTTGAATTTTGTCAAAAGCTTTTTCTGCATCTATTGAGATGATCATATGGTTTTTATTTTTCAACTTGTTAATATGGTATATCACATTGATTGATTTACGTATATTGAAGAATCTTTGCAGCCCTGGGATAAATCCCACTTGATCATGGTGTATGATCCTTTTAATGTGTTGTTGGACTCTGTTTGCTAGTATTTTATTGAGGATTTTTCCATCTATATTCATGAGTGATATTGGTCTGTAATTTTCTTTTTTTGTAGTATCTTTGTCTGGTTTTGGTATCAGGGTGATGGTGGCCTCATAGAATGAGTTTGGGAGTGTTCCTTCCTCTGCAATTTTTGGAAGAGTTTGAGAAGGATGGGTGTTAGCTCTTCTCTAAATGTTCGATAGAATTCACCTGTGAAGCCATCTGGTCCTGGACTTTTGTTTGTTGGAAGATTTTAAATCACAGTTTCAATTTCATTACTTGTGATTGGTCTGTTCATATTTTCTGTTTCTTCCTGGTTCATCTTGGAAGGTTATACCTTTCTAAGAATTTGTCCATTTCTTCCAGGTTGTCCATTTTATTGGCATAGAGTTGCTTGTAGTAGTCTCTTAGGATGCTTTGTATTTCTGCAGTGTCTGTTGTAACTTCTCCTTTTTCATTTCTAATTTTATTGATTTGAGTCCTCTCCTTCTGTTTCTTGATGAGTTTGGCTAATGGTTTATCAATTTTGTTTATCTTCTCAAAGAACCAGCTTTTAGTTTTATTGATCTTTGCTTTTGTTTTCTTTCTTTCTATCTCATTTATTTCTGCTCTGATCTTTATGATTTCTTTCCTTCTGCTAACTTTGGGTTTTATTTGTTCTTCTTTCTCTAGTTCCTTTAGGTGTAAGGTTAGATTGTTTATTTGAGATTTTTCTTGTTTCTTGAGGTAGGCTTGTATAGCTATAAACTTTCCTCTTAGAACTGCTTTTGCTGCATCCCATAGGTTTTGGATCGTCGTGTTTTGATTGTCATTTGTCTCTAGTTATTTTTTTATTTCCTCTTTGATTTCTTCAGTGATCTCATGGTTATTTAGTAACGTATTGTTTAGCCTCCATGAGTTTCTGTTTTTTACGTTTTTTTCCCTGTAATTGATTTCTAATCTCATAGTGTTGTGGTCAGAAAAGATGGTTGATATGATTTCAATTTTCTTAAATTTACTGAGGCTTGATTTGTGACCCAAGATGTGATCTATCCTGGAGAATGTTCCGTGCGCACTTGAGAAGAAAGTGTAATGTGCTGTTTTTGGATGGAATGTCTTATAAATATCAATTAAATCTATGTGGTCTATTGTGTCATTTAAAGCTTGTGTTTCCTTATTAATTTTCTGTTTGGAAGATCTGTCCATTGGTGTTAGTGAGGTGTTAAAGTCTCCCACTATTATTGTGTTACTGTTGATTTTCTCTTTTATAGTTGTTAGCAGTTGCCTTATGTATTGAGGTGCTCCTATGTTGGGTGCATATATATTTATAATTGTTATATCTTCTTCTTGGATTGGTCCCTTGATCATTATGTAGTGTCCTTCCTTATCTCTTGTAACATTCTTTAAAGTCGATTTTATCTGATATGAGTATTGCTACTCCAGCTTTCTTTTGATTTACATTTGCATGGAATATCTTTTTCCATCCCCTCACTTTCAGTCTGTATGTGTCCCTAGGTCTGAAGTGGGTCTCTTGTAGACAGCATATAGATGGGTCTTGTTTTTGTATCCATTCAGCTAGCCTGTGTCTTTTGCTTGGAGCATTTAATCCACTCACGTTTAAGGTAATTATCGATATGTATGTTCCTATGACCATTTTCTTAAATTGTTTTGGGTTTGTTTTTGTAGGTCCTTTTCTTCTCTTGTGTTTCCCACTTAGAGAAGTTCCTTTAGCATTTGTTGTAGAGCTGATTTGGTGGTGCTGAATTCTCTTAGATTTTGCTTGTCTGTAAAGCTTTTGATTTCTCCATTGAATCTGACCTTGCCAGGTAGAGTAATCTTGGTTGTAGGTTCTTCCCTTTCATCACTTTAAATATATCATGCCACTCCCTTCTGGCTTGTAGAGTTTCTGCTGAGAAATCAGCTGTTAACCTTATGGGAGTTCCCTTGTATGTTATTTGTCATTTTTCCCTTGCTGCTTTCAATAATTTGTCTTTGTCTTTAATTTTTGCCAGTTTGATTACTATGTGTCTCGGTGTGTTTCTCCTTGGGTTTTTCGTGTATGGGACTCTCTGCACTTCCTGGACTTGGGTGGCTATTTCCTTTCCCATGTTAGGGAAGTTTTCGACTATAATCTCTTCAAATATTTTCTCTGGTCCTTTCTCTGTCTCTCCTCCTTCTGGGACCCCTATAATGCGAATGTTGTTGCGTTTAATGTTGTCCCAGAGGTCTCTTAGGCTGTCTTCATTTCTTTTCATTCTTTTTTCTTTATTCTGTTCTGCAGCAGTGAATTCCACCATTCTGTCTTCCAGGTCACTTATCCGTTCTTCTGCCTCAGTTATTCTGCTATTGATTCCTTCTAGTGTAGTTTTCATTTCAGTTATTGTATTGTTCATCTCTGTTTATTCTTTAATTCTTCTAGGTCTTTGTTAAACATTTCTTACTTCTTCTCGAACTTTGCCTCCATTCTTTTCTGAGGTCCTGGATCATCTTCACTATCATTATTCTGAATTCTTTCTCTGGAAGGTTGCCTATCTACACTTCATTTGGTTGTTTTTCTGGGGTTTTATCTTGTTCCTTCATCTGATATATAGCCCTCTGCCTTTTCATCTTGTCTATCTTTCTGTGAATGTGGTTTTTGTTTCACAGGCTGCAGGATTGTAGTTCTTTTTGCTTCTGCTGTCTGCCTTCTGGTGGATGAGGCTATCTAAGAGGCTTGTGCAAGTTTCCTGATGGGAGGGACTGGTGGTGGGTAGAGCTGACTGTTGCTCTGGTGGGCAGAGCTCAGTAAAACTTTAATCCACTTGACTGCTGAAGGGTGGGGCTGGGTTCCCTCCCTGTTGGTTGTTTGGCCTGAGGTGACCCAACACTGGAGCCTACCCGGGCTCTTTGGTGGGGCTAATGGTGGACTTTGGGAGGGCTCACGCCAAGGAGTACTTCCGAGAACTTCTGCTGCCAGTGTCCTTGTCCTCATGGTGAGATAGAGCCACCCTGCCTCTGCAGGAGACTCACCAACACTAGCAGGTAGGTCTGGTTCAGTCTCCTATGGGGTCACTGCTCCTTCCCCTGGGTCCCGATGCACACACTAGTTTGTGTGTGCCCTCTAAGAGTGGAGTCTCTCTTTCCCCCAGTCCTGTCGAAGTCCTGCAATGAAATCCCGCTAGCCTTCAAAGTCTGTTTCTCTAGGAATTCCTCCTCCCGTTGCCAGACCCCCAGGTTCGGAAGCCTGCCGTGGGGCTCAGGACCTTCACTCCAGTGGGTGGACTTCTGTGGTATAAGTGTTCTCCAGTCTGAGTCACCCACCCAGAAGTTATGGGATTTGATTTTACTGTGTTTGCGCCCCTCCTACCATCTCATTGTGGCTTCTCCTTTGTCTTTGGATGTGAGGTATCATTTTTGGTGAGTTCTAGTGTCTTTCTGTCGATGATTGTTCAGCAGTTAGTTGTGATTCCGGTGTTCTCACAAGAAGGAGTGAGAGCACGTCCTTCCACTCCGCCATCTTGAACCAATCAGTGTATAGATTCTTATAAATTTTTTAAGTGCCGACAAAAATGTAGACTTTGATTATAGGGCATCAGTATACCATTGCCGGTGTACTTTATGCTTGTAGCTTTTTCTGCTCTGACAAATATTTGACATAAAGAACAATTTAAGTAAATGAACATTTTATTTAGATAAAACTCTAAAGAATCTATGTTTCTTTTATTTGAAAACATTATTTTGCTGGTATGTGTTTCCAAAGTGGAAGTATCTGTTTCAAATACACAATCAAGCATACATTTGGTTTGAGGCCAATGAGGACAGGCTGGTGTTTTCTGGGACCATTTGTTCCCAAAGTCCTTACATCTCTTCTTTCTATTTTTTAACCAATTCCCTATGGTCTACCTGTTTGCTTACTGCTGTATTGATACATTTGAGAAGACTAAGTAAAAGACACGGAAAAATATTAGGTAGAACAAAAGTCCTCAAAAAATTTTTTTTATAAATGTACCCACACATTTTTTGTGTGTGTTTGCATTGGGGGCTGTCAGACATTAACTTTAGTAATCTGTTGAATTTTTAGACTTGCATGCCTCTTTACACACACTAGATGCAGGTTTTGTCTATAAACCAAAAGAAAATATAGTTCACATCAATTTCATATTTGTAGTTTTAGCTTTTATTTTGCAACCAAAAGGCAATATTTATTATGAATTCTCTGCTTTTAGGCCAAGTTATGATTGACAAAAATCCAGGAATCACCTCAGCGGTAAATAAAATTAATAACATTGATAATACCTACCGAAATTTCCAAATGGAAGTGCTATCTGGAGAGGAGAATATGATGACCAAGGTATGGAGTATTTTATTGTCTCCTAATATAGTGTATATCTAGATTAATGTTTGAAATCAGAATAGATAACAAAGATTAAGAATATGTAATACCCAGTGTTGATGAATATGTGAGAATGTGAGCATTTACATATACTATCGATGGGAGTGCAAATTTGATGCAGTCAGTAAGAGTATATGGTAATATATTGCAATTTTGAATAGATACATCCTTTGACCTAGCATTCCATTTATAGGAAGTTATCTCAAGAATATAATTGGACAAAACTGTAATGATGTACGTACTAGGTTCTGTGTCATTTTTTTTTTTTTTCCTTTTTTGGTTGCGCCGCGTGGCAAGTGGGATCTTAGTTCCCCGACCAGGGATCAAACCCCCACCCCCTGCAGTGGAAGCACGGAGTCTTAACCACTGGACCGCCAGGGAAGTCCCTGCATCAGTTTTATAATAAAAAAATAAAACAAACGAAGAAATGGAAACAACCTAAATGTCATCAGTAGAGAATTGATTACATTTTGGTATAACAATACAATGGAATACTCCATCATTAAAGATTATTTATATTTAGCTCCATACTTAAAATAAATTGTCCACTGACACGTTAAGTGACAAAAAATAAGTTGTAGAACAGTATATATAACATAGTTCCATTTTAACTGTGATAATTTTAAGTATGTAAATATGCATATATACCAGAACATTAACAGTGAGCATATTTTTATTTGGTATAGTTACTGGTGACCTTTATTATCATCTTTATACTTTTCTACTGAGCACATTTCTTTTATAAGAAAAACAAAACAAATCTATTTCAAAGAAAAAATAATTTAAAATATATAGTAACAGATTCCTGGTATAAACCACTTTCTCATCTTCCACCTCCAAAATCCTCTGGAGTGTTGGATATAATAAACTTTTTTTAAGCCCCTTAGATAATTACATGTTAACATTATGTGAAATTTTTTACCCAAGCTAAGAAATAGGTTAAACTCTCTCCATAATTTTAATAACAAAAGCCACTCTTAAAATGTTAGTCATATCTTTTAAACAGGACTTTATAAAACTCAGGAGAGAACTTACGCAAAATAATTTTAAGATTCTGGGCCAATATTTCTCCAGAATTTAATAGTGTCAGAATATTAAAATACCATTTATTACACACTTACTTTTAGGTCCTGAGCTAAATGCTTTAAATATAACAAATCCTAAGAGACCCACAAGATAACGGTTGTTGTTATTCATATTCTCTTTATGCAGATGAAATAACTAGGAATGACTGAGCAGAGTGTTTGGAGCAAGGCTTCCGACTCGAGCCCATGTATGGTCTTTCCCTGTATAACAAACCTCCACTGCCTACTACTTGTGTATAATGTGTGAGGTCTGTTATGGCAATCAAGATTTGAATATGAATCCTTTGGTAATAACAGTGCTTATCTCAGCCGACACAAAGACCTACTAAACTTTAGGCATACCCTGATTGAACATTGTGCATGTTCTTTTCTTGGTACTGACCCTTAGGGTAACAGATAGTATCATTCTTCTCAGAAAGAATATCTAAAAGTTCTGAGAAACTTCTGTAATTTTATAAATGCCTTGTGATTGATTTCCTAAGTCAACTAAAGCTTGTTCTTAAGGACATACTTTATACCTAATATTTATACTGTCAAATAAATGTAAAAACTCAGTATAATTTCTTTGCTCCAAACAGAATCACATTTAACTTTAGGAGTTCATGCAACATTTAAGTAGTATGTGTGTATACTGTGAGATAAAAAGATTCCTAAAGTGAATCTGCTGAAAGTAATGCTTAGGTAAGGGAGCGAGATATCAAAGACAGCATGATAAAACCAGAGGGATACTTAGAATCTAATTTTTTAAGCTAGAACTGTGATTCACACTAAAGAGCTTAAAAGGGGAGTAGAAAGGAGATTTCAGAAAAAGCATCCCAAGACATATTTAAGCGTTCCAGGTTATATACCTAGAAAGACTTTTAGTTGGCAGAATCATAAAGAAACATTTCCAACACTGGAACCTTAATAATATGGCCAGAGCGTCTGGTGTGGTCAGGAAGAAAAAAATATGTACAAATTTGGAATTAAGGTCCATGAAGAGAGAATACAGAAGATATCTATCAGATTTATAGAACTTAGGAACTTTCTGGCCTTTGATTCTTCATCTATTAAAATAAGGGGCGTAAGAGGATGGGTGAGGTCACATTCTACAACTGTAATTTTAGTTTTGTTTCCTATTTTCTATCATGTTTATGATAGTCCCCAAAGAAATGCTGCAAAGTCTTAATTTTGTTCAAGACTTAGCTTCACTGTATGTATTTAGTTTATCCATGAAAACTCAGATTTGGGAAAGGAGAATATAGGGGAATAATTTGTTCTATACACTGGCTCTATTTATAGACATGAAACCTGCAAAGTCCAAGTAACTGTCTGAAAACATAGCAAAAATACCTCCAAATTCAATGACACATGACATATCTATCATGACTCCCCCTGACAAACTGAAAACTAAGGAGGGAAGCTTGTTTGCTGTGTGGAAGTGCTGTCTGCAACTTAGCTACCCAGCATGAAGATATGTGTAGTGTGTTGTTTCAAAGTATAGGTTTTTTTCTATCAGGTGACAGGAGAGAGTATAATTAAGCCAGTCAATTGGCCTATCTGAAAAATTCCTAGTGTGATTAGAGGACCACTTTATAGCCCTTTAGGATGAGATGGAGAGCCATTTGGCTTTGAAGAGATAACTTTTCTCATGAAAACGTCTAATGCAAGATATTAAGTGGCCTCAAGTATAGCGTAAACACCAGAATTCTAATTAAAATGCCTTTAAATGCACTGTTTTTTTTGCTCTTAATAATACTAAATTTAAATGTGTGTATGTCTGTGAGTGCATCCATCCAATATCAGTGACTAGAACTTAAGACTAAGCAGTTTAACCAAAAGCATAATACCTTTTTCAGGTTCGAGAAAACAACTACACTTATGAATTTGATTTTTCAAAAGTCTATTGGAATCCTCGTCTCTCCACGGAACACAGCCGTATCACAGAACTTCTCAAACCTGGGGATGTCCTATTTGATGTTTTTGCTGGGGTTGGGCCCTTTGCCATTCCAGTAGCAAAGAAAAACTGCACTGTATTTGCTAATGATCTCAATCCTGAATCCCATAAATGGTTACTACACAATTGTAAATTAAATAAAGTGGACCAAAAGGTGAAAGTCTTTAACTTGGATGGGAAAGACTTCCTCCAAGGACCAGTCAGAGAAGAATTAATGCAGCAGCTGGGACCGCTGTCAAGAGAAAGAAAACACTCTGTGCACATTGTCATGAACTTGCCAGCAAAGGCTATTGAGTTTCTCAGTGCTTTCAAATCACTCTTAGATGGACAGCCATGCGGCAGTGAGCTTTTTCCCATCGTGCACTGTTACAGCTTTTCCAAAGATGCTAATCCTGCTAAGGATGTTCAGCAACGAGCTGGAACTGTGTTAGGCATCTCCTTGGAGGCATGCAGTTCAGTTCACTTAGTAAGAAATGTGGCCCCTAACAAGGAAATGTTATGCATCACTTTTCGGATTCCTGCTGCTATACTTTACAAGAACCAGACCCTAAACGGAGGTGAGCAATCTCTGGGAAATTAAATGTAAGCTGTAATACTTTTCATATAACTTTCTGGGGCTACATATATATTTTATATTATTTTTTAAACTTGGAAATAGGTTAAACTAATTCTAGATAGATATTTCAGTTCAAGACCCCTTGCCATTCAATTGTGACTACTTTCTCACAATTTTACAAATTTTAGTATGATGTACTGTTCAGTCTAGTAGAAGTCTACTTCATTAAAATAATAAATCTGCAGGAATGTTACTATTCCATGTGTAAGTTAATTAGATTAAAAATCTTTAAAATGCCTGTATTATTTGCTTTTTAAAAGTATTTTCAAATGTTAAGTATCTTACCTAATATAGGTTTTCTGGATTTATTACAGACAATCATGAAGATCCACCTATTAAACGCCAGAGGACAGATAAAGACTTTTAGGAAGAAGAAACACAAATTGCTTCAATCACTTAATTGGAAATATTTTCTCCAGCTCCCCACTAGACCTTTATGTAGTGAAATATCATTTGTATGATTTCTAATATTTTAGCATTCAGTTACTTTAGTATTGAACCCTTATATTTTGCCCTGGCTGTCTTATAAATTGGGGATTATCAAATTAAAATTTAAATAAGGCTACTAAATACATTTTTATCTGTTATAATTTTATCATCAAATATATCTAATATTTTATTAGATAAATATGTTTAAATATTGTCTTTCTCTTGGGAAAATAGTTTTTGAAGGTAGGATAATTGCGTGCTAACTAGGAAAGAACTAATCATTTTACAGTTATCCTTAGTTGAAGAGTGTAGCTAAGTTTTATATAAGTACTCCTACACTATTACTATAAAAGTACTAACAAACGAGATTATTTAGATCAGAGATAGGCAGACTATGTCCAGCAGGCCAAATCTGGTCCACCACCTGTTGTTGTATGGCAAGTGACCTGAGAATGGTTCTTACATTTTTAAATGGTTGAAAAAGAATCAAAAGAATAATATTTTGTGACATGAAAATTATATGAAATTTGAATTTCAGTGTCCATAAATAAAGTTTTATTAGAACACACCATACTCATTTGTTTACATACTGGCTATGGCTGCCCTCATGGTATAACAGCAGAGTTGAGTAGTTGCAACACAGATGGGATATGATTCTCATCACTTCATACTGCTGCTCAGCACACTACAAATCACAGTGACACAGTTATAACTCAACAACATTTTGAGTGCCATGTGTATTGCCAAGCTATAACATTTTATTTTACTATTACCAGTATGTATCCCTCATTCCAAAATAAGAAAAGTAGCCATTCATGTTGTGCTTTTAAGGCACAGTAGAGTGTGAATTTTTTTGACATTGAATTAGATGACAAAGCATCCATACCTGAGCTAAAGTACAATATACTTTGACATTTCTCAAAGAAGTACTCATCACGGTATTTCCAACTCACAGGCAAGCAACTGTCAAAATTAGGTATTTAAACTGGAAATTCATGGCAGAATTTCTTCACAAAATAAAAAATGTAAGTGAGGCTACAACCAAAGTAAGTCTCCAAGTGACTCTTTTGTAAGCCAAGCAAGGAAAACCATTTACTGTCGGTGAGTTAATTGTGTTTGAAAGCAGCAGTCTAAGAAATGTGTTTGGAGAAAGCAAACTTGTCTAGGACTGTTGGCCTTTTGGCAAGGACAGTTGCTCAGAGTTGAGAACATTGTGAGCACCATCAATAGTCAAAAAGGTAATGAGTCCAAGTAGTTCTTTACTCTTGATGAGTTGGTAGACATTACTAATACTGCTCAGTTCTTGTTTATTTGAGGCGTCAATTCTGACTTTGAAGTTACTGAAGAATTAGCCTCTATGAATACTCTGCACGGAACAACTACTGGTGAATACTTTCAAAGAAACTGAGAAAACTAATTCTGTAAAACCTGAAGTAGAATCTGATGTGTTATAACTGATGATGGTTAAAAAGAAAATTGTGAGGTAGAAAAAACTCTAGTTGGAAAAATTTACAAAGCTTATGAAAATGCACGGTGTTTAAAACCTATAGTTATTCACTATATTATTCACCAGCAAGTACATTGCAGCAAATATTTGAATCTATCATGTGTTGTTAGTGAACCAGTAATGTCAATGATAAACTTCATTTGCTTTCATGGACTTTAACCATCCTCAAAGTCCTTGAATTTTGTCAGAAATTGAAGCTGAATTTCTTCAGCTTAACCTAAGTTTTATTTGCTTAGCAATTGTAAGGTATGACTGCAATTTTTTGGGTTCATGGCCAAGACTGAAATTTTTCTGAAGAACCAACCTTAAACACTTCTAAAATACTGAGTGTCTTTGGAAATCAGTTTTTGCTAAAGACTTGATAATATTTCTCAAAGATATCAACCTACAATTACAAGGCAAACATAACTTTTACGTGAAACATACTGCAGTAGTCTGAAATGACTACAACTGTACCTTTCTCATGCAATCAAAAATTAAAACAAGAAACAAGATTTTCATTCTCTCATAAATTAGCAGTGGATATATTTTCTGAGTTCAGCATTCTTGGAACCTTGGTGCAAATGCAAAGGAAATTTCCATATTTCAAAACCCATTTAACTACAATTGAACTTCCATCTGATCTTCAATTGGAAGTGATTAATGTGTTATTGTAATGACATGCTAAAAGGCAAATACCAAGGGATTAAGAATCTCATAGAGTTTTACAAATGCCTTCCAAGTGATGTATATGTTCAGTTAAAATCACATGTTCTAGAATTTGGCAGTATCTGTCTGAAAAGACTTTTTTAAAGATGTAATGTGTAAAATGTCGTTACATATAACCATCAACATGTATGTGATCAATTAAAATTCATTTTGATGATAGGAACACTTAGAACCCCAATCAAAGGAACTGTAATTCCCCAAAAAGCCCTACAAAAAATGTACTCAATTATATTTTGA
This sequence comes from Balaenoptera physalus, assembly GCF_965194825.1. Classification (NCBI taxonomy): domain Eukaryota; kingdom Metazoa; phylum Chordata; class Mammalia; order Artiodactyla; family Balaenopteridae; genus Balaenoptera; species Balaenoptera physalus. Next base: position 40,574,405 of record NC_138883.1, read on the forward strand.
AGTCTGTTAATTTAAAAAATTGTGCCAATTTATTGTATCTCTTGTATCTACATAATGGCCTCTGTTTAGTCTCTTGGTCCGCAAAGCCTAAAATATTTACTCTCTGGTCCTACAGAAAAAGTTTGAGGACCCCTAATCTAAGTCATTAATTATAAACTCAAATGCCTTCAGAAGCTCGGTAGTATAAATAGATGAAGGCAATAAATGGTAAGAAGTATAGGGAAGTAATGAATTGGAGCCTTTATTCCTTATCGAAAGACACTTAAAATGGTTTTGGAGTTCAACCCAACCTATCCTGTGCAAAACCTTGAGGGCTAATTCAGCCAGGGATTGCTAGTTTGGGACTTCTAATTTTCTTCCTCTCCCTCCCCTCCAAGTGTATGTAGGTCAAGGGTCAGCAAACTTTCTGTAAAGGGCCATTCAATATTTTAGGCTTTCTAAGCTATAAGGTCTCTGCTGCTTCTCAACTCTGCCATGTTAGTCCAAAAGCAGCCATAGACAATACATAAACACTGTATTCCAAAAAAAAAACAAAACTATTTATGAACACTGAAATTTTAATTTCATATGCTTTTCACATGTTAAAAAGTATATTATTCCTTTGGCTTTTTCCAACCTGAAAAATATACAGACACCAACCTTAACTCATGGAGCATACAAAAAAAGGAAGCCCCTGGATTTGGCCAGGGGTCTACAGTTTGCCTTCTCCCGATCTAGGTGAAGATAATTAATTTGCAAGTAGGCATAAGAACTTTTTTCCTAGTACTGTATTAATACATCCATGTGCTAGGCTATAAATATTAAGTGTGGGTGCAAATGATGTTCTTATTCATATGTAAAGTGGTAAGATCCATTTAGTCACCCCTTAATTAGAAAAAATATGCAGTATATAATTGTAAAGAAAACAGAATTCCTTAAATGCTTCTATTAACACACTTTAACCTCTCCTTTTTCCCTCAGAGTGGATAAGTGAACATGTGATTATTTCATTATGTAAATTTGGCTCACCCTAAACTTTCTGATGTGATACCTAGTAAGTGAACTCTTGGTTAATCCACTAGAAAATGACAGCTAGAACACTCATTAGATAGAATTTTTTAATTTTGTTAACTTTTTGACAAGTTTTCTGCCACCTTAATTAGATTTTGAAATGATTATCCAAACCACCTGCTGACAGCCTAAAGGTAACTTCTAAGAGAAGCTTAAATATTTATTGAAAGAAATTAAGGAATACTAAATAATAATGCATCCTAATTACCATGTAAATGTATTCAGTCCATTAATATCTGCTTAAAAAGGAGTGCAGTTAGTAGTCAAATCATGTTCTACATAATGAATTCCTCAGGACTTCTCTCAAGGATATCAACACCGTTATTTAGTTGATGTCACTTATATCCCATATAAGAACTAGATACTTAATCTGTAAAATTTCCTGGAAGTCTTAAGAAGTTTGACTACTCAGATTTGGTTTTACACAGCTGTTGTTTATAAGTTTGACAGTTTGACAGTTATCTCTAGAACATGGACTCTGCAGTTTAACCACTTGGGTTCAAATCCAAACTCTTCTCCTTTTAAGATGTATTGACCTTTGGTAGGTTGCTGAACCTCTCTATGCCTTAGCATCTCCACCTGTTAAAATGGGGAAATAATATTAGCACTGTTACAAGGATTAGACAATTCATAAAGCATGAAGCACAGTGCTTGGCATATAGGTTAATGCTCGGTAGTTGTTTCTGTGCTAGTGTTATAAAATATTAAGACTTATTAAATTCATGTAGATGAAAAGACTGGTACAGCCTTTTGTCTCTGAGAGAGGAAATCACTGGGAGGACTGGGGATAATTTCATCAATGTAGAATATTTGTTATTTAGTGAATTGTTGCCATTAGGTTATCTTTCACCATTCCCTTTGATCTAATAGGGTCAGTTAACTTCTAAATCCAGCCTATTGAACAAAGTATGGCCATAGTAAGGGCAAAATAATTACAAACGTATCTAGGTGGTGGAATTTAACTGATTTGCCAAATCAGGTGCAGGCAATTTCCACAATAATAAGGTAGGCTCAAAAAAAGTTCTGAAAGCCTTTGAAATGTTTTGTTAATAATTAGTTCCTTCCATTTAAATACATCATACAAGGTACTGAGAATAAATAATAGTGCTTCTTTTTTAAAGACTGGATACCTTACTTTGGCAGCTGAGTACAGAAAATCCCTAACCACAAGTCCAATGTTCTCACTATTCTTTGAACAGATTTATGTATTGTACTTAAAATGCTAGTCCTCTATTGGGGAAAACTAATAGATATGAGAAATAGGATGCAGCCTAGTAGAATTATAGATAGAATTAGACTTGGATAAAAAACTTGTGTTCTAATTTTGGCTTTTTACTAACTTGTGTATATGATCTTGGCCTACTCAATTATTCAATGCCTTGGTTTTCTCAATTATCAAAGATAGAAGTGTTATAAAGATGAAGATGTACTCCTGAAATTAATACCTACTTAGTCAAATAAGATGGAGCTGTTAGATATGGATATTCCACCCTAATATAACCCACAAATCTTGTTTCACATAACTTTCCACTCTAACAACTGTTGTAATGGAGATTTAATAGAAAATCCTTTAATTTCCTTGAGAAACGATGTGCCATACCCAGTTATCTAGGTAACAGACTCATACAAGGTTGAGATGCTACAAATACATATCCTATCCACATCCAAACTCTTTAAGCAACATTCTGGGTATACTAAAAGCCTTTGAAGTTTCAACAGAAACTGTACCAGAGTGTGCAATTTACTCATAGGGAAATTTCATTTAAAATATATTCATTCCAGTCTCCAAGGTTTCATCATAAAATGAGCTCACATTGAGGTGAAAGGTGCCTTTTAAGTATTAAATTTTATTAACTTATTTCTTTGAATTTGTCATTCAAGCAGGTTAGTACTCTGCTCTGGTTTAGCCTAAGCGAGGCTCACAGCTGGGACCTATAACACATTGATCAAGGTTCGTCTCACTTTCCACTGCTCAAAACAGGCACTGAGTCCTTAATGTTGAGAGAGTGACATTATCACAGGTCAAGTTTTACTTGCCACAACCTGTTGGTAGAAGGAAATATATCCACTTGTCTGGACTAGTATTAAGAAGACATTGGGGAAAAAATGGGACATTTTATGAGAAGAAATAACAGACTTGGATATTAACACTAAATGTCGTATTCAAAATGGCATTTTTAATGTGTGTTCAAGTAAAACACTGTAATAAGAGAAAAACCACAAAACGGTATAAAGTCTAGCTTTATTTTTTAAAAGATTTTACAAGTCTGTCAACCTCAAACATACACAGGTGAATTATTCATAGCTTCCATCAGATGAGGCTTACAGCTTCAATCCCTCAGAAAAATATAAGTAAAAAATAAATCTTTTTCACAAATATTTATCCACTATATTACTCAGCTTAGTTCTGAAATTTGCTCTCTATAAATACTTTAACACAGCTGCTAGTGGTAGTACTGTTGCTGTACAGCTGCACATGGCTATAATTTTACAAGTCTGCTTTACTTTTGCTAGCTCCCTGGTTCGGCTCCAGGGTCCAAATCTTATAGAGGAGAAATAATGGTTAACTGGGCTGCCAGAAAAGCCCACTGAATGCATCCTGTAGTGCTCTGTGACAAGCCAGAGAAGAAGTATAGCCTCCAGCAAGGTCCTGTGGAGAGGCAGCTCTGACATGGTTTAAATACCTAAAACAAAATAAAAAGTGTACCATTGATATAGAAAGCACATATAAATTGGTAACACTTTAAAAAGCAATAGTAAAACTGATTCAAATGTTAAAGAAGAATTCTAAGGCTGAAATGTTCAGACTTTATAAATGCATTATTTCCTTTTAAAAGGAAACATACTAACTCTAAATTATAAAGCGAATTACATTAAGATCTAAAAACAGCTCTGAAGGAGGTTTCAAAAATAATACTTGCTTTTAAAATGTTCCCTATTCCCAATTTTCAGAACTAATTTATTTTGCTGGCTTTTGTTCAGCTACCTAACTGCCGCTCTCCTTCCTGGCATACTCTTAATAAATAAATGCACATCATAATACGATTGCATTACTAAAATTTTACATAAATATGTTCTGAAGAAAATACGTAAACAAGTGATAAAGGGGAGAGAACATAATAGTTACTTCAAAATTACTTCAGTATTACAAAAATATATTGTCTCCCTCCTTACACGAAAGGAAACCTTAGAAAATTACATCCAAGCAATCTTGAAAACTGAGCCTGGGTTCAAAAGAATGTCCCAATTAGTAAATACAGAAGAGTCTTTTGAGTCAATCTCAAAAGACTGTAACAGACACTATTATTCTTCAATTACACACATGTTACTTAGCAATTAAAACTTTCTACCTTGATAAAGGTACACAAACAGCCCTAAAAAATGGGATAATCCTAGCCAAAGAGGGACAACTTCTTAGCATGACTACCAGCACTGTCAGAAAACAAGTATTTCCAGCTTTGCTTTAATGCCTAGTTTAAGAAACCACATTGTTTCTTCAGGCCTCAGGAAGCAAAGGAGCTTCATCTACCTAAGAATTACAGGTATAGCAAATGAATAAATCAGGTACCAGAACATTTTAATAACTTGGAAACTTTTCTATTCATTCATTCAGACTTCCTGTGTGTCAAAGTCTTGATGCATGAGCAACTTATTATTTCTAACATAATAACAAGTCTGTTTTTCATTTGTATCCATATTTAATAAGCTTGTGTGATTAAAAAATATATGGCAATACAAGAGGCCAAATAGAAAAAGTGGTCAAAGTATAAGACACAGCATAAGCTCCTGCAATTGGCTATAATTTATTCACACTGCCACAAATCAAGGTGTTAATTCTTTGCTTCTCTGCCAAGGGTGAAAGGAGAAAGGAAATTAATATTTATTGAGCAACAATCTCCAAACTTTTTTGATAGTATATTTATAGCAGTAAAAATATTTGAGCATGCAGCTCCAAAACTTGTATACTTGTTCATAAATTACATAAAGTATTTATATATTACATACTATTACATAGTATATACATATATATGAATATAGTAAGTATATTATAAAATATATATAATATATAATTTGAAACATTTAAAGGATGAAACTAAAATGTTTAAATAAAAGTTCTAATATTTTCTCCCTACATCCCATCTTACATATCCTGGTGGGATGCATCTCACTTTGGAGACTACTGTTATTAAACAGTTGTTGTCAAACTCTTAATAAAACCTTGGATGTCACAGGATTTAAATAGGGATTCACCAAACCTAATACATGGCCACAAAGGTATCTGCTGATTACCTCCCAGGATAAAATAAAATGTCCACTGTTAAGACTATGATGCATGAGAAATGAGGTAAGTGTTAAATCACCTCAGAAAGTCTAAAAATTAACCTAGAACAGCATAAAATCAATTTCTCTTCATTGAGAATTCAGTAACTATCACACAAATAAGTGAGTAATATTTTTACAGGTATCTTGAAAATGAAAATGTTCCATTCCTGACACAAGTTTCCAGCTAAGTTTTATCCACACCCCAGATAGTGTTGTATCACCCTTTTCTCTTTCCTCAGACCCTTAAAAGCACAGTCTTAGCTCCAATGGCTCTTTACTCATGGCAAAATTCAAGTACCACAGTAGAATGTGTCAACCTTACAAAGCCAACTATCATAAATGAGAACTGGTTTTCATAACTGAATACAAACCACTGTGCAACTAGCTGTTTTAATTCATCACATTTTGGTATAACTTGCTTCTGGGAAAGTTGAGTCATACCATCTCTGGCTTGGCAATTCAAGCATAAACTTGCAGTGTACATACAGCTTTTTATATGTTATCCTGAGAAACCTGAAACAGCTGCACTGCTGGCAGGAAAACACAGGACCACCAGTAAAATATCCAAAACAGTTGCATCTTTTAATTTATGACTGTGTACTGTTTCCATAAAGAGTATATAAAACAGTTCAACTTTTTATAGGTAAAATGTAATAAACAGTCATACTTATTGATGTCATAAATGTGTTTTTAAAAGTTTACTTAAAATGATTAATTAGTGTTTGAAAACAGTATTTCTTGAATACAGTCATAATCTAGAGCAATGAGCAAATATTTTAAAATTTGAGTTATTAATGCTAATTTGTAGATTCTCACTGCAAACATCAAGTCCATTAAAATTTCTTTGCATAGCATTGAAAAAAATGCACTTCCCTTCTAGCAATCATTCACATTAAACATATTTGTGAGTATGATTCTTTAAAGACCTGCTTATTTACATTACTGTTTTTGATCTCTAGGGCTGCACAAAACAGTTATTATTAAATATTTCAACCTATTTTCACCATGGCAATCTACATTAATTTCAATTTTAAAAAATAAAGCAGGTCATTCTTGTTATTCAACTGTGGGCTTTTATTTTCTAAGTATCTTAACGTTCTTAAACCCTTTAATTATTGTGGTATACCAAAGTATTTTGAAGGATCTGCAACACTGAAACCACACAATGAGAATTTAGTGTTTTGCCTACTTTTTCACATTAATCCACATCTGTGTTGATTTAATTCTTTCATGACCATTACAAGTACATCACTGAATAGGATTCCTGGGGTTTCTGGCAGAGGTCAGTATCATTTCATGTACACCTTTATACAACAGAATAAGGAAGAAGTCTTAGCCAAATTTATTTCCAAAAGTCAAGCTCAGTTGGATTTTGGAGCCTGGAAGTAATTGCTCTGACTATTTAGCCAATCCCAGGACAGTATTTCTGTTTTTCATGGGTTTATTTTAAATACCTGTAAATCTTATAAGCAGAAACCAGGAAAGAAAAAAAAGAGGTTTGCTTATTTTGGTACCTATTCCTTATTTTTACTGAAAGCAGACTAAACTCAAAGATTTAAAAATCATACCTTTGATTATTTTCTTAAATAAGGCTAAAAAAAAAAGTATGTTTTCAAAAGCATGTCTAAGATAATTCCTGTACAAAGGGCATCTTATGCCCTAATTTATACTACGTCTAAAGGTGCCTTCCTTTGCCATTACCCATCAAAATCTCTTTCAAACAGACTTTGGAGAAGGAGGAGGAAAAGGAGGGAATGGATCCTGAGAGGGGAGTAAAGGATTAAGCATAAGAAAACCACACTTGAAAGCCTGTGCCTGAACTTTGATTTCCTACACTGTCAGTTTCTTCTGTTACATTTAGCAGCTTTTGCTCCCAAAGAAGGTGGTATAATTTACACTTAGCTTCAGAAAGACTTCATTTTCTCAGTTCTTTAACATAAGAGAGTTCCTCTGAAATTACTCTTTTACTATTTCCCTTCCTTTAAAAGCCCTATATTGACCATATGGCTGAAGTTTTGGACTCAGCTCATTTTAGTGCTATGTAACAATTCTTTGAGTTCTCAGCTAGGGGCAGAGGGCAGGGGTTGTCACTCAGAACCAAGAGGCAGCACTCTTCCCCTCCAGTCATAACCTCCTCATGAAAACCCTTGAAATGTTTTTGGCTCCAGAGAATCAAAGAATCTCAGAATTTAGACTGAAATGAAAATGTGAAGTTCATATTAGTTTCCTCCACCTCAAATTACCAGGCCCTATGGAGAGTTTAAAAATAATAAAAAGTCCAACTTTTTAACTCCACTGAGTTATAAACTTGGACTGGTTCAAACTAAGAAAGGGAATGAACTCTAGAGACTAAGACTTTCTTTTTACAAGGTGGCCCATTTTTTAAAGTCTGCATTTAAAGCCATCATGCGTTGAAAAGACCAGTTCCAAGTAGTTCTGCCTCCCAGCCTGCAAAATTCAAATCTAAGTACCATTAAGAGAGATCAGCTAACAGATCTCAGCTGTCAAGACCAAGAGCTCTTGTAAGAAATTCAGCCAAAGCTATAAAAGATTTACCTTAACAACCTGAAGTCTATCTCAAGATTTAAAAACAATCAGAGCAATGATGTGCTCAGACAATTATCACTAAATGCAGAAACATTCTAAAAACTGAGGTTAGTGCTCAGGTGTCCTAATCCAATCACAATGTCAGAATAACAGATAAACTGTCTACATAGAGAAATTGATAACCATATATTCTAACATAAATGAGGAAAGCGTTACAAGTCAGAATTACTGTCCATAATTCTTAGGGCGGTTTGGTCATAAAAATACATGGCTTCATGAACTCCAACCAAAAATATAACAAATTCCACAAACAGTCATGATGCTACTCTTCACTTTATTATCTAGCCAGCAACTTGAATAAACTACTTATTAAAGCTGATTTCAGATTTACACTAACATAATTGGGAATCAAGTGACCAATTATTCCAGACATTTAGACCATCTGAACAACAAAGCTCAGATTTGGATATTAAAAGCCACACTGCGCCAATTACAGATAGATAATTACAGATTGCTCAGATAAGTCTTTCTGAATTATAACTGAAGCAAACTGTACAATTTATTACTATCAAAGAACACACCAGGAATTTTAGGTCAAGATAGCTATTACTGAAAGTTAATGTAACTACATAGTGAAAGGAATACTTTCTTGATTTGAGTGTGAATTACTGAACACATAGACGACATAGCCCATTCTGGTTTGTCTAATGTAATGTTCTACTATGAATTCCATGCTAGTAACAGATGTATGCCGGAAGTTTCATCACATCTTTATAAAGGAAGAATGAGTAATTTTTCCCCAAGTGTGGGACAGGTAAAATGCAAAAATTCATATGTATGCAGCTCATTCATTTTTCAAAAAAAAAAAAATTACTCAGTATCTACTATTTGCCAGGTATTGAAGCAACTCTCAGAATAAAACAGACAGCAAAGACTCCATGCTCTCATGGAACTTGTAATTCAGTAGGGGGAAAAAAAAAAAAAGGATGTTAATAAATATCATGAAAGAGAAAGTCAGGGCTCTATGGGTGTGGATAAAAAGGGAAACCAACATGAACAAGTTTAGAAAAGGCCTTCCTAAGGAAATGACAGTTAAGCTTAGATCCAAAGGATGAGGAAGAGTTAGCAAGGCAAGAGGAGTAGAGCAATGGTCTAGCAAAGGGAAGAACTTAGGTAAAGCAGTAAGGAGCCACAGCGCATACTGAGAATACAGGAAAAAGGTCACTCCAGCTCAGGATGAGGCTAGTGATGCAGGCAGAAAGTATCCAAAAGAAGGCCTTATAGGAATGTTAAGAACTGCAAATTTTATTCAAAGGGAAATTGGAAGCCACTAAAAATTTGTCAGGAACCTGGTAATTTAAATAGGCTAGTTTGGCTTCACAGTGGATTAGAGAAGCAGAAGTTGATTATAGAGACACTCCGTATGAGAATGTTTCTCTATTCCAGGCTTGAGACAATGGTTCCTGGATTAGGGTGGTGGCAGTGGAAATAAAGTACTAGTTCAAGAGATAGTTAAGGACCAACTGAATATGGGGGAAGGGGAAGGGAAGGAGAAAGTATTGTCAAGCTCAACTTCCAGCTACCTAGTCAGGTATAACAGAAAAGATGCCCTCACAGAGATAATGGAAAACTGGAGGAGGAGAAGCAAATTGGGGTGGGACAAGAGAAAAGGGAAAGATCATGAGTTTAATTTTGGACTTGAGTCTGAAGCGCTTATATAAGAAATACATGAGTTGAGATGCAGAATGGTAGCTGGATATATGCACCAAGTGCTAAGAATAAAATTATGGAATGAACATAATTTGGGAGTTATCAGTATTTAGATGGTATTTGAAACCATAAGAGTAGATGCTTAATATTTAGGGAGGGGAGACAGAATGAGAAGAGAGAAAGGACTGAGGCAGAGACCTAGAGAACTACAGTGTATAATCGTATGACAAAAGAAGCTGTGGTGGTTAATTTTATGCATCAACATAAAATTATGTTGAATAAGCCACACGACACCCAGATATCTGGTTTATCATTACTCTGTGTGTGCGTCTGAGTGTCTGTGAGGGTGTTTCTGGAAGAGATTAGCATTTGAATTGACGAACTAAGTAAAGCAGATGGCCTTCCCCAGTGTGGGTGGGTATTATCTAATCTGTTGAGACCTGAGATTAACAAAAAGGTGGAGGAAACTTTAATTCACTCTGCCTGACTCTTTAAGCTGGAACACTGATCTTCTCTTGTCCTTGGTGCTCCAGACTGGCATCTAGACTTGGACTAGCATCTACACCATTGGTTCTGTTTCAGGCCTTTGAAATGCAGCACCGGTTTTCCCAGCTCTCCAGCTTGTAGACAGCAGATCATGGGACTTTTCAGCCTCCATAACTGCGTGAGCCAATACCTTATAATTTCCTTCCTTCCTTCCATCCTCCCCCTTCTCTTCCTTCCTTCCTTCCTCCCTCCCTCCCTTCCCCCTTCCCTTCCTTCCTCCCTCGCTCCCCCCTTCCCTCCCTCCCTCCCCTCCCTTCCTTGCCTTCCTCCCTCCCTCCCTCCCTTTCGTTCCTTCCTTCCCTTCCTCCCTCCCTCCCTCCCCCCCTTTCCTTCCTTCCCTTCCTCCCTTCCCTCCTTTCCTCCATTTCTCCCTTCCTTCCTTCCCTTCCTCCCTCCCTTCCTCTATTTCTCCCAATGGTTCTGTTTCTCAGGACAATCCTAACACGGAAGTTAAGATATTTTAAAGTGAAGGGTGTATTCAGGTATGGTAAATGCTGCTGTCCCCTGCCAATATCTGATATACTCTCTTCCCCTCGACTTGCACAGGAGATAGATGCAAGGGAGGTATAAGCCACTTGGAAAAGAGTTAGAACCTGCTACTTGTGCCTCTCCCCTTCTTGTAATTTTAGGGAGATAATAATAGCAGACAGGGACAGAAAACCTATTAGATTTCTCCATCAAGGGGCTCCAAGGGGCCTATTCCTAGTATTGGGTGGGCCAAAAAGTTCGTTCGAGTTTTCTGTAACATGTTATGGAAAAACCTGAACGAACTTTTTGGCCAACCCAATACTTATAGCAGTAGTGTTTCTTACAGCAAAAGAACAAAAGAAACAACCCAAGTGTCCATTGACAGGAGAATGGACAAATTATTATTACTAATACAGTATAATATTATACAGCAGTAAAAACAAAGGAGCTACAGCTACATGCATGCATGTATCAACATTGGGGAATCTCACAAACAATGCTGAGAAAACAAAAACTACAAACAAGTTACAGAAAATATGCAGAGCATGGTCCATTTATATAAAGTTCTAAACATGCAAAACTAAATACAGAATATGTATATATATATGACCAAACTGTAAAGAAAAGCAAGGAAATGATAATCACCATATTCAGGGTGAGTGAATCTCTGATGTTAGGTGGAACCACAGCAGGGGTAAGAGAAATGCACACAGGTAGTTTCAACAGCATTGGTTATGCTCCATCTCATAAGTTAATACGTAGAATTCAAAATACAGGACTTGAAGGAGTAGAGGAGGGAGAAGCAATAAGAATGGAAACAATTTAGCAACTGTTTTATTATTACTCTTTATAAAGTATATATACTATATATTTTCTATGTATGAAATATTTCATTAAAAAGAGTAGTGCAGGGCTTCCCTGGTGGCGCAGTGGTCGAGAATCCGCCTGCCAATGCATGGGACACGGGTTTGAGCCCTGGTCTGGGAGGATCCCACATGCCACGGAGCAACTAGGCCCGTGAGCCACAACTGCTGAGCCTGCACGTCTGAAGCCTGCGCTGTGCAACAAGAGAGGCCGCGATAGTGAGAGGCCCGCGCACCGCGATGAAGAGTGGCCCCCACTTGCCTCAACTAGAGAAAGCCCACGCACGGAAAAGAAGACCCAACACAGCCATAAATAAATAAATAATAAATAAATAAATAAATAAAATAAAGTAGTTCCTCGTGCAGGTTCTCAAGTCAGGTTTAAAGAAAAAAAAAAAAGAGTAGTGCACAAAAGATAGTCACAACCACAGCTGCCATTAATCCAGTCAACAATCTTAATGGAAACACTGAACCATTCCTAGTTGACCTTGATTTCACCAAATATTACTACTTATAGCTACTTTGATTCCATTTGTAATAATTCATGTTAATTATAATAATTCATCTTAAAGTATATTTAACACTAAAACATGTTACATTCATATTGTTCTTTCTACTGTTTTAGTAGACTCCCTCCTGGTTTCCATGCAAAGTCAATAACTAATTTAAGATGAGAAAAGTTAGTAAAATCAGATTTATCAGCAAAGAACCCTTTGAAGATTACACATCTAAACAACAGGCCTAATGATCAGTGGTTAAAAAGCTGATCTACTAAAGCAGCAAAAACAAAGTGATGGATGAAATCAGTTAAGTGGTCAATGAAGCCTCAGTCAAAGCCCTGATAAACTGGAATCTTTTCCCACGATAATGCTGCAAATTTCTATTTCTTTATTAGCATGAAACATACTGAGCTCTCTGGGGCTAGTATTAAGGCTAACAGCCTAGATGGAGAAACCAAATTCAATTCCTCTCCCCATCCAATGGTAGTTGGGTAAGCACCCTGCTAAGTTTGAAGAAGGAAAACTCTCCGCATTGGTATGGTCTCCTAATGACTACAGACTCTAAATTAAATATAAACCACCCCAGTCTTCTCCCCTGTACCATTTCCCCCTTTGTCCCTGTACCACATAAATATATAAAGACATAATGATTTAGTAGAAAGGACAAAGATTTTAGAAACAGATACATTTGGGTTTGAATCCCTCCTTGGACAACTACTAACATTATGATTTAGAAAGTTCTTTTATTTTTCAAACTTCAGCTTTTTTTTCCATAAAAGGGAGATAATAATACCTCATACTATTTTTTAGAAGATTAAATTTAAAAATATACAAGTAAAGCGTATGGCACAGAAGAGACATTTGATAAGGTATAGTATCCCTGTACAAACTACATGTTCTCTCTCTCTCTTTTTTAAACATCTTTATCAGAGTATAATTGCTTTACAATGGTGTGTTAGTTTCTGCTTTAAAACAAAGTGAATCAGCTATACATATACATATATCCCCATATCTCCTCCCTCTTGTGTCTCCCTCCCACCCTCCCTATCCCACCCCTCTAGGTGGTCACAAAGCACCAAGCTGATCTCCCTGTACATATTCTCTTTGACACTATTAATACAAAGTATGCTTTCACAAGGAATAGGCTTTTCATAGCCCAAATTTCCAAAGTCCTTTACCTTTTACTAAGTAGCATGTACTTCTCCTTTCCAACTCTGTGACCTTCATCTACTCCCATATCTACTCCAACAATAATGTTGCCCTCTCTCTTCCCCCTTTCATTATACCCCAATTATGAAGATCCGAGTGAAGCTTTCGTTTTTGTTTTTTTTGAATTAGACAAATTAGAGTACTGCTTGTTAATATTTTATCACAGGGTAACAGAGTAACCCAAGGACGCCAATACCTACATGTTAAAAGTGGGAAAAATTTACATACATACATATACAGCATATATAATACATTTATATATTCACAAACATATATGTGCAGATCTATACTTCATAAATTCTATGCACACCCTAGAATATTTTATTTCAAAAGTTAAATTGCTACATTATTTCCACTCTCACCACCGTTTCTTCCTCTTATTCTTCATATCCTGTGTTTTAACTCCCACTCCTATGAACTGACCCTTTCTCTGTCCTTGTCCTCCTCAACATCTTCCACTCTCTCTACATCTGGAGACAGCCTCCAGCTGTGAAATGCTCTTAGCCTATGGCTTCCATAAAAATGCCTATAATTTGGACCATACTCCTAACTGCTTTGATACTTGATTCCCCAAATTTCCCTTCTTCCACCTGCTTCCTAATTTACTAGTTTTCTTTTCGGCTTACTTCCTCTTCTCCAATTCTTGACTCCATCTCTGAAATGGATTCATTCACCACCACCTTCATTCACTACCTCTGTTCTACTAAACCCTATAATGCTATCCTTTGCCCTTTTGCCCTTCTTTCTGTTTGGGTGGCCCTTTGCACTTGACTGTCTCACTTGCACTATAAATTTAATATTTTCATAACTGAACTCATCTTCCTTTACAAACCTACCCCTCTGTGTCTCTTATTTCTCTTAATAGTTTCAATGTACTCTTAAGGTCATTTTGGAATCCTCTTTCCCCTGCATACCAATGAGAAATCTACATCACAGTATCTCTCTACAAACATCTATTTACCTCTCACATCATCTTCATTGCCAATATTATTACCTTATTTCAGCTCCTTATTACCTCTTTCTGGACTACTGCTAATAGTATCTTAACTGAGCTCCCTATTTCCAGTATGGTCTCTCCATTCCAACCTATTCATGGTTACCAAATTACTGTTCCTAGGGCAAAGCTCTGCATCGCTCTCATACAAACAGACGTTCATAGGCTCCCTGCTGTGTGTAGAATGAAGTCAAAATTCCTTAGACTACCATTCAAGGACTATTGCACTTGATTCCAACCTACCTTTCCAAACATATTTCCCATTAATTATCTCCACATACCCTGAACTTAAGTCAAAGTCAACCATGACGTTTTCAGTTATTCCCTATGAAAGCCTCATCACTACTCACTCCATACCTTTGTTTAGGCTGTTTCATTATCTTGGAATGACCTCATTATTGCCTGTCTTCCAAAGCCACGGTTCAAATGTCAACCCCTCAATTCTGAACAGAAACTTGAGAAGCTTCCTATGCAACACAGAAATGTTATATATACTATAAGAAAAAAATAAAATAAAATAAAATAAATAACTAAGTTTAAAAGCAAGAAAACTCGGGCTTCCCTGGTGGTGCAGTGGTTGGGGGTCTGCCTGCTAATGCAGGGGACGCGGGTTCGAGCCCTGGTCTGGGAATATGCCACATGCCGCGGAGCAACTAGGCCCGTGAGCCACAACTGCTGAGCCTGTGCGTCTGGAGCCTGTGCTCTGCAACAAGAGAGGCCGCGATAGTGAAGAGGCCCGTGCACCGCGATGAAGAGTGGCCCCCGCTTGCCGCAGCTGGAGAAGATCCTCGCACAGAAACGAAGACCCAACACAGCCAAAAATAAATATAAAAATAAATAAATAAATAAAAGATTACTATAAAAGCAAGAAAACTCTCAAGTGCCAGAAATAATAGACGAACGCATAGTCAGAGCATGAGCAGAGGCTGAAGTTCAGGGAAGTGGTGACCAGTGATTCGACACCCATATAGGGACAGAAGACAGGCTGCAGCCCTGTCAGAGGTAGGAAGCTGGAACTAGGCTTGGCTCCCTGCATATAACCTGGAGCTACAAAATGCTGTCCATCCCATTTGTAAAACAACTTGTAGGAAAATTTTGTTCACTGGCCTGGGACAGTCACAAGAAAGTCTAGGGGCATTGGTAGAAAATAAATCATACATAAGAAATCATAATACCCAAGACTACTCCCCCGCCAGGAAATTAAGAATAGCAATTGTTCCAGATTCAGTGAAGCCAATAGGACCTTGGCAGAAGCAAACATGAATCTCTACATCAGCATGCCTTCACAATCCAAGGCTCATGGGAAAGCAACTCCCACTAAAAAGGGTTCATATTTAAAAAAATAAAAAGAGGAAGAAGAAGAAATGAACTTCACTTATAAAAAGAGTCAGAAGACACAAACAACCAATGGCAGGACTAACACTCAGACCCATAGATAAGAGAATCTGAAAGAAACATTAAAAGAAGTACATTTCATGTCAAAAGAGATGAAGAAAGAAATAGATGCCATAAGGCAAGAAAAATACGAAAAAAACAGACATTTTCTTTAAAAAAAATCCAACAGCAATATTTGGAACAAAAACATCAATGGACAGGTTAAGCAGTTGATTATCCACAGACAGAGAGAAAATGAGTAAATTGGAAGACACGTGTGGAAAACACAAAGGATTTAGCAGGGCTTAAAAAGATGGAAAATGTGAAAGAAGCACTAAAGGAGATACTGCAGCAAGGTGGAAATTAAATCCCAATGGGAAGAACAGGATACAAGGAGCAAAGATGAGCCAAAAACACTACCACCACCACCACAAAATGGTATCAAAAGAAGGGGAAGTCTAAGGTTAAAACATTCTAAAGCCTTTGTTTTGTTCAAAAGGAAGAAAGATGTTACCTTTAGACCTCTGAAAAATAACATTTGTTAATTCCGGGTGGCAGAATTATATTTCTTTATTAGATTATTCTCTGTACTTCTCTATGTTTAAAATATTTAACAACATTTTTGGATGCCACTTCCTCTGGATTGCCCAGGCAGAATTACTTCTTCCTCCTCTGACTTTGCATGCACTTTACGTCTCTGGTAAGTATCATGGCTTTTTATAAATGTTATATATTCCCTGTTAGATAAGTTTCTTGATAGCAAGATAAATATCTACTCACTAAACAGCCATTGCTTAAAAAAAAAAATCCTAATTTGTAAGTAGAGGGTATAGAATTTTTTAAACTAAATCAACGCTTGTTAAGTTAAGGATCTAAAGAATGGCCATGAAAATAGATGTCAAAAATATACAGGACATGAAAAGAGTTATCACCACAAATTATGAGCTATGGAGGAAGATGGCAGAGGACTGAATGGAAGACAGGCTGTGTACATCAGTCACTGAGGAAGACAGGAAGATTTCCTGGAAATTAGAAGATGTCTACAATAATGACAGAGATGGGCATAATGTATAAATATGTAGAGTGTAAAATGACATTATTTAACATAAAAATATTCGTATTTTCGTAAATAGGTGTATTTGAAAATTGTTTTGAGATTTTATCATGCTCTGTCTCATAAATTGAACTCTCAATGTGTTAACCAATTTTATACTCAAAGATATATACTATAATGGAGTATAGCTATAAATGCAAAGAAAAACCAGAAATTCAAACAGAAGTAGACACACCCAAAGCTAGATATCTTGTAAGATATTTATTTTTCCACTCAAAGCACCTTCTCAAAAGCTCTATTTCATACACTGGAATCTGAATCATGTCGATAACTTAGATAAATCTCTAAAGCAAACAATAACAAGCAGAGACAAAGTCAAGTGGATAAAATAACTGATGTTTTTCCTTAATTATGGAAAATTCTATTTTCCAGCAAGTAAAAACAGGTTCATAAAATATCTACTCAAGGGAGCAGTGACTATAAGCAGTAAAATCTGAAAAAGCTCCAAGAGTTCTGGTTTAATGCATAACAATTTCAAGTTTTTAAGAAGCATTTTTAATACTTAAGCCCACAGAAAACTTGTACTCTCTTCCAAAAGCAAAACCACAGCATCACTTTGGGAAAAAAAAATCTATGCCCATTATCATAAGTAATGTGCTAATGCAATCAATTTTTACCAAAAATGAAGTTTTTCTGGAATAGAATGCCTTAATAGACCAATCAGTCAGTGGGTTAAATACCATTTGGACCAAAAACTTCATGTGTAAAGAAAATATTTTCCTCTTATTTAAAAAATTATAGCCTTATTTTCAGTATTCTGATTTGTTTCCAGACTACATTTTTTAGCAATGCGTTATGCCTTTGCACATGCTGGTATATTTTAAATAAAAACACATTTTAATCAGTTACATATGACTTATTTTGAAAATAAGTTTTTAAAGTTTAATTTTACAGAACCTGCTTTAATACACTGTAGAACTTCTTCTTAAACACCTAGATTTCTTATTTCATTACTTTAAAAGATTAAAGAAAGAAAAAAGCCCTATTGTTTTCTTGAATTCTACCTTTTGGGAGAAAAATTATTTTTACTTGTTGTTCCAAAGTTCATAAAACAAGCCAGATAATATGCTTATCTCTAGGATCATGCTTTGAGGTGGACCTGCCTCAATGAGTCAGCAAAAGTAAAAAAGAAGCAAAATACAGGGATTTCCCTGAAGGTCCAGTGGTTAGGACTCCACGCTTCCACTGCAGGGAGCATGGGTTCGATCCCTGGTCAGGGAACTAAGATCCCACATGTCATGCAGCACTGCCAAAAAAAAAAAAAAAAAAAAGCAAAATACAAACTAAGATTATTCATGATTTTTTTGTTACTAATTGGGCCTCCATTTGTAAAAACTAATGTTTTATGGAACTAAAGATAGGATAATTTTATTTGAAATGATATAAAATAAATACCAAGGGGATACAACCCCATCCTTTAAAGATACACTTAAAATAAACCCTACATGTGGTTACTGAAAATGAATTTTAAATGTTTTATAAAATACATGAGAGGAATAGTGGGTAAAGAAAGCATAGACAGTACAGTAAGGGAAGTAACACAGAATCCTAAAACTGGAAAGGAACATTAGAAATCATCTTATCTCACTGCTCATTAACAAATAAAGCTCACCAACCATGCCAAGACACAGCCCTGCCCACCAGCAGGTGGGCACCGGCTGCAGGACCTCCCAGGGCCCTGCAGACAGGCACCTGAGGACCTGGCTAGCAAAGCCCTAGTACCCCCAAGGCACCACAGCCAGCTGTGTGAGGACACGGCCACACTCACCAGCAACTAGCAGCCTCCACACAAGGCAGGGCCTGGCAGCCAACCAGGCAGAGGGCAGAAGTGCACCCACAGTGTCTACCAGTGCACCCACAGTAGTCAACCCCTCCTCAACAGAAGAACCTGCACACCCTACATATGGGGGAAGCCCTAGAGCATATAGCTCTGGTAACCAGAGAGTAGTGTGCTGCTGACACAGGACATCACCTACAAAAGACCACTTCTCCAAGATCGGGAAACATAACCAACCTACCTAATACACAGAAATAAAAACAGAGAATTAGACAAAATGAGACAACAGAAGAATATGTTCCAAAAGAAGGAACAAGATAAAACCTCAGAAGAACTATGTATGCAGAGTGGAGGAAAGCGATCTACCCAATAAAGAGTTCCGGGTAACGATCATAAAGGTGCTCAATAAACTGAGGAGAAAAATGGATGAAAACAGTGAGAAGTCTAACAAAGAACTAGAAAATATAAAGAAGGATCGAACAGAGCTGAAGAATATAGTAACTAAAATAAAAAACACACTAGAAGGAATCAACAGCAGATTAAATAATAAAGAGGAATGGATCAGTGAACTGGAAGAATGAGTAGTAGAAATCACACATGCAGAACAGAAAAAAGAATAAATAACGAGGACACTTTAAGAGAAAACTAGGACTACATCAAGCATACTAAGCATACTATATATAGGAGCCCAAGAAGGAGAAGAGGAAGGAGCAGAGAATTTATTGTAGAAATAATAGCTGAAACTTTCCAACCCTGGGAAAGGAAACAGACATCCAAGTCCAGGAAGCACAGAGAGTCCCAAACAAGTTTAAACCAAAGAGGTCCAAGACACACTGTAATTAAAATGGCAAAAGATAAAGATCAAGAGAGAATATTAAAGCAGCAGCAGAAAAGGAACTATTTACATACAAGGGACCTACCATAAGGCTACCAGCTGACGTTTCAGCAAAAACTTTGCAGTCCAGAGGGAGTGGCAAAATACATTCTAAGTGATAAAAGGGAAAAAGTCTACAATCAGCAATACTCTAATTGGCAAGGCTATATTCAGATTTTAAGGAAAAATAGAGTTTTACAGACACCAAAAAAGCAAAAGAGCTCAGCTTGTAAACTAGCTTTATAAGAAATGTTAAAAGGGATTCTTCTAAGGGGAAAAAACCACAATTAGAAATATAAAAATTACAAAAGGAGCACACTGAGATCAAGATGTTGGAGTAGGAGGACATGGAACTCACCACCCCTCATGAAGAGATCTCCATGTGCAGCAATTCACACTGAAAACTAACTGAAGACTGACAGAAAGACTCTTGTACAACCAAAGCTGTAAGAAAGATGTACACAGAATCAGGAAGGAAGGGAAGAGAAGCAATCAGGTTGGGACCTGTGCCCTTACAGGGAGATACAGAGGGTTGAGCCATATATTGAGTGCTTCAGCCCTAGGGTCCAACACTGGAAAGACGAGTCCACTTAGCTGGGTAGAAATACCCAGCTGGGACCAACAGGAGGGCTGTAAGAAACATAGATTCTTTGCAGGAAAAGCATGAATATGTGCTTACTCTTGAAACAAGGCAGAGAAAGCAAATTGAAACTGCACTGGACTCTGGTCCATTTCCCACAGCCAGCCTGGCATGAGTCCCAACCTGAGCCAAGTGCCCGCTCAGGCGCTGCTTGCTTCACAACACAACTCCACATTAGGGTGAGGGCTGCCTCAGCCAAGGGTAGTGCTCAGTTGTGAAGGACTGTGCCAGCCTGGGGCCAGGGAGGCATCTGAACAGGGTGAGGGTTAGGCCATTACTGGGCTTATAAAAAGGAAGTGAATCAAAAGTGGTCTTGGGCTCTGCCTCCAGCAGGGACTGTCACAGCTGCACCCAGATGCATGCTAAGTGCCTATACCCACACTGAGCATCCACACCGCCCTACCTACTCTGCAGTGTAGCTCCACACTAGGGCAAGGGCTGTAGCAACCAAGGGGAGTGCTCAGTTGTGCAGGACACAAAGGCAGCTTGGACCCAGGACAGCAACTGAATGGGGCAAGGGCAGTCATAACTGATGCTTATTGAGGCAGCACATCAAAAGCGGTCACACGCTCTGACTGTGGCCAGGACCACCACAGCCCGCATCCAGACCCACACTGAGCTCCTGTACTGGCCCCTCTTGTTCCAGTACCGCTCAGCCTGTGGGGCAAGGGTGCCAGTGCTGGGATGGGGAGAGCACACACTTAGAGGAAATGGAGCCAGCTCAGACCCAATCCTTAAAGCTTCTGCTCCAGCAATATGGGAACTGACCCTGCCCCCCAATAGGGGGTGGTGTTGGCTACTGAGCAGAGGGGAAGCCCCAACTCACACTTGGCTCCACTCTAGCCCCTCCATTTCCAGCCCCACCTCCTACCCTAGGGAAAGACATAACTTGTGCTCACGTCAGATCCAGCTCTCCTACCAAAGTCACTGGGTACATACAGACTATATAGGGATGCTTCCATACAAGGACACCCCTTCAACAATACAACAGGTAACTGTTTCACCTAATTTCAGAGACAGAGAAAGTTAAGCAAAATGAGAAAGCAGAGGAATTTTTTTCAATTGAAAGAATAAGAGAAAACCTCTGAAAATTACCCCAAAAAATCTCATCAATAAAAGCAAAAAAACAGTAAAGGTAGTAGATCAACCATGTATAAAGCTAGTAGGAAGGTTAAATGATAGGTAGTAAAATCACCTATATCCACAATAAGTAGCTAAGGGATATACAAAACAAACAGATGTAAAATTATGATGTCAAAAATATTAAAGGCAGGGGAGTAAAAATACAGGGTTGTTAGGATGTGTTGGAACTTAAAAGATCATCAACTTAAAATAATCATTCATATATATGTATGTGTGTGCGTGTATGTGTGTAACAATACTTATATGAGACAAAATAGACTTTAGTACAAAGACTATAACAAGAGACAAAGAATGACATTACATAGTGATAAAGGGATAGATCCAGCCAGAATATATAACAGTTGTAAATATATATACACCCAAAATAGGAACACCTAAATACATAAAGCAAATATTAACAAACATAAAGGGAGAAATTGATGGTAACACAATAATAGTAGAGGACTTCAACACCCCATTAACATCAATGGACAGATCATCCAGACAGAAAATTGATAAGGAAACACTGGCCTTAAATAACACATTATACAAGAAGGACTTTATATTTATGTAACATTCCATTCAAAAGCAGAATACACGTTCTTTTCAAGTGCACATGAAATATTCTCCAGGATAGATCACATGATGGCCATAAAACAAGTCTCACTACATTTAAGAAGACTTAAATTATATAATGCATCTTTCCCAACCACAACAGTATGAGACTAGAAATCAACTACAAGAACAAGACTGCAAAAAGAAAGATGTGGAGGCTAAACAATATGCTAAACAACCAGTGTGTCATTGAAGAAATCAAAGAGAAAAATTTAAAATACCAGAAGACAAAAGAAAATGGAAACACAACAATCCAAAATCTATGGGATGCAGCAAAAGCAGTTCTAAGAAGGAAATTTATAGCAATATAAGCCTACCTCAGGAAACAAGAAAAATCTCAAACAATCTAACCTTACAACTAAAGAAACTAGAAAAAGAACAAACAAAATCCAAAGTTAGTAGAAGGAAAGAAATAATGAATATCAGAGTGGAGATAAATAAAATAGAGACTAAGAAAGCAACAGAAAAGATCAATGAAACTTCAAGCTGGTTCTCTGAAAAGATAAACAAAACTGAAAACACAAAACACCCCAAATAGCCAAAACAATCTTGAGAAAGAAGAACAAAGCTGGACGTATCACATTCCCTGATTTCAAACTATACTACAAAGCTACTGTCATCAAAAAAAAAAAAAAAAAAGTATGGTACTGGTACAAAAACAGACACATAGGTAAATGGAACAGAACAGAAAGTCCACAAATGAACCCACACTTATATGGGTAATTAATCTATGACAAAGGAGGCAAGAATATACAATGGGGAAAAGACAGCCTCTTCAATAAATGGTATTGGGGAAACTAGACAGCTACATGCAAAAGAATCAAACTGGACTACTTTCTCACACCATATTCAAAAATAAACTCAAAATGGATTAAAGGCTCAAATGTAAGATCTGAAACCATAAAACTCCTAGAAGAAAACATTTTTTTTTTTGGGTATGTCTCCTCAGGCAAGGGAAATAAAAGCAAAAATAAACAAATGGGACTATATCAAACTAAAAACTTTTTGCACAGAGAAGGAAACTACCAACAAAAAGAAAAGGCTGTCTACTGAATGGGAGAAGATATTTGTAAACAATAAATCCAATAAGGGGTTAATATCTAAAATATACAAATAAGTCATATAACTCAACATCAAAAAAACAAACATCCCCATTAAAAATGGGCAGAGGACTTGAATAGACATTTTTCCAAGGAAGACATACAGATGGCTAACAGCCACACAAAAAGTACTTCAGCATCACTAATGATCAAGGAAATGCAAATCAAAACCACAATGAGATATCACCTCACACCACTCAGAAAGGTTATTATCAAAAAGACAACAAATATCAAGTGTTGGCGAGAATGTGGAGAAAAGGGAACCCTCTTGCACTGTTGGTGGGAATGTAAATTGGTACAGCCACTATGGAAAACAGTATGGAGGTTCCTCAAAAAATTAAAACTAGAACTATCATACAATCCAGCAATTCCACTCCTGGGTATTTATCCACAGAAAATAAAAACACTAATTTGAAAAGACATATACACCCCTATGTTCACTGCATAGGAACAATATGCAATTGCATATTTACAGGAGCCAAGATAATGGAAGCAACCTAAGTGCCTATCAATAGATTAATGGATTAAAAAGATGTGGGGGGTGTGTGTGTGGAATCATAAAAAAAAGAAAGAAATCTTACCATTTGCGACAACATGAATGGGCCTAGATGGTAATATGCTAAGTGAAATAAGTCAGGCAGAGAAAGACAAGTACCATACGATTTCACTTATATGTAGAACCTAAAAAAACAAAACAAATGAACTAATAAAACAGAACAGAAACAGACAACAGAGTTCTATATACAGAGAACAAACAGGTGGTTGCCAGAGGGGAGAGGGGTGAGGGGATGAGGAAATAGGTGAGGGAGATTAAGAAGTACACATTTCCAGTTAAAAAATAAACAAGTCACGGGTAAGAAATGTTCAACGTAGAGAATATAGTCAATAATAATGTAATATCTTTGCATGGTCATAGATGGTAACAAGACTTATCATGGTGATCATTTTGTAATGTATAGAAATATCAAATCACTATGTTGTACACCAGGAACTAACATAATGTTGTAGGTCAATTACACTTCAATTAAAAAAAAAGAATCACAGGGCTTCCCTGGTGGCGTAGTGGTTAAGAATCCGCCAGCCAATGCAGGGGACACAGGTTCAAGCCCTGGTCCGGGAAGATCCCACATGCCACAGAGCAACTAAGCCCACGTGCCACAACTATTGAGCCTGCGCTCTAGAGCCCGCAAGCCACAACTACTAAGCCCGTGTGCCTAGAGCCCATGCTCCGCAACAAAGAGAAGCCACTGCAATGAGAAGCACGTGCACCGCAATAAAGAGTGGCCCCCGCTCACCGCAACTAGAGAAAGCCCACGCACAGCAATGAAGACCCAATGCAGCCAAAAATAAATAAATAAAATAAATAAATTTATATTAAAAAAATCACAAAGTTAAGGTAAAAGAAATTAAAATGACAATGATGCTTTTTATATGCTTGTAGCATTTATTCCACTAAAGTTATTAAAGCTTAAAATTTTGGGATATCCTATATTTGATAACTATATTAAGAAAATGGACTCCTTATTAAAAAAAAAAAAAGATTGCTGGGTCCCACCCCACCTCCAAATTCCCAGATGATGCTAATCTGGGCAACACACTTAGGAACAACTGGACTAGGATGATGCCCAGGTTTCTGGTTAGAAACCTAGGTGGATTTAACACTAATGACATTCTTGCTTATCTCTGTATCCTAGTGCCTAAAGCTTGGGTACATAATATCAATTCAATAAATACTTTGTGAACAGATGAATTGGCGGGGGCAGGGGGGTGGACAGGGACAGATACACCAGGGGACACCCAGATAGCTTAAGAACTTTTATCTTCTTGGAAAGAATCTATTTATTCAATGAACATATCTTGAACACTTAACTATGTACCAGTATTGTGCTAGTTGATAGAAGACAGTCTCTGTTCCCAAGGAGATCAAAGTCTAGTGTGAAGAAAGATGATTTTTTAAATATAAGAGAACTGGAAGCCTGGAGAAGTCAGGAGAGTGTTTGCAGAAAACATACATAACTTGATAACTTGATACATAAGGGACAACAATCATTTGCCAGGTAGACAGAGAGGCAGGGGGGATGTAAAAGAAAAGAATATACAATGGCTAGATGCCTGAGAGAACATAGTGTATTCTAAGTGTCAAATTTGAAGGGCCTTGTATGCTTTGAACTTTTTTTTAATTAGATAATCAGGACACATAAAAAATGTTAGTAGGTGAGTAATGCATTCTGACCTGAATTTTAGAAATCTTTATATGAAAAAGATTGAAGACAGAAAGAGTGAAAAAGGAAGCAAAGTAAATGATTATGAGCGCCTCTAGGGGCTATGACCCTTAGGACCTTAACTGGCTTAATTATATGTGAGACAGAAGCAAGAAGAACTCTTTAACAACTCCCAAGTCTCTGGCACAGGAGATTGGCTGGGCTAAGTTTCACCACAACAGAATCCACAATAGCTAGAACAGGTTTCACAAAGAAGATAAGCTCAATTTTGGGACATAAGGAACTGAAGTACATGTCAGACATGCAGGTAGAAAGATAGAAATGTTCAGGATCCAGTTGGAAATCTAAGTTTAAAACAAAATAAATACGGGCTTAAGAATTAGTACCAATCGCTGTACCTTTTTAACTGGTTTTCCCAGAGACCTTGGGTTCTGCGTAAGTGCATTTAATGGCACAGTGAGGGCAGAAAGGGGAGGATGCCCACACTGGACCTGTCACCCCCAACCTAACAGAGTAGTTCTGTTCTCATCTGTTTTATATTTTGGGGTCCTAGTAAGAATTTTTTTAACTATTCAGTTTCTTTTAAAGGTTTGAAAACTATTATCATATATACTTTAGAGTCAAACATTTGGTGTTATATCTTCTCTACCCGCTTAGTAGTGGACTCAGGAAAGTTAACGTGGCTGTTCAGAGTTGTTATAAATTATCAGGAACAATACACAAAAAAGTGCCTAGGATAGAGCCTAGTACATAGTAGGTACTTAACAGTGAATGAGACTAAAGGTCAAGGAAAGACCTTATACAGCAACAACTTTAGCAGAGGAAGAAGAGATGGACAAAAAGGATTTAGAAGAAGTCAGAGAGAAAGAAAACTAAAAGGAAGTAGTGTGATAAAGCAAAGGAAAGACACAGTTTGAGGAATATGAGAGTAGTTTAGCAGAAAGGTAAAACAAGATAAGGACTACAAGATAACCCACCAAATTTTATAATTGGGAAGTCATGATGAATTACCAAAATCAGATTCTCTTTGTATGTAAATGTCATATACTGAAACAATATAATTAAAACGCTAAAAATACTTATGTGATCTTGATTCATAAAGAATAAAGTATGTGCTTATAAAGAAATTTTAGAAAGTACCCCAATGACCTCTGCCCTTCTTGTCCTGTGGTTATGACCAAAGATTTATTCAGGTCCATGTTGTAAAGTGTTTCTTATAAAAAATCCATTTTGTGTCCAAATTTATTCTAAACAAAAATGAAAAATATACATATTGTTAGAATTCTAAATAAAGATCCTCTAATTGGCACAGCCACTGTGGAAAACAGTATGGAGGTTCCTCAAAAAATTAAAAATAGAACCACCATATGATTCAGCAATTTTGATCCTGGGTATATATCTGAAGAAACGAAAACACTAATTTGAAAAGATATATGCAGCCCAATATTCATAGCAACATTATTTACAGTAACTAAGATACAGAAGCAACCTAATGTCCATCAACAGATGAATGGATAAAGAAAATGTGGTGTGTGTGTATACACACACACAATGGAATATTAGCCATAAAAAAGAATGAAATTTTGACATTTACAACATGGAGGGACCTGGAGGGTATTATGCTTAGTGAGATAAGTCAGAAAGAGAAAGACAAATACTATGTTTTCACCCATATGTGGAATCTAAAAAATAAAACAAATGAATGAATATAACAAAACAGAAGCAGCCTCACAGATACAGAGAACAAGTCAGTGGTTACCAAAGGGGGTGGGGGAGGGGCAAGATAGGTGAAGGAAATTAAGAGGTACAAAGTACTAGGTATAAAATAAATAAGTTACAAGGATGTAATGTACAGCACAGGGAATATAGCCAATATTTTATAATAACTATATGCAGTATAATCTATAAATATATCAAATCGCTATGTTGTACACTTGAAACAAATATAATATTACAAGTCAATTATATGTCAAGTAAAAAAAAAAAAAAGATCCTCTATCTTTTTCCTGGGAAACATCTCTAAACATAAGTCAAAGTATCTGACTCTTCTCTTACATAATAATAAGTTTTTCATGATACATTATAGACTCAGAAAATGGATTTTTTTAAAAAAATGGAAATGCTGCCTACATCTCAGAAAACATTTCTAAACATAGTAGGAGGCTATAGTTTAGGAAATATCCTTACTCCTAAAGAAGGTTACCTTGAAAAAGAAAGTACACTGCTGAGACTTGATGAGTGAAAAGCACTTGAGCCTACAGGATGCTATTAAGTGGTACTTAGTAGCTTTGAAACTCTGATTCTTATCTTCACATTAGCTGCTTAATTGCAATGACTGAATTTTCCATTAGGTGACCAAATATTTATTCTATTGGCTTTGGGAAACTGTTATAATCATACTTACAGTAAGAATTTTCTAAACATTTATTTCCTCACAGTGAACAAAGACTTAACACTCCTTAATAGCTATGTTTGCATGAAAACTTCTTGAGTTCTCATTACTTATTTTTCTATGAATAGTTAGGACAATAAAATGGTTCTCAGTACAAGCCAGAAAACCAGAGGTAATTTCTCATAGAAAATTATTAGTTCTAGAAACCAAAACTGAAGTTCCTATCTTACCAGAATTTAGACAATTTGTAGTTCTGTAATTCTTAGGGGATTTTGCAATTCCTAAGGAATCAGGAGGAAATCAGCTTTTATGCTGGTATAAATTAATATATCCTGCAAACTTAAAAAAATGGTCACATGTTGGCTAATTTGGGCAAACATTTTAGATATTACCTAAACAGGAAACTAAAGCTCTCACATTTAATATTTTTAAAATAGCATAGCATGCTCAAATCAATGTTTCCCATGTAATGGAGTACTCTGAAATGTCTGTCAATGTGTTACAAGTGAATATATATGAAACTCAAATATTTAATTAACTATATAGCATAGCTGAGGGAAGTCCTGCAAAAGGATGGCAAATCACCTAACATACATTATAAATATTCAGAGGTTGACTATGGTAAAGAATATCTATGAAATAATTCTGTATTTCTACATAAAATAACATTTTATAAAACAATCAAGACCATAAAGTGTCAAACATTAAAGTACTGCAGTAATTATATGATAAGGATGTTTTAACATTGCCTAATGATAACAGATAGTACATTAAGTAGAACTTAAAAGAAATGTAAGGATATATTTTTTCCCATAAAGTACATCATACCTTTCATCTGTATACAAGGAATCTTTTAAATAACAAAAAGAAGTAATATACTATAATCAGAGAGCAAAGTTGATTTTATACAAATATGTCTATAGCCCATCTCCTCACTCTTACTGTGTTTTCCTTTAAGAGGATAATACTTTCAAATGGTTGACAGAGTGTCTTTGAGTCTTGTGTCAGAAAAATGGAAATGTATATAAATATAAAGAAAACAGAAGATTAAGAATGATCTCTAAGACACAGAGTACAGATTTTTAATCAGTCTATGCTTTAATATTCTAGGTAACTGGCAATGTTCATTAAACTCAAATTTGATTACAAAAGATTGAAAAAAGTTTAATAATGTAAGTTTTTCCCTAGTTTGCTTCCTTTTCTTTCTTTGCTCAAGGGCATTTTAGTCTGCAGTGATCCAAAAAATATGCATGTTCTGCTGTAAGTATAATCTGCTGACAAAATATGTGGAACAGAGAACAGATTCACAGAACTCCCAGTTTAACTTACTTCTACTTAATGGTTCTTGATGACTCATATTTCAATTACAAAAAGAAAATAAGCATTGATAAGGTTCCACAACAGATTATATAATTAGATTAATTTTACAAAAATACTTTCATGTTCATTTTCTTCTTTGCTCTTCATAATAACCTAGGGAGGGAGAAAAGAGGGGAGGAAAGCAGAGTATCTTCAGTTTATAAAGAGCAACTCAAGAATCAGGGAAGTCAAATTTGCTTCAGGTAACAGATACTGTCACCTCTGCCTACCAGGTGAGGATAAGAGAAACATGAACAAAACTATTATTACATAATGGTGGTCAAGGAGACATAAACAAGTTATAAAAGTAAATGAGGGGCCATATTAGAAAATGATGGAGGCAGCTCCGAGCTCCCATCCCTCCACAGAAACACTGAAAACAAGTAAAACTGTCAGAACCAACTTTGTCAGAACTCTGGAAAATAGCTAAAGGTTTACAGCAACCAAGAGACAGCTGAATCAGGAAAACGGCAACTTTAAAATGGTAGGAAAGCTTTGTGGCATTTTTACTTGCCCTTGCCCCACACCTTCCCCAGCTCAGCAGCCTACCTTCCCTGTGTGGGGCCGTGGTCCTGGTTTTCAGAGGAAGAAGGGTAGCTATTATAAACAAATTATTGTGTTTGTCTGTTCTATTCTGTCTAGGGGCCTGACTGGACTGACTGAAGGACTGACACGGGGCACTCATCTTTATCTGGGGGAAAAGATTACAGTTGAGAAATACAATAGACCAACTAAAACCTGGAAGGAAAAGCTAGGGAAAGAAAACACATTTTTTAAAATGATAGGATAGAGCATATGTTAGGTCACAAAACAAGTCTCCATAAATCTTAAAAGACTGAAATCATACAAAGAAACCTCTCTAACCACAATGGAATGAAGCTAGAAATCAACTGAAGAAGGAAAGTGGAAAATTCATGAATATGTGGAAATTAAACAACATACACTTAAAGAAGCAATGGGTCAAAGAAGATATGAAAAGGGAAATTAGAAAACACTTAGTGATGAGTGAAATAGAACACACAAAATTCATGAGATACAAAGAAGGCAGTGCTTAGAGGGAGATTTATAGCAGTTAATGCTTATATTTAAAAAAAAACCTCAAATCAATAACCTAATGTTATGCCTTAAGAAATTAGAAAAAGAAGAATAAACTAAATCCAAAGCTAGTAAAAGGAAGGAAATAATAATGATTAGCATGAACATAAATGAACCAAAGAACAAAAAAACAACAGAGTTAGTGAAAGCCAAAGTTAGTACTTTGAAAAGATTAGCAAAATTGACAAACCTTTAGCTAGACCAATCAAGAAAAAAGACAAAAGATGCAAATAACTAAAAAATAACTATGAACAACTGTTTGCCAACAAATTAGATAACCTAGATATACGGACAATTCCTGGAAACACAAATTATCAAAACTGATTCAATAAAAAATAGAAAATCTCAACAGACCTATAACAAGTAAGAATTGTACCAGTAATCAAAAACTCCCAACAAGTAAAAGTCCAGAACCAGATGGCATCATTGGTGAATTCTACCAAATATATAAAGAATTAAAATCAATCCTTTCCAAAATCTTCCAAAAAATAGAAGAGGGAGAAACACTTTCTAACTCATTCTATAAGGCCAATATTACCAATATCAAAGCCAAACAATGATATCACAAGGAAATTACTGAGCAATATCTCTTATCAATATAGATGTAAAAACCTCCAACAAAATATTAGCAAAACAAATTCAACAGCATATTGAAAGAATTATATACCATGACCAAGTGGGAATTATCCCAGGAATACAAGGGTGGTTCATCATAGGAAAATCAATATGATGTAATACAGAGGAAAAAAAAAAAAAACATGACTGTCTCAATTGACACAGAAAAAGCATTTGAGAAACTCCAACACCTTTTCATAATACAAACACTCAGAGATGGGACTTCCTGGTGGTCCAGTGGGTAAGACTCTGTGCTCCCAATGCAGGGGACCCAGGTTCGATCCCTGGTCGGGTAACTAGATCCCGCATGCATGCCACAACTAAGAGTTCACATGCTGCAACTAAGAAGCCTGCATGCCACAACTAAAAAAATAAAAGATACTGCGTGCTGCAAATAAGACCCAGTGCAGCCTAAATAAATAAATAAATATTAAAACTGTTAAAAAAAAAAAAAAACCACTCAGAGAACTAGAAATAGAAGGGAATCTTCCTTAACATGATTAAGGGCATTCATGAAAAAACAACAGCTGACATCATACTCAATGGTGAAAGACTGAAAGCTCTTCTGCTAATATCAAGAACAAAGACAAGGATGCCTGCCTTCGCCATTGCTGTTGAACACTGTACTGGAAGTTCTAACAAAAGCAATTGGGCAAGGAAACGAAATAAAAGGCATCAAAATTGGAAAACAGGTAAAATTAACTCTATTCACAGAATACATGATCCTATATTTAGAAAATTTCAAAGAAGTCACAAAAAGGTCACTGGAGGTAACAAATAAATTCAGCAAAGCTGCAGGATACAAGATCAACACACAAAAATCAACTGTGCTTCTATACACTAGCAAAAAATGTTCCAAGAAAGAAATTAAGAAAATAATTCCATTTACAATAGCATCAAAAAGCATAAAATACCTGAAAATAAATTTGACCAAGGAGGTGAAAGACTTGTATTTTGAAAACTACAAACATTGCTGAGAGAAATCAAAGACCTAAATACTGTAAATAGAAAAATATTCCATGTTAATGGATTAAAAGATTTAATATTGTTAAGACAACGATACTACCCAAAGCAATCTACAGATTCAACTCATTTAAAAAATTACAACAGCATTTTTTGTAGAAATGGAAAAAGTGATCCTCAAATTCATATGGAATTGCAAAGAGGCCTCAATCAGCCAAGACAACCTTGAAAAAGAAGAACAAAGTTGGAACACTGACAGTTCCCAATTTGAAAACTTACTATAAAAGCCACAGTAATCAAAATAGTGTGGTACTAGCATAAGGATGGAGATATAACTCAATGCAACAGAATTAAGAGTTCAGAAATAAAGCCATACATCTATGACTGACTAATTCACAACAACAGTGACACCACCATTCAATAGGGAAAGAATAGTCTCTTCAACAAATGGTGCTGAGATAACTGGATATCCACATGGAAAAGAATGAAGTTTGACTCACACCATATATAAAAATTAACTCAAAATGTATCAATAAACTAAAAAATATGCACTAAATATATGCACTAAAACCATAAAACTTTTAGAAGAAAAGATAAGGGTAAATCTTCACAATCTTGGACTTGGCAATGGATTCTTGTATCAATACATGACACCAAAAGCATGCGCAACAAAAGAAAAAAATAGTAGATAAATTGGACTTCATCAAAATTTTAAAACTTTGTGCATCAAAGGACATTATCAAAAAAGTGTAAAGATAACATAGAGAATGGGAGAAATATCTGCAAATCATCTATCTGATAAAAGCCTAGTATCCAGAATATAAAGAACTCTTACAACTCAATAACAAAAAGGCAAAAAACCCAACTAAAAAATGGGCCAAGGATTTGAATAGACATTTCTCCAAAAAAAATATACAAATGGCTGCCAACACAAAAGATGCTCAGATAATTAGCGATTAGAACCCTTGTACACTGCTGGTGAGAATGAAAAATGGTTCAGCTGCTGTGGAAAACAGTTTGGTAGTTCCTCAAAAAGTTAAATATAGAATTATAAGACCCCACAATTCCAGTTCTCAGTATGTACCCAAAAGAACTGAAAAGTACCAAAATAAGTACATGTACAGGCATGCTTAACACAATTCTCAATATCCAAAAGGCAGGAACAGCCCAATGTCCATCAATAAATTAATATACATACGAATTGTGCAATATCCATACAATGGAATATTATTGGCCATAAAAAGAAACTATATATACTACAATGTGATGAACCTTGAAAATATTATGCTAAGTGAAAGAAACCAAACACAAAAGGCCACATGCCACATATTGTTTGATTTTATTTATATGAAATAGACTGGAAATTACACATTTTTTAAAAAGTATCACTTCCACTGACATGAAATAAAACCTTTAGGTAAAGCTTAAGAGATTCATCATCTCAGAGAAAGACAATGAATGGCAGGACCAAGAAGAGGGGGATGTTACAATTAGTTAAGTCCCATGTGAAAGGCATGCGTTCAGAAAGCCCTACTAATGTAGCAAGAAAGATATGACTACACTGGCTTAGGTTTTGGATCATATAACAGGATTCCAACTAAAAACAGATGGCATACTCTTCTTAGGATAACCTGAGGATGGTTTATCTACAAAAGGACTATTTCCAGAAGTGAAGAAGTAGAGAAATATAGGGGATAGCTCAATAACCCAGAGTACCAGCAGAGGCATTGCCACTCTAGGCAAGAGAAACAAGTGTGGCTCTAAGAACCCAAAAAAGAGAGAATGGTTTAAGAAAGGATTGTCTTGAAAAGAGTGGTGACTTTTTGTTGAAGGACAGAGCCAGCCTATGGCAACCCAGTATGGAAATAAATACCTTTGTCTCATTCCCCTCCCACTCTCTAATTTCCTGCTGAGGCTGGCCACTGCCCACCCCCACTACAACCCAGAAACCAAAAGGTGCAGGAGCCACTGATACGGTCCGTACAAGTCCGTTTTCCAGGGTATAGAGCAGAGTAGAGAAGGGAAAAGAATGGAATTGAAAGAGCTAACAAAGATATCCAACAGGAAAAGTATTCCCAAGTCTCATGTCCCCTTCCCAGATATCCAGTCAAGAACCCCAAGCTATTAACTCAGTTCCAGATAGACTAAGATTGTAATTCTGTTTACCTTGGAAAGCGAGTGAGTATAACCTTACAAGAAGTACACCTGACCTTTGAACAACATGGGTTTGAAATGCACAGGTCCGTTTATACATGGATTTTTTTTTCCATAAGTGTATGTTACAGTACTAAACCATCTGCAGTTTCTTGAATCCACAGATTAGAAAACTTTGATACAGAGGGTTGACTGTAAAGTTACACAAGGATTTTCGACTCCTGGAGGGTCGGCACCCCTAACCCCTGCATTGTTCAAGAGTCAACTGTAAACTGAAACTACAGTAGTGATACTTTTGTATAAACTGTGATTATATGGATATATACATAGGTTCTGTAACTAACGAGCTGTGTTGTATATACTAATTTTCTTTTTTAAATGTTCGAACCACTTAAAAACACTTGATTTACTTAATTTTTGTCAGATTTATTCCATTTACAGTTGTTGGACTTCTAGGAAGATTTTGTTAGATGTGTAAATCAGCTTTCTAGGAGTCTGATGTGCTTTAAAAAATCAGAGTTTTAAATTTGTAGTTAGAATTTTAATTAAACTTCTGAGTTAATTGAACATTAAGAGAAAATGATTCTTATTTTACATAAAAATTACTGTATTCATAAGTAAAATAAAATCTGTAAGTAAAGAGTAAAAGCTTAAGAATAGTTAGGTTCACATGTATAGTAATAAATTGTATAGTAATTTACACATAAGTAATTGTGTAAATTTCTTCCAAAGCTCAACAAAGGTAATAAATATTCTATTTACAAGTGATATAAATTAAAACCACACAGGAAACATGAAAATAAAGGAACTTTTAAATATCTCACATAAAATGCAACTACTGACAAGAAAGAAAGCTGGTTTAATGCACTGTTAATAATGTATTTATAAATTTAAAACACAACCATTGGGGCTTCCCTGGTGATGCAGTGGTTAAGAATCTGCCTGCCAATGCAGGGGACATGGGTTCAAGCCCTGGGCCAGGAAGATCCCACATGCCGCGGAGCAACTAAACCCGTGCACCACAACTGCTGAGTCCGCATGCCACAACTA
The DNA here is from genome assembly GCF_965194825.1 of Balaenoptera physalus. Lineage (NCBI taxonomy): Eukaryota > Metazoa > Chordata > Mammalia > Artiodactyla > Balaenopteridae > Balaenoptera > Balaenoptera physalus. The sequence goes on from NC_138883.1 coordinate 40,609,081, forward strand.
CGGAGCCTGCGCTCTAGAGCCCACAAGCCACAACTACTGAAGCCCACGTGCCACAACTACTGAAGCCCGTGCACGTAGAGCCCATGCTCTACAACAAGAGAAGCCATCGCAATGAGAATCCTGCACACCACAACGAAGAGTAGCCCCTGCTTGCCGCAACTAGAGAAAGCCCACACGCACCAACAAAGACCCAGCGCAGCCAAAAACAAATACATTTATTAAAAATAATAAATTAATAAATAAATAAAACACACCCATTATTTATAGACTTCCCTGGTGGTCCAGCGGTTAAGACTCCACGCTCCTAATACAGGGGGCCCGGGTTCAATCCCTGGTCGGGGAACTAGATCCCATGTGCCGCAAGTAAGACCCAGCACAGCCAAATAAATAAATAAACAAGCCATTATTAATAGGAATAGAGAGGGAATCTACACACTAATAAGAGGTGCAATCCTCTAAGAAGATTTAATAACTTTGCATACATCTGAAAAGTAGCCCCAAAGTATATAAAGAAAAATACCTGTAATATCTGTTTATACAAATTCTCTTACAGTAAGTCAGACTACTTGTAGATAACCAGTCAACTTATAAATTGTGGCGTTTTATGAAAACTCTAAAATAGTGAGGTTTAAAATTTTTTAATTTACTTTTAAAGTAGAAAAAAAGATAGACAACCTCATTTTCTTATACCTCATGATATTACCTAAATATGTTTGAAGTTAAACTTCCCATAAATATTCATGATCAATAAACTACTCCCTTGCCTTCAGCTGCGCTACCTACACCACCCAGATCCCTGACATCTACACAGTACTGTAACAGTAATCCTTCTGTAAGAGTATTTCATCATGTCACTTCTCTGCTTAACATCCTTTAATTAGTTTCCCATCAGCTATATAATAAAATTCCAACTCTTCAGCAGGACATAGAAGACCCTTAATCTGGCTTGATTACTTCTCCAATCTCATTTCCTAATGTCTCTCCTCCCTGTCCTACCCCACCCCCAATATCTTCCATTATAACAATAACTAAGAACTTGTAATTCCTGAAATACAATCTTCTGGGTCAGGCTTCTGAGCCTTCAAGTATGCTTTTCTTTCTACTAGAATGTCTTTCTCCTCCTAATAGTTTGGCAAATATCTAGTCATTCTTTACACCCTACTTAGGTATCAGTTCTTGCAAAAGTTTTCCCAGATCTACTTTCACTCTCCTTCCAAAACAAACATAATGACTACCTCTTATATGCTGTTTCTGAACTTTATTCCACTTTAACATAATTCTATTTCTGCATTTGTCATATCTTAAAGAGGTTGTAAAGTAAGTTTTTGATCTGAAAATCCTTGTATCAGCTCATATTTTCCATTTCTACTCTAATACAAAATAGTTAAGACTTGCTTTAGCTATGAAACAAATGGACAAGAAAAAAAAGGAAAAAAATAAAGGACTCACCAAAACAAATAGTTTTAAGATGAACACAATGAAAACAATCCCAACACGGCATACTTATTAAATAATGTCATAAATAAGAAATAGAAAGGAAAGCTTTATATACTAAGTGACAAAAAAAGTGAAGCTGAATACTTCTTACATGAACGATTTATGACATCTTAATGACTAAACATGTTTTCTAATACATTCTACATTTTATATTTCTATCCATTTTACAAATAAACATTTTAAAACATACCCTTTCTGATAAACAGGAACCCTTTTATTAATTAATTTCAAGTGGAATCAAGCATGATTAGAAGATAACTCTTCATTAAATTCATTATCTTTTTCTAAGCAACTTATTTTTTTATTGAAGTACAGTTGATTTACAATATTCTGTTAATTTCACTAAAATGAGTCAGTTATATATTTTTTTCAGATTATTTTCCATTATAGGTTATTATAAGATATTGAATACTGTTGCCTGTGTTATACAGTAAATCCTTATTGCTTATCTATTTTATGTAGTTTGTATCTGTTAATCCCATACTACTAATTTATCCCTTCCCCCCTCCCTTTCCCCTTTGGTAACCATAAGTATGGTTTTCTATGTCTGTGACTCTGTTTCTGTTTTGTCTATAGATTCGTCTGTATTTTTTTTTAATTCCACGTATAAGTGATACCATATAATATCTGCCTTTCCCTGTCTGGCTTACTTCACTTAGTATGACATTCTCTAGGTCCATCCATGTTGCTGAAAATGGCATTTTCATTCTTTTTTTATGGCTGAGTAATATTCTTGTGTGTGTGTGTGTGTGTGTGTACACATCTTCTTAAACCAGTCGTCTGTTGATGGGCATTTGGGTTGTTTCCAAGTCTTGGCTAATGAAAATAATGCTGCTATGAACACTGGGGTATATGTATCTTTTTCAAATTAGTGTTTTCATGTTTTCTGGATATATGCCTAGGAGTGGGATTGCTGGATCGTATGGTAGTTCTATTTTTAGTTTTTAAAGGAACCCCCGTATTACTTTCCACAGTGGCTGCACCAACTTACATTCCCAACAGTGTAGGAGGGTTCCCTTTTCTCCACAACCTCTCCAGCATTTACTATTTGTAGACTTTTTGATGATAGCCATTCTGACCTGTGTGAGATGCTACCTCATTGTATTTTTGATTTGCTCTTCTCTAATGATTAGCCACATTGAGCATCTTTTCATGTGCCTATAGGCCATCGGTATGTCTTCTTTGGAGACATGTCTATTTAGGTCTTCTGCCCATTTTTTGATTGGGTTGTTTGGTTTTTTTTTTTTCTGATATTGAGTTGTATGAGCTGTTTGTATATTTTGGAAGTCAACCCCTTGCAGGTTGCACCGTTTGCAAATTTTTTCTACCATTCCGTAAGTTGTCTTTTCGTTTTGTTGACAGTTTCCTTTGCTGTGCAAAATCTTTTAAGTTTGATTAGGTCCCATTTGGTTATTTTTGCTTTTTTAAAAAATAAATTATTTATTTATTTATTTATTTAATTTTTGGTTGCATTGTGTCTTTGTTGCTGCACGCGGGCTTTCTCTAGTTGCGGCAAGCAGGGGCTACTCTTCGTTGCGGTGAGCGGGCTTCTCATTGCGGTGGCTTTCCTTGTTGCAGAGCACGGGCTCTAGGCACGTGGGCTTCAGTAGTTTTGGCACGCTGGCTCAGTAGCTGTGGATCGCGGGCTCTGGAGTGGTGACTCAGTACTTGTGGCATGCATACTCAGCAGTTGTGGTGCACGGGTTTAGTTGCTCCGCGGCATGTGGGATCTTCCCGGACCAGGGCTCAAACCCGTGTCCCTTGCATTGGCAGGCAGATTCTTAAACACCGCACCACCAGGGAAGTCCCTGTTTACTTTTGCTTTTATTTCTTTGCTTTGGGAGACTGATCTAAGAAAATATTGCTACAATTTATGTCCAAAAATGTTTTGCCTATGTTCTCTTCTAGGAGTTTTATGGTGTCAAGTCTTATATTCAGGTCTCTAAACCATTTTAAGCAACTTATTTTTAAAGTATGTCAAAGCTTAAACATAAAAATAAAATCCTTTTGTAATATGCTCTAAGAAAATAGCCTTCAATGTTACTTTTATACATCAGAAGCATAAGGAGCTTTTCATAATCTATATGGCAATAAGATTTTTTCATACAGTATAATTAGTAACATAAAATAAATTCTTAAAAATTTCTAAAATTCTTATTTCTGAGAAATCTTTGTCACAGTAAATCCTTCTTTTATATACAAATCACTTCTACACTATAGGACTATATAAACTAAAAGTCTTTGATGAGCAAGGACACCCACCTGGCTGACCATTTGTCATTTTCTTCAGGATAAGAAGCAGCTAACTATCTACCTTCTCAGTACTAGAATACAGAAAATATTCTGCCTCCTTCCATAATAAATTTTGCTTCACTCAAATTTCTAGGTCCAAACCACCAGATGTACTGAATCATGAGCTAATCACAGAAATGCCAGGAAAAACCTAAGTAAGCATTTTAACACCTTTGCAGAACACTGCAGTCCTAGCTAGAGATCAGCAAGAGCTTATTCTATGTGCATAACCTGTATGGATAACACTTTTCAATTCTATGATACTGCAGCTACAGCAGTACATGATTAAATCATGCTTAGTTTATAACTAACCCTGGAAAATTCACTGTTTGAAAAGACACAGCTCCACATGGATTTACCTTTGTTCTACAAGATGTAACAGTTAGGGACTTCCCTGGTGGTCCAGTGGTTGAGACTCTGCACTTCCAATGCAGTGAGTGCAGGTTCGATCCCTGGTTGGGGAACTAAGATCTCACATGCTGCGTGGTGCCACCAAAAAAATAAATAAATAAAGGATGTAACAGTCTTTCTTCCCTTTCCCACCCAGCGTATATTTGGAAATTTTAAAAGCTACTAAATTAGGCATAGGTGCCCTAGCAACCAGCAACTTGGAAGGTAGAATGTAACACATTTATCTGCTTTGGATAATTTTTTATCTTGGTAGAAATACTTAGGAATAAAAAGATAAAGTAAATGAAAAACAACTCCTTCCTCCCATCCCCACCCCCCACTGCCCAATGGCTGGACATGTAATTGATCCTAAAGAGAAAATAGGAAAAACAAACAGTTGAGAGATCAGCCAGAAGGTGACATCCTAATTCTGCTGCCCATCAGACATATAGCCTGAAGCAAGTGACTTTGCTGCAGTTTCCCCACCTGTAAGATGGATGTGATAATAACATAAAACAAAATAATAGAGTAAACAATAAAACTTGCCCTGCTTATCTCCCAGGACCATGGTCAAGAATCAAATGAGATGATGTGCTTTGAAATTGCAAAGCACTCTGAAATTATATAATAGTATTAGTGAAGGCATATTTACTCAGTTAATTCAGTTATTTTTTCCAGTAGCAATTTATACAGTGGCTCACAGATCTATAGGAGCTAAACTTGAAAGGTGAATAACATATTCAAGATTCATTAGAAGAATCACATGTGATGATTTACATGGTTCTAATTTAATTAACATAAATTCATGGAAAGTCAAATGACAAAATAAGAATGAGAAGTCAAATGAGAAAATATTTGAAGAGATTATACTTGAAAACTTCACTAACATGGGAAAGGAAATAGCCACGCAAGCCCAGGAAACACAGAGAGTCCCATACAAGATAAACCCTAGGAGAAACACACCAAGACACATATTAATCAAACTAACGACCATTAAATTCAAAGAAAAAATATTAAAAGCTGCAAGGGGAAAGCAAAAAATAACATACAAGGGAATCCTCATAAGGTTATCAACTGATTTCTCAGCAGAAACTCTACAGGCCAGAAGGGAGTGGCAGGATATATTTAAAGTGATGAAAGGGAAACACCTACAACCAAGATTACTCTACCCTGCAAGGATCTCATTCAGATTCAGCGGAGAAATCAAAAGCTTTACAGCCAAGCAAAAGCTAAGAGAATTCAGCACCACAAAACCAGCTCTACAACAAATGCTAAAGGAACTTCTCTAAGCGGGAAACACAACAGAAGGAAAAGACCCACAAAAACAAACTCAAATCAATTAAGACAATGGTAATAGGAACATGCATATTGATAATCACCTTGAATGTAAATGGATTAAATGCTCCAACCAAAAGACAGAAACTGGCTGAATGGATACTAAAACAAGACCCTTATATACATTGTATACAAGAAACCCACTTCAGACCTAGGGACACATACAGACTGAAAGTGAGGGGATGGAAAAAGATATTCCATGCAAATGGAAATCACAAGAAAGCTGGAGTAGCAATACTCACATCAGATAAAATAGACTATAAAGACTGTTACAAGAGATAAGGAAGGACACTACATAATGATCAATGGATCAATCTAAGAAAAAAACATAACAATCATAAATATTTCTGCACACGACATAGGAGCACCTCAACACATAAGGCAAATGCTAACAGCCATAAAAGGAGAAATCGACAGTAACACAAAAATAGTGGGGACTTTAACACCCCACTTACACCAATAGACAGATCATCCAGACAGAAGATAAATAAAGAAACACAAGCTTTAAATGACACAATAGACCAGATAGACTTAACTGATATTTTTAGGACATTACACCCGAAAGCAGAAGAATACCCCTTCTTCTCAAGTGCACACGGAATGTTCTCCAGAGGAGATCACATCTTGGGTCACAAATCAAGCCTTGGAAAATTTCAGAAAACTGAAATCATATCAAGCATCTTTTCCAGCCACAACGCTATGAGATTAGAAATCAATTACAGGAAAAAAACTGTAAAAAACACAAATACATGGAGCATAAAAGTGCACTGCTAAATAACCAAGAGATCACTGAAGAAATCAAAGTAGAAATTAACAAATATCTAGAAACAAATGACAACGAAAACACGATGATACAAAACCTGTAGGACACAAGAAAAGCAGTTCTAAGAGGGAAGTTTATAACAATTCAAGCTCACCTCAAGAAATAAGAAAAATCTCAAATAAACAATCTAACCTTACAACTAATGCAACTAGAAAAAGAAGAACAAAGAAAGCCCAAAGGAAAGAAATCATAAAGACCAAAGCAGAAATAAATAAAATAGAAATGAAGAAAACAATTGCAAAGATAAGTAAAACTAAATTGGTGCTTTGAGAAGATAAACAAAACTGATAAACCTTTAGCCAGACTCATCAAGAAAAAAAGGGAGAGGATTCAAATCAATAAAATCAGAAATAAAAATGGAGATTACAACTGAAACCACAGAAACACAAAGGATCATAAGAGACTACAACAAGCAACTATATACCAATAAAATGCACAACCTGGAAGAAATGGACAAATTCTTGGAAAGGTACAACTTTCCAAGATTGAACCAGGAAGACTTAGAAAATATAAACAGACCAATCACAGGAAATGAAATTGAAACTAATTAAAAATCTTCCAACAAACAAAAGTCCAGGACCAGATGGCTTCACAGGCGAACTCTATCAAACATTTAGAGAAGAGTTAACACCTGTTCTTCTTAAACTCTTCCAAAAAATTGTGGAGGGAGGAACACTCCCAAACTCGTTCTATGAGGCCACGATCACCCTGATAACAAAACCAAACAAAGATATCACAAAAAAAGAAAATTACGTACCAATGTCACTGATGAACATAGATGCAAAAATCCTCAACAAAATACTAGCAAACAGAATCCAACAACACGTTAAAAAGATCATACACCCGGATCAAGTGGGATTTATCCCAGGGATGCAAGGATTCTTCAATATATGCGAAACAATCAATGTGATACACCGTATTAACAAATTAAAGAATAAAAACCATATGATCATCTCAATATATGCAGAAAAAGCTTTTGACAAAATTCAACACCCATTTATGAAAAAAACTCTCCAGAAAGTGTGCACAGAGGGAACATACCTCAACATAAAAAAAGCCATCTACAACAAACCCACAGCAAACATCATTCTCAATGATGAAACACTGAAAGCATTTCCTCTAAGATCAGGAACAAGACAAGGATGTCCACTCTCGCCACTATTATTCAACATAGTATTGGAAGTCCTAACTACAGCAATCAGAGAAGAAAAAGAAAAAAAAGGAATACAGATTGGAAAAGAAGAAGTAAAACTGTCACTGTTTGCTGATGATATGCCACTATACATAGAAAATCCTAAAGATGCCACCGGAACACGACTAGAACTAATCAATGAATTTGGTAAGGTTGCAGGATACAAAATTAATGTACAGAAATCTGTTGCATTCCTATACACTAACAACAAAAGTTCAGAAAGAGAAATTAAGGAAACAATCCCATTTACCATAGCAACGAAAAGAATAAAATACCTAGGTATAAACCTACCTAAGGAGGCAAAAGACCTGTACTCAGAAAATTATGAAACACTGATGAAAGAAATCAAAGATGACATAAACAGATGGAGAGCTATACCATGCTCCTGGATTAGAAAAATCAATATTGTGAAAATGACTATACTACCCAAAGCAATCTACAGGTTCAATGCAATCCCTATCAAATTACCAATGGCAATTTTCACAGAACTACAACAAGAAATTTTACAATTTGTATAGAAACACAAAAGACCCCAAATAGCCAAAGCACTCTTGAGAAAGAAAAACGGGGATGGAGGAATCAAGCTCCCTTGATTAAGACTATACTACAAAGCTACAGTAATCAAGACAATATGGTACTGGCACAAAAACAGAAATAGAGGTCAATGGAACAGGATAGAAAGCCCAGAGATAAACCCATGCACCTATGGTCAACTAATCTACGACAAAGGAGGTAAGGATATACAATGGAGAAAAGACAATCTCTTCAATAAGTGGTGCTGGGAAAACTGGACAGCTACATGTAAAAGAATGAAATTAGAACACTCCCTAACACCATACACAAAAATAAACTCAAAATGGATTAAAGGCCTAAATATAAGACCAGACACTATAAAACTCTTAGAGGAAAACACAGGAAGAACACTCTTCGACATAAATCACAGCAAGATCTTTTTTGACCCACCTCTTAGAGTAATGGAAATAAAAACAAAAATAAACAAATGGGACCTAATGAAACTTCAAAGCTTTTGCACAGCAAAGGAAACCATAAACAAGACGAAAAGACAACCCTCAGAATGGGAGAAAATAATTACAAATGAATCAACGGACAGAGGATTAATCTCCAAAATATACAAGCAGCTCATGCAGCTCAATATTAAAAAAACAAACAACCTAATCAAAAAATGGGCAGAAAACCTAAATAGACATTTCTCCAAAGAAGACATACAGATGGCCAAAAAACACATGAAAAGCTGCTCAACATCACTAATTATTAGAGAAATGCAAATCAGAACTACAATGAGGTATCACCTCACACCAGTTAGAATGGGCATCATCAGAAAATCTACAAACAACAAATGCTGGAGAGGGTGTGGAGAAAGGGAACCCTCTTGAATTGCTGGCGGGAATGTAAACTGATACAGCACTATGGAGAACAATATGGAGGTTCTTTAAAAAATGAAAAATAGAATTACCATGTGACTCAGCAATCCCACTACTGGGCATATACCCAGAGAAAACCATAATTCAAAAAGACACATGCAATCCCAATGTTCATTGCAGCACTATTTACAACAGCCAGGTCATGGAAGCAACCTAAATGTCCATCGACAGATGAATGGATAAAGAAGATGTGGTACATATATACAGTGGAATACTACTCAGCCATTAAAAGGAACAAAACTGGGTCATTTGTAGAGACGTGGATGGACCTAGAGACTGTCATACAGAGTGAAGTAAGTCAGAAAGAGAAAAACAAATATCATCTATTAACTCATGTATCTGGAATCTAGAAAAATGGTACAGATGAACCGGTTTGCAAAGCAGAAAGAGAGACACAGATGTAGAGAACGATGTATGGACACCAACGGGGGAAAGTGGGGGGTGGGATGAATTGGGAGATTGGGATTGACATGTATACACTAATAGGTATAAAATAGATAACTAATAAGAACCTGCTGTATAAAAAATAAATTAAATTAAATTTTTAAAAAAAGAACCTGCTGTATAGCACAGGGAACTCTACTTCACTTTGCTGTACAGTAGAAACTAACACAAAGTTGTAAAACAACTATACCCCAATTAAAAAAAAAAAACAAAAACTGGAAAACAAAGATTAAAAGCCAAAAAAAAAAAAAAAAACACTCCCTAACACCATACACAAAAATAAACTCAAAATGGATTAAAGACCTAAATGGAAGGCCAGACACTATAAAACTCTTAGAGGAAAACTTAGACAGAACACTCTATGACATAAATCACAGCAAGATCCTTTTTGACCCACCCCTTAGAGTAATGGAAATAGAAACAAAAATAAACAAATGGGACCTAATGAAACTTAAAAGCTTTTGCACAGCAAAGGAAACCATAAACAAGACAGAAAGACAACCCTCAGAATGGGAGAAAATATTTGCAAACGAAGCAACTGACAAAGATTAATCTCCAAAATATACAAGCAGCTCATTCAGCTCAATATCAAAAAACCAAACAACCCAGTCCAAAAATGGGCAGAAGGGACTTCCCTGGTAGTGCAGTCGTTAAGAAGCTGCCTGCCAATACAGGGGACATGGGTTCAAGCCCTGGTCCAGGAGGATCCCACGTGCCACAGAGCAACTAAGCCCGTGTGCCACAACTACTAAGCCTGCGCTCTAGAGCCCACAAGCCACAGCTACGGAGCCTGAGTGCCACAACTACTGAAGCCCGCGTGTCTAGAGCCCATGCTCCAAAACAAACAGAAGCCACCGCAATGAGAAGCTGCGCACCACAACGAAGAGTAGACCCCGCTCGCCACAACTAGAGAAAGCCCGCACACAGCAACGAAGACCCAATGCAGCCAAAAATAAAAATAAATAAATAAATAAATAAAATTTATTAAAAAAATAAAATGGGCAGAAGACCTAGACATTTCTCCAAAGAAGACATACAGATAGCCAACAAATACATGAAAAAATGCTCAACATCAGTAATCATTAGAGAAATACAAATCAAAACCACAATGAGGTATCACCTCACATTGGTCAGAATGGCCATCAGCAAAAAATGTACAAACAACAAATTCTGGAGCGGGTGCGGAGAAAAGGGAACCCTCTTGCACTGTTGGTGGGAATGTAAATTGATACAGCCACTATGGAGAACAGTATGGAGGTTCTTTAAAAAGTGAAAAATAGAATTATCCTATGACCCAGCAATCCCACTACTGGGTATATACCCTGAGAAAACCATAACTAAAAAAGATACACACTCCACAATGTTCACTGCAGGACTACTTACAATAGCCAGGACATGGAAGCAACCTAAATGTCTATCAACGTTTGAATGGATAAAAAAGATGTGGCACATATATACAATGGAATATTACTCAGCCATAAAAAGGAATGAAATTGAGTTATTTGCAGTGAGATGGATGGACCCAGAGGCTGTCATACAGAGTGAAGTAAGTCAGAAAAAGAAAAATAAATACCGTATGCTAACACATATATATGGAATCTTAAAAAGCAGTACTGATGAACCTAGTGACAGGGCAGGAATAAAGATGCAGACGTAGAGAATGGACTTGAGGACACAGCGGGGTAAGGGAAGCCGGGATGAAGTTAGAGAGTGGCACTGACATATATACACTACCAAATGTAAAATGGATGGCTAGTGGGAAGCTGTTGCATAGCACAGGGAGATCAGTTGGATGTTTTGTGAAGACCTAGAGGGATGCGATAGGGAGGGTGGGAGGGAGGCTCAAGAGGGAGGGGCTATGGGGATATATGTCTACATATAGCTGATTCACTTTGTTGTACAGCAGAAACTAACACATTGTAAAGCAATTATACTCCAATAAAGATGGGAAAAAGAAAGAAAGAAAAAAAAAAAGACGACTTAATGATAATCATTTCAATTACAGAAACCACTCCATTTATGAGTCTGTTCCCGTGAAAGTGTTTTTATCAGCTTAAAAACTTTTTAGGGGCATCTGGAAAGAGGATTTGAACAACCACTCCCTACCTAGTCAGTTGTATCACCTTGCCCATTCATCAGTACAATTTCCTAAATTTCCTAAATTACAGGGCAAAGAGAACTTAGAGAAATATTTTCAGATGAGACATAAAGCAGCTGTACAACTGAAGAAATTTCTAATTTGTTAAATTCACTATTGTTTATTATCTAAACATCACATAAAATAATCACACCAAGAACTACATACTATAAAAAACTAGAGATAAAACAAAGTTTGTATATAATATGAAGCTAACTAGAATGCTATAAAATTATCAGTACTTAACAAAGGCATTTCCAGGAAACTTTTAAAGAAGTAATTCAAATATTAACACTAGGTGGCAGAAGGTTATATTGTGTTCTTAATACACAGAGTTTAAATTTTTCAATAGAAACAATAAATTACAAGCCTGAAGCTTACAGTAAAAAATTTTTGAAAAATTGAGCTTCTCAAACCATCTATTCTAATTTTAACCCTTTTTAAGATTTTATAACGTTGAAAAGCCTCATAAGAAAGAACAGAGAAGAACTGAATTTAATGGGCATCCTTTTAGATATCTCATCATACGTCTATCTAGTCAATGAATTCAGATAAATAACTAAGAAAGCTTGATGGTAGACTTCCTCCTTTAAAGTGACTTTGAAATCTAATACTGCATCCTACACAGTTTGAAAAAAGCAGCAGCTATAAGGGCCAAAAATCTATGAATATAGAATATATTGCTTTCTCATTTCTCCTCCTATGCTGCTTTGTACTCTTATCCCTGGCATTTCTTCATTATTTGACATTTTCTCTTTTCATCCTTTGCTGTTTTGATATCTATTTCTGACCACCTACTACATCTGTTGGATTTTTTAAAAAAAAACATAAATTTAAACAGTAATCAAAATAAATAGAGTTGCAAACAACATAAAAATAGCATTCTTTTTTTTTTTTGGTTGTTTCTTTTGTTTTGTTTATGTTCTGCTTCTCCTCCTCCATGCTACAGCACATGTACAGAGAAGGAACTCGTGAATTATCAGAGAGGTGGTGATGGGGACTTACTTCCCTGGTGGTCTAGCAGTTAAGACTCTGTGCTCCCAAGGGGGCCCAGGTTCAATCCCTGGTCAGGGAACTAAATCCCACATGCCACAACTAAAGATCCCGCATGCCACAACGAAAAGATCCTGCGTGCGGCAACTAAGACCGGGCACAGCCAAATAAATAAATAAATAAATAAATAAAATTTTTTTTCAAAAAAAGAGGTGGTGATAATATAAGACTGAATTAAACAAATTTACATAGTCTTCCTAGATTCCTTCCTGAAAATAATCAAAAAATGAAAACTGCTATCAAACTGTATGTAAATTAACTTTCCAGATTAGCAAGTAAAGCAGATTACAGCATGCCCACTTTAATTTAATTAACTTTTTTTGTGGAAATAATACCATTTTCTTGACCTTTCTCACTTGTTTTTAAAATTCTTTTTTATCCTTATCAAAGAATTTTAAATTATTCTTCATATATTTTTGTTCCTACCTTTAGATACAAGTTTAATTCATTACATTATATGACTTCAATACATCATAATCCTTTGGGGCCTCCATTTCTTTGTCTCTAAAAATAAGGATGTTGCTGGAGATGATATCTAACTTTTTTTTTTCTATACAATTCTATGATTCATTCCCTCCTTCACTGTACTCGCTAAATGTTCTACTAAGCAGTATGAAATAAATACAAAGATGTCTTACCTCCAAATTATAAAACAGTGCTAATCAAAAATGAAAGGAATTCATAAGAGTGTGAATATTCCAATGACAACTGAAGAAAGTTCAAATTCCTCAACCTGATACAATCTAATTCCAACCTTTTTCTCCCTTACCTTCCACTATTCCCTTTTTTTTTTTAAGTGGAGTAGAGTTGATTTACAATGTTGTGTTAGTTTCAGATGTACAGCAAAGTGAATCAGTTATACATATATATATATATATATATATATATATATATATATCCACTCTTTTTTTCCTTTAGATTCTTTTTCCCATATAGGCCATTACAGAGTATTGAGTAGAGTTCCCTGTGCTACACAGTAGGTTCTTATTAGTTATCTATTTTATATATAGTAGTATGTATATGTCATTCCCAATTTATGCCTCCCTCCCTTATCCCCTGATAACCATAAGTTTGTTTTCTACATCTATGTCTCTACTTCTGTTTTGTAAATAAGTTCATTTGTACCTTTTAGATTCCACATATAAGTGATATCATATGATAATGATATTTGTCTTTCTGTGTCTGACTTACTTCACTCAGTATGTTCACTGCAGCACTACTTACAATAGCCAAGACATGGAAGCAACCTAAATGTCCATCAACAGAGGAATGGATAAAGAAGATGTGGCACATACTGTATATACAATGGAATATTACTCAGCCATAAAAAAGAACAAGATAATGCCATTCCCACTATTCCCTTTTCTACAACTGATTCTGCACCCAAGCTTCAATACTATTAGCCATATATGCTCTACTGCTTTGCCCTAACTCTTCGTCTGCTCATGTTCCATAATAGGAAAGTTGTTCTTCACTTTTACAAGACAAAATCCTACCTATCCCCAGCTGCAGTTCCTGAAAAACTTCTAAGCTTACCTGGATCTCTTTTAGAGAGTAGAAAGAATATACAGTTTGGATTCAGACAGTTCTAGGTTTAAGTACTATTTCCAAATATCATTTGGAAAGTTATTTAGCCTCTTTAAGCCCTGTCTCATCTATAAAAATGGTGATAATTTACCTACGCATCATAGGGTTGTTGTGAAATTGAAATCGAGTGGGGCCCTGTGGGGCGCCTGAGCAAGGAGGCCCTTTTGTCCCCGGTTTCTTGTAGGCAAGACTCCAGCCTCCATTACCTTCCCTGAGTTCCAAAGGGTGGATTCAAACAGTTGCTAATCAAGGAAGGAGCAGCCAAGAAACCACCTGAGGTAAGATTAAAGGGACCAGAGAAGCTCCTCAACATTAGGAGACTAACCACCTGAGACAAGATTAAGGGAGTCCAAGCCCTGTTCACACCCTAATCTTGTCAGAGACCCCACCCTTGAACCAATTATAAAAGCCTTCATCAAATCCTCTGGGGCTGAGAGACAGTTTTTCAAGGCAGAAGCCCAGTGTGTCTCCCTTTGCCTGGCAAAGCAGTAAAGCTATTATTTTCTACTTCACCCAAAAGTCTGTCTCCAAAATTTGATTCGGCACCAGTGCACAGAGAGGTCAAGCTTTCAGTAACAAAATGAATTAATACAATAAAAATACTTAATCTAGGGCTTCCCTGGTAGCACAGTGGTTAAGAATCCGCCTGCCAATGCAGGGGACACAGGTTCGAGCCCTGGTCCAGGAAGATCCCACATGCCGCAGAGCAACTAAGCCCGTGCGCCACAACTACTGAGCCTGCGCTCTAGAGCCCACAAGCCACAACTACTGAAGCCTGTGCGCCTACAGCCTGTGCTCCGCAACAAGAGAAGCCACCGCAATGAGAAGCCCATGCACCACAACAAAGAGTAGCCCCCACTCGCCACAACTAGAGAGAGCCCACATGCAGCAACGAAGACCCAATGCAGCCAAAAATAAATAAATAAATTTATTTTAAAATTTATGAAAAAAAATACTTAATCTAGTGTCTGGCAAACAGGAACATTTTCCGTACATAGTCCATGTTGGGAATTAGGACTGCATATGCTCAAAATTAATTCCCCTTCTTCATTACTTCCTCTGAACCCCAACATTACTCTGTATCTACTTTCTCATAGTTCTCCTCATTTTCTACTTTGTCTAATAGTTACTTATTTATATGAGTAGTCTATAAACTCTGAGAGCAGAAGCCATGTCTAACATATCTTAGAATTTTTCACGTCAAACACATCATGTACCCATAATGCACTCACAATATTTGTTAAGTGAATTAAAAATACTGGAAAATAAAAGAAGATACTACTTCATGATTAAAAGGGATAACAGCAATGCATCTGAAAGTTAATATAGAATATCTTCCATCTCCTTCAACTAATGGAAAGTGAATATCAATAAGAATTGGAATGCCAACTTTTTGTCAATGCAAAATCTATATGTACATTCTTGTAATTTACATAAAGTACTGCCATATCAATTACAATATTTTTTAAAAGTAACTGCCTAGAAAGTGGCCACTATCTACATAACACAAATAATCCTTCCTCTTCAGGAAAATAATTGTTACTAGATTAAAAAGGAAGAAGAAGAAGAAGAAGAAGATAGAAGGAAGGAAAAAGAAAGCCAACATTTTACCTGCATGATTTCTGAGGTTCCTTTAATACTCAATTAAATTTTCTGCAATATACATGATGAACTGTAAAACTTTAATAAACATCCAAGTGACAAGCCAAAAAGAGTACACAACTTGGTTTTTCCAAATGAGTACTATACGTTCTCATATCATAATCTAAGATTGGCACATATATTTCTTGCTGGTATCAAAGAGTAGATGATTAAAGCATTTACCAGACACTTTTCTCTTTATACAAGATGACTATTTAATTGCAGTGGGTGTGGCAGCAGCACTTGGAGGTGCTGATAGAGTAAGAGAAATCACCATTTACTAAGGCCTTATTATGTGCCCAGTATTGTTTTAAGCCCCTTAACACTTTATCTCATTTGTTCCACACAACAGCCCTACAAAACAGGGATTGTATTTTTCATTTTAAATGTGAGGAAACTAAGACTTAGAGAGGTTAAGCCACTTGTGAAATGTTATACGACTAATATGTGATAGAGTAAGGTTTAGAACCTACTAAGCATGGCAACTTTACTGCCTCCCTTAAATTTGTGTCTTAATTTTCTTACCATCTAAAATACAAAAAAGAAAAAATAAATAACTAATAAACAAATACAAATATACTAAAGTAGAGAAAATTCTACTTTAACCAGAATTCCTTTTGGGGAAAGCACCATCTGTATTTATTTATACTATTTAATTGTTTGGAAGAAAACCCTTGATAAACTAGCGAAGAAGGTGAAACCCCTGACCCCTCCTAAGAGCTTGTAAATGTGGGAGAAATTGCCCTCCATGAGGTAATGGAAGAAATTTCTTTCTGTTACATAAAGAGGAAAGAAAAGGCAAGAAAGAAGAAGTTGAACACAACAGAGTGACACAAGTTTACAGTTACAGGTAGATGGAATATAATCCCTCCTTTTGTAGCCCTTAAATCTTCAAGAAAATGTAAGTTCCATATCCAAGGTGCCACTGGGTGGGATAGAGTCTCTTAAACGAATACCAGAGCACAGAACTAGAGCAAGGAGATAAGCAAGGGAAAGCAACAAATTGATGGAGAGGGCTTCAGGCTGTTAACAGCTATTGAATAGTTGAGATCCATGTTTTAGATGCAATTATACTCTTTATTTAAATAGCAAAGGAAGAGCATATCATTTTCTCCTTTGAGAACCAAAACTGTCATTAAATAAGTAAGTGGGGAATTAGTCAATCATGCCCCCCTCCCCTTTTTTTCTTCCTTAAATTCTTACCTGTGATTTTCCCAAGGTTTTAAGAGAAAAAAGATGAAATCACTGGGACAAAACTTCTTACCTGCTACTTTGTTTCAAAACATTAGAAAACCATAGTAGTTTTCCTCAAAGATAAACTAAATCTTTATTTCAACAATTAGAAAACAAACGCTTACACTAACTAAATGCCAAAACTATAAGGAAGAATGGCAGTACAACCATTTATCATTGAGTTGATACCCCTAATTGATCAAATTGGGGGGAGGATAAAAAGGAAAGAAAGAAAAGCTAGTAAAACTCAATAGACCTAAAGATAGTATACTACAAATAGAGTCTAAGGAACTAGACTTTCCATATTGTACATTCATCTTCTACCAGTCAGTATTCTAGGGCCTAACATATATTATCTCATTTTGTACTCAAGCATAAGATAGGAGCTACCTATCTTATTATCTCTATTTTATAAGGGAGGAAACAAAGACACTCAATGATTAAGTAGCTTGCCTAGGGTTATAAACCAAGCAAGGACACAGATATAAACCCAGGCAATATAACTCCAAAAACCCTTCTCACAACTTCTATACTATGCTGCATTTATTAGCATTTACAAAGTGATTTATATGTCTTCAAAGATTTAAGATCACTATTATATTTATCATTTTCTGAAAATATATTATAACACAGTTATGAAATTATGGTACAAAGTCACTAATATTTAGCTATTCAGACACATGGCTTTAAAAATGATAAATGCTAGAGCACAGGATAGGAAATAGTTAAACAACAGCTGTATAGTATGCTTAACTACCTTAGGAATTAATGTCAATAGTGCAGACTAAGATTTTTAAGTAAGTGACATTAAATATGGGTGTTATATATACATATAACAGTTAAATCCTTAAAAGTAATGATCTAAAGGGTAAACTAAAGTTTATCTGACATTTAACGAGTGAAAGTAAATAGCTGAAATACTTGCACACTCCACCTGTGATATTTCCTTGAACCATATTAATCATTACTTAACCATACCTCTAAGGGGAGGGAAAAAACCTCCAATTTTTCTAAACTTGGTAGTTTCTTAAAAATGAAATGGAATTACATTTCATTTTTAAGTGGAATTACAGTTAAATGGAATTACAGTTCTGGGATGCAAGCCAATTTATGATGAACACCTATGGCATAATTTAAGGTTGGTGTAGTTTTACAAGGAAAAAGATGAACTAAATATTATACTCTTAAAAGGTGCTTTTTTTAACCAAAAAAACCCCACATATTTTAAGAAATATTAATGAATAGGAAACTAATTTGCCAGTTTAATTTTAGACTGCACTTAATGTAAAAAAAAAAGAAAAATGGTAAGACTTCAATAAAACTTGTTGGAGAGGAATCATTTCCTCAAAGTTAAGTAATAATAAATTCCTGATGTCATTGGGTGGCAAAGTGTTCATAATAAAAGAAAGTACCTACACACTTTTGGTAAGAAAACCTCATATTTCCCATGTGCAACTGGAACCAATATCATGCCAATTTGAAAGTATCTGTCTTTTATAAAGCTACAAAGCAGGATGCAGAAATGAAATATGCAGTTGAGTCCATAAAAAAAAAAAAAGACTCCCTATCATTTTTCGCTATTTGGTATTCTCTAACAAATAAGCTATGGAAAATAAACATAAAATAAAAAGTGAATGGAAATTAATCTACTGATCATCAGGAAAGTAATATTAACATAATGATAATACTGAGAGGTTCCACTTGTTTTTAAAAAGTGAAGCTGTGATTTTTAAACACTAAAGTAAGCTTATACAGGTAGAAATACATCAAATGATTGAAAGAGATTATTCCATATATAAACATGATGGGGACTGGGCCTAGTCACTCAGTGAAGATAGTACTGTTCTCCACAAATTAAAAAACAGAAGCAGAAAGGTAGAGGGCAGGTGGGGAATGTCAACCTTATTAAAATATTTTGTGCCACTGACTATATATGTTATAAAAATGATACATTTGTATCCTAGATTACCAATAAGCATAACCAAATAGAATGATAAACCCAAAGGCAGTCTTTGAAAGAGCCCTTGCCCTCCTCAGATTGATCACTGGCTGCAGAATAATGGACAAGATACAGAAAAAAAGACAAAAATAAGATTAAAAAAATAAAAAAGACTTTACCTTTCCAGACAGGAAGGCCAAGGGACTTATACAAAGCAGAAATAAAGACATATACTACAAGGGGAAAAAAAGCTTGATAATTAAATATAAAATGGATGAAAACTAATATCCTTATAATATGAAGTTTGGACTAAAGAAAAATTAGTAAAACTAAGAAGTTTGAACATGCTAGAAAAGGCAAATATTTAAGTACACACTATGCTATGGACAAATAGCATGCTTAATTCCCAAAATCACTGAATAAAAAACTTAAATAGCTGACTGTGTATCTCAGGGAGTAGTACATTAATTAATTCACCATTACTTTAGAAAACTGACTTTGGGAGTGTTTAAAATCTTTTCCCATGACAACTAAGCAATTCTTCTCAGACTCTAACAGCAACTCCACAGCTCTAATATATTTTTAATTATATATATGTAATAGCTGTATATTTGTATATAAATATATTTTTATATATATTGGGACTTTAAAGTAGGCAATAGTATTCACCCACACCAAATCATGAATATTAAGTGTTTCAGTGTAGTAAATGAACAATTTAAGTCCAAGATAGATAGATACATAGATATATATCTCTACAGACAGATTTTTTATTATTGTTTTTATTTTTATTTATTTATTTATTTTTCACATCAAAGAAGACATACGGATGGCCAACAAACACATGAAAAGATGCTCAACAGCACTAATCATTAGAGAAATGCAAATAAAACCACAATGAGGTATCACCTCACACAGGTCAGAGCGGCCATCATCAAAAAATGTACAAACAATACATGCTGGAGAGGGTGTGGAGAAAAGGGAACCCTCCTGCACTGTTGGTGGGAATGTAAATTGATACAGCCGCTATGGAGAACAGTATGGAAGTTCCTTAAAAAATTAAAAACAGACAGATTTTTTAAATAAAGAACACTAAGGCAAAAGTTGGAGAAATACCATGAATACAAAATTTTAAGGTACACCCAATGCTGCAATGGGCTTTGTTATGACAGAAGTTTTTACAATCTACCTACTTTGGTCCCGCCCAGCAGCTGTGGCAAGTGGTGGTGGTGAATCAGAAGGAAGTGGCAGCTGCACATACTCTCCGGCAGCACAATAAATGCAGTCTCTGTCCCCCACTGACTTCTCTCTCAGGGACTCCCTCGACACAGAAAGCAAAAGAGTGAGCAATGAGAAAGAAAGCCTGAAGCAGCTGCCTTGATCATTCAGATGCTGGTTGTAGCTCTCACACACAGACTTGTGTCTGAGTATCATATTCCATAGGCCATGCAAAGCTCTGAAGGAGGCCCTCTCTCTATGAAGGTAACCAAAGAGTCATCTAGACACTTGAGCCAAAAACCTTGTCATTTTCCTAGACTATTCCTTATTCTCCACATGAAATCAGTTGCCAAGTCCTACCAATTCTATCCCTTAAATCTCTTGAATTCATTCTCTTAACTCCATCCTCGCTGTTCAGACCTCTATTTTGGACTATTTTTTTATTTTAATCTACTCAAAATCAATACATCCTCTACACTGCTGCCTTCAGAAGTGTTTTTCTAAAATATAAATCTGAATATGTGGCCTGTTAGAAGTTCTTCAACAACTCCCTATTACTAAAATTAAATGGTCTAGAGCCCAGCTACAGAGAAAACAGTGGTTTTTCAACCTTGCTGTAAGACACATAGAAATAAAAAGGGGGAACCGTGTATCATTCAAAATACTTAATATGGCAAATAAGACTCTTCGTGATCTGGATCCCAACTAGTCTCTTGTCAATCTCTGTTACAAACTGTGCTCTAGTCAGACTGAACTACTTGTATTTCTATCAAAGACACCATGCTCTTTCAACTCTCTCTCCTTCTCTAACAGAATGGTCTTGCATGCTACTAGCAGACTTCAATTTATCCTTTAAATTCTACCATCTCTCTGAAGACTTTTTTGACCCTCTCCTATATAATGGTATGCTTGCTTACCTGACAATCTCCCTCTCTGGAGGTCAGCTCCTGAGAGAGGAACCATAGATGACTGGTGTTCATAATTTTAGCACCCAGCACAATTACACTTAATACACCTCAGAAGGAAGAAGAATCTTGGCACTTGGCACTGTCATGACTCTCTCGACTATACCTTTTAAATTCCCCTCAGTTTAAAAACTCATTTCAGAAACATCCGTGCCCTCAAGGCACTGTGAGATAAGGTAGGGTCCAACGCAGTGAGGTAGAGAAACAAAAACGAGTAACAGGTATTCTCAGACTTAGAAGAACTTACAATTTAGAGGGAAAAACAGACTCAAAAAGATAAAGAGGGAAGATAAATCTTTAGTAATAAGAATTTTGAAGGAGGATGTCTTCTTTAGCAAACAACCTGGAATTAACTGATGACAGTGTTTGTAACACAGCCAAAACTAAACACTGCCTCAATTACCTCTAATTTTTGACCTGGGAAAGTAATTAAGGGAGCCAGTTTTGCTTTACCAAGGCATGCTATATTTTTCTGACCTCTGAATGAAAACATTTTGGGTTTGAAGACTGAAACAAAATTTAGACCTTCTGGTGTTAGAAGGTTAGGTGTTTGTTTGGGGTTGAAAGAGGTTCCTGTCAAAATGTTTCCTGGCTTATGAATCAGGGACCCTCTTGGATCCTAAACATAATAAACATTTATTTCAAGATTTAATTATAAATGGACAGGAAAGATGTGAAATGTTTCCTTATAGTGTTCACATTTAAAATTAAACATACCTCAAACTTAACACACACCTCTACTCTCACTATTACTACTCCAGATAGGCTCAAAAGCTAAAACTGTACTTCAGGAAAAGATATATTCTCAGGTCAAGGAAAAGTTCAGGACTCAATAATCACACAGCTTTGCTTATAGTAAGAATTACTGAGGATGACAGGCAAAACATGTGGTTTTAATGGAATTCAACAGGGAAAGGATCTTCTTTTCAACAAATGATACTGGGACAATGTACAAAAAGATGAACCTGTACACATATCACACACCATACACAAACATTAACCCAACATAGATCCGAGGTCTAAATGTAAAAGGTAAAACTATAAAACTTTTAGAGGAACATAGGAGGAAATCTTCATGGCTTTCAGTTAGGCAAAGGTGTCTTAGATATGAAACCAAAAGAATAATCCACAAAAGAAAAAAACTGGTAAACTCAACTTTATCAAAATTCAATATGTTTATGCTACAAAAGAAAATGAAAATATAAACCATACTACAGTCGAAAATATTGACTAGTTAAATATCTAAAAAAAGAACTGGTCGGGAATTCCCTGGCGGTCTAGTGGTTAGGACTCATCGCTTTCACTGCAAAGGGTGCAGGTTTGATCCCTGGTCGCGGAACTAAGATCCAGCAAGCCATGCAGCACGGCCAAAAATTAAAAAAAAAAATAAAAATAAAAAAGAACTGGTATCCAGAATATATAAGGAACTCATAACTTAATAAGATAAATGACCAATTTTTTAAATAGGCAAAATATGTGAAACCACTGACACTGCAGAAATACAAAAGATCATGAGAGATTACTACAAGCAACTCTATGCCAATAAAATGGACAACCTGGAAGAAATGGACAGATTCTTAGAAAGGCACAAACTGCCGAGACTGAACCAGGAAGAAATAGAAAATATGAACAGACCAATCACAAGCACTGAAATTGAAACTGTGATTAAAAACCTTCCAACAAACAAAAGCCCAGGACCAGATGGCTTCACAGGTGAATTCTATCAAACATTTAGAGAAGAGCTAACACCTATCCTTCTCAAACTCTTCCAAAATATTGCAGAGGGAGGAACACTCCCAAACTCATTCTACGAGGCCACCATCACCCTGATACCAAAACCAGACAAAGATGTCACAAAGAAAGAAAACTACAGGCCAATATCACTGATGAACATAGATGCAAAAATCCTCAACAAAATACTAGCAAACAGAATCCAACAGCACATTAAAAGGATCATACACCATGATCAAGTGGGGTTTATCCCAGGAATGCAAGGATTCTTCAATATACGCAAATCAATCAATGTGATACATCATATTAACAAACTGAAGGAGAAAAACCATATGATCATCTCAATAGATGCAGAGAAAGCTTTCGACAAAATTCAACACCCATTTATGATAAAAGCCCTGCAGAAAGTAGGCATAGAGGGAACTTTCCTCAACATAATAAAGGCCATATATGACAAACCCACAGCCAACATTGTCCTCAATGGTGAAAAACTGAAACCATTTCCACTAAGATCAGGAACAAGACAAGGTTGCCCACTCTCACCACTATTATTCAACATAGTTTTGGAAGTGTTAGCCACAGCAATCAGAGAAGACAAAGAAATAAAAGGAATCCAAATCGGAAAAGAAGAAGTAAAGCTGTCACTATTTGCAGATGACATGATACTATACATAGAGAATCCTAAAGATGCTACCAGAAAACTCCTAGAGCTAATCAATGAATTTGGTAAAGTAGCAGGATACAAAATTAATGCACAGAAATCTCTTGCATTTCTATACACTAATGACGAAAAATCTGAAAGTGAAATTAAGAAAACACTCCCATTTACCATTGCAACAAAAAGAATAAAATATCTAGGAATAAACCTACCTAAGGAGACAAAAGACCTGTATGCAGAAAATTATAAGACACTGATGAAAGAAATTAAAGATGATACAAATAGATGGAGAGAAATACCATGTTCCTGGATTGGAAGAATCAACATTGTGAAAATGACTCTACTACCCAAAGCAATCTACAGATTCAATGCAATCCCTATCAAACTACCACTGGCATTTTTCACAGAACTAGAACAAAAAATTTCACAATTTGTATGGAAACACAAAAGACCCCGAATAGCCAAAGCAATCTTGAGAACGAAAAATGGAGCTGGGGGAATCAGGCTCCCTGACTTCAGACTATATTACAAAGCTTCAGTAATCAAGACAGTTTGGTACTGGCACAAAAACAGAAATATAGATCAATGGAACAGGATAGAAAGCCCAGAGATAAACCCACACACATATGGGCACCTTATTTTTGATAAAGGAGGCAAGCATATACAGTGGAGAAAAGACAGCCTCTTCAATAAGTGGTGCTGGGAAAATTGGACAGGTACATGTAAAAGTATGAAAATAGAACACTCCCTGACACCATGCACAAAAATAAACTCAAAATGGAGTAAAGACCTAAGTGTAAGGGCAGACACTATCAAACTCTTAGAGGAAAACATAGGCAGAACACTCTATGACATACATCACAGCAAGATACTTTTTGACCCAGCTCCCAGAGAAATGGAAATAAGAACACAAATAAACAAATGGGACCTAATGAAACTTAAAAGCTTTTGCACAGCAAAGGAAACCATAAACAAGACCAAAAGACAACCATCAGAATGGGAGAAAATATTTGCAAATGAAGCAACTGACAAAGGATTAATCTCCAAGATTTACAAGCAGCTCATGCAGCTCAATAACAAAAAAACGAACAACCCAATCCAAAAATGGGCCGAAGACCTAAATAGACATTTCTCCAAAGAAGATATACAGATGGCCTACAGACACATGAAAGAATGCTCAACATCATTAATCATTAGAGAAATGCAAATCAAAACTACAATGAGATATCATCTCACACCGGTCAGAATGGCCATCATCAAAAAATCTAGAAACAATAAATGCTGGAGAGGGTGTGGAGGAAAGGGAACACTCTTGCACTGTTGGTGGGAATGTAAATTGATACAGCCACTATGGAGAACAGTATGGAGGTTCCTTAAAAAACTACAAATAGAACTACCATACGACCCAGCAATCCCACTACTGGGCATATACCCTGAGAAAACCATAGGTCAAAAAGAGTCATGTACCAAAATGTTCATTGCAGCTCTATTTACAATAGCCAGGACATGGAAGCAATCTAAATGTCCATCGACAGATGAATGGATAAAGAAGATGTGGCACATATATACAATGGAATATTACTCAGCCATAAAAAGAAATGAAATGGAGGTATTTGTAATGAGGTGGATGGAGTTAGAGTCTGTCATACAGAGTGAAGTAAGTCAGAAAGAGAAAAACAAATACAGTATGCTAACACATATATATGGAATCTAAGGGGAAAAAAAAAAAAAAAAAAAGGCCATGAAGAACCTAGTGGCAAGACGGGAATAAAGACACAGACCTACTAGAGAATGGACTTGAGGATATGGGGAGGGGGTGGGGTGAGATGTGACAGGGTAAGAGAGTGTCATGGACATATATACACTACCAAATGTAAAATAGATAACTAGTGGGAAGCAGCCGCATAGCACAGGGAGATCAGCTCGGTGCTTTGTGACCATCTAGAGGGATGGGATGGGGAGGGTGGGAGGGAGGGAGATGCAAGAGGGAAGAGAAATGGGAACATATTGTATATGTATAACTGATTCACTTTGTTATAAAGCAGAAGCTAACACACCATTGTAAGGCAATTATACTTCAATAAAGATGTTAAAAAAAAAAAAAAAAATATGTGAATATTTCAACAAAGAAGGTATTTGAATGGTTAATAAGGATATAAAAAGATGCTCAACATCATTATTTATTAGGGAAATGCAAATTAAATTCACAATGGGATACCGTTTTCACCCACTAGAAAGGTTACAATCAAAATGACAGGTAATACTATCCCTGGACCATGCACACACCTGGGTAAAAGGGCAATAGTTTCTCAAAAATTTATTCTATTTTGGGGATTGGAAATGTTTTGCATCTTTTCAAAAGCTAAACAGAAGCCCACCCACTTCCTCCTAACTCCTACCCCTACCCTCCACACATATTAAAAAAAACTTTTTTGAGACAGATATTACTACTGTATAGCTCAGGAAACTCTACTCAGTATTCTGTAATGACCTATATGGGGATAGAATCTAAAAAAGAGTGCATATATGTTTATGTATAACTGATTCACTTTGCTGGACAGCATAAACTAACACAACATTGTAAATCAACTATACTCCAATAAAAATAAATAAATAAATACAAGACAGATAGTAATAAATGATGCCAAGGATGAAAAAAAATGGGAACCCTCATGCTACTGAAAATGTTAAATGGTATAGCCTCTTTGTAAATCAGTTCCTATACCTATTCCTAGACATACAGCCCAAAGAAATGAAAACATATATCCACACAAGGACTTACATGTGAATGTTTGTTTCAGAGCAGCATTATTCACAATGCCCAAAATGCGAAAACAATCTAAAAATCATCAACTAATGTATGGATAAGATAGATAATAGTTAGATAAAATATAGCATATCCATACAATGGAATATTATTCAGAAACAAAAAGAAATGAAAATATGCTACAATACCGATATATGCTACAATACGAACCTCAAAAACATGGAAGAAGCCAGACACAAAAGACCACATATTGTACGATTACACTTATATGAAACGTCTAGATAGGCAAATCTACAGAGACAAAAAGGAGATAAAAACTGTTGCCCAGGTCTGGGGAAGGAAAATGGGAATTAAATGTAAACTGGAATGACAGATCTTTTGGAGGTGACGGAAATGTTCTAAAGCTGGATTGTGGTCAGGCTCGGTACAAAATAAAAAGGTTCAAAAAGCAGGATTTTTTTCCCCTTTCTTCTAGATCTGTCATGATACTTTTTATTTGCTATTTAACACTGTGCTTCCTTAGTCATGAGGATACTCGCTGGGTGAGTATAGACCTTCACGGGCATGCAAGGGCACATATATCCAATCCTGACCTTCCCTGGGTCCACAACCCTGCTGGGGTTGGTGGTGACAGCAGTAACTGAGCAGGGGCAGGGAGTACATGACTGAAAACTTGTTGCAGAGAGACAGGTCTATGTGGCTCCAAGCCCCTAAAGTATGCCCTGCTGTGCCATCAGACTTTACTTACCAAACACAAATTCAAATATAAAATAATTAAGAATATCAAGATGCAGGGCACAGGGCCCTGTGAGACTGCACTGGTCATAGACACATGAAGCAGGAATCAATATGGTTATGACTGCACAACTTGGTGAACTTAGCAAAATTCACTGAATCACACACTGAAAATGGGTCAACTCTATGGTATATAAAATTATACCTCGATAAAGTGTTGTGGGTTTTTTAATGGCTTTAAGTCTTTGGTGGCAGCATGTTAAAATTTACCAAATGGGTAAAGCATCACAGACAGTGCATGTGTCTGTACTTTATGTCTAGGCCTAAGTGAGTGTCCCAACCTGAGGGTCTTTCCCAGAGCCAGATAAACAAAGGATAAAGGAACTGTATCTCAAAAAGCCCCACATCAGGTCAGAAGGCATGGCTCTCCTTTTGAATGTGTAAGTGGACAACTCTTTGTAGATAAAATAAGGGTGATTCCTGAGGTAATGAGTTCAACTCACAACTGGATAAGACCTTTTAAATGCTAGGAGTTTCTAACCAGAGAGTATGGCCAAATGCACAGTACTGTGACCACAATCAAGACTGAATTTCCATCAAAAGATCTCCTCTTACACTGAGCAATTCCTAGTGCTAAATTGTTTCTAACTGAGCCTACTGTGACTCAATGAACCAGAGGCCTATATCTCTATGCTGGCTTGTTTGTGATAAGCATTCTTGAAAGACCTCATGTTCTGCCAAAATGCATACTTAAAAATTATAGGTAAATACAGAAAGAAAGAGGGGGAAAAAGGAAAAAAGATTTTCAAATTTGTTGTTTTCAAAAAAGATGTTTTGTCTATTCTAGCTTCTTGGCATTATATAATTTTAGAAACAGTTTGTCAATTTCTACAAAAAGAGACTGCTAGGATTTTTAATGGGTTAGTGTGTTCATATAGAAAAATAGGGGAGAACTGACATCTTAAAATGTTGACCATTCAGATTGAAGTACATGATTACCTTTATCAAGATCCTTATTTTCTACACTTTCAGGAACAAGATATTTGTAAAAGCTATTTTAGCATCCTTGCCCACCAAGTCTTGTATGTTTCTATTGATTTGGGGGTTTTTTCCCCCTGCTAATGTGTGTTATATTTCTGATTGTTTGCCAGGATAATAATTATCTTTGGTTACCAGAAAAAAAAATTATGCATAAAATAGGATTGAGGCAATCCACACAAAACCTATACAAACTTCATAATCAGAGCACTAACAAAAACATTAACAATCCTCCCAAAAGTATTAGCATAGTTTATTTTAAAAGGTTGTTACATTGCAAATAAATAGATTACACAGTAAATATAAATTTTATGATAAAGGAAGAAAAAAGTAAATGTAATTTGATGGGAAGGAGTTGTAAAGAAGGAGTAAGGTTGCCAAGTTATGAAAACAAGGTCAGAATGCACAAAAATTAGGAAGAATTCCAAAAACAGCACTTCCGAGAGAGTGCAAGGCAAAACTAAGCCAAAAGGAAGAACATGGTGAGAATGGACATCCTGTATGGTACTCTATTCATTCTCCTGTGGCTTACTGCATTAAGCTGTGTTGATGTATCTGTGTATCTGAGTTCAGCTGCTATTACCCAGTTATGTAACACATTTACCTGCTGGGAAAAATCATGTGCCAACCAAATGACTTTCACATTATAGAGATATCATTCCCCTATTTACCAGTCAAATGTGAACAAATTCATGTTACAGATACATGTTCTAGAAACAGGCAATGTAACAGGACAGAACATATTTGATTTACTTCCTGCTTCAATTTGTGTCCAAGTTGTCAACTCTTTCCCTCACCCTTTCCCTGGCTTGCTTTACCCAAGATTCCCAATGCTGGACACCTATAAAAGTGATCATAGTTGTGGAACTCTCTTTCAGATTATTTTTCTCTGTATGGGTTTATTATTTTATCTTGAGAATCAGGAAGGCACAGGGGTGGGTGTTTATCAGGATGTTTTAAAATACAGCAGAGAAACTAAATACATATTCCTATTTCTTAATTTTAAAAGGCAATACTTCATTATTTTCTCAAGTCAAAAACAATGTCTCAATTTAATTTTTCTTACTATACGTCTAGATAAAAATACTTCCCCACATTAATCTATACCACAGTTTTGCTACATCCAAGGCAAGCAGTACAATTTTTTTTTAAAGGCACTGAATTTGAATAGCTCTTTAATACTGGCACAAACTTAGTAATATAAATTTTTGTGCAAATTGTAAACTATGTGTATGTGACATACCAATAAAATAACATGGCAAATATCTCCCCTAATTTTTTTAAAGCTATTATTACTCTCTAGAAATGTTACAAAGATTGAAATATGTGTTTTAATTTAGAAAAATCTATTGGTCAAACAAGTTTTCATCATTAAAAAGATACAAACTATTGAATCAATGAAAAGTAAACACTGTTTCCTTAAATAAGCTTTCTGTTTTACTTTTAAAATTTCTTTTGTCTCTTTTAAAGTGGTGATTGTTATATTTATAGTGTTCAAGTGCCAGATATCAAAAGTCATTTAGCCTCAAATGAGCCTTAGAATCACGTCTATCCTTCAATCCAGGGATTTTGCTAATGAAATAATTGGAAGATAGCACCAAAATTTAGCAACAATCTATTTATAAAAACAACAAATGAAAAATGACCTAAATGCTTATTAGAGAATTGGTTAAATAAATTATGATATGGGAAACATTAAATGATACTATAGATAAATATGAAAAGACAGTCAAAATAAAGTTAAAAGAAGTAACAAAATAATACAACATACGTGTTTTTGTAAAATATGTATTATACATGAAAATAGGAAGAGGTCTAGAAGGCTATTTACCAAGGCTAAACCAGAGTTCTCAAAGTGTGATCCCCAATCAACAGCATCAGCATCACTTAGGAATTTATTAGAAATGAAAATTCTAGGGTTGTACTCCAGTCCTACTGAACCAGAAACCCTGGAGGTAGGGCCCAACAATCTGTGTTTTAATAAACCCTCCAAGTGATTCTGATGTGTGCCAAAATTTAAGAACCATTACTCTAGATTCTTTATTGGGATCAAGATCCCTTTGAGACTCTGATGAAAATTATGAACTTTCTCCCAGGAAAGTACCCATTTGGACAAATGCTCAATTTTACATATATTTCAAAGACAAACATACGGCAGAGGGTGCCTGCAGCAGTAATATACTATTCCCAAATGGGATATATCTATTGAGCCCTAGGACTCTTTACCTACAACAAATAACGCATACTTATTGCACGTAAGTGGCCAAAATTAAATTGAGAAAAATGAAAGAACCAGAAAACTGTAAACCAATCCCTCAAGTCTGGCACACCAGTATTTCTTCTGGTTTGTCTTCACTTACTCAGATTCCAATGCTGACACAAAATCTCCTGGGTTTAACTTTCCAAACTTCTGAACTTTATTGAGTTCATAGGCTGAACTTGTGGCCTTCGCAATGGAGAATTCTCACATGATCGCTATTCCATTTAACTATCAATCTGTACTTCATGACCTTAAGAAAAAAAACTTTTTGGATAAGTTTATTTTTAATTTTTAAAAATTTTTGAACAATGTGAATGTTTTAGAAACATGGAGCATAGAACTCACATGTCCTATAATTTAAGCAGATACCTTAGCTTATAGTAAGAACAAATATCAAACTACAAAGACTTCAAGTTATAGTTTCATAAGAAAACAAAGGCTAAAAATTAAAAGATTTAATTAGGCAATCGGTCGGTAATCATCCCCTAATTTTATTTTTCCAAAACAACTGCAGGTTTCTGTGGTAACATATGCATCTCATATGATAATGAATTTTAGCCATATATAAACATAAATGTCATTCTAAGAAAAATATTTCAACTCTTTTAAAAACACTGTATGTACACCTGCTATTCTCCTATCAATTCTAGCAGGAAACCATTTTTCCTCCACATCATGAGCAATAGAAAAGTACTTATTAAAACATTAATCACAGTCCATTATATTCTGACTCACTGCCAAAAGTTCCCATTACATCACTGAAAATACCTATTAACCAAAACCTGCTTCTGACAAGTTACAGGAGTATAGCATTCAGAATTTAGTAATGTAATAGTCAGTTTTAAAAGAAGAGTTACACAATTGATTTTGCAATGGCAGCAAAAATAATTTTTTTCTGACATTTATTACGAAAAGGTTGATTTAACTGGTGTTTCTACTGTAAAATTTTTTTTAAATTATTTCAAATTTCACCTAGCATTATTAAACACATTTACTATGAAATTCTTAAATACAGACGACTGTTTAAAGAATTTCAAAATGTGCTGAATACATCACTGTATGTAAAACTACACTGTCTTGTGTAAATATAGGCCTTGTTTAGAGCCATGTCTCACAGGAAATTGTAGCAAATGAAAACCATCCCCGTTTTTCCACTCCCACTCTTTAGGATTTATGTCTTTACATTTAAAACCAGTTATACAGAGAAACAAAAAAACATGGCAACAATACTTTCAAACCAGAATAATGACTACTATGGGCATTCTTTTTTTTTTTTTTTTTTTTTTGGTCATTCTTATAATGTTAAAATAATTGAATATTATTAGAAGCAAAGCTTAGATATATTTTGATTCTGTACCAGCAGAACCAACTAGTCTTCACTTGCTGGCCGTTTGTTCGAAGAGTGGTGACACTAGATTCTTCCAAAGCAGGAGAAAGGTGGTTGACATTTAGGAATAAAGTACTAAGGAAAAAGCATAGGGAATATCGGTAATTATTTCCTGAGACTAGAGACCATTTATGGCTTACTATGATTTTGAATATTGAAAAAAAAAAAAAACTACATAGTAGAAACAGGTAATTTTTTTCTTCTATTTACTGTGTTTTCAAAGTTTTCCTATACTGAACGTATCATCTTTATAATGGGGAAAACTCAAAGAATTTATCTATTTTAATAGAAGCCCTTAAGACAGCTGCATGTGACAAATGGGGGAGAAAAATCTTACTTGTCTTAATGCATTATATTGTATGTTTTTTTTTCATATTTAGATGTTTATAATCTCTATTTCTAAAAATAGGAGTGAATGACAATTTCTAGTAGCTTTTATAAAATCTAATGTTTCTTAAGCATGATGCTTAATTTAGTTGGAAAATTCATGGTAGAGGGATTTAGAGAAATTAAAAGCATGAATTATATCTTAGTTAATAAGGGGACAGAAAAAGAAAACAGACCTAGGTTACAATCATAGAACATTATAACTTTAAATTAGCAGGGTTCTTTAACCTAAGAGCCAACTTGTTTTACATTTGAAAGGTTAAGAGAGTCACCAAGCTACACATATCTAATAATTTCCTAACAACTCAATCTCCAGATTACTTTTCCTTCTTTTTTTTTTAACTTTAGTCTCTTCAAATGGAAATACAATTTCTACATACCCAAAGAAAATAAAGTTACCTCTACTTGAAAGTGGTTTTTAAGAGAATATGACTCTTTCAGGGCACACCTCAAAATAGTTACCTGAATTCTAGCATGTGATCCTGAGTTCTTGCCAAGGAAATTAAGAATTAATGAGTGATTGTACACTTTACAGTACCCTCAATTAAAGGGCCAGTCAACATACAATTACAAGACAGGGCTTCTCGGGTGGCGCAGTGGTTCAGAATCCGCCTACCAATGCGGGCGACACGGGTTCAAGCCCTGGACCAGGAAGATTTCACATGCCACAGAGCAACTAGGCCCGTGCATTACAACTACTGAAGCCCGTGTACCACAGCTACTGAAGCACGCCCGCCTAGAGCCCGTGCTCTGCAACAAGAGAAGCCACTGCAATGAGAAGCCCGCGTACTGCAACGAAGAGTAGCCCCCGCTCGCCACAACTAAAGAAAGACCTCGCGCAGCAACGAAGACCCAATGCAGCCAAAAATAAATAAACAAATAAATAAATTTATAAAAAATAAATAAATAAAAGAGAGGCTTTTGCTGGTGTTTTTACAGACTCTCAGTTCATACATATTATCCCCAGTGTGAATATACATCTTTAGGTGATTAATTTTTGTTCTATGTCTTATTACTAAAATTATTATTTACAAAACTCAAAATTGCTTCTAAAACCACGTAACAATAGCCATTAAGTCTTCTTTAGAACAACTACAAGCAAAAGATAAATGACAAGGGAATTAATTCCCTGGAGGTCCAGTGGTTAAAACTCTGTGCTCTCACTGCCAAGGGCCCGGCTTCAATCCCTGGTTGGGGAACTAAGATCCCGCAAGCCACGCAGTACGGCCAAAAAAAAAAAAAAAAAAGATAAATGACAAATCACTACTAGTATACTCATCTCACTTCTTCCTTATCTGTTTAAGCCTTTAACAAGCACTCCTTGATTACTACTTCTGTTATGCAACATTGACTAGTGAGGGATTCTCAATGGTATGATGTATATGTTACATATTTTTATATAAATTTGGACAGAAAACAAACTACAGGGTATGACTATTCTTAATAGGCCTTTAAAAATCATTACACTTAATAAAAAATAGAGATTATAGAAAGAGAAACAGTACTTAAAAATTTAATTTTGAAAAAAATTAAATTCATATAGAACATGCAAGACAATTAAATGACCCAGACTACATAATTTGACATTATTTTTATATTAAAGTGCTTTGGCCAAAAATGCAATTTGATCATCATAATGAAAAAACAAACAAAATCAATCAACAAAGTTAAGGCTGAACTTAAACTTTAAAATGAGTTTAAGTTCAATATTTACAGAGTTCACTACATATCAGCAATATTCCCAGTAACAAATGTTAACTCCAATGGTAGCATTTGTCACTCAGATAGCTAATGTTTATATAGCACTTATCATGTGTCAGATATTATTCCAAGGGTTTATCATTTATTAACTCACTTAATCCTCACAACTCTATGAGATAGGCACATCTTGAAAATGAGGAAATCAAGACACACAGAGATTAGTAAAGTGTCCAGGGAATTAAAATTAGTCAATGAAAAGCCCAGTATTCAAACCCAGGCAGTCTAGCTCCAGAGTATGTTCTCTTCTTACACTAAAAGGTTAATTTGATAATAAAGCTTAAATACTTTGGTTTTACTGCATTTTATGTTTGATAAATTAAGAGAGGAATAGGTGACATTATTCCTACTGGTAATTTATCATCTTGGTGATATTCATTACTCACACTGATTTTTCATCAGGTGGGGGCAGTATGTAATTTCAACTACTACATGGCATTCCTTTTGTCTATGTTAACTAGCCCCCAGTGCTGGCCAATCAAAATGAGACTCATTCAACAAGTGTCCACCTCCATTAATTCTTCCTTTGCCCCTAAATCTAGATGTGACCTCTCCCTCTCCCTTGGTACATAAAACCTTCTTTACTACTAAACAACAATAACAGTTAATATTTATTGAATGTTTCCTAAGTATTAAAAGCTTAAATATCAATACTATGAACTAAGTTATATAATCAAAACAATCCTGAGAGATAGATTCTATTACCATCATCCTTTTACAAATAAGAAAAGTAAGGTTGAGAGAGGTCAAGTTCTCATAGCTAAGGAACAGAGCTTGGATTTGAAGCCAGGTATGTTTAACACTAAAATCTATGTTGCTTAAGCCAGGCACAGTGACACTATGGCAGTATATATCTTATATTGCTTTGTATCCTATTTATTTACATACGATGCCCAAAATGATGGCTTATATACTTTTAATTCCTAAAAATAAATTTGGCTTAATGAGCATCTGATGAATAAATGGATGATAAACAGATGGTTACTGTTGTACAGAAGCTACATATCTAATGAAAAAAATATGTAACAGATCAGCAATTCTCAAACTTTTTGGCCTTAAGACCTCTTTACACTCTTAAAAATTACTGAAGACTCCCAAAGAGATTTCGTTTAGATGGGTTATATTTACCTGTATTTTCTATATTAAAAATAAAAACTAAGAAATTGGAAAATATTTATTCATTTAAAAATAATAATTAAAGCCCATTACATGTTAACATAAGTAACATACCATGTTGACACTAGTCAAAAGGAAGCTGGAATGACTATTTTAGTATCAAACTAATTAGATTTCATAGCAAAGAATATTATCAGGAATAAAGAGGATCACTTCATAATGATAAAGAGGTCAATAAATTAACAGGCTATAAAAACAACCCTAAATGTTTAGTTCCTAATAAAACAGCATTTGCAGAAGACATGATTATTTACATTTAAAAAAATCCAATGGACTACAAAAAAACTACTAGAACTAATAAACGAGTTTTGCAAGGTTGCAGGCTACAAAATCTATATACAAATATGTCCTTATTCCAGAAATAAGCAATCATAAATTGAAAAAATTTTTAAATACCATTTACAATAACAAACTATAAAATACTTAGGAATAAATCTGACAAAATATATGCAAGACCTGTACACCAAAACTGTACATTATTGAGAGAAATTAAAGACCAAAATAAAGGGAAAAATAAACCTTGTTCTTGAATCAAAAGACTATTTTTAAGACAGAGACAATTCACTCCAAAATCATCTATTGATTTAGTACAATCCCAATCAAAATTTCGGCAGATCTTATGAGTAATGATATTCACATAGCACAAGGACACTTACAGCACAGATATTGGTTTCTAATACTATTCTCCAATAAAAGAAACCAGGGCTTCTTAGAGAAATGGCTGCTTCTAGAACTGGGTCAAGAAATACATATACCATGAGCCTGGAGCATCTTGCAGTGCTGAAAGTAAAGACGTACTTTAAAAAAGATGCAATGATGGGAGAAAGGCAAATAGGCACCAGAGCCAACTAAAAACATCTCAAATGGCCAAAACTGGATTATAACCCAAAGTGTAAAATAAATACTCATGAGTCATTAGTGATCGGAAAAAAAATGATTGAATAAATAAATAGATGGGGGAGAAGAGAAAAATCTCCAGTGCAGAAGAATTCCAAATAATTTATGAAGACACTACATCCTCAAGGGAAGTGAGCATAAATCCCCACTCCTTAAGTGTAGTCTGTGCATAGTGACTTTCTTCCAAAGAGTGTAATAAAGATAGGGGGAATAAGAGTACTTTACAGTGGAGAAATCTGACAAACAATACCTTAGCCAGGTGATCAAGGTTAACATCAACAGTGATAAGACATGTTGATAGCATGTACCCTTGATATGAAGTGATGAAAATGGTACTTTATCTCTGCGGTCTTCCTCAAAACAATATAAAACCCCAGTCTGATCATGAGAAAAACACTGGACAAATTACAATAGAAGGACATTCTACAAAATATATGACCACCACTCAAAACTGTCAAGGTCATCAAAATCAAGGAAAGTCTGGGAAATTGTCACAGCCAAGAGGAGCCTAAGGAGACATGCCTACTTAATGTAATGTGGTACCCTGGATGAGATCCCAGAACATAGTCAGGACATTAGATAAAAACTAAGGAAACTGGAATGAAGTATGGACTTTAGTTAATTAAAACATATCAATATCAGTTCATTAATTATAACAAATATATTATACTAATGTTAGGTGGTAGGTAATATTAGGAGAAATCATGTGGGGGTATATATAAACTCTCTATACTATCTTTGCAATTTTTCTGTAAATCCAAAGATGTTCTAAAATTAAAATTTTTTTTTAAATTCCAGCAGGCGTTTTTACAGAAATGGACAAATTGATCCTAAAACTTACATGGAAATGCAAAGAACCTAGAACAGCCAAACAGCTTTCTAAAAAAAAAGAATAAATCTGAGGGCTGATATTCAGACTTTTTTATAAAGCTACAGTAATCAAGACAATATAGTTTTGGTATCAAGATCAACAAACAAATTATTGAAAGAGAAAAGAGGTGAGAAAGAGATCCACACATATATGGACAACTAATTTTTGACAAAGGTGAAAAGGCAATTTACTGGAGAAATAATAGCCTTTCAACATATAGTGTGGAAACAACTCAATATGCATATGCCAAAAAAAAAAAAAAAACTACTTCAAATCATACCTCTTACCATATATAGAAATGAACTATAAATCACAGGCCTAAGTGATGCTAACCCCCAAAATATAAAATTTCTAGAAGAAAACATAGAATAAATTATTTTGACCTTGAATTAGGCAAAAATTTCCTAGATATAACACCAAAAACATGATCCATAAAAAGACAAAAACTCTAATTGGAAAAGATACATGCACCCCAATGTTCATAGCAGCACTATTCACAATAGCCAAGACATGGAAGCAACCTAAATGGCCATCAACAGAGGGATGGATAAAGAAGATGTGGTATATATATGCAATTGAATATTACCCAACTACTAAAATAAAAATGAAATATTGCCATTTGCAGCAACATGGATGGACCTAGAGATTATCATACTAAGTGAAGTAAGTCAGACAGAGAAAGACAAATATTCTATCATATCACTTACACAAAGAATCTAAAAAATAATACAAATGAACTTATTTACAAAACAGAAACAGACTCACAGACATAGAGAGCAAACCTATGGTTACCAAAGGAAAAAGGGGAGAGGGAGGGACAAATTAGAGGTATGGGATTAACATATACACACCACTATATACAAAATAGATAAACAACAAGGATTTACTGTACAGCACAAGGAGCTATATTTAATATCTTGTAATAACCTATAATGAAAAAGAATCTGAAAATATTTATATATATATAAAGTGAATCACCTTGCTGTACACCTGAAACTAACACAATAATGTAAATCAACTATAGTTCAATTTTTTAAATTAATTTTTTAAAAGGATGATACATAAAAGAAAAAAATTATAAATTGGACTTATCAAAATTAAAACATTTACTCTCCTAAAGACACTGTTAAGAGATGGAAAGACAAACCACAGACTGAGAATATATTTGCAAACTACATATCTGATAAACAGAATATATAAAAATGGGATATCAAAATATACAAAAAGCTCTCAAAACCCAATAAGAAAACAGACCTAATAAAGAAATGGGCAAAAGATTTCAACA
Source organism: Balaenoptera physalus (assembly GCF_965194825.1). Classification (NCBI taxonomy): domain Eukaryota; kingdom Metazoa; phylum Chordata; class Mammalia; order Artiodactyla; family Balaenopteridae; genus Balaenoptera; species Balaenoptera physalus. The sequence goes on from NC_138883.1 coordinate 40,647,219, forward strand.
GACACTTCACAAAGAAGATATACGGATGGCAAGTAAACACATGAAAAGATTCTCGGGACTTCCCTGGTGGCGCAGTGGTTAAGAATCCGCCTGCCCATGCAGGGGACACGGGTTCAATCCCTGGTCCGGGAAGATCCCACATGCCACGGAGCAACTAAGCCCAAGTGCCACAACTACTGAGCCTGTGCTCTAGAGCTCGCGAGCAACAACTACTGAGCCCGCGTGCCACAACTACTGAAGCCCGCATGCCTAGAGCCCGTGCTCCGCAACGAGAGAAGCCACCACAGTGAGAAACCCGTGCACTGCAATGAAGAGTAGCCCCCGCTCGCTGCAACTAGAGAAAGCCCGTGTGCAGCAACAAAGACCTGTCACAGACAAAAATAAATAAATAAATTTATTAAAAAAAAAAAAGATTCTCAGCATCACTAATCATTAGGGAAATGAAAATTAAAACAATGATATCCTACTACACATCTATTAGAATGACTAAAATTTTAAAGACTGATGATACTAAGTACTGGTGAGGATGAAAGGCAACTCGAACTCTTACACACTGGTGGTAGAAATGTAAAATGGTACAACCTTTTTGGAAGACAATTTGTCCGTTTCCTCAAAACTTATGCATACATCTACATATGATACAACCATTCCACTCCTAGGTATTTACCCAAGAATAAAAGGTTGTGCATGAATCTTCATATCAGCTTTGTTTTATTAGCCCAAAACCAGAAAAAAAAAAAAACTGGAAACAACCCAAATATCCAACAAGAAAATAAATGGAAAGGAAATTGTGGGATATACATACAATGGAAAAGTACTCAGCAATAAAAAGGAATGAACCATTGATACACACTACAACAAAGATGAATCTCAAAACAATTATTCTGTGTGAAAGAAGCCAGACAAAAAAAGAATACATCTTGTTTGATTCAATTTATATAAAACTCTGAAAAATGCAAAATGATCTACAGTTACATAAAGCATATGAGTCGTTTCTTGGTTGGGGGATGACAAGTGTGAAGGTGAAACTACAAAGTGACACTAGCAAACTTTTGGATATGAAGGATATGTTCATTATCTTGATTATGCAAAGGATTTCATAACTATATACATATGTCAAAGCTCGTCAAACCATGCATTTTAAATGCATACTGTTTAGTGCATGTCAATTATACCTCAGTAATGCTGCTTAAAAATAGAATAAATAAATTCTAAATTGCCATAATAAAATACCATACAGATCCATTAGACCCTTTTTTTAATGTAAGATAATGGAATCTTAGTGACCTTATTTTTACTATAGCTTGAAACATACTACTGTTTTATCATCCTAGAAATTATTTCAATTATTCCCCATAATGCTAAAAAAAAAGCTAAATAAGAAACAAAAGAATGATGGAATCACCTGAAGAATGATGCAATAGTTAAATAAATAACAACTACTATATCAACCTTCAGTTTTCTTACTGCAGTGCCCAAATTACTACATCTTTTTTTGTATCATCTCTTAAGAGGATATGACAATATCTTAGATGAATTTTCTCAAACTCAAAAAATCAGAGAGTTACTGGTATATTTTTAAGTATACAATTTAATGATTTTTAGTAAATTTACAAAGCAACCATCAGAACAATCCAATTTTAGGACATTTTCATCAACCCAAAACAGATACCTGATTTCCAATTATAGTCACTCAAGTGTATATTTTTAAGGACTAAAAGGAAATATTATCTTCTCATCCAGTCAGTCATTAAAGAGAATGGATTTCATTCCACAATAATATGGGACAAGAACTTTGACTATCCATTTTGCTAAAAGAATGTGTGTTAATTTTTTTTTTACTTTTTATGATGTTTGTGTACCATCACTTTTACACAACTTGCTACAGTTTTTAAGTAAATAAATACTATAGGCAGGTACATATACAAAGGTATTGTGAAGAAAGGAGATGATGTAGAAATGATTAATTAATTGGATTGGTCATTCTAACTGGTGTTTATAAATCTAAAAATGAGAGCCTTTTATAATTATAGGGTAAAAGAGATAGTGGTCCTCTCTTCAATCAAATTACAAGGCATCAAAGTTTTCAAAAGTATTTAATTTTGACAACGCAAATGCAAAAAAATAAGGTAATAAGCTTGAACTTATTACTGATGCATTTGCATTTTGATGATACAAATGCAAGCAGAACCAGAAGCAGTGATAAGGTAGAACCTACTAAAGATGTATTTGAAATCTGGACTCGGTATTTACAAGATGGATACATTCCATGTTCATGCACAACCATTGATCAGTGGTTAGTTGCACTCAAAGGATGTCGTCAATTTTGGGTATATCTTCTAAACCAAGAACATATGGAATAAAAATTTGATTGTGCTATGTCTAAATCTCTACTAAATTTTCTAATAAAGTTTTTTTCCACTATTCATTTATTCTTACATCTGCAAAATTATTCATAAAATAACTTAAAATTACAAAAAGACTAAAAAGGGTCCATTAGACCTGGATGATAAAAGAGGATGACTATTTTTCCTGATAAAAAAAGGGTTAGAAACAAATGAAATTCCACAGAGCATTATGGTAGAAGAAAATCAGAGGCCATGCCCACCTATGCCCATACATAATTTCCCTTAGCCTCAAAAGTACTGTTTCCTAGATTTTAGAAATTATTTGAGTAGTGACTTCTACTACTATGTGCTTTGTGTTTAAAGCAACATTTCTCAAACTTTTCTTACCATAATTAGTAAATATTCTTTACATGAAAACCCACTACAAATGTGTATACATATGCACATATAACTGAACAATACTTACATTTCTTTTTGTTTCACAAAACAATACCTACATTTACAATGTACAATGCCCTTGTCTAGTTTATTTTGTTTTACTCCATTTTGTAAAATATTGGACAAAATCCACAATCTGAAAACACTAATAATATAGCCTTTCAATATATCATTTTTAAACTTTGAGAGTTAAGATGGTACTGGATAAATTATCTGTAACAAGTAAATAAAACCCACCAAGACCAGTAGGCAAGCTCAACAAACAGATGAAGTAGTAGAGCCACCATGAGGTTACACACATTAACTTCAAGCAAATGAGAGGATAACGGAAACAACTAACTCAGAAAGAACGGCAGCTTCATGGAAAAGTTACCACAGAGTTCCAAGAAATACCCTCCTGCTGCTGACTCTTTTGCTGGGAAACCAGAACTGTCCAAATGTCTTACAACTGGAACGACTACTGTCTCACTAGCAAGTTCAAGCTATTGAATCTTTCTTCCTTTTCTCTGGGATGAAGAGGTGAAAACAGTAGAATGAAGTAAACATTATTGCTTCTGCTTCCCTTACTGTCAATTCTTTCTAAATTAATTTTGAGGTAAAACTCAAAGCAAGAGACCTAAAGGTTGAATGAATTTTCTCTAAATCTAAAAACAGTTAATCACTCCTTGGAAGAATATTTTTAAAAGATTTAGAAAGTGGCAATCCCTCAAGTCCTGATGTTACTCATCATAAACTATCAAAGCAGACACACTGCATGCTTATAACACAAGGTAAACGAGAGGACAGGAGAGACTAAGCTAGTAACAAAAATATAAAGTGCCATCTACACTGGGTAAGGAGGTTAAAAGAAAGTAGAAGGTGATGAATGGTGGGATTCTATTTTGTTTTCATATTCATTAGCCCCAGAAAGGGTAAGATAATTTGGGGGCTTGATGGGATAGTCAAGATGCTGATTTAAATGAAAAAATAAAATTTTTGAAGACCCCCCCCAAAAAGGACAAAGCAATCATAATAAGAAATCTAAAGAAACATAATCATTGTACAATACATGGCTCAACTGAAAATAATATTTACGTATTTACCATGGAAATAGTGAACACTGATTTAATTTTAAAACTGTGATATAACTGTATTGGGAAATAATAGGAGAAGTGAAATAAGAATAGGGAAGGAGTTTTAGAGGGCTAAATCTTCATCTCTCAATCAGGATGTCAAGAGGCAGGTCTAAAACTGGAAATCAAGAAACTGCAGTATAACTGTATGATTTAGAAATATACAGATAAATAGGACAACAAAAATTAAGATGTAGAAGCTGGGCAGAGTCAAAACTGGTCCTCTGATCCACATTTTACCATCTTATTGATAATTTTCCTTTCAGAAACATTACTCCCTTCAAATATTTTTCATAAACTAAAAAATGATTAACTATCCCTTCTGAACATAAGTAGGACATACGTAGTCAAAAAAGTTACTGGTACTATCTTGGAACCAGAGGGGAGAGACTATTAGAAATTGGAGTAAGCACCAAAGAAGAAGAGTGAGAAATGGTGAAAGAAACTGAATCCTGGTCAGATCACTGGAGCCCTGCATCAAGTCTCACTTGAAGCTAGTCCTTCCCTTTCCTTATTGGCCAATAAAGTTCACTTATTATTTAAGGCAAAAAAAAAAAAAAAAAAAAAAAGTTTAACCAACCATGTTCATTCTGCTTTCCCAAAGCATAGCCAGTTGTTTTCCAGACCCAACAATCACAATTCTTTTAACCAAAGCAGGATCTAATTCCTGACCCGTGCTTATTTCTATTGCTCTTAATTTTTTCAAATCTAAGTCTGCACATCCTTCTGAAATCAGTATGACCAAATATGATGGAGAATTTATTTTTATGACTAAATTGACAAGACTTGGTATTACAGAAACATGACACAGGATCCCATCCTCAGGGCCAACTCTTATCAGGCAAATGTACACCTAGCATATTGTACAGCCAGAGCAGATCATTTTTCATCACACCTGCTCCTTTATACAACAAAATTACTTTCTGTAATAATCATGAAATGAAAAATAATAACAATGCAGAAAAGACACAAATTTTTTCTTCTATTGGATTTTGTACACATTATGCCACTAAAAATTTTTAAATAAAAATAAAATTCATACAACAAAAGAGGAAAAAGTAACAGACAAAAATACCCATTAATTATACTAATTTAATTTTTGAAAACAGGAAAATATTTATAAGTACATAAAAGATTGTCACATCATAGTTTCTGTTTTGAGTTTTACTTATGCAAATTTGTCAGTGAATTCATTAAAGTTGATCTTCCTTGTATATTCATGTTCAATTAGGGAATAAAGCCAGATTTTTCAATTTATCTTTGCTCATAATAAATTGAAGAATATTTTTTGTTAATTTTAATTTCGAGTTTCTTTCTTTAAGCAACAGGTATCCAAATAGCTAGAAAATATCTTAATGATAATAAGTTGGATAGTCTCATAAAATAGCTATTTCACAATAAATTCCAGAAATTGCAATAATGTTCATGTCTTTGTTTCTTTAGGATTTTTTCTAGCAACTTTCAGGCGTCACATAGTCGAAAAGCTTTAAACAAAAATAAATACTCCAAGAACTTAAGTTCTATTTCTTCATCTCTACAATCACTAGACTATCAGTTCACTTCAAATCTACCACTTAAACTCAGAAATATTTAATACCACGGGGGAACTGGAAAGAGAAATTTTGCCAGAAAGGAGTCAGAAGGATTTAAAATCTGACAAACTTACTCTTGAGTGAGGCTAAATGTAGGTGGGTTCGTTGGCGGTGGCGGGGCATGGTGATGTTCTGGGGCTGACTATAAAACTGGGAGTTCTCTGATTACACTTCTGTATACAACACAATATTATTCAGGAACAAAGAATAAAGATGTGCTCATTGGAAGCTTACTTATATACTATGAAATCAAAAGTAATAACAGCAATTGTTTAGAACTTGGACCAAAAGAAGATGTTTTCAGGAAGGAGTATTTGAAAACCAACATTGTTTAGAACTGCTAGTACATGCTGATTAAAAAAAAACAAACAATAAAACAGACTGACTTTTAATTGGTTTTATTTTATTATTTTTTTTAATTCTCTACAGATAATGCAACCCTTGTTGCCTGCATCTGGCTGGGACGGACCATTCCTACCACCCCACCCTGCTACACCTCTGCTATCAGGGCACCAACCCAAAAGCTACCTAAGCTCCAACCCAAAAGCTTGTGAGTCACAATGCCCAACTCAGTCCTATTTTCCTCATGGGGGAAAAAAATGGAGGCTGAAAACTTGGCTCATACTTAGAGCAGAATAATTTTTTAAGTTACAGGATTTTAAAAATATACGAATTTTAAAATGTACACATGAACTCAAAATTAGGTAAACAAAAGCTATTCAACCAACTGCCCCCTGAAATAGTGAAATGGGCTTATTTCTATAGGATTTATCAATGACCTATCTTTTTTTAAATTAATTTTTATTGGAGTATAGTTGTTTTAAAATGTTGTGTTAGTTTCTGCTGTACAGCAAAGTGAATCAGCTGTATGTATACATATATCTCCTCTTTTTTGGATTTCCTTCCCATTTAGGTCACCAAAGAGCACTGAGTAGAGTTCCCTGTGCTATAAAGTAGGTTCTCATTAGTTGTCTATTTTATACATAGTAGTGTATATATGTCAACCCCAATCTCCCAATTCATTCCACCCCCTCTTCCCCCTCCCACGGTATCCATATGTCCATTCTCTACGTCTGTGTCTCTATTTCTTAGAGCAGAATAATTTTGTTTTCATTTTTTTGAGAATAAAATAAGCAAAGTTGCTACATAAACTCATTGCCTTTAAATATACTATCTGAAATTAAAACAATCTAAAAGCATAATAAAAATAAAGCTCATTCAGATTTTGAAAGCTCTGTAAATGGAATGGCCTTGGCCATAAGGTACAGCAGAGAAAAAGTATCCTAAGAGACTAAAAATCTAGTCTTAGCTTTGCACTACCCAGAGATGTGACTATGAGTACAGAAGCGTTTTCTTCTTTGGTCTCTACTGTAATGAACTCATGAGAGTTCACTCTCCCATAAAAGAGTAGAGCTGCTAAGGATTTTTCCCAGTTCTTGCAGCCTCTTTAGAAATATATTTTTTTAAATATTTGATAAATAACTGAACTTAAAGCAACTCACACAACTGTCTTGCCCCAGAGAACCCTTCCCCCTAGTCTCCCTTATCACATTTAAATGGCAATTTTGTACCTCAGATATAACCCTGGGAGCAACTTTTTCGTAACCCTGCACACAACATCCAATCCATCAAAAATTCTCTATTTTATGCTATCAAAATTATATTCATAATTTGACCACTTTCTCAGCAACTACACTGTTACCATCTTAGTATAAGCCACTACCATCTTAACTAAGACAGTTGTAAGTTTTCTTGTTTTCTCTCCACCATCCATTCTCCTATAACAGACCTTTCTAAATGTAAGTCATATGACACACCTTTGTTCAAAATTCTATGACTTCTCGTGTTCTTCACAGTAAAATCCCAAGTCTTGACCATCACCTAAAAAATAAACCCTACGTGGTCTAACTGGGCCCAGCCTGCCTTCTTATATAAAAACCTGCTACCACTCTGACCTCATCTCCTGCTATGCCCCAATTCACGCTACTCCAGGCACTGGACTCCTTTCTCATCCTCATACACATGCCCATCTCAGGGCCACTGCACTTAGAGTTCCTCTGCCTATCCCCATTATATCACATGATTAGCTTCTTTGTTTAATTCATGTCTGTTCAAATATCATCCTACAAAAGATTCCACCCCGACCTATGTAAAAACAGCACTCTACACCAATCACTACATATCCCTTTATCCTAAGGTATTTGTCTTTGGAAGACAAATACCACAGGATAAAGTATTTTGATACAGCCATCTAATAAATTCATCAGTATATTTATATTGTTCATTTCATCCCAATATAATGTAAGCTTCATGACAGTAGGTGCTTTCTCTGTTTTGCTCACTGTTGTTTTTTTAGTACCTAGAAGAGTAACTGACACACAGGAGGTGCTTCATAATCGAATGAGTGATAATCAAATGAATAACAAAAGTAAAAAAAAAACTGCTAAGTAATCAATTATTTTCTCAATTAACATGAGCTAAATACTGTGAGGTTTCGTTTCCCAACAGAGACAATTACATATAGATATACAGAGTCAATTGAATTTTACAGCGATTTGGGAGGAACTGAGCAAATTCCAATAATAAACGGAACTTCCTATTTTAGGGTCCTGCAGAAATCTGAATTAAAACTATATTTCATTGTCATAATTTATAGTTATAATTTTATTACTAAACTAAATAATTTAGTTTATTTAGTGCTGATTTTCTGAGATTAATTTTGGATTATACATATTTTTTAATTAATACTATGATTGAATACTTTTAAAGTCCTTACTACAAACGACTATTCTGGAATCAACTGCATAATTACATTTCCTCAGTGACCCTGTAATCTCGTGAGCATTTACTCTAGACTAAACAGCCTCATTCAGCTGCCCCGTGTCTGACGGTCGATGAAAGAAGCTTGTTTGACAACTGCTTCAAGCAGAAACATATTTTTTTCCATGACTGTAAAAAAAGATTTAAAACTTACCAGACTAGCGCCAGACTAGAAGATTAAGCAAAAGATTCATGATAGATGTGAGTTGATTTCTTTCTAATTCAAATGCCAACAAAAACAGATACTAAAGACATTTTGCTGTCATAGCTATAAAAAAAGTTAATTTAGTAATACTTTCGTAATTACGACAAAGTATATATCATATATTATATACACATACATATTGCATTTTTTGTGAGTTTTGTACTTCTCCATATTCTTTGATTTTCTGGTGCCCCTGAGAATTTTTCCAAAACTAATGTACAGACTTAAGTGTACAGGATTAAAAACAAAACAAACATAAAACAAAACAAACACCTTTTCTCCATTCTTAGACAATCCATGTATAATAAGTCAATAGGTAAAGACTTTGACCAAAAAACAGAAATTCTACAACATGATTTTAAAAAAATACTTCAACATGATAAGAAAAATCACTTAATCAACCAACATGATACTTAATGATGAAACACTTGAAGGATTCACCAAAAAAAAAAAAAAACAAAATGAGACACAAGAAACTGCAATTATCAAAACTGTACAACACCAAGTTAAGAAGTTCTAGCCAAATGCAATAAAATATGAAACTGAAATCAGAGACAGAGCATTTAAAAGAAAAAAATTGTTTTTTCAGGTGACTGGCTTCCAGATAAAACCCCAGATAATCACCTTAAAAAACAAAATTATCAGTAAAACAGCTATATACAAAATGAAAATATATTTAACCAAGAACCAGTAAGAAAGCATAATGAAAACAATTTTATAATAACAGCATCATAAGTACGGTGTAACAAAAATTAATTTCCAAGAAATGTGTCAGATATATGAAAACTTAATAAATTTTAAAAGTCCACTCTTTCCGTAGCAGTTTATAAGTTTAAAGCAATTCCAAATAAAATACCCAAAAAAGGGGTGTTTGGTTGTATCTAGGGGGTAATAGGGATGGCCGTGTCTTAGTTGTTAAGGTGTTTTGGTTTGCTTTGTTTGATTACTTGTTTCATAATATTCTATAATGAAAATTTTCAAATGTACAGAAAACTTGAAAGAACTGTAGGGTGCTTTGTTGCTTTGGCCAACAAAGTTTACTTGGAAGAACATATGTATAAAAATGCTAATAACACTTTGAAAAAGATAAGTAGCAAAGGAAGACTTGCCCCACTCTGGTAGGCAGAATTCTGGGATGGTCCCCAAGATTCCCACCCCCTTGTGTGCAGCCCTGCATGATTTTGTCCTCATGGATATGATGGATTTCAATCCTTAGATTATATCACAAGAGGGATTTTGCAGATGTAATTAAGATCTCGAATTGGTTGATTATAAGTTAATAAAAAGGGAAATTATCTAAGTGGGCCAAACTTAAACAAGTAGGACCCCTTAAAAAAGGAAGAGATTCAAAGAGATTTTCTCCTGTTAGCACTGAAGAAGATGGAAGCCACTGTGAGTTCTACACTGGCAAGAAACCTAATTCTACCAATGATACGAATGAGCTTGAAAGACAGCCCCCCAGACCTCGCTTACATGGACCTACAGCACCTGCTGACACTCTGATCACAGCCACATGCAATCTGAATATATGATCCAAGTAACGCATGCCCAGACTCATAATCCACAGACACTGATAATAAATGAGATAAAATGGATGTTGTTTTAAGCCACTTAAATCTGTGGTAATTTGATACACAGCAATAGAAAATAAATACACAACTTAATACTAAAACATATCATGAATTTAAATGCATAATAATGTGATATGGTTAAAAAACGGAAACATAGATTATTGGAAAAGAAAGGTCAGTGGACCAAAAGCCCTAGTATGTTCATCTAAAACATCAACAGAAAAAAGAAGGACTACTGAATAAATTATTCTGGGCCAACTGATTTACTAGTTGAAAAAAACAGAGTAAAGACTCTTTTATAGCTCCTTACAAATAAATAAATTCCAGATGGATTAAGTGATTACATGTGAATATCAAAGTTATCTAAAAATTAGAATATAAATAAATATATATAAGGTTTTGTGTTGGTTTAGGACTTCTTAAGTAGAAGAGCAATGGAAAATTAGCAGGACATCATTAATATATTTTACTGCTCAAAGACTAAATCTACTTCACATAAAGCAACCCAAGTGTCCATCAACAGATGAATGGATAAAGATGTGGTGTGTTTATACACACACACACACACACACACACACACACACACACACACTGGAATATTACTCAACCATAAAAAAGAATGAAATCCTGCCATTTGCAACAATGTGGATGAACCTAGAGAGTATTATGCTTAGTTAAATAAGTCAGACAGAGAAAGACAAAAACTCTGTTATTATTTATATGTGGAATCTAAAAAATAAAACAAATGAATGTACATAACAAAACAGAAACAGACTCACAGATATAGAAAACAAACTAGTGGTTACGAATAGGGAGAAGGAAGAGGGAGGGGCAAGATAGGGGTATGGGATTAAGAGGTGCAAGCTACTATGTATAAAATAGAAAAGGAACAAGGATATACTGTACAGCAAAGGGAAACATAGCCATTATTTTGTAATAACTTTAAAGGGAAGATAGTCTATAAATATGCTGAATCACTATACTGTAACCTGAAACTAATATAATGTAAATCAACTACATTTCAATTAAAACAAAAATAGGCACAAAGTCAATCATGACCATCAAAAGTCAAAAAAGAAAAATATAAGATATCAAACGTTAATGGTCTTACTATATGGCTAACATATAAATAAGGAAAAATGCTACTCCAATAGAAAAGGGAATAAGGGGCATAAACAGACAATTCATGCATAGGGAGGAAAAGAGGGAAAGAAATTACTGAGGGGACTGTGCCACAATTGTAAAGGTGCCTCCTAAGGAAATGGAACAGCACATGCAATGGCACAAAAATCTGTGAGACACCATGAGGTTCTTAAGAAACACCAAGTATGAGAGGACCAGGACATATGGCTACAAAGGTAGATAGGGGACAGATTATGCAGATAATGATGAGCCACTGAAGAATATTAATAATAGACAGACATGCCCAGATTGATATATTAGAAAGTTTTCTCTGGCAACAATGAGGAAGACTTAAGGAGGGAGACTAAGAGAGTGTTACAACAAAAAATTTTTTAGAATATGTTTCATACCTCATCTCAAATTCTTGACATATAAAGTTCCAATTTATCAATTTTTAAGAGCAAAAGAATGATCACGAAAAGTATCTCCAGGGTTGGCATAAACCTTCCAGACTTCAGAAAATACTACAAAGCTACAGTAATCAAAACAGCATGGCATTGGCACAAAAACAGACATATAGATCAATGGAACAGAATAGAGGGCCCAGAAATAAACCCACACACCTATGGCCAATTAATCTGCAACAAAAACGGCAAGAATATACAATGGAGAAAAGACAGTCTCTTAAGCAAGTGGTGTTGGGAAACCTAGACAGCTAAATGTAAATCAATGAGATTATAACACTCCCTCAAACTATATACAAAAATTAACTCAAAATGGTTTAAAGACCTAAATGTAAGACATGACACCATAAAAATCCTAGAAGAGAACGTAGACAAAACATTATTGACACAAATCATAGCAGTATTTTCTTAGATCAGTCTCCCAAAGCAAAAGAAATAAGCAAAAATAAACAAATGGGATGTAATCAAACTTAAAAGTGTTTGCACAGTAAAGGAAACCATAAACAAAAGACAACCTACAGAATGGGAGAACATATCTGCAAATGATGCAACTAACAAGGGGTTAATATCCAAAATATACCAACAGCTCACACGACTCATTATCAAAAAAACAAACAATCTAATCAAAAAACAGACAGAAGACCTAAAGAGACATTTCTCCAAAGACATACAGATGGCCAACAGTCACATGAAAAGATGCTCAACATTGCTAATTATTAGAGAAATGCAAATCAAAATCACAATGAGGTATCATCTCACACAGGCCAGAATGACTATCATCAGAAAAGTCTACAAATAATAAATGCTGGAGAGGGTGTGGAGAAAAGGGAACCCTCCTACACTGTTGGTTGGAATGTAAGTTGGTGCAGCCACCATGGAAAATAATATGGAGTTTCCTTAAAAAACTAGAAATAGAGCTACCATATGATCCAGCAATCCCACTCCTAAGCATCTATCTGCACACACAATGGAATATTACTCAGCCATAAAAAAGAATGAAATATTGCCATTTGTAGCAACATGGATGGACCTAGAGAATATCATGCTAAGGTGAAATAAGTCAGACAAAGACAAATATTATATGATATTACTTATATGTGGAATCTAAAAAATAATACAGATGAATCTATAGACAAAACAGAAACAGACTCACAGACATAGAAAACATATTATGGTTACCAAAGGGGAAAGGGGGGGGAAGGATAAATTAGGAATATGGGATTAACAGGTACAAACTACTATACATAAAATGGATAAGCAACAAGGATTTACTCTACAGCACAGGGAATTATATTTGATATCTTATAATAACCTATAACAGAAAATAATCTGAAAAAATACTTATATATAACTGAATCACTTTGCTGTACACCTAAAACTAATGGAAGGAAGGAAGGGAGGGAGGGAAAGAATCTCCAGGGTTACTGTGAAGGTGGATCTTCTATTTTAGGGGAACTATATCCTATCCTATTCCCTCAAGAATGAACATTTTAATTGTTTTGCCAATAACAGTAATGGATTTGTAACAGGTCAGTTACTTCTGTTCAGCAATTTGATTTTTATCAGTGTAATCTACAGCCACACAAGAAAACAAAATTGATAAGTGCTGATGAAGATCAAATAAGAAACTTCCTTCTAATTATCATCAGGTTCTACTATTATTACAACCACAATTTTTTTCACAAGTGATTTCATAATAATAGCTAAATAATCTTATCAACTGGTTAGGAAGGACTCTAGATAGTAAATTATCACAGTTTAAGTCTATTTTTTAAAGCTCTCATAGTTGATAGCACAGGACTTACATCAGTTATGTTAACAGGAGAGACAGAAATGAATGTGTGCACTTGGCTACAACACTCTACCACAAAGAAACATACAAAAATGTTCTACAGAAATGAAGATTAAAATTTTATTCTACACAAATCTGGTAGCAAATGGTTTCATTTAAATTCACAAATAAGTAAAAGTGAAAAATATACATCTTACTTAAAGATTATAGCTTATAACAGTTTTTCCTTATTTCTGGAATAGGTTCATGAATGAAAAGTTCATATTAAATAAATCACATATTTTTAAAACAGTAGTGATATTTGACTAAATAATTTGAAATTGATGAATAAAATTGATAATCCTTATAATTTATATTAGTTAAGGGAAATACCCTTCTTTGGGTGGGAAGTAGTAAAATATTAACTAGAAAGCCAGTTGGTTATTAAAAAGACACTCTCACAATGCCAATCAATGAGACTTTACTAAACTAACCACTAAAGCTGCAGCCTGGGGAATTTCAATTAGCAGTTAAGTTTTCTCAATGCTTGCTCCCACTGGCACAGAATTAATAAAATATGTTTACATATTGCCTTGAGCAAACCAGAAGAGTACCGCCAGTGCAATTTGAACTATAATTATATATTCATAATACCCTCCTGAATGAGAAATTCTCATTTATTCTTCATCTACTTCTAAAGTTTAACTAACTTTAGAAAAGATTCCAGTAAAAATCACCTAAAATTTCATGGCAACGTACTTCCGATTTTGTCCTTTATCTAAGTTATACATGAGGACAAAAAAGTAGTTCTTTGGAGACACAATGCCTCCTAAGACCTTATGCCACATACTCCCAAAAATATATAATTAAAATTATTTTGAAAGTGCCTGCATTCATAGTTTTGCACCAACTAAAGTGAAGCTACAAAATGTAGTATTCTTAACTTCTTCATGTCATACAGATTTCAAAGCAAATATAAGAAAATGGAAATAAGGTAATTTATTCTCTATTTGCCTCTAGAGAAACTGAACTTGTTTCCTCTGTAGGATAAAATAACATAAAATGGAAATTTTGTCTTAACAGAAAAAGAAAAGAGAGAGGAGTAGAAGCTAGAGTTTTATGGGAAGGGGGAGAGCCCGTTGTAAAAAGATTAACTGGGGCTTATTAGATGTAATCTTCTAACAAAAATATGGACAACCCTTAGAACAGATGTGTAACTACTATACCTTAAGTCAACTAAAGTTTATATTCCTCTACCTTAAGAGTAGCACCTTTGTAGATACCAAATTATTCTTTGAAAAGTCACTTCACAGAGTAACTTCTTCAGTTTCTTTCTAAATGTTTCTGAAAACTAGATTATGTAAAAATACATTTTTAAATCTAAAGTAATTCTAAAAAGGAAGAAAGCAATATAGCTTCAAATAATAATTCCAGAAAAGAAAATGAACTAGTAAAGTAAGAAATCAATTTAGGATTTATTCTGGCAAATGTTTAAGTATGAAGTCATAACATGTCACCAAAGAGACCACCTGAGCTAATTCATCCTGGCTCCCAAAATGAAACTGTCTGTGTAGAATTCAATCCCTTACGGGACTTCCCTTATGGCACAGTGGTTAAGACTCTGCACTCCCAATGCAGGGGGCCCAGGTTCGATCCCTGGTCAGGGAACTGGATCCCACATGCACGCCGCAACTAGGAGTTCACATGCCACAGCTGGGGAGCCCACCTGTCGCAACTAAGACCCGGGCAACAAAATAAACAAATAAATAAAATATTATTAAAACAAAAAAGAATTCAATCCCTTTCTTAAGATACAAGGCTGATGAGAAGGAAGGTGTGAGACACATTCTATTTTGGTAGATACTTCTACATCAAGAAAAAGTCAATGTTTCTTTAGCAATTCTGACATCACTATTGATGATCTAGAAATTCTTCCACTACTTAGCCACAGAAGCTAAAAGAAACTTATAATCAAGGTCCATTGCTTGAAATACATACAAACTTGTAATCAGAACAATTTGTCTTCTTAACTGTTGTGGATACAGAATATATTGTACAGTCTTTGTTGCAAGAGACAAAAGTATACTTCTAGAATTCTGAACTAACTATACTTTAAATAGTCAATAATTAATGAAAGCCCCCCAACCACTAAAACAAAACAAACTAAAACCATGATCCAGTATCCTTTATTTAGGTTCAAGTAAGATTTTAGATATGAAAAACTTGGGAAAAGTACAAACAGTATAGTTATACCTTATCTAAATTGCGCTTACCCTACATTTTTTTTTAATAAATTTACTTACTTACTTACTTATTTACTTATTTATTCATTTTTGGCCGTGTTGGGTCTTCGTTGCTGTGCGTGGGCCTTCTCTAGTTGCGGCGAGCGGGGGCTACTCTTCGTTGCGGTGCACAGGCTTCTCATTGCAGTGGCTTCTCTTGTTGCGGATCACGGGCTCTAGGCGCACGGGCTTCAGTAGTTGTGGCTCGCGGGCTCAGTAGCTGTGGAATGCAGGCTCAGTAGTTGTGGCTCGCGGGCTCTAGAGCACAGGCTCAGTAGCTGTGGCACACAGGCTTAGCTGTTCCACGGCATGTGAGATCTTCCCAGACCAGGGCTCAAACCCGTGTCTCCTGCACTGGCAGGCGGATTCTTAACCACTGTGCCACCAGGGAAGCCCTACCCTACATTTTAAAATTCAAACCACAACAGTAAAGATAGAAGTAAAACAAAAAGGGCTCCAAACAATCAAAAGTGTTGCCAAAGCTTATTCAATTTTAAAATTTTACTCAAAACAAGAAAAAAAGAAAAACACTCAATCAAGCTACTCTATTTTACAGAGACTTCTAACAGGGTTAGCTAAATATTAACATACAAATATACAGCAGCACCACCACCACAGCAGATTAAAAGAGGAAGATGAAGAGGATATTCCATTGAGTAGACCAAATAAAAATCAGCAAAAACCGAACATGCACGAGGAAATGAACTATTAAAAAAACAGCCAGGACTCACCTTCTGGGGTAGGGCAAAGGTTGGGTGCCACTAGAGGAGGAGTAAAAAACCTACTGCCACCCTCCCCAACCCTGTACTGACACAGAATAAAGCCTTCAATCACTGAGGCAAGGCAGGAAACCCACTATTACCTAAACTAACATAATGATGCGAAGCAGAGGTTGAAAGAAGGGCAGGAAACTGTCTTATACCCAACACCTCCCATCCCCACCACCACAAGACAGAGCTCACCTGTGGGGTTGGGAGAGGATAGCAAACTCAACTGCATCCTTAAGTAGGAGACAGAAGTTGTTTGCCTCTGGGGAAGAGAAAGGTACACTGAGAAAGCACCACTCTGAGGCTCTGGCACACAGACCTCCTAAAACAAAAATCAGAACAGGAGAACTAAGAAACCCCCTTGCTCCTACCACAAGACTTATTCCGAGTAAAAAGCAAGAGGAGTCTATTGCTGAGGAGGGACACTGAGAGAGAGAACCCCTTTCTGGCTCAAGCTTGCAGAGTCTGCTGAAAGCTGAGGGTGGAGCAAGAAGACTAAGAAAAACCCTGCAGCACTCCAGGCCTCATACTAGGTACAAAGTGGCAACAGATCATGGCTGGAAGAATCTGAAGCCTGTGATACACAGATGGTAACTTGAGCAACAACAACCAAACTGAGATCAAACTACAGACTTGATACTCAACTCCCTACACTAATGGCCTAACAGAAAAAGGGACATAAATATTTCTGGCCATAAATATTATTTACCTCAGTCTCTACTGTTCTGTTGTACAATATTCAAACAAAATTACAATAAACACAAGAAAGCAGGAAAAACAAATCCACTATTAAGGTATAAAATAGTCGATAGAATCAGACCCAGAGATGTTAGAACAATCAAAGAGGCACCTGAAAATAACATGATTACTAAGCTGAAGGATCTAATGGAAAAAGTGGATAATATGTACAAATAGAATTTGTACATAGGGAATTTCAACAAAAAGATGGAAATTACAAAAAGGAGTGAAATGGAAATGCTAGAAATGACAACTGCAATATCAGAAAGAATTCCTTTGATGAGCTTATCAGCAAAAGGGACACAGAAGAATAAGTGAACTGTAAGGAAAGGACAAGAAGAATTATCCAAACTTTTGAAACACAAAACTCAAGAAAAGATTGAAAAACACAAAATAGAGCATCCAAGAACTGTAAAACAACATCAGAAGGTCTTACCTATGTGAAATCAGAGTCTCAGAATGAAAACATAGAGAAAATGGGGCAGAAGAAATCTGTGAAGAGATACTGGTTGAGTTATTTACAAAATAAAAACAAGTTACAGTCCCAAGATTTCAGAGAAACTTTTAAAGCTCAGAGAAACTATATCTTCATATATAATGTCACATTATTGTAGAAAACATACAGTAAAATCTTGCTTTTGTAATCCAGTCTGGCAATTTCTGCCTATTATTTGGAGTATTTAGACCTGTTCTATCAAACATGGTAGCCACTAACTATATGTGGTTATTTAAATTAAACTGAATAAAATTTAATACACTCTTCTTCAGTTACACTAGGCATATTCAAGTGCTCAGTAGAAGCATGCAACTGGTGGCTACTATACTGAACAGCACAGACAAAGAATATTCCCATTTCAGAAAGCTTTATTGGATAGTGTTTGTTTAGAACAATGTAATTACTGATACAGTTAAGATTAAATCTACCACAATGTTATTTCTTTCCTAATTATACCATTTCTTTATTTTTTGACTCTCTTTTCCTGCCCTCCTTTTCATTAATGGAATATTTTTAATGATCTCATTATTTACTCTGCTACTTGCTTACTGTCTGTCCCTCTTTGTTTTACAATTTTAGTTGTTGCTCTAGGATTTATACTAAATATCTCCAAATGCTATTATACCTCTTCATGCATAGTGTAGGAACAGTACAACAGCCAAGTTTTTCCCTCTTCCTATCCTTTGTAGTAACTGTTGTACAGTTTATTTTTGTGTTCTTATTATTCATGGCCATTTCCATAGCCTTTCAAATGTAACTTTTTAAACAAATTTATTTATTTTATTTCTTTATTTTTGGCTGTGTTGGGTCTTCGTTGCTGTGCGTGGGCTTTCTCTAGTTGTGGCGAGTGGGGGCTACTCTTCATTGCAGTGCATGGGCTTCTCACTGCGGTGGCTTCTCTTGCTGGGGAGCACAGGCTCTGGGTGCGTGGGCTTCAGTAGTTGTGGCTCGCAGGCTCTAGAGCACAAGCTCAGTAGTTGTGGTGCACAGGCTTAGTTGCTCCATGGGATCTTCCCGGACCAAGGCTTGAACCCGTGTCCCCCACATTGGCAGATGGATTCTTAACCACTATGTCACCAGGGAAGCCATCAAACGTAATTTTAATGAAAATATTATTAGAAAAAGCAACTGTAACAGAGGAGTACTTTAAACACTCTGTCTTCACTAATATTAAAAGTAAAGATTTTAAGAAAATTTATTTTAAAGATACTGAATTCTGGCCCTTGCTAACCCAGTAAGAAATAAGAAATCAATGTCTATATCACTTATAACTTTTCACATAAAACCCGATATTGTCTGTCTTTTCAAGCTTCAATTTTAACATCTAGGCCAATTATTTGATAAATTTGTAATCTAAAACTCAAAAGGGGTTTTAGGTTTTGTTTCACTTCCCCATGGCTTCATGCTTGGAGGCTGCAGAACTTTTAAGAGAATACAAAACTAAAGAAAATCTTAAGATCTACCAAAGAGCAGATAAGTGAATTATCTATCATTTTAACAGTAATTTGACCTTGGAGCCTCCATATTCATATGTAAAATACTACACTTTATGTTCAAGATTGCAGTTTCGGTTTTGAAGATGCCTGTAGCTTTTATTATCTGTTTCATCTACCTCATTTTTGCTGTTGGGGCCTCTTTTTAAATTACTTTTTTATTACTTGGTTTCACCGTATCCATTACTTTCTTTTCACATTGTACTTTTTTTTTTTTTAGTCTTTTTTTAAATTTTTTAATTGAATTTTATTTATTTTTTTATACAGCAGGTTTTCTTAGTCATCAATTTTACACACATGTCAATCCCAATTGCCCACTACCATTCCCACCACACCGTGGCTTTCCCCCCTTGTTGTTCATACGTTTGTTCTCTACATCTGTGTCTCAACTTCTGCCCTACAAACTGGTTCATCTGTACCATTTTTCTAGGTTCCACATACATGCATTAATATACGATATTTGTTTTTCTATTTCTGACTTACTTCACTCTGTATGACAGTCTCTAGATCCATCCACGTCTCAACAAATGACTCAATTTCGTTCCTTTTTATGGCTGAGTAATACTCCATTGTATATATGTACCATGTCTTCTTTATCCATTCGTCTGTCGATGGGCATTAAGGTTGCTTCCATGACCTGGCTATTGTAAACAGTGTTGCAATGAACATTGCGGTGCATGTGCCTTTTTGAATTATGGTTTTCTCTGGGTATATGCCCAGTA
Source organism: Balaenoptera physalus (assembly GCF_965194825.1). Classification (NCBI taxonomy): domain Eukaryota; kingdom Metazoa; phylum Chordata; class Mammalia; order Artiodactyla; family Balaenopteridae; genus Balaenoptera; species Balaenoptera physalus. The sequence continues at coordinate 40,667,160 of NC_138883.1, forward strand.
GTGGGATTGATGGATCATAAGGTAATTCTATTTTTAGTTTTTTAAGGAACCTCCATACTGTTCTCCATAGTGGCTGTATCAATTTACATTCCCACCAACAGTGCAAGAAGGTTTCCTTTTCTTCACGCCCTCTCCAGCATTTGTTGTCTGTAGACTTTCTGATGAAGCCCATTCTAACTGGTGTGAGGTGATACCTCATTGTAGTTTTGATTTGCATTTCTCTAACAATTAGTGATGTTGAGCAGCTTTTCATGTGCTTCTTGGCCATCTGTACGTCTTCTTTGGAGAAATGTCTATTTAGGTCTTCTGCCCATTTTTGGATTGGGTTGTTTGTTTCTTTAATATTGAGCTGCATGAGCTGTTTATATATTTTGGAGATTAATCCTTTCTCTGTTGATTCGTTTGCAAATATTTTCTCCCATTCTGAGGGTTGTCTTTTCATCTTGTTTATGGTTTCCTTTGCTGTGCAAAAGCTTTGAAGTTTCATTAGGTCCCTTTTGTTTATTTTTGTTTTTATTTCCATGACTCTAGGACATGGATCAAAAAAGATCTTGCTGTGATTTATGTCAAAGAGTGTTCTTCCTATGTTTTCCTCTAAGAGTTTTATAGTGTCTGGTCTTACATTTAGGTCTCGAATCCATTTTGAGTTTATTTTTGTGTATGGTGTTAGGGAGTATTCTAATTTCATTCTTTTACATGTAGCTGTCCAGTTTTCCCAGCACCACTTATTGAAGAGACTGTCTTTTCTCCATTGTATATCCTTGCCTCCTTTGTCATAGATTAGTCGACCATAGGTGCGTGGGTTTATCTCTGGGCTTTCTGTCTTGTTCCATTGATCCATGTTTCTGTTTCTGTGCCGGTACCATATTGCCTTGATTACTGTAGCTTTGTAGTATAGTCTGAAATCACGGAGTCTCATTCCTCCAGCTCCATTTTTTTCCCTCAAGACTGCTTTGGCTATTCAGGGTCATTTGTGTCTCCAAACAAATTTTAAGATTTTTGGTTCTAGTTCTGTAAAAAATGCCATGGGTAATTTGATAGGAATTGCATTGAATCTGTAGATTGCTTTGGCTAGAATAGTCATTTTCACAATGTTGATTCTTCCAATCCAAGAACATGGTATATCTCTCCATCTGTTGGTATCATCTTTAATTTCTTTCATCAGTGTCTTATACTTTTCTGCATACAGGTCTTTGGTTTCCCTAGGTAGGTTTATTCCTAGGTGTTCTATTCTTTTTGTTGCAAGGGTAAATGGGAGTGTTTCCTTAATTTCTCTTTCAGATTTTTCATCATTAGTGTACAGGAATGCAAGAGATTTCTGTGCATTAATTTTGTATCCTGCAACTTTACCAAATTCATTGATTAGCTCTAGTAGTTTTCTGGTGGCATTTTTAGGATTCACTATGTATAGTATCATGTCATCTGCAAACAGTGACAGTTTTACTTCTTCTTTTCCAATTTGTATTCCTTTTATTTCTTTTTCCTCTGTGATTGCCGTGGCTAAGACTTCCAAAACTATGTTGAATAATAGTGGTGAGAGTGGACATCCTTGTGTTGCTCCTGATCTTAGAGGAAATACTTTCAGTTTTTCACCATTGAGAATGATGTTTGCTGTGGGTTTGTTGTATATGGCCTCTATTAAGTTGAGGTAGGTTCCCTCTATGCCCACTTTCTGGAGAGTTTTTATCATAAATGGGTGTTGAATTTTGTCAAAAGCTTTTTCTGCATCTATTGAGATGATCATATGGTTTTTATTCTTCAATTTCTTAATATGGTGTATCACATTGATTGATTTGCGTATATTGAAGAATCTTTGCATCCCTAGGATAAATCCCACTTGATCATGGTATATGATCCTTTTAATGTATTGTTGGACTCTGTTTGCTAGTATTTTGTTGAGGATTTTTGCATCTATATTCATCAGTGATATTGGTCTGTAATTTTCTTTTTTTGTAGTATCTTGGTCTGGTTTTGGTATCAGGGTGACGGTGGCTTTGTAGAATGAGTTTGGGAGTATTCCTTCCTCTGAAATATTTTGGAAGAGTTTGAGAAGGATGGGTGTCAGCTCTTCTCTAAATGTTTGATAGAATTCACCTGTGAAGCCATCTGGTCCTGGACTTTTGTTTGCTGGAAGATTTTTCATCAGTTTCAATTTCATTACTTGTGATTGGTCTGTTCATATTTTCTGTTTCTTCCTGGTTCAGTCTTGGAAGGTTATTCCTTTCTAAGAATTTGTCCATTTCTTCCAGGTTGTCCATTTTGTTGGCATAGAGTTGCTTGTAGTACTCTCTTAGGATGCTTTGTATTTCTGCGGTGTCTGTTGTAACTTCTCCTTTTTCATTTCTAATTCTATTGATTTGAGTCCTCTCCCTTTTTTTCTTGATAAGTCTGGCTAATGGTTTATCAATTTTGTTTATCTTCTCAAAGAACCAGCTTTTACTTTTATTGATCATTGCTATTGTTCATTTATTTCTGCTCTGATCTTTATGATTTCTTTCCTTCTGCTAACTTTGGGTTTTGTTTGTTCTTCTTTCTCTAGTTCCTTTAGGTGTAAGGGTAGATTGTTTATTTGAGATTTTTCTTGTTTCTTGAGGTAGGCTTGTATAGCTATAAACTTCCCTCTTAGGGGGCTTCCCTGGTGGCACAGTGGTTGAGAATCTGCCTGCCAATGCAGGGGACACGGGTTCGAGCCCTGGTCTGGGAAGATCCCACATGCCATGGAGCAACTGGGCCCGTGAGCCACAATTACTGAGCCTGCGCGTCTGGAGCCTGTGCTCCGCAACAAGAGAGGCTGCGATAATGAGAGGCCCGTGCACCGCGATGAAGAGTAGCCCCCACTTGCCGCAACTAGAGAAAGCCCTCGTACAGACACGAAGACCCAACACAGCCATAAATTAATTAATTAATTAATTAATTTAAAAAAAAAAACTTCCCTCTTAGAACTACTTTTGCTGCATCCCATAGGTTTTGGATCGTCATGTCTTTATTGTCATTTGTCTCTAGGTTTTTTTGATTTCCTCTTTGATTTCTTCAGTGATGTCTTGGTTATTTAGTAATGTATTGTTTAGCCTCCATGTGTTTGTGTTTTTTACATTTTTTTCCCTGTAATTCATTTCTAATCTCATAGCATTGTGGTCAGAAAAGATGCTTGATATGATTTCAATTTTCTTAAATTTACTGAGGCTTGATTTGTGACCCAAGATGTGATCTATCCTGGAGAATGTTCTGTGCGCACTTGAGAAGAAAGTGTAATCTGCTGGTTTTGGATGGAATGTCCTATAAATATCAATTAAATCTATCTGGTCTATTGTGTCATTTAAAGCTTGTGTTTCCTTATTTATTTTCATTTTGGATGATCTGTCCATTGGTGTAAGTGAGGTGTTAAAGTCCCCCATTAATTTTGTGTTACTGTCGATTTCCTCTTTTATAGCTGTTAGTAGTTGCCTTAGGTATTGAGGTGCTCCTATGTTTGGTGCATATATATTTATAATTGTTATATCTTCTTCTTGGATTGATCCCTTGATCATTATGTAGTGTCCTTCCTTGTCTCTTGTAACATTCTTTATTTTAAAATCTATTTTATCTGATATGAGTATTGCTACTCCAGCTTTCTTTTCATTTTCATTTGCACGGAATATCTTTTTCCATCCCTTCACTTTCAGTCTGTATGTGTCCCTAGGTCCGACGTAGGTCTCTTGTAGACAGCATATAGATGGGTCTTGTTTTTGTATCCATTCAGCAAGCCTGTGTTTTTTGGTTTGAACATTTAATCCATTCATGTTTAAGGTAATTATCGATATGTATGTTCCTGGTATCATTTTCTTAATTGTTTTGGGTTTGTTTTTGTAGGTCCTATTCTTCTCTTGTGTTTCCCACTTAGAGAAGTTCCTTTAGCATTTGTTGTAGAGCTGGTTTGTTGGTGCTGAATTCTCTTAGCTTTTGCTTGTCTGTAAAGCTTTTGATTTCTCCATCGAAGCTGAATGAGTTCCTTGCCGGGTAGAGTACTCTTGGTTGTAGGTTCTTCCCGTTCATCACTTTAAGTATATCATGCCACTCCCTTCTGGCTTGTAGAGTTTCTGCTGAGAAATCAGCTGTTAACCTTATGGGAGTTCCCTTGTATGTTATTTGTCGTTTTTCCCTTGCTGCTTTCAATAATTTGTCTTTGTCTTTAATTTTTGCCAGTTTGATTACTATGTGTCTCGGCGTGTTTCTCCTTGGATTTATCCTGTATGGGACTCGCTGCGCTTCCTGGACTTGGGTGGCTATTTCCTTTCCCATGTTAGGGAAGTTTTCGACTATAATCTCTTCAAATATTTTCTCTGGTCCTTTCCCTCTCTCTTCTCCTTCTGGGACCCCTATAATGCGAATGTTGTTGCATTTAATGTTGTCCCAGACGTCTCTTAGGCTGTCTTCATTTCTTTTCATTCTTTTTTCTTTATTCTGTTCCACAGCAGTGAATTCCACCATTCTGTCTTCCAGGTCACTTATCCGTTCTTCTGCCTCAGTTATTCTGCTATTGATTCCTTCTAGTGTAGTTTTCATTTCAGTTATTGTATTGTTCATCTCTGTTTGTTTGTTCTTTAATTCTTCTAGGTCTTTGTTAAACATTTCTTGCATCTTCTCGATCTTTGCCTCCATTCTTATTCCGAGGTCCTGGATCACCTTCACTATCATTATTCTGAATTCTTTTTCTGGAAGGTTGCCTATCTCCACTTCATTTAGTTGTTTTTCTGAGGTTTTATCTTGTTCCTTCATCTGGTACATAGCCTTCTGCCTTTTCATCTTGTGTATCTTTCTGTGAATGTGGTTTTTGTTCCACAGGCTGCAGGATTGTAGTTCTTCTTGCTTCTGCTGTCTGCCCTCTGGTGGATGACGCTATCTAATAGGCTTGTGTAAGTTTCCTGATCCACATTATACTCATTGTGCTATTTTCTTTTGTTAAGAAACAACTGTTTCTCGATTATCTTTTCATTTAGTAGTTTAGATTGAGACACCAGATTAGTATATGATTTACTCCGTCCAACAAAGTTTGTATCTATACTTTCCATAAGTACACAAATACCCATTTGTTCCCCTAAGACAGAATGTGATCATCTCCATCACTCACAAAAGCCACAATCCCAAGTTCATTTCCAAACTGGATGCATATATTACAGCTTTTGAGCCACTGGGCCAGCTCTACATCATACACTTTGACAAAATGTATTTTGTGGCTCATTTCTCATAAATATAATTTCACTGTACACAACAGACATTGAGTAAATGTACTCTTTTTCATGGCAAGGAGTTCAACTCTATTTTCACTGGCTTACTGCTGACTAAATTAAGCCCCTATTTCTAAAAAAAATACACAGTGAGCCAAAAATGAACAGCTACTTCAGTATGGCTGGCTGCCAATGACATCCTTAAAAGGGAACTAATACAATCCAGTCTCAATCTCAAAAGACCTAATAGGACCGTAGGAAAAATAACATATTAACTTAGTATTAAGCACCATTCATTTCTTACAAAAGAGTAAAGTTCTGTAAACTCAAAATCTAAGAATGCTAAAGTATCAGTTAAAAATGGTAACAACCAAGCCCTAAACATCAGCTCCTCAATGAGAAGTTCTTCTGAACACTTACCCAAGTCTTCCTAGCATCTGAAGCTCAGGAACTTGTGGTCCACAAGTCTCTATTTGCAGTGGTTGGTATTCATATAGAGCTTCTTCAAGCTTTTGAATGGGTGGTAATGAAATATGTTGACCCTGTTAGAAAAATGAAGGAAAATAATACTTTTTAATATTACTTTCATTTTAATACTTATTTGCAGTCATTTTAAAGGTGAGCTAAATTCCTCACATTAAAAATATTACCCATTATTCATTACATTACTGAAACCCATTTGATATAATTAACACATAGTCAGTGACACATGATTTAAAGGAAGAAAACTAAATCCATCATGAAATTAAAATTTAGCCTTAAAGAGTACAGCTGTTAAATGTCAATGGTAGAATTCAGCAAACATATAAGCATAGTCTATTCTCACATTTTCCTATTTTTATTATACAACTTTGACAGTTTTGGTAACCTGTGTTTTGTTGAAAGCTTTAGTTAAGGAAGGACACTAATGAAATTATTCTCTGCAAAGTTTTGCCACATAAATGTCTATTCTCTTAAGTCTTTACAATGGAATTAAACTTACTTAACAAATATGTGTATCTGATGTCTACTTACACACACACACACAAAATGAGGAAATTTTATGCTAAAAATTAAGTTGAATGGAATATCCACGTATTTTCCTGAAAAGAACTACTGGATAAATAAAATAAAAAGACCATACTTGATGAAAAATATACAAAATAAAATGCCACTCAGCCACATAGCACCATTACACTGAGATTTACATATTTATTGTAATCTGAGCACATAATTCTAATTTTTTAAAATCCGTATTTTTTTATATAGTCCATGTTTTCTGATTCTAACTCGAATTCTGTTATTTTTCTTGGTATAGTTCTCATCAGCTTCTCTATGTCCTAACTTTTTAATAAAAACTAGTTCTTACAGTTATTAATTCCAATGTTTTCTAGTTTATAATTTATTTCTCGTTACCTCCCTTAGTTTCCGTTACTTAAATTACTAAGTTGGATACATAAAACATTTGTTCTCTTTTATTTAAAGAAAAAAAAGGTAAAAACCGTAAATTAAAAGTGATACAGTGGGCTTCCCTGGTGGCACAGTGGTTGAGAGTCTGCCTACCGATGCGGGGGACAGGGGTTCGAGCCCTGGTCTGGGAAGATCCCACATGTCACAGAGCGACTGGGCCCGTGAGCCAAAACTACTGAGCCTGCGCATCTGGAGCCTGTGCTCTGCAACAAGAGAGGCCGCGATAGTGAGAGGCCCATGTACCGCAATGAAGAGTGGCCCCCCTGCTCCCCGCAACTAGAGAAAGCCCTTGCACAGAAACGAAGACCCAACACAGCTAAAAATAAATAAATAAATAAATAAATTTATAAAGGTGATACAGTGCAACTGAGGCAGTGAGGAACGACCACTGTGGATGTTTGCATATGACTCATGGTTTTTCTCTTCAACAAGTTTAATACCATGTAGCATTATCCTAGCTTGTTTACCATCATATTAATAGCTTCTCTGACACTGTGACCTCAAAACTCCTTCACCAAACTCAGGCAAAGGACTTGAACAGACATTTCTCCAGAGATGTACAAATGGCCAATAAGCACCAAAAAAGATGTTTAACATCACTAGTCATTAGGGAAATGCAAATGAAAACCATGAGGATATAAAATTGCCCCTCAGTATCCCTGAGGGGTCTGGTTCCAAGTTGCCCCAGGGATACCAAAATCCATGGATGCAGAAGTCCTTTATATAAAATGGCATACTAGCACAGTCAGACCTCCCTATCCCCAGATTCCTCATGCCTGGGTTCTGCATCCATGAATTCAACCAAACCCAGATTGAATTTCATGGCTGGTTGAAGCCATGGATGTGGAACCCACAAATACAGAGGGCCCAACTGTAGCACTTAACACCCACAGCTATTTAGGATGGCTATTATCCAAAACAAAAACAAAAACAAAAAACCACATAAAATAACAAGTGTTGGCAAGGATGTGGAGAAATTGGAACTCATGTGCATTGCTGATGGGAATGTAAAATGGTGCAGCTACTATGGAAAACAGACAGCAATTCCTCAAAAGATTACAAGATTAAATATAGGGCTTCCCTGGTGGCGCAGTGGTTGAGAATCTGCCTGTCAATGCAGGGGACACGGGTTCGAGCCCTGGTCTGGGAAGATCCCACATGCCATGAAGCAACTGGGCCCGTGAACCACAATTACTGAGCCTGCGCGTCTGGAGCCTGTGCTCCGCAACAAGAGAGGCCGCGATGGTGAGAGGCCCGCGCACCGCGATGAAGAGTGGTCCCCACTTGCCACAACTAGAGAAAGCCCTTGCACAGAAACGAAGACCCAACACAGTCATAAATAAATAAATAAATTAATTAATTTTTTAAAAAAAGATTAAATATAAAATTACCATATAAGCCAACAACTCCACTTCTGGGTATACACCCAAAAGTAGTGAAAGGAGGAATTTGAACGGATATTTGTACACCCCTACTCATAGCAGCATTACTCACAATAGCCAAAAGGTAAAAGTAACCCTGTGTCCATCGATGGATAGTGAATAGGGTATTCACACAATGGACTATTATTCAGTCTTTAAAAAGGAAAGAAATCTGATACATGCTAAAACATGGATGAACCTTGAAGACATTATGCTAAGTGAATGAAATAAGCCAGTCACAAAAGGATAAATATTGTATGATTCCAATTATATGAAGTTCTTAGAGTAGTCAAATTCATAGAGACAGAAAGCAGAATGATGATTGCCAGAGGGTGTGGGGAGGCAGGGGATGAGGCATTACTATTTAAATGAGTACAGAGTTTTAACTGGATAAGATAAAAAAAATCCTGGCGATGGATGGTGGTGATGGATGTACACCATGAACACACTTCAAAATAGTTAAAATGGTAAAGTTTATGTAATACATATTTTACCACAATTTTTTTAAATGGGTTTTAGCACTTCCCTGATGGCACAGTGGTTAGGAATCTGCCTGCCAGTGCAGGGGACACAGGTTCGAGCCCTGGTCCGGGAAGATTCCCACATGCCGCAGAACAACTAAGCCCGTGCGCCACAACTACTGAACCTGTGCTCTAGAGCCTGTGAGCCACAACTACTGAGCCCACGCGCCACAACTAGGTGAATCCCACCTGCCTAGAGCCCATGCTCCGCAACAAGAGAAGCCTCCGCAATTAGAAGCCCGCACACCTCAACAAAGAGTAGCCCCCACTTGCCGCAACTAGAGAAAGCCCGTTTGCAGCAATGAAGACCCAACGCAGCCAAAAATAAAATAAAATTTTTAAAAAATAATAAAAATTCTTGGTGAAAATGAAAAATGTGTCTTTAAATAAAATTAAAATTAAAAAAATAAAAATGGTTTTAGATACTCTGATTTTCTCATTTACCTGGCTGAAATAATACACATCAAAAACGAGATAAAAGTGAGATTTATGGAAAACTCCATTAACATTATTTTAACCCTTAACCTCCATATGTTTCAGAGCCTTTCTTAATAAACTTGAAACTGTCAAGCTAAATCTTGTACTACCTCTCAGTAATCCAATTTCTGAACAGTGAATCTGAGTACAGAATATTACACAGGTTAAGAAGGGGCCTGCCTAAGCGGGACATTTTGAGTGGCATTTTGACATCCTTGTTTCAAAGTGTCTTCTTCATAAGTTACTAAGTACTATATTCTCCTGCCACATTATACAAAAAGTCCAGTATTGCTGTCACATTTTTAGGTTAAAAAAAAAGAACAAAAAAACAAAAAAGTAAACTGTAAGAATTTTAAAAGGACACCTATTATATTATAGTTATCCCATAACACAGTAATGCAGATTACTTTGATTACTCCATTTTCATATTACAAATTAGAAAGCAAGACCCAGGAAAGATGATACAAAATGGATAATTCCAAGAGCTGGAATATTTTCCAAGGAAGATAATATTCAAAAAACAGACAGGCTCTCTTAAGTCATTAACGTGGGAATGAGCACATTAAAAGTAATCATTCCCTAAATAGCAACAATGATGCCCAAGTTAAAAGTTATGATGTCATATAATCCAAAGTCTTGTCTGCAAGTTTGTGGGTACATAAAAGATCATATAATAATAATAGCTAACATTATTTACTCAGTGCCAGGCACTGGTCTAAAGGCTTTTAATGTATTATTTCTTTAGTATTAACAATAGTTTTATGAGATAAATACTATCATCCCTACTTTACAAATGAGGAACAGGGGCTTAGATATGTGACTTAGCAAGGTCACACTGTAGGTAATGCCAGGTTGAGGATTAAAAGCCAAGGGTGTCAGATTCTAAAGCCTGTGTTCTTTTCCCCTAACTTCCTTATTTTATGGATAAAGAAACTAAGACCCCTAAACTATAAATTTCTCCTAAGGTGACATAGTTAGAGTCATATCTCCTAATTCCTGTCTAGTGTGGGCTCTACCATACCACACTGCCTATCAATATCCTATTTTTAGACAATATAATCACAGTTGCTCAATTTAAAAGTCTGATATTAATAAGTCCTAGATTTCTATACAAATTCTAATAATTTAGATATGGTCAAAATGCCATAGGTTCAAAAAGACAAATTTTTTTATAGCATTTAGAGAGAAATAAACATTACTCAGTGGTAATTCTATTTATCATGAGAATGAGAAAACAAAGTTCATAAATGATACACAACCTAGTCTTCTAACATTCAATCTTTTCCCCCCAAAACTGGTGTAAGATAGATGCCAAGTTTCTCAAATCTAAACCTGAGGAAGAACTTACAGTACAAATCACTGACATAATTAAGATTAAAAAAAAAAAATCACCAAGAGACCAGCTATCTCAACAAGAAGTCCTATGAGGAAAATGTTAGGGGTTTTTACGTGACTGGAGGCAAAACAGTGTTTAAAAGTTTCTGGATGCAAAATGAAAATGAAAGTGACATTTCTACACAAAACAGTAAGTGTGATATTATTCTAAATTATCAGGAAAAGGAGGATTCAGATTAAAGAAGTCACACTGTATGATGCAATAGTGATATTCAACACCTGAACTAAATTTGACTTGGCACCAAATGATATAGTATAGACTGAAGAGGGCTATAGAAAAATCAAGAGAGGAAAAATCAATGAAAGGTGGAAAACTGAAACAGTGCAACTTGTGCAAGACCTCAGAGGGCAGACAAAGTCTACAAAAGCAAGGCAATAAAGAAGACAGCAATGTTACTAGAGCAGTATGTGTGTCTTGAGACTATATGAAATAAACAGGAGCAGAGAATGGATATATGGGGAAGTGGGGGCCGAAAGACACTGAATCAGTATGGTACAGCTTACATTACAGCCAGAAAATAGTCCAAGACTAATTTGAACTCATATGGTAAAAAATCAGACCCTTCAAAACAATGTCAAAACAAATCTCCATCAAATTACCAAATAAAGGATAATATGAAAGAATAATACCCAATATGACAAGAGAGTGTGGAGAAAGATGTTCTCATACACTGCTGATAGGAGAGCAAATAATGGAATTGCTTTCTTTATGAAAAACAATTTAGTAAACCTTTAAAGTATTCATATAGCTTAACCCAATAATTCCACTTGAAAGAATTTATAAGAAAAAAACAGAAATATACTAATCAAATCTTTATTCAAAAGACTGACCATCACAGTTTATAATTGTGAAAAACCAAAAGGAACATAAATGTTCAGCAATATTGGGAAAATTAAGTAAACATGAGTTCGACTGTAACAGCATGTATGCCATTTAAAATTATGTTCAAAGAGAAATTAATAAACTAGTAAGTACATAATAAGGATGATCTAAACTATTTTTTAAATCTGCATAAGAAAAAAGCTATAATAAAAACACCAAAATATTAACTGTAGTAATCTCTAGGTGATGAGATTATGATTTATATTTTTATCTTTATGCAGTATTTTCTAATCGGCCAAAATGGGTATAATTTTTATAACCATAAAAAAGATAATAAAAATATACTAGGGACCATACTGAATAACACCATAGGGGAAAAATTAAAAACCATACTATATGACAACTGGCTTGGTCTCTTCAATAAGTCAGTGGCATGAGAAAGAAAAGCAAGAAATGTAGCATGAGATATGAGCTGTTCTAGATTTTAAAAGAATTAAGAGGTTTAATAAATATAACAAGAGTCATTAGCTCAGTAACAATTTAGGAAGGGAAAAAACAGTCATGAGCCATTTGGGGGACAACTGATGAAATCTGAATATGGACTGGGTATAAGATAACATTAGAGAATTTTTATTAATTTTGTTTTGTGTGACTATGGCATTATGGTTACATATAAGAATGTCCTACATCAGGGCAGGTCAGAGGGAGATGCAGGTTAAAGAATTTAAAGGTAAAATTTCACAGTAACTGCAATTTACTTCAAAATGGTTCAGAAAAAGATACATATATATGAAGCAAATTAAAGATTACTGAATCTAGACATTAGGCATACGAATATTCATTGTATGATTTTTCTACCTTGCTCTTTTTGAAATTTTTCATTATAAATAGTTTAAAGATGTATCATGGAATCTTTGTTAGTCTGAAAAGAAAATAGCTAAGCATTTATAGCCGAGAAAATACAATAGTGCTAAAGAAAAAAGAGCCTAGAATCAAGTAGGTCAGCTTTGTAGCTATTTTAGTAATTAGGTTTGAAGATTTGAGTAGTGACTGAGAGGAAGAGAAAAAAAAAAAGATTATAATTAAAACTGCAAGACTTGGTAGCAATCTGGAATAGCTGAGTTGAATACTAAAATGTGAAAACCAGACAGAGCTGAAGACTAACAGAAACAGGGTAATTGGGAAAGAGAAGGTTTGAGGAGAGAAGATTTTTTTAAAAAAGATAAAACACAGACTGGGAGAAAATACTTGCAAATTACATGCCTTATACAGAATCTGTATCCAGAACATACACAAAGGACTCTTATAGCTGAATAATTCTTTAAAAAAAACAAAAACTCCAATTTAAAAATGGGCAAAGATTTTAATAGACATTTCACCAAAGAAGATACACATAGGACTAATAAGCACATGAAATGATGTTCAACACCATTAACCTTTAGAAAAATGCAAATTAAAACTACAGTGAAGTACTACTTCACACCCACTACAACGGCCATAATCAAAGTGTCACTGAGGATGTAGAGAGAAATTACAACCCTTAAACGTTGCTGGTGAGAGTGTACAAAGGTGCGACCACTTTGAAATTAGTTTGGCAGTTTTTCTTAAATTTACAAATAAATTTACTATATGACTTAGTAATTCCACTCAAAGGTATCTACCCAAAAGAAATGAAAACACATGACCAAAGACTTTTATAAGAACAGCAGCATTACTCATGGTAGCCAAATAGTGGAAACAATCTAAATGTCCATCAACTGGTGAATGGATAAGCAAAATGAAGTATATTCATACAATATGAATATGAATTCATTCATTTAATATTCATATGCTGAATACTATTTAGCAACAAAAAGGAATAAAATACTGATACATGCTACAACATATGAACTTCAAAAATTTTATGCTAAAAAAAAGAAGCTAGGCAAAAGACTACATATTGTTTGATTCCATTTATAAGTAATGTCCAGAAAAGGTAAAACTACAGACAGAAAGTACATTAATAATCACTAGGGGCTAGAAGTATGAATGCAAAGTGACTACAAAGAAGTACAAAAATCACCAAATCATACATTTTAAATGAGTAATTTTTTATAGTAAGTAAACTATACCTCAATAAAGCTGTTTACAAAATAAAGAGTTTAAGATGGTGGTTCAAATCAAATCAATGTTGCTGACTATATATGAAATATCCAAGTAGAAATATTCAGTAAAAGCAGCTAAAAATACAAAATAAACCCAAGAGAAACTTTGCTATTATCATCCACAAAATGATGGGCAAAGTCACGAGAAAAAATAAAATTTGGGGGAGACAAATGTATAAAGAGTGAGATCCTAGTAATGAGTCCTGAATAACACCCACATTAAGTAATTCAACTACATTTTGCTGACTTTCAAAGCCGTAACGCAAAACTGACGCCCTTTCAATTTCTGTTGTCCTTGCCATATAAATAATAAATAAATGAGGCGTTGAGGGTAAAAATGTAGCAAGAAGAGCCACAGCAAATCATGCAACCTTAGATAATATCTACACTCAGGGGGAAAATTGCAGGCAAACTCTACATTCAATAGTATAATTAATGTTTTACTCCCCTAGAATGTAACAAAATGGAGCCCCTGTTTCTCTTCTAAGATATACCTTAGGGCCCTAAGTTATATTTCAATAATTTGCTAGTCAAAAATATAAGCATTTGTGGAAAGAGTTTCCAAAATTCAGCTCATTTCCATATAGAAAAACATAAAAACATTTGAAGAACAATGCAAATGCTGACAAAGGTAATTATACATGGCTGTAATTTTAAGTAATAATTTGAAATATATCTTTAACTTGTCTTACTCAGCAAGCTTCAAGTCTACCATAAAAAAGTTTACAATTTACTGAGATTTATCTGTTAGATAATCTATAGTACACCACAAATATTATCGTTATTCATGTCCCTCAAGTAAAGAAAAAGCACAAACTATCTTTTGTGCTAACTCTAAAATGCAGGATTTAATTCCAAATTAAAAATTATATGATCTAGGTTTCTGGAAGCCATTTAATAAGAGATAAAGTTAACTCTGAAAACAACTCTTACTTTAAAAATCTTCTGGTCACTACGTCAACACACACACACACACACGCACAAACTCAGAATGCAGCAAGCCATTTAAAATAACATTAATAAAGAAAATATATTATTTTCTAATTAAAATAACAGCAACAGAAAAGTTAATTAGTAATCATTTATAGGTTGTTGAAATAAGCAATAATGAAAATACCCTTCCATATCAATCAGTATATGATTTTGTTAAGTACCACAGAACAGGCTGTAATTCATAAAGTATTAGCAATTCAGAGTGATGGGTTAAATGATTCTGAAAATCCTTTAACAAAATTTTAAGATTCAGAACTCTTAATTTTTATATTTGCTAATAAACTCTGTGTATAAATATCTGTTTAACATCTGTCTCCCCCATTAGACTGCAAGGCCCTGTTGTTCACTGCCATGCCTCACAGCGCAGTACCTGGCACCGAAGAGCTGCTCGGTATTTTGTAGAATGAATGAATAATACAAAGGGGCACGTGAACAGTCATCTGGTGTAGTAGTACGAACATTAGAAAAACAGTAAGATGGAGAGTCAGGTTTCCAAATTCTATACATTCCACAATGCTCTTACTACATGTAAACAATTGGAATTTTGTAATCACATGTACTACGAGAGTACGTAAGGAATACATCTCCAGATTCTCCACACTTTAATACTGTTTCTTATTCATTAGAGAAAGTCAGTAGATGCTTTTTTTCCCTAGCCTGGAAATGTGCTTTCTAGCCACTTAAGAACTCATTTCAACAAAATTTCAGACAACAAAACATTGTGGTTATTCTGCTGTAATCAACACCCATTCAAAAGACAAATACTGAACACTAACTGTAGCCAAAAACTAAAAAGTACAGCAGTGAACAAAACAGATACAAGCCCCTGCCACCAACAAGCTTATATTCTAGTAGATCACCTTTCAATGAGATTGTTCCTTTTACTTTTATTTTGTTGAATCATCTGAATGCAAAATAAAAACAAACAAACAACAAAACAATGATAGTGGTGACTGTTCTTAAAAAACTGGATCCTCTCACATGTTAAAATTATCAAATCCTATAGAATGTATCACATTGCTAAAGGGAATTAGAAACCAGAATATTTCACTGGTCTCAGAGCATTAAAGCAGTACAATTCTACTGATTATTTCCAGGGAAAACATCTACAGGAGACCTTTCAGAAAATCAATTAATGATTTTTGAAATACTGTTTCTATGTCGGTAAATGTCCTAATAATTTAAATATGTGTGTGCACATATGTACATGTGTTTTCTATTTGTACACATGTATGCATCTGTATGTAGATGTGGACATATTTTTTAAATTGTATTTGTGTGCATACTCACACAGTTTTTTAATGGAATAGAGAATACTTAAAAAATACACATGGCACTGCCATCAAGCTACTGATTCTAGGTAATTTCTTTTGGTAATTCAGTTGTTTTCAATTTATTTTAGGAGCAAGCAGAGCAATTTTTATACTATGCTGTTCTGGTCACTCTAGGGTGATATCAGCCTGTCATCACAGCAACAGCTGCATGGTAACAACTTTCCGGTAGCACATAATTTCATGGTAAGTACAATTCATTTTCCCCCATAGAAATGGCTTTCTCTAATTTCTTTCAAAACTTACAGTAAACAGCGTAAGACAAATGAGGGACAAGACCCTGCATGGTAAGAAGTAACTATATACTTATGCTAACACTGCCTCTAAACTAAAATGAACTGAGGTGATTTTATTTCTCTAAGCTTCATATTCATCAACAACAATGAGGGGGTGGGGGCAAACTGGAGGGTTGGACTAGATGTTCGTCCAGGTCCCATCTGCTACGATTTCATGACCGTAGTGGAAATAAACCACTATCTGATAATGTATGATGAAAATAAAAATAATTTTCCCCAAATTTAATGTAAAACAGCTTGATTCTATATATACTAAAGAAACGGCCAGTGGAAAAAACAATCACTAATTCCCAGATACCCAAGTCTCTACTAGAATCATCAGACTCCGTTCCCTTTCTGAATCCATGTTTTAGAATGAGCAGAATATAACTTTTTAAAAAAAATGATTATGGGTTGGTGTTTTTAAGCATTCTAACATTGACTTATTCCCACAAATCAGCCTTTATGAGCATTCCTGTTTTTTGAAATACGATGCCTAATAGCTAGATTACCTACTTTTCCCCAAATTTTTCCTTCTCAAAAAAAAACCCCAGATTTTTCCAGAATATGAACGAGGATTCATCTTGAATACACTAGGAACAGCACCATATTTTTCTGGCTCTTTACTGACGATCAGTTCCATTTGAATATGTAAGATGCTTTGAAACATCAAAGAAGAATTTCTTTATCTAGTTGGGCTTAAACTTCTTGTTCATTAGAAATCAAATAGTCCTAAAAAAGTTATATCCTCACTTGGCCAAGCCAAGTCTCTGAAACTGTTTCTACATCAAATTGGCCCTGAGAAAACATCATCAAAATCTGTTCACTACAGGGGAATTACTTTAAGTCTTTGTTAACTAAATTCATGTGTAATCTCCTCCCCACCATACACATCATTAGTGTTCAAATTACCACACAGAAAAATGTTCTTTAATAATGCATCAACTCTATTTTAGAACTCATATTGTCACACCAATCTAAACTATTCCTTGAGAAAGAATTTCAAAAATAAAATGTAACATATACAGAAATGTTAAATGTAGGGGAAAAATTAGGAAATAATATCTTTAGAAAAAGATTAATATCGTTAAAGTACGTCGAATATAATAACAACCAAATCCTGCACATTTTTAAAGTTAATTAATTAATTTATTTTTTTGGCCACACTGTGTGGCTTGCAGGATCTTAGTTCTCCAACCAGGGATTGAACCCGGGCCCCGGCAGTGAAAGCGCCAAGTCCTAACCATTGGACTACCACGGAATTCCCTGAACGTTTTTTTAAAAAAAGCATTTCTATGAATTCCTTTGTATTGATGTAGAACTACTATGGCTTATGTAGAAACTAAATGCAACAATATATTTGTGGACACGTGCAATTTGTTTTCAGAAAGCCCAGGGTTCCAAACTATAGGTGAACATTAAATATAAAAGGAATAACATTTTCTCCCTCTGATGTAACGTGTTTTGACTATAATTATGTATACAAACTTCTCTCCTCCATGATACAAAAATAAAGACAGAAAAGGAACTAAGTTAGTCTTCGCTGCCTTAAATAGTTCTATACCTAACACATCCAAGAGACATCCAAATGTTATCGAGAAGGATCCTAAGTGATGTGACTGATTTAAGTTCAACACAGCTATAACAATGAAGTCACACCTTGCACAGGAGTTAAACTCGGTTCTAAAGTCAGAGTAAGGCAAAAACTGGTCAAAATAACCCCTCAAAAATCCTTTAAATAGCCCATAAAGTATACTGTACATTGTTCTGCGCATATTATAATCTCTTTATATAAATCCAACTCAGCTAGTTTTTCCTCCAGCATTAGAATAGATTACTGTTTGTTCTGTGGAAAACCAGATAAAGTACTTGTCTTGCTTTTAGCAACTTTGTTGTTTCAAAAACATTTTTTACTGGGGGAAGAGAGGAATTCTTTGCTAGTTTTCTCCCTCGTTCGGTGTTTTCAACTTTAGGTGAATTCAAATAAGTTAAATGTACATATGATATGACTCTGCTGAACATGACAGGTATTTGAATGTTCATTCAATTGAATTCATAGACAAAAATGACATTTGAGATGGGCTATGAAGGCTGACGGGGCTGAAATGGAGGGAAAGGAAGAGTATTTCTAGTGAAAAGAATTTTATTACCAAGAACAGCTTCAGTGCGGTAGTGAAAATAGGAGCCAGAATACAAATGATAGAAGAAAGAATGGGAGTTGAGAAGTAGAAACACTGAATAAACTTGATTATTATTTTCATCGAATTCTAAGATAAAATAAAAATAGGGAGATATGGCATTAGCTTAAAGAAAAAGTAGGATCCAAGGAAAAGATTCTGTTTATCTTGTTTGGTTTTGTTGTCCTAGGTTTTATTTTTCCTTGAGGACTGATAAATGAGGCAGTGTTGAAAAGTATTATTTTTACATTCTTTCTCTGATGCTTGTCTTGCTACTGAACTACCATTTGTGGCCAAGAGGACAGAGCGTCCAGCAAATCATAACTGTTTCTATAAAAAGATCAGAAAAGAAAAACATCAAGGAGACTATTTGGTGAGACAAAATCTACCTCGTTAAAAGAGTCTGCACTAATTTTAAGAAAAAGAGCATTTACCAGCAATTTTACAAACTTTTCAGGCATATAGCATTTTAGCTCATTTACTTTTAGTAATTGCAAAAATAGTTTCCAAAAAAGAATTCTTACCTTGGTACTTTAAGTGAACTTTTAGTTAACCATCAATAACAACAACTTACACATAAGTCTAAATTTTTGAATATGATAAAATATGAAAATTGCTTTATATAATTTTCTACAAATATTACTATTATGATATAAGCAAAACAAAAAATATCACATAATATTAGTAGTATTTTGAAGCAGAAATATTCTTCAGTGAAAAGGTAGCAGAAAGCTTCTTTACACCATAATAGAGACTGAATAATTCAAGAAATCATATTTTATTTAGATATAAACCCTCTGTGCCTAGTACAGTGCTTGGTACATATTTAGGAATGTTTGTTTCATGAATGAGCAAATGTTTTATAATGATCCACAGTATCCCACTCACTCCAATCCTCTAATCCAAGCCATCCCCCCAAAAAACTACATAACAAATATGGTTCTATTTGAGGTCATTTGACTACAGAATGAGTAGTTATTGTGCTATTCCCACTGTAGAAAATAAACAGCTAAGCCAAACTATACTGACTTTATCCTTCTTCTGTCCTAAAAGGAAACAACAAATACTAGGAATACCTTAACCATCCCAATCTGCCTTCCCCAAACACATATCACCACTACCACCTTTACAAAACCACCATGTAATTAGATCTAGACTGTAAATGTAGAATAGGATAGAATATTTAGGATTCTCTGATTCCCTTACAATTTCGCATAAAT
Organism: Balaenoptera physalus; assembly: GCF_965194825.1. Lineage (NCBI taxonomy): Eukaryota > Metazoa > Chordata > Mammalia > Artiodactyla > Balaenopteridae > Balaenoptera > Balaenoptera physalus. The sequence continues at coordinate 40,686,590 of NC_138883.1, forward strand.
TGTCTTTTACTAAAGTCATGCAGATATAGAATGTTATTACTTGACAGTGGGATTCCACACAAAGGACACGGAAATATTTACTGAACATCTACTATATGCCATGTACTATGCTAGTCCCTATCCATACAGTTGAGGTAAGTATTATTTTGTTTATGTTACAGGAAAAGAAACTAATGTTCTCCAAGGCCAAGTAACCTACCCAGGTTTTAAGCCCTATACTGCCAGAATTCACCAAGCACTTTCTTATTACAGGACTATGGTATTAAAATTGATTTATCTGAACATTTAGTGGATGTTAGGCACTAGTGAACGGATGATAGAAAGGATACACCACCAGAACTGATTCTACTTTGAAGCATTCAGCAATATATATTTATATTTATTAAACGTAAATTAGGAAATGCTCATTTGTTTTAAAAATGTTAGTATATAAGTGCTTTTTAAATGACAGTTACCCTAGTTCATTAAAACATACAACTCAATTTCTTTTTAGAAAATATTCACATTCAACTTTGCCATAGCACATTTAGATTGATGCAGATTTCACCTGTACTGAGATATGTGTTTCATTCTTCTTAGAAGTTCAGTCTTCTTTTTATAACAAGCAAAAATATTAGCTTCCTCAAAAAAATATACAAAGTTGTGGCTTGTCTATGAATCTGTGAAAATTGAATATATTTTGAAATATGAACCAGAAAGACTACTTCAGCTAGAAAGAATTCCTAGCAATGTAGAGGTAAGCTACCTTCCTAGAAAGTTGACTTAATAACCAAATCTTTAAATCACATTTTACTACACTTTAACAGATCATTTTTCATAATTGACAGACATGTTTTATGTTTATGATATGAATTACAAAAGCAATGCAGAAAAAATCATAATCTTGGTAAATTTTTCATCTGAGAACATTATGTGTTCACCGAGCATAAAAATGGTTCCACAAAAACAGGAGTACACAGACTATCACATAATTTGTTTTCTTTTCTTAAAATTAAAAAAACTAACTTTATTTTATAACCTTCATAAATAAATACATAAATATACACATAAATAAATAAATGAGAGGTACATTTAGTAAAACAGTGCCCTAGAAGACAAAGAAAGCAATTAGTATGGGAGACTTTAATGAACACAGCTTTAAAGCCCTTCTGGAAATTACAGGCTGAATAAAAGCACTAACATTCTACCAGTTGCTGAGACAGGTGCTACTGACAGTCAGCTGCATTTGCTGAAGCATATTCTAAAGATTACTAATTAATCTCTATACTGAAACCAATGGCTGCCTGCCATTTTGATCACCACTTTTTTTAAAAAAAAAAGCAAAAGAAATAGTCGCTCTATGACCAAACACAACTCTAGGTAAAACACAACTCTAAGTAAGCTCTGCATCTACTTAATTACTTAGTTACATTATTTTCTGGTGTTCTTTATTCTAAACCCAAAACTTCTACAGGTTGGACTCATGGGTCTTATAGTCTCTCCACTTGTTATTTCTGAGTTATTTCTACTTACCACAAAAAATATGAAAGTATTTGTGAGATAATGGGGAGAAGAGTCTTTCTTTGTTGTTAATTTTGAATCTTTTCGATCCTAAGTTCAGGAGAATATGACTCATGGAGGCATTCTCCTTTAGACCAAATCTGCCTTTTCATTAGAACTTACCCACACTCCCCTTTCCCAGCTCCCAACACACACACACACACACACACACACACACACACACACACACACACACACACACACACACACACACACACACACACCTGAATACTCTGTTCTACCACCATAATATCCTACCTTTATCTTATGAACTCTGTTCAAAGCACAGCTCAGAATTTAGCAAACATTAAAATAGTTAATGTTTCCAAGTCTGGGCAATTATTATAAAAGTGATTCTGCAGTTCTTTTAAAATACGCTGGGACAAGGTGCCAAAGAAAGTGTTTTAAATCCATTTGAAAACATATAAACCTATATAGATAAAGTGAAAAATGTATGTGAGGGTTCTTTTTGTGATTTTCCATCCTTTTAATGTTTCAAGTTAACATTGATCCTTGAGTCTTAAGTAACACTATCTGTTCTACATGTTTTTAAAGTTGCTTTCATTCAACTGTACATGTCTGTGACCTCCACAATGACCTCTACAAAAGCAGTTGTGCACTTTACTGTGGTGCAAATCCTCACAGACAAGTTGAACCTGTTCTTTTTGGCACTGAGCCCTTGCGCTGAACACACAGCTGAGATTTATTATAAAAGGGGAACTAAGGGGCATTATTGCACAACATTTATCCTTCACATACAGCCAAGTATAATCTTTTACAACCTTTGAGAGCTCTTAAATAAATAGATCTTCCCTTAATTGCATAAGGAGTTTCTTATTTGTCACCAATCATATGGCATATTGAGATTCATTTTACATTAGGAAAAAGCTAGCACACAAAACATACGTACTAAAAGTTAAAGTTAGTCTCTTAATATTTATTCAAAAATAATAATACTTTGAATACTCAGACCTAAGGATAATTGCCTACCTTGCTGTTTTTAGCAAGGTCAATGCTGCAAAATAATAAACACCTGTCTTCAAGGAGCTATACTTTAAGAAAATAGGTTTAAAAAAATCTTCCTACAGCACTCCTATGAGTCTTTTAAAAACATTTCAGAGAAAATATTAACCTTTACTTATACACTGTTTTGTGTTTTCTTTTTAATTTCAAAGTTCAATTTTAATTAGCTTTCCCATAGCATTTTAAAAACAGTTTCCATTTCTAAAGAATTTTGAACTGAGCTATGATACACATGACTGCAACTAGTATACTTCCTCACTTCAAGAGCAGATTGATACCCTGGGGGAAAGAGGAATTTCATGAGTTCTAAGAAGTATCTCTTATAACAGGAATTACCACACCATTTACATTAATTCTTCAGGATTTGCTAATTGATCTATCATCAAGACTTGCCTGTTGAAAACAAAGAAACTACTATAACCTCAAAAGTATTCTATCTTGAAAGTCAGGTTCAAACTAGCTTATCAGCTAACTGCTCAAAATAAAGGAAACTAAAATATGTTGATTCAGGTGAATATTTCCTTGCTCTAAATTCTTCTAATTTATTTTATTACTATTAAGTGTACAAACAATTGGGAAAAATGCCTGTAGACTTATGGGGGCGGGGGGCAGGGTGTATTGTTTAATGGACACAGAATTTCAGTTTTACAAGATGAAAAAAATTATGGAGATTGATTGTAGTGTTGGTAGCACAACAATATGAATATATTTAATACTACTGAACTGTACACTTAGAAACAGTTAATATGGTAAATCTTATGTATGTGTATCCTACCAGAATAAATTTTTTTAATTTAAAAGATAAAATCATAATTTTTTTAAAGATTGATGAATGAATTGATTTTTTTAATGGTGAAAAAAATCTAATGTTACATTTTTAGCAATCAGGGGTACACAGTGAACAAAACAGACATGTTCACAGATGATACCACATACATTCTGTAATGACAAAATAACAAGAGTTAAATAAGAAATTTCTTTCATTAAAATTAAACATTTTAAGCAACACATTTATATTGCTCCAGACCTAAGAAAAGATGTTTTGAACAATTTGTCTCTCTAATACTCTCTCCCTTTGTCTAGGGAATACAAGTAGAAGTTCATGAGTTTGGACATTTTTTAAATTCATCACTAAAAAGAAGACATTTTTTCTTTATGTAGTCTTTCAGGAAAAAACTTGTATTAAATTTTAAGTGATTTTGCAAGCATTACATCTTTAAATAGATACAATTAGCATGCTAGAAAATCACTAACCAGTTTTATTCATAATATTTATACTACTTGAGGAAACAAAAATTGATGAGAATAACTATAAAACATGAATCAAATATGTTAAAAATGTCTCAAGACTTGATCTTACACTATGTTCTAACACTATGTCAACACTGGTGGTATTTTTTAAATACCTAAGCCCTCTAATTCATTTTGAAATGCACGCGCTTCAAGATTTCCATAATTTCCAAAACCACTCTTGATGAAGTCATAACTATAATTAAAAATAACATCCAAAGAACCCATAGTTGCAATGTCAAGCAGTTTAACCCAGGTTAACCTCCAAATAACTTAAAGCAGCTGTAAGAACAATACCAGACTCCATTTATTTTGGTTCTTCACACTATAAGCTTTCCCATCTATGTCTCTCTTCTTTCCAGCAAGAATGCAAGCAAATACTCTATCTGCCTATAACTTCTGACTCTTAAATTCCCCATGTTATGTCCTCACAGAATAACACAGTGTTTGAAACACAGTCTTTGGAGTCCAAAAAGTCAAATCCCAGCTCTACCTTGAGTATCTTTTTTTAACAAGCCTTACTTTCACCTGTAAAATTATATTAATGAATCAAATAAAATATATTTAAAGGACACAGCAGAGTGTACTGTCTACAAAATGCTACTACATTATCACCTTCCTCAGGAGGAGAAAGAAGAGGAATATTCTGCACCACCTCCGCAGACCATCTCTTAGTCACTACCACCAGATAAAATCACCACAGGCAATTATCAATATAGGAACTGGTAACCTTTCAAAAGTCTGCCTGTAAGAGCTCAAAACATCTTCCTGCAGAAACAAAGTTTTGAAAGAGGGTACAATCCTAGGCTAACAATATATAAAACATTAATTATCTTAAATTGAGTGTAGAACCCTGAAAGCAATACAGGAGAGAAAACAAAGAAAAGTTTACTTTCTCTTTCCTGGGTGCAACCCTGGCCTTAGGCAAAAACTTCAAATTTCTGAAATTTTAGCTTCTCCCATTTTGCCTTTTGCATTCCTATCCAGCAGACCTAGTGTCTTTCCCAGGCATTTTATGTCCCCACAATGCTGTAACACTAAGTTCCTAATTGGAAACATTCCACTCAAACCTACTGACTCTTAATGTGCTCCCTGATCTTAAGTCACCAACCTGCACCTCACCATAACCAAAACTTCCTGCTATCACTAAGGTGTTAGAAGGAAAGAAATTGCATTGCATGATTTTGCATACTGGACATCTGGTTTTTATTGCATTATTATTGTTTTTAAAAAGAACATTTGTAAAACATTTTTTTCTGGAACAAAATACAAAGCAGTAGTTGCCTTTTAAATATATGGGCTAAGAAATATTCACTGATATTTCGGGCAAATTTTTCATCTTTACCTATATAAAAAACAGATTCTCAAAAAGCATTAACATTTATCAAAATGACAATTAGAGTAACATCAGGAATTCCACAATGAGAACTGGTTAGGGTACAGAAGCCCTGGGTAAAATCTGAGCGACCATAAATAATGAAATTCAAAGAATCTCAGAAGTATGCAAGATATTAAACACCATCTCAAGTCTTACTGGCCACTGGATTTTGAATCTCTTCTTCAAAAAACCAAAACCAAAGCACCAAAATAGTCTATACAGATATGTCTCAGTACCCAAATAAATGTATAAAAGTATACACCTAACTGAATGAAGAAGAGATGAAACCTGTATGACACAACAAAATTTTATATCTCTATTTATGTGTACAAATCACGATATCTGTCTTACCGAAGTTTAACTACAACTTTTCTTCTCTTCATTTTCTTTATCCCATAAGACTTTCTAGGAAACATTATTATTATTTTCTTTTTTTTTTTGGTTGCACCACGTGGCATTCCAGATCTTAGTTCCCCCCTGGGATCGAACCCACGCCCCCTGCAGTGGAAGCACGGCGTCTTAACCACTGGACCTCCAGAGAAGTCCTGGAAACATGATTCTTACTGAAGAGAGATATGCTCTTGCTTGAGAACAATGCACTGACATCAATCACCATGGTAATACACATACAAATTCATATATATTTAGGAAGCTTCCTTAACTACAGTATTTTAATCAATAAAGCACCAGCTAATTTCTTAACTATGAGTTCATCTAAGGCTTTGACTTACTCTACATTCTTGGTTTCTGTTTCTAATAATTCCAAGTGATGGCCAGACTAATGTTTATTTTTCCATATATTTACCACACAACATCTTCTCAATAGAAACTCCCATAAATGTGAAACCAATAAAGAATGGAGTTACTTTTAGAGCTTCTATTATCTGCAAAATGAAATTATACTTTAAGTCATTCTTCAATGACTTAAGAAGTCATTAATACCTTTTAACGAACTATATCATTATTTCCTATTAACTTATTTATAACTTAGAACAAATTCTTCTTCCTTTGTGTTTAGACTGCTTAAAATTTTAGGAAATTCTACATCCAGTTCTAAAACTTATGTTTAGAGTTAGTCACTTAAATCACTCTCTTCCTTTTACTTCTTTGTTTTCAGCTTCTTTACTTTTTGAAAAAATTATCTACTATGTTACCTATGAAGGAACTAATAAGTTAAATCTGGAAAACAGTTTGCTTTGTAATTTACAGTATCTAAGAAAATCATTCAAAGAATCTGCTTTGAGCCTACTTTCATTTAATTTCATTTTATTCTCACAAATACCACATTACAAAATATATTCCAATCAATAAGGCTTATATTATTCCAAATGAATAAGGTTATTTACCCATGTCCCATAAGCATTAACTCACAGAGCCAGAATTTGAACCCACTCAGTCTGATATTAAAGCCCTTATCTATCCCTAACCACACTGCTATTCTGCCTATAAAAGTCTCTTGCTTATGCCATTAAACAGAACGTCAGGAGGCTACAATTACCTTTCATTACTTCTCATTCTCAACCCAAATGCTACTATTGGAAAACCACAAGTTGCTACTATATAGAACACAAGGAAAATAGCTTGATAATCTTTGATAAAACACAGTGGAACTTTGCTAGAACTAGTGACAGCTATGAAAAACTATGCAAAATTATTTACCATTTCAAGGATAAGAGGTCTTGTACCAGAAATGGATGATTACATTTATAGATCTAATTTCTAAAACTAAAATCATTACTACAGAAATAAAAAGACTATTTTACAGAGCCATATCATTATCAATAATCCTCTTTGTATACACAAGGGCAATGTAGGAGTTCCTACCAATGATACTATGGTTGGTTCAAGGTCTAACGTTATTTCCTGTATCAAATACTTTTTCCTTCTTTCATTTCCATCTTTACCTGTCTCTCTCCTACTTCACATGTTTAACTCAAGAGACACTCTGGTATAATGGAAAAAGAAATGATCTTAAGGATCTGAAGGCTTATACTCTCACTCTGATTTCCACTGTCCTTCCGGGCTTACAGGACATATCAGTAAAAAAGGGTGGAGAGGTAGGATTAATAATATTGATACAGCATATTTACATGTAAGTACATTCAATGGTATAAAATACTCTTCAACTAAAAGATCTTATTAATATGATTACAGATACAGAAATCTAGCACCACAGGCATTTCAAACAACTCAATATACTGATTTTAGATGTATTCTAAAAAGCCCATTTACACTAAATAACATTCATTTTTATAGCAGAATATAATCAACAAGACTATAATACTCAGGAAGTTTTGAATGAATGTTTGTCATTTATTTGAATTAGCACTGTTCAGTTTAAATGTATGATCCTCCAAATGTATTGCCAAAATACAATTTGAAAGAAGGCACTGTTATTTATCTAATGAAAAAGTAAGCCCTAAATAAAGTTCCAGCAAAATAATCCAAAATGGTGTTTACATGAGTGATTTGCTGTTTCTCAAAAACAGCAATGTAGGAAGTCAGTAATTCTCAAACTTGCAAAGTATTTCCATGTGCTTAACAAGAAAACCATCCAAAACAAACAAAGCTTAAGAAACTTTTTATTATTTTTATTTCCCTGCCATCTGTTTTAGTCCTTTTTTTTCGTCTTGCTTCCACTCACCTTTTTTCTTTCTGTTGCCTGCTCCTAGTAACACTTCTAAAAGAATAAGGCAGCAAAATTAGCGCATTGGGGACTTTAGTCCCAGATGTCACTTGACAATGACACAGTCCAGAGCTAAATATTTATGGACATAAACTCCTAAATAAGTTAATACACATCTCAATGCAAATACTAAATATACTATGGTATCTTTCACCTAGTCTTCAAGATTATCCCTCAATATTCACCAAAGGGAAAATATATTAAGATCATATGTTTCTTAAGAAAAGTTAATACCTTTTATTACTATAAGCCTTATTTTTATACATGTGTTTTTATCTAACAAATATATAGAAAATAGGTATATATGTGTGTATGTACATAAAATCTGATGAGGCAGGAGAAAAATCTGAAAGCACAACATGAAATAAAACAAAAAACTAAAACACTATTACCATTTCTCACTAGCAAAGATGCTTAAGTAGCCCCTCCTCAAACAGGTATTATTGAATTACACGGCTATGAAAATGTGAGGAAAAAGGCAAACAAATAAAGAAATAAGTTTAGGTTATAAGTATTTTTAAAACACTGTGAAAACCTATGTAATTTTCCTTTAAAACTTACCCCTTTATACTAAATCCCAAAAAAGGTGACAAAATCAGGGAAGCTGAAGCCCTATTGGGCTCTAAAACTGCAGAAAGACAAAGACAAAGAAATCTTGAAAGTAGTAAAAGAAAAATGACTATTCACATATCAGGGAATCCCAATAAGATTAACAACTGACTTCTCATCAGAAACCACAGAAGTCAGAATGTGGTGGGATGACATATTAAAAATGCCGAAAGAAAAATACTATCAACCAAGAATTATTTGTCCAACTAAACTATGCAACAAACCAAAGGCAAAATAAAGACATTCCAAGATAAACAAAGACTGAGTAATCTGTTGAGAGCAGACATGAATCACAAAAAATAATAATAGTACTAAAGTCTTTCAGGCTAAAAGGAAATAACAGCAGGCAGTAACTCAAATTCTCACAAAGAAATAAAGAACACTAAAAAGGTAATTACATGGGTAAATATAAAAGATACAATGAAAATGTTTCTTCCTCTTTTCTTCTCTTAACTGGTTTTTAAAATAACTGCAAAGAGGGCTTCCCTGGTGGCGCAGTGGTTGAGAATCTGCCTGCCAATGCAGGGGACATGGGTTCGAGCCCTGGTCTGGGAAGATCCCACATGCCGCGGAGCAACTAGGCCTGTGAGCCACAATTACTGAGCCTGCGCATCTGGAGCCCGTGCTCCGCAACAAGAGAGGCCGCGATAGTGAGAGGCCCGCACACCGCGATGAGGAGTGGCCCCTGCTTGCCGCAACTGGAGAAAGCCCTCGTACAGAAATGAAGACCCAACACAGCCATAAATAAATAAAATAAAAATAAAAAAAAAAATTAAAAAATAATAATAATAACTGCAAAGAATGCTAAAACTGTATGATTTGGCTTTTAACATATACTATAATATATATGACATTAATAGCACAAAAGAGGAAAAAGAAATGGAGTTAATCTGGATCAAAGATTACTGGTATTGAATTAGTATTAACATGAAGTAGTTTGTAATAAGCTAAGATGCATACTGTAACATTAAAAAGTAACTAAAAAAATATGCATAGTAAAAAAAATTTTAAATGTCTAACACAAAACAAAGCAAGAAAAAAGGAAAGAAAGGGACCATGTGACATATAGAATACAAATATCAAAATGGCCAAATCATATCTGTAATTACATTAACTGTAAATGGGTAAACACACCAATCAAAGGGCAAAGATTGTCGGACTGGAAAAACAAAATCCAACTATACACTGTCTACAAAAGACACATGTTAGAATCAAAGACACAGACTGAAAACAAAAGTGTGCAACAAGATAAACTATGCAAACAATAACCATGAGAGAGCCACAAAACAGTCCTAAAGACAAAAATGGTTACATAACTGAAGACAGAACTAGACAATTTGAAAATAGTTACAGATTTCAATACTCCACTCTTAATAACTGACAAACTAGACAAAAAACCAGTGATGATACAGAATATTTAAACAACATTATTAATCAATCAAAATGATGTAACATCTAACACTCTACCCAACAACAGTAAAATACACATTAGTTTAAAATATTTTCCCCAACAGAGAATATATTGGGTCATAAAATAAGTATCAATAAGTTTAATAGGACTGGACTCATATAACGTATTTTTCTGACCACAAAAGACTTAAATTGGAAATCAACAAGAGAAGAAAATTTGGGAAATCCACAAATATTTGAAAATTAAACAACAGATTTCTAAATAACCCATGGTCAAAGAAGAAATAACAAGGGAAATGAGAAAATATTTTCAACCATATAAAAATGAAAACAAAAATTATTGGTGCAGCTAAAGCAGTGCAGAGAAAAATTTATAGCTTTAAATATCCATTCTAGAAAGAAAGATCTCAAACAAATAATTTAAGTTTCTATCTTAAAAAATTGGGAAAAAAAGAACAAAGTAAACCCAAAATAAGAAGAAAGGATATAATAAATATTAGAATGAAAATCAATAAAACAGAAATCAGAAAACAACAGAAAAAGAAATCAATAAAGCCAAGGAAGATTATGAAAAGATCAACAAAACTACCACACTGTTAGCCTGACTGATCAAGAGTAAAAAAGAGAAGACACAAACTATCAAAATAGGAAATGAAAGAAGGGACATCTCACCTAACCCTACAGAAAGTCAACTTAGATGAAATTGATCAATTCCAAGGAAGTCTCAAATTACTAAAGGAAGGGACACCGTGAGAGAGGAAGAGAGAGGAAGGAAACACAAAAGAAAATGAAAAGGTCTAAATAGACCTACACCAAGTAAAGAAGTTTAAAGGTACTTGGAAATATTCCCATTTAAGAAAAGCCAAAGCCAGATGGTTTCACTGGTGAAATCTATCAAACTTTTAAAGAAGAAATAATACCAATTCTTTACAAACTCTTCCAGAAAACAAAAAAGAAGGAAATATTTTCCAACTCATTCTATGAGGTCAATATTCCCCTGACACTAAAGCCAGACAAAGTCATGCTATGGCACTGATGAAGCATTAAAAACATTATGTTAAGGAAGCTAGACTTGGGACTTCCCTGGTGGCACAGTGGTTAAGAATTTGCCTGCCAGTGCAGGGGACACGGGTTCAAGCCCTGGTCCGGGAAGATCCCACATGCCGCGGAGCAACTAAGCCCGTGCGCCACAACTACTGAGCCTGTGCTCTAGAGTCCGTGAGCCACAACTACTGAGCCCGAGTGCCACAACTACTGAAGCCTGCACGCCTAGAGCCCGTGCTCTGCAACAAGAGAAGCCACCCAATGAGAAGCCCAAGAACTGTAATGAAGAGTAGCCCCCGCTCGCCACAACTAGAGAAGAGCCTGCGCGCGGCAACAAAGACCCAAGGCAGCCAAATATAAAAATTAATTAATTAATCTTTTTTTAAAAAAAGGAAGCTAGACTCAGAAGACTACATATTGAACAATTCCACGTATAGGAAATGAGCAAAAAAAAAAAAAAAGAGGCAACTTTACAGGGACAGAAAGCAGAGAAGTGGTTGCTAGGGTCTGAGAGTAGGAGTGGGAACTAACTGAAAACTGTCACAGGAATATTTCTGCGGTGATGAAATACAGTAAGTCCCCTACATATGAACCTTCAAGTTGCAAACTTTCAAAGATGCGAACATGCATTCCACCAACGTCAGGCATGAGTGAAACTGCAGCCTGCCCTCCATCTCCTATTGCTGACAAGCCTTCAGCTCTACCATCTCCCACCTCCTCTTCTTCCTCCAGTCAGTAACTCTTCTTGCCTGTTCACTGGATGCCAGCCCCTGTATGCCAGCTGTTGTACTCTACGACTGTACTTTTCAAGGTAATGTACTATAAGATTAAAAATGTTTTCTTTCTTTTTTGTGTCTATTTGTTTTTTATGTATTATTTGTCTGAAAAGTATTATAAACCTATTACAGTACAGTACTATATAGCTGATTGTGTTGGCTGGGTACCAAGACTAGCTCTGTTGGACTTATGAACAAATTAGACTTACGAACATGCTCTCAGAACGGAACTCATTCATATGTAGGGGACTTACTGTATTCTAAAACTGTATTATGGTTGCACATACCTTTAATACCATTAAAAATCATTAAATTATACACTTAATACAGGTGAATTTTATTATATGAAATTATACTTCAATAATCCTGTTTAAGAAAAAAACTGACTCATTGAATAAATTAACAACCTCTAGCTAGAGTGATCAAGAGAAAAGAGAATATTGGGAATTTTTAAAGAAATATTACTCTAACACTTACAGGCATTAAAAGAGTTTTGAGGGAATATTACAAACAACTTTATGTCAACAAATATGATAACGTGGATGAAATGCTCAAATTTCTTGAAAAATATAATTTAAAAAAAATGAACATCTAATAGCTTATATCTCTTTTTGAAATTTAGTTGACCAAAAACCTACATGCAAACAAAATTAGAGTACCAGATGGTTTCACTAGTGAAACTCTGTAAACATTTTGGGAAGAAATAACACCAATTTCTTACAAACTCTTTCAAATACAGGGTAGGAGATCCCACTTCCAAATGAGACCAAATACTCTGACAAAACCATTCCAGGCATTACTGGTAAAAATGTTAACAGTATTACCCTGATACCACAGACAAAGACATCTAAAGGCAAAGAAAACTGTGAACCAATATTCCTCATAAATACAGACATAAAAAATTCTTAATAAAAAATATTAGCAAATTAAATACACATATATCATGACCATGTAGAATCATGTAGGGTTTATCACAGTAATGTAAAGCTAATTTAACATTTGAAAATTTAACATACCACATTAACAAAGTAATGAAGAAAAACCATTATTCAACAGATGCAGTAAAAAAGCATCTAACAAAATTCAACAGCCACTCATGAATTTTTTAAAATTTCAGTACACTACAAATAAGAGGAACTTTCCTCAGTCTAATTGAAGGCATCCATGAAAATTCTACAGCTAATATGATATACAATGTTGAAAGGCTAAATGATTTTCCCTTTAGGTAGGGAAATATGGCAAGAAAAAGAAAAAAAAAGAAAGGAAGAAGTAAAACTGTCTCTACATGCAGATGACATGATCATCTAAAAAAAAAAAAATGTAAAAGCAACTATGAAAAATACAAAGTAAAATGAGCCAGTGCACAAGATACAAGACCACTATACAAAGTATATAGTAGGAGTAAGCAACAGTAAAATGAAAGTTAAATAACTATTTCCTTTAAAAAGTATCCAAAAACATAAAATGCTTAGGAACAAATTTGATAATACATTCAAGACCAACCACTAAAAAGCACAAAACATTGCTGAGGTAAGTTAAAGAGGCCCTGAATAAAAGAAGTATACCATGTTCATGGATTAGAAGACTCAACATTGTTAAGAAAGATCTCAATTCTCCAGAAATTCATCTATAGATCCAACAGAACCCATATTATCTCATGAAGCCTTTTTGTAAAAATTAACAAATTCTAAAATTTTGAAGAATATGCAGGAGGCAATCTTGAAAAAGGAAAAAACTGGAAGACATACACTACCTGACAAAAAGTCTTTTCAACAAATAGAATTAGAACAACTGGATGTCCATATGCAAAAAAATGGACCTCTACATGTAATTTACATCATACATAAAAATTAATCCAAGGTGGATCAGGAACTATCTGTAAAAGCAAAAACTATAAATAGCTTTTAAATAGGAGAATATTTTTGTGACCTTAGGGAATTTAAAGATTATTTATGCATACAGGAAACAGAAGGGGAATAACCTTAAAAGAAAAAAATAAATCCATAAATGAGATTTCATCAAAATTTAAAACGTTGGCTCATCGAAACATAGCATTAAGAAAATGAAAAAGTAGGGCATTCCCTGGGGGTCCAGTGGTTAGGACTCAATGCTTTCACTGCCAAGGGCCCAGGTTCAATCCCTGGTCAGGGAACTAAGATCCCGCAACCCGCATGGCCAAAAAGATAAAAATAAAAGGAAATGAAAAAGTGAGCTAAAGACTGGGAGAAATTTTTTGTAAAACAGATTATCTGACAGAAGACTTGTATGCAACATATTAGTTCTCAAGGAAATACAAACTAAAATCACAATGAAATACCATTAAACACCTACAAAAATACCTAAACTTTAAAATGTTGACAGTATTAAATGATGACAAAAAGTGGAGCAATCAAAAGTCTCATATTACTGATGGGAGTATAAAAGTGTACAACCACTATAGAAAAAAATGATTGGTATTTTCTTCTAAATTAATAAATACCTACACTATAAACAAGCAATTTCACTCATATATTGAACTAAGAATTTAAAACATGTGTTCATATAGATCAATGGAAGAGGATAAAAAGCCCAGAAATAAACCCATGAACCTATGGTCAATTACTCTACAACAAAGGAGGCAAGAATATACAATGGAGAAAAGACAGTCTCTTCGATAAGTGGTGCTGGGAAAACTGAACAGCTACATATAAAAGAATGAAATCAGAACATTCTCTAACACCATACACAAAAATAAACTCAAAATGGATTAAAGACTTAAATGTAAGACCAGATACTATAAAACTCCTAGCAGAAAACATAGGCAGAACACTCTTTGACATAAATCACAGTACCCACCTCCTAGAGTAATGAAAATAAAAACAAAAATAAACAAATGGAACTGAACTAAACTTGAAAGCTTTTGCACAGCAAAGGAAACCATAAACAAAACGAAAAGGCAATCCACAGAATGGGAGAAAAAAATTGCTAATGAAGCAACCAACAAGGAATTAATCTCCAAAATATACAAACAGCTCATGCAGCTCTATGTCAAAAGAACGAACAACCCAATCAAAAAATGGGCAAAAGATCTAAATAGACATTTCTCCAAAGAAGACATACAGATGGCCAAAGAGCACATGAAAAGATGCTCAACATCACTAATTATTAGAGAAATGCAAATCAAAACTACAATGAGATATCACCTCACACCACTCAGAATGGCCATCATCAAAAAGTCTACAAACAATAAATGCTGCAGGGACTTCCCTGGTGGTGCAGTGGTTAAGAATCTGCCTGCCAATGCAGGGGACACAAGTTCGATCCCTGGTCCGGGAAGATCCCACATGCCGAAAGCAACTACGCCCACGAGCCACAACTACTGAGCCCACGTGACACAACTACTGAAGCCCATGCAGCTAGAGCCCATGCTCCGCAACAAGAGAAGCCACGGCAATGAGAAGCCCACACACCGCATCAAAGAGTACGCCCTGCTTGCCGCAACTAGAGAAAGCCTGCACGCAGCAATGAAGACCCAATGCAGCCAAAAATAAAAATAAATAAATAAATTTTTAAAAAATAAATAAAATAAATGCTGGAGAGGGTGTGGAGAAAAAGAAACCCTCCTACACTGTTGGTGGGAATGTAAATTGGTACAACCATCACAGAGAACAATATGGAGCTTCCTTAAAAAACTAAAACTAGAACTACCACATGATCCAGCAATCCCACTTCTGGGCATATATCCAGAGAAAACTATAATTCTAAAAGATACCTGCACACCAGTGTTCACTGCAGTACTATTTACAATAACCAAGACATGGAAGCACTCTAAATGCCCATCAATAGAGGAATGGAAAAAGAAGGTTTGGTACATACATACAATGGAATATTACTCAGCCATAAAAAAGAATAAAATAATGCCATTTGCAGCAACATGGATGGACCTAGAGATTATCATCCTAAGTGAAGTAAGCCAGACAGAGAAAGACAAATATCATACGATATCACTTATATGTGGAATCTAAAAATAAACGATACAAACGAACTTATTTACAAAACAGAAACAGACTCACAGACTTCAAAAACAAACTTATGGTTACCCAAGGGGAAAGGTGGAGAGGGGGGTGATAAATTAGGAGGTTGGGATTAACATATACACACTACTATATATAAAATAGATAATCAACAAGGACCTACTGTATAGCACAGGGAACTCTACTCAATGCTCTGTAATAACCTATATGGGAAAAGAATCTGAAAAAGAATGCATGTATGTATATGTATAACTGAATTACTTTGCTGTACACCTGAAACTAACAGAGCATTGTAAATAAACTATACTCCAATATGAAATTAAATTAAATTGAAAAAAGAAAATGTGTTCACAAAATAATTTATACAAGAAAGTTCATAGCAGCTTAATTAACAGTCAAAAACTACAAACAGCTCAGGTAGTTGTCAACAACAGAATCACTAAACTGGTATATTCAAACAAACAGAATACTATATAGCAATAAAAGCTAATTCCTGATACACAAAACAATAGGAATGAATCTCAAAATATTATGCTGCTACTTCTGCATATGACCATTTTACTATAACAAGGACTCTGGATGGACCATTCCCACCTCAAGCAACTAAAAAAACGAAAAAAACATAAGAATCAATGGTTTTCAGAAATTAGAAACTGAGTTATCAGTCAGTACAGGACTCTGATCCCCAAGGGAAGAAAAGGAAATGAAGCGATACCTATATTTCTCTGGTGTACTACATGGAGGTCATTTCCAGGCCATGATATGTGCAAGGGGAACTCAAACAAAGCCTGGGAGTCAGGGAGACTGAGATCAGACCTCAGGGCTGTCAAGGTGGCTATAATTTACAGGTTAGATTACCAGAAAAGAAAATGCTGCACAAAGAGAAAACTCTAAAGCAGGGGTCGCAAACACTTTCTGTAAAGGGCAGAAAAATGTTTCAGGCATTTCAGGCTATACACAGGCTACTTAACTCTGCCATTAAAACACGAAAGCAGACAAAGACAATACATAAATGGATGAGTATGGCTATGTTCCAATAAAACTTTAGTTACAGTAGCAGGTGGTAGGTGGGACTTGGTCTGTGAGCTGTAAATTTGCCCACCTCTGCTCTAGAGATCTGCAGAGTGACGTCCTTAACTTTTGCCTGTGTTCATATGGACATGGGAGTGAATTACTCAAGCCCAAGGAAATAACCTGGAAAGCAATAGGTCAAAAAATTCCCAAAACTCACACAGGACCAGAATAGTTTATATTCTCAATAAACAAGGTAAAGCGGCCTCTCAGTACAAGGGCCATCACAGATAGAGTCCTCAAAATGGTATCACCTTGAAAGTAGAGCTAAATTAGCCTAACATTAAAGGCAGCTCTGGTAGACCCTAAAAATGCTTAAAAGAAATCCATGCAAGGATCTAACAGATTATAGGTAACTTAACTACAACCCCAAAGTCTGAAAATATTTAATGAAATATCATAAATTACCAGGTATTCAAAAACAAGGCAGAAATATATGACCCACACCAGGAGGGAAAAAATATTGTCAATAGAAGCAGACAGAGAAATGACGGATGATGAAATTATCAGAAACGGACATTAAAACTCAGTTCTTAAGAACAGAGTATACTAAGGCTTAAAGAGGTTATAAGATTTGCCTAAGGCCATACACCTAATATGTATGTAGTAGAGGAGCCACATTTCAAGCCCCTTATAATAATATAAGAACAACCCTTTTAAAATAATTCTAAAATAATAAAATTGAAATTTATAATTTTAAACATGAGTGGCTATTCATTTTATAAAAATATTTATTTAGGTCACATTAAAGTACTCACCATAGGAGTATCTTAAGTTATAAGATGCTCCATTTCCATTAAAATATGACTGTATTAAACAAACTTCTATTTATTTACTTACGTATAACTCTTCAGAGATGTCTATGGTAAAAATTAGACTATATCACAATTTTATTGACATAACACAAAATACCTGGAGAATTTAAATGCTAAAAGAAATTAATCACCAGATACCTAGTTAATTATAAGACATAATCATTTACCTATGAGTTTCATAAATGCATAATAAGAACTGATAAGACAGTTTTTAATGTTAATTTAACTTATATTTCAAAACACATTTATAGACAAAAACATTAACTCTACCACTACTTGGGACTTCCCTGGTGGTGCAGTGGTTAAGAATCTGCCTGCCAATGTAGGGGACATGGGTTCGAGCCCTGGTCCGGAAAGATCCTACATGCCGCGGAGCACCCAAGCCTGTGCGTCACAACTACTGAGCCTGCACTCTATAACCCACAAGCCACAACTACTGAGCCCAAGTGCCACAACTACTGAAGCCCATGCACCTAGAGCCCGAGCTCCACAATAACAGAGGCCACCGCAATGAGAAGCCTGCGCACCGCAACAAAGAGAAGCCCCCGCTCAACGCAACTATAGACAGCCCAGACACAGCAATGAAGACACTCACAGCAAAAAAAGTTAATTTTTAAAAAATACTTAAAAAAAAACCCTCTACTACTACTTGCATTTTCACATTACTTCTTTTTTTTTTTTTAACATCTTTATTGGAGTATAATTGCTTTACAATGTTGTGTTAGTTTCTGCTGTATAAAAAAGTGAATCAGCTATATGTATACATATCCCCGCATATCTCCTCCCTCATGCGTCTCCCTCCCACCCTCCCTATCCCACCCTTCTGGGTGGTCACAAAGCACCGAGCTGATCTCCCTGTACTTCGCAGCTGCTTCCCACTAGCTATCTGTTCTAAATTTGTTAGTGTATATATGTCCATGACACCCTCTCACTTTGTCCCAGCTTACCCTTCCCCCTCCCTGTGTCCTCAACTCCATTATCTCCGTCTGAGTCTTTATTCCTGTCCTGCCCCTAGGTTCCTCAGAGCCACATTTTTTTTTTAGACTCCATACATATGTGTTAGCATATGATATTTGTTTTTCTCTTTCTGACTTACTTCACTCTGTATGACAGTCTCTAGATCCATCCACCTCACTACAAATGACTCAATTTCGTTTCCTTTTATGGCTGAGTAATATTCCATTGTATATATGTACCACATCTTCTTTACCCATTCATCTCTCGATGGACACTTAGGTTAATTCCATGTCCTGGCTATTGTAAATAAAGCTGCAATGAACACTGTGGTACATGACTGTTTTTGAATTATGGTTTTCTCAGGGTATATGCCCAGTAGTGGGATTGTTGGGTCATATGATAGCTCTATTTTTAGTTTTTTAATGAACCTCCATACTGTTCTCTGGCTGTATCAATTTACATTCCCAACAAGAGTGCAAAAGGGTTCCCTTTTCTCCACACCCTCTCCAGCATTTATTGTTTGTAGAATTTTTGATGATGGCCATTCTGACCGGTATGAGGTGATACCTCATAGTAGTTTTGATTTGCATTTCTCTAATGATTAGTGATGTTGAGCATCCTTTCATGTGTTTGTTGGCAATCTGTATATCTTCTCTGGAGAAATGTCTATTTAGGTGTTCTGCCCATTTTTTGATTGGGTTCTTTGTTTTTTTGATATTGAGCTGTATGCGCTGCTTGTATATTTGGAGATTAATCCTTTGTCAATTGCTTAGTTTGCAAATATTTTCTCCCATTCTGAGGATTGTGTTTTCATCTTATTTATGGTTTCCTTTGTTGCACAAAAGATTTTAAGTTTAATTAGGTCCCATTTGTTTCTTTTTTTAATTTCCATTTCTCTAGGAGGTGGGTCAAAAAGGATTGGCCTGTGATTTATGTCATAGAGTGTACTGCCTATGTATTCCTCTAAGAGTTTTAAGATGTCTGGCCTTACATTTAGGTCCTTAATCCATTTTGAATTTATTTTTTGTGTATGGTGTTAGGAAGTGTTCTAATTTCATTCTTTTACATGTAGCTGTCCAGTTTTCCCAGCACCACTTATTGAAGAGGCTGTCTTTTCTCCACTGTATATTCTTGTCTCCTTTATCAAAAATAAGGTGACCATATGTGCATGGATTTATCTCTGGGCTTTCTATCCTGTTCCACTGATCTATATTTCTGTTTTTGTGCCAGTACCATAATGTCTTGATTACTGTAGCTTTGTAGTATAGTCTGAAGTCAGGGAGACTGATTCCTCCAGCTCCATTTTCCTTTCTCAACATTGCTTTGGCTATTTGGGGTCTTTTGTGTTTCCATACAAATTGTGAAATATTTTGATCTAGTTCTGTGAAAAATGCCACTGGTAGTTTGATAGGGATTGCATTGAATCTGTAGATTGCTTTGGATAGTATAGTCATTTTCACAATGTTGATTCTTCCAATCCAAGATATGGTATATCTCACCATCTGTTTGTATCACCTTTAATTTCTTTCATCAGTGTCTTATAGTTCTCTGCATACAGGTCTTTTGTCTCCTTAGGTACGTTTATTCTTGGTCTTTTATTCTTTTGGGTGCAATAGTAAATGGGACTGCTTCCTTAATTTCTCTTTCAGATTTTTCATCATTAGTGTATAGGAATGCAAGAGATCTCTGTGCATTAATTTTGTATCCTGTTACTTTACCAAATTCATTGATTAGCTCTAGTAGTTTTCTGATAGCATCTTTAGGACTCTCTACATATAGTATCATGTCATCTGCAAACAGTGACAGCTTTACTTCTTTTCTGATTTGGATTCCTTTTATTTCTTTTTCTTCTCTGATTGCTGTGGCTAGGACTTCCAAAACTATGTTGAATAATAGTGGTGAGAGTGGATAACCTTATCTTGTTCCTGATCTTAGAGGAAATGGTTTCAGTTTTTCACCATTGAGAACGATGTTGGCTGTGGGTTTGTCATATATGGCCTTTATTATGTTGAGGTAAGTTCCCTCTATGCCTACTTTCTGGAGAGTTTTTATCATAAATGGGTGGTGAATTTTGTTGAAAGCTTTTTCTGCATCTATTGAGATGATCATATGGTTTTTATCCTTCAATTTGTTAATATGGTGTATCACATTGATTGATTTGTGTATACTGAAGAATCCTTGCATTCCTGGGATAAACCACACTTGATCATGGTGTATGATCCTTTTAATGTGCTGTTGGATTCTGTTTGCTAGTATTTTGTTGAGGATTTTTGCATCCATGTTCATCAGTAATACTGGCCTGTAGTTTTCTTTTCTTGTGACATCTTTGTCTGGTTTTAGTATCAGGGTGATGGTGGCCTTGTAGAATGAGTTTGGTTCCTCCCTGTGCTATATTTTGGAAGAGTTTGAGAAGGATAGGTGTTAGCTCTTCTCTGAATGTTCGACAGAATTCTCCTGAAGCCGTCTGGTCTTGGGCTTTTGTTTGTTGTAAGATTTTTAATCACAGTTTCAATTTCAGTGCTTATGATTGGTCTGTTTATATTTTCTATTTCTTCCTGGTTCAGTCTCGGAAGGTTGTGCTTTTCTAAGAATATGTGCATTTCTTCCAGGTTGTCCACTTTATTGGCATAGAGTTGCTTGTAGTAACCTCTCATGATCCTTTGCATTTCTGCAGTGTCAGTTGTTACTTCTCCTTTTCATTTCTAATTCTATTGAGTCTTCTCCCTTTTTTTCTTAATGAGTCTGGCTAATGGTTTATTAATTTTGTTTATCTTCTCAAAGAACCACCTTTTATTTTATTGATTGATCTTTGCTATTGTTTCCTTCATTTCTTTTTCATTTATTTCTGATCTGATCTTTATGATTTCTTTTCTTCTGCTAACTTTGGGGGTTTTTTGTTCTTTTTTCTCTAATTGCTTTAGGTGTAACGTTAGGTTGTTTATTTGAGATGTTTCTTGTTTCTTGAGGTAGGATTGTATTGCTATAACCTTCCCTCTTAGAACTGCTTTTGCTGCATCCCATAGGTTTTGGGTCATCGTGTTTTCATTTCCATTTGTTTATAGGTATTTTTTTATTTCCTCTTTGATTTCTTCAGTGATCTCTTGGTTATTTAGTAGTGTATTGTTTAGTCTCCACGTGTTTGTATTTTTTACAGATTTTTTCCTGTAATTGATATCTAGTCTCATAGTGTTGTGGTCAGAAGAGATACTTGATATGATTTCAATTTTCTTAAATTTACCAAGGCTTCATTTATTTATGACCCAAGATATCATCTATCCTGGAGAATGTTCCATAAGCACTTGAGAAGAAAATGTAATCTGCTGTTTTTGGATGGAATGTCCTATAAATATCAATTAAGTCCATCTTGTCTAATGTATCATTTAAAGCTTGTGTTTCCTTATTTATTTTCATTTTGGATGATCTGTCCATTGGTGAAAGTGGGGTGTTAAAGTCGCCTATTATGACTGTGTTACTGTCAATTTCCCCTTTTATGGCAGTTAGCATTTACCTTATCTATTGAAGTGCTCCTATGTTGGGTGCATAAATATTTACAATTGTTATATCTGCTTCTTGGATTGATCCCTTGATCATTATGTAGTGTCCTTCTTTGTCTCTTCTAATAGTCTTTATTTTAAAGTCTATTTTGTCTGATATGAGAATTGCTACTCCAGGTTTCTTTTGATTTCCATTTGCATGGAATCTCTTTTTCCATCCCCTCACTTTCAGTCTGTATGTGTCCCTAGGTCTGAAGTGTATCTCTTGTAGACAACCTATATATGGGTCTTGTTTTTGTATCCATTCAGCCAGTCTATGTCTTTTGGTTGGAACATTTAATCCATTTGCATTTAAGGTAATTATCGATATGTATGTTACTATGATCATTTTCTTAATCGTTTTGGGTTTGTTATTGTAAGTGTTTTCCTTCTCTGTGTTTCCTGCCTAGAGAAGTTCCTTTAGCATTGTTGTAAAGCTGGTTTGGTGGTGCTGAATTTTCTTAGCTTTTGCTTGTCTGTAAAGGTTTTAATTTTTCCGATGAATCTGAATGACATCCTTGCTGGGTACAGTAATCTTGGTTGTAGGTTTTTCCCTTTCATCACTTTAAATATGTCCTGCCACTCCCTTCTGGTTTGCAGAGGTTCTGCTGAAAGATCAGCTGTTAACCTTATGGGGATTCCCTTGTATGTTAATTGTTGCTTTTCCCTTGCTGCTTCTAATATTTTTTCTTTGTATTTAATTTTTGATAGTTTGATTAATATGTGTCTTGGCGTGTCTCTCCTTGGATTTATCCTGTATGGAACTCTCTGTGCTTCCTGGACTTGATTGACTACTTCCTTACCCATGTTAGGGAAGTTTTCAACTATAATCTCTTCAAATATTTTCTCAGTCCCTTTTTTTTTCTCTTCTTCTTCTGGGAGCCCTATAATTTGAATGTTGGTGCATTTAATGTTGTCCCAGAGGTCTCTGAGATTGTCCTCAATTCTTTTCATTCTTTATTCTTTTTTCTGCTCTGCGGTAGTTTTTTCCACTATTTTATCTTCCAGGTCACTTATCTGTCTATCTGCCTCCGTTATTCTGCTATTGATTCCTTCTAGAGAATTTTTAATTTCATTTATTGTGCTGTTCATCATTGTTTGTTTGCTCTTTAGTTCTTTAGGTCCTTGCTAAACGTTTCTTGTATTTTCTCCATTCTATTTCCAAGATTTTTGGATCATCTTTACTATCATTACTCTGAATTCTTTTTCAGGTAGACTGCCTATATCCTCTTCATTTGTTTGGTCTGGTGGGTTTTTACCTTGCTCCTTCATCTACTGTGTATTTCTCTGTCTTCTCATTTTGCTTAACTTACTGAGTTTGGGGTCTCCTTTTTGCAGGCAGCAGGTTCATAGTTCCCGTTGTTTTTGGTGTCTGTTCCCTATTGGTAAGGTTCATTCAGTGGGTTGTTTAGGCTTCCTGGTGGAGAGGACTGGTGCCTGTGTTCTGGTGGATGAGGCTGGATCTTGTCTTTCTGGTGGGCAGGACCACGTCCAGTGGTGTGTTTTGGGGTGTCTGTGAACTTATTATGATTTTAGGCACCCTCTCTGCTAATGGGTGGGGTTGTGTTCCTGTCTTGCTAGTTGTTTGGCATAGGGTGTCCAGCACTATAGCTTGCTGGTCACTGAGTGGAGCTGGGTCTTAGCGTTGAGATGGAGATCTCTGGTAGAGCTTTCACTGTTTGATATTAGGCGGGGCCAGGAGGTGTCTGGAGGACCAATATCCTGAACTCAGCTCTCCCACTTTAGAGGCTCAGGCCTGACACCTGGCCAGAGCACTAAGACCCTGTCAGCCACACAGCTCAGAAGAAAAGGGAGGAAAAAAACAAAAAGGAAAGAAAGAAAATTAAATTAAAATAAAGTTATTTTAAAAAAATTTTTAATTATTAAAAATAAAAAATAAGAAAAGAGAAAGAAAGAAGAGAGCAACCAAACCAAGAAACAAATCCACCAATGATAACAAGCGCTAAATACTAAAAAAAAAAAAAAAAAAAAAAATGGACAGACAGAACCCTAGGATAAATGGTAAAAGCAAAGCTATACAGACAAAATCACACAAAGAAGCATACACATACACATAAAAAAGAAAAAAAGGAAAAAAATATGTATGTGTGTGTATATATATATATATATATATATATATATACACACACACACACATATTTAAAAAAAGGCAGAGCCACCAAATCAATAAACAAATCTACCAATGATAATAAGCTCTAAATACTAAACTAAGATAAACATAAAACCAGAAACAAATTAGATGCAGAAAGCAAACCCCAAGTCTACAGTTGCTCCCAAAGTCCACCGCCTCAATTTTGGGATGATTCGTTGTCTATTCAGGTATTCTTCAGATGCAGGTTACATCAGGTTGATTGTGGAGACTTAATCCGCTGCTCCTGAGGCTGCTGGGAGAGATTTCCCTTTCTCTTCTTTGTTCACACAGCTCCTGGGGTTCAGCTTTGGATTTGGTCCCACCTCTGCATGTAGGTCACCTGAGGGCATCTGTTCCCGCCCAGACAGGATGGGGTTAAAGTAGCAGCTCTTTAGGGGGCTCTGGTTCACTCAGGCTGGGTGGGAGGAAGGGGTATGGAATGCCGGGCGAACCTGCAACGGCAGAGGCCAACGTGACGTTGCACCAGCCTGAGGAGTGCTGTGTGTTCTCCCGGGAAAGTTGTCCCTGGATCACGGGACCCTGGCAGTGGTGGGGTGCACAGGCTCCCGGGAGGGGAGGTGTGGACAGTGACCCATGCTTGCACACAGGCTTCTTGGTGGCTGCAGCAGCAGCCTTAGCGTTTCATGCCAGTCTTGGTGTCCACGCTGATAGCGGCAGCTCGAGCTCATCTCTGGAGCTCGTTTAGGCAGTGCTCTGAATCCCCTCTCCTCGCACAACCTGAAACAATGGTCGCTTGTCTCTTAGGCACTTCCAGACTTTTTCCAGACTCCTTCTCACTTTTTCCCCAGACTCCCTCCCAGCTAGCTGTGGTGCACTAGCCCCCTTCCAGCTGTGTTCACATAGCCAACCCCAGTCCTCTCCCTGGGATCTGACCTCCGAAGCCTGAGCCTCAGCTCCCAGACCCTACCTGCCCTGGCGGATGAGCAGACAAGCCCCTCAGGCTGGTGAGTGCTGGTCAGCACCGATCCTCTGTGCAGGAATCTCTCCGCTTTGCCCTCCGCACCCCTGTTGCTGCGCTCTCCTCCGCGGCTCCAAAGCTTCCCCCCCCACTCACCCCCCTATCTCTGCCAGTGAAGGGGCTTCCTAGTGTGTGGAAACTTTTCCTCCTTCACAGCTCCCTCCCAGAGGTACAGGTCCTATCCCTATTCTTTTGTCTCTGTTTTTTCTTTTGTCTTTTGCCCTACCCAGGTACATAGGTAGTTTCTTGCCTTTTGGGAGGTCTGAGGTCTTCTGCCAGCGTTCAGCAGGTGTTCTGTAGGAGTTGTTCCACATGTAGATGTATTTCTGATGAATTTGTGGGGAGGAAGGTGATCTCCACGTCTCACTCCTCTGCCATCTTGAAGGTCCTCCCCCACATTACTTCTTTGGTTTCTACAATTTGATTTGCTACCAAAGCGCAACATTATATATTAAGAATAGATTTAATTGTTCAGTACAGTTTTTACTTTCTTATTTCAGATACAACTGGATATCAATTTTCTATAAACAAATGTTAACAAAGAGTTTAATCTTCAAATGAGTTCAGAATAATAAGCAATGTTTGATGAAAACAGCTAAATCCTATTTGTTGCAATCAGAAACGCCAATTTATGTCACAGATGAGCTCCCTTCTGGCTTACCCATAGATAATATAAAAAAATTTTTTTAAACATCAAGGGTAAAATACTCAAACAGCTTTTGCCTTTGGCAACGAATGACAGGCTCCCCTTTACTGCTCTCCAGCAATCAACAACAAAGGACCAAAAGCTATACTTAAAAACAATTCTTAGCTTATCTTTGTGACTCAGTTTGTTTCCAGTTTGCATGCCAAAGCGTAGTGAAGTATAGAACACCATCACAACTGAAGAAGCACCAGATTCCCAGCCTTAGATTCTGGTTTCTAATTTTACAACATGATCAAGGTGTCTTTCTGTACTTCCAAAAGACTAAGACTTAGTACTTAAATCTGTAGATATGATGTATGGATATTTAATGATACAAGCTAGTAACAAATGGGGACGAAAAACTGCTACTTTGAGGTCTGTTCACTGGCTCAACTAGGAATGATGTAATAATGGTAACGACATCTATTCTTTAGGAGAAAATTTAATTAGAATTATTTATAAGATAAAAAGAAACAGAAGTCCTAAAATTATATTGTTGGAATCTGAACCAATTAGATTAAAATAACTAACAGATGACTGAGAAACCAAGCTGCAATCCCTACTTTAGGAGTGCAAAACGCTATTACCCCAGAGAAGACAAAATATATACAAAATAAAGTTTCACCTATTCATACATAAAACAGTGATTAAGTGGAACTCTCTTAGATAGTCAGGTCACAAATTATATATAAATAATTCTTCTAATATGTACTGTACCCCTAGCACTTCCCCACTCACTGAGAGTTTAATTCCTAGGAAATATAATTCAAAATATTCAGCCAATCTGTGAATATTCCTAATCAAAATATATTCACTGTCTCAACTCTACATCTCAATACATAATAATTAAATCCTCATTTCATACTAATTATTTTACGCCAATTTTTAACCCTTCATATTTCTCTAGGTTTACTAAATAAATAAATCCTGTCTTCTCAGTCACACGGCAAAGGATCTATTTCCAAAAAGCTTAATTAAATTTATATGCCTCCCTTGGACACTCTCCAAGTTCAGCATATCTAACTTCATTTGTTGTGTCTGACTTTTCTTTAAGTACAGCAGATCAGGAAAAGAAAAGGTCATTGCGGTGGCTCCTGTCCCTTGGATTACCCTCTATACAATCAGTCCACTATTAGAAGCAATAGTTGAAATCCTAGCTACCCTCAGATTAGAAAGACACGTAACATAGAATTTATGTTTTGTTTTTGAGTATTCTCATTAACTAAATAAGGTATAATAGAAAGAGAGTGAGTTTCGGTGCCATCTTTTACATGTAATCTATCCTCTCTGAGACTCAGTTTTCAGATCGGCAAAAATAGGAATACCATCTATTTCATGGAGATATAAAAACAAAAAATGACACCTTTTATTAAAAGAAACTATCACAGGTCACAAAGTCTTAAGCAGTGTTGGCATCCTTGCCAACATCTGTTCAATGTAATCAAACCCTGGGATATAGGTGTTCAATAAATGTTACTTTTCATCCTGCATTTTAGGGATGATTTTTCCAAACAGTATAGAGACTCTTAACTTCATAAACATTTAGATTTTCATCTACATTATGTGTCAGTCTCCACATTCAGGAATATGGAATAAATTCAGTAATTCCACATAAAAACTGTGTCTAAATTTTCACCTTGCCCTTGAACCAAATGCTGAATTTTGCTAAAATAACAAACAATAAGTATTCCATCACACACTTAAGTTATATGAATCTCAACATGCATTAAAGTAATTGGATCACCTCCCTCCCACCACACACAAAAAAAGAAAACAAAAAATTCCAGGTGGATAAAAGAAAGTTAAACAATAAAGAGTTCAAA
The DNA here is from genome assembly GCF_965194825.1 of Balaenoptera physalus. NCBI lineage: Eukaryota > Metazoa > Chordata > Mammalia > Artiodactyla > Balaenopteridae > Balaenoptera > Balaenoptera physalus. The sequence goes on from NC_138883.1 coordinate 40,714,373, forward strand.
AGACACCCTTAAGAGAGTGAAAAAAACAAGACATAAAGTGACAAAAGTTATTTACTATACATATGACTAATAAAAGGCTTAGATCCACAACATATAAAGAACTTCTACATATGAGCAAGAGTCTTGAACAGGTATTTCACAAAATAGGACAGCCAATGCTCAATCTCATTAGTGATCAGTGAAATAAGGTGCAGATTAAAATCACAAAACAGTACTAAATACCCATCAGAATGGTTAAAGTGGAAAAGACAGAAAAGCACAAGCGTTGGTAGAAGTACAATTGGTAAAAACCAATTTGAAAAATGTTTTGGCAGTATCTCCTAAAATGAACATACATAATCGCTATGACCTAGTAACTCTACTCTTAGGTAAACACTCATGAAAAAGTGTCTGTGCATGTGACCAGGAAACATATATTAAAATGTTAGTATAATGTATAATACCAAAACTCAAAAAAATCCAAACATCTATCAACAGTAGAATGGATAAATAGTAGTATATTCCTCTAATGGAACATTATCCAGCAATGAAAATGAAAAAAACCTACAGCTATATAGAAAAACATAGATGAATCTCACAAATATAAATTGGACAAGCAAAACATTAATCAGGTTAAGGCATACATGCTTAGATGTTAAAGCTACTTAAAAGAGCAAGAAAGAGAATGCCATAAAAGACAGAAGAGTGACTGTTTCTGGGAAAAGGAATGGGGTGCTAGCCAGATGTGAGAAGTCATGATGAGGACTTCTAGAGCACTGAGAATACTTTTTTCCTTTATCTGTGTGATGGTTACACAGATGTTCACTTTGTGATAATTCACTAAGCTATATGGTTTGGTTCTGTGCACCTTTGTGTATATGCAATACATTTCGCCAAACAAAAGGTTATAAAAAAGAGAGGAAAGGAAGAAGAAAGAAAATAAATAACAAGTCACAACACTATCTGGAAAGATATCTAATATATTAAGTTAAATACTAAAGTCAAATGAAATACTGATGGCAAATAAGCACACAAAAAGATGCTCAACATCATTAGTCATCAGGGAAATGTAAATTAAAACCATAATGAGATAACCACTACACATCTGTTTAGAATGCCTAAAATACTAAAATCTTAATACTGAGGATGCAGACCAACTGGAATACTCATCAATGTCGGTAGGAATGCAAACTGGTACAGGTACTTTGAAAAACAGTTTGAAAATTTTTTACGAAGCTAAACATACCCCTACCGTATATAAATCACCAATCTCATTCTTAATAGTATTTACCCAAGAGAAAGGAAAACGTACGTACACACACAATTGTAAGCAAATGTTTATAGCAGCCTTATTCATAACATAAAAAAAGGAAAAAAAAAAAAAAAGGAAACAACTCACATGTCCTTCAACTGATGAATGGATAAAGAAACTGGCATATCTGTACAATGGTATTATTACTTAACAAAAGGAACAACTATTGATATATGCAGCAACATGGATGATCTCAAATGCATGTTGCTAACTTAACAAAGCTAGACTTAAAAGGCTACACACTGTATGATTCCATTTACATGACATTCTGGAATATGTATTACCTAACTATACAACATAAAGAGATTATAATGTAATTCACTTAGATATTTAACTATAATAACAACAAAAAGCATTACTTATAAAATTACATTTGCACTTGGTTTAGCATTTTATATACATATTTTAATCCTCCGAATAATCATGTAAAGCTAAATCATCGCAACTTTACCAATGAAAAAACAAATTCAAAAAGAGTAAAGTAACATTTTACCACGGATACACATCTAGTGAGTGGTGAAGCTGGGGTTTAGTCCCATTGTATCTGGGTCTTTCCAAGCCCATTTTCTTTCCTCTACACCATACTGCCTCTTAGTCCAAAAGCACTGATAATTCCTTAATGAATAGTGTTTTCTTTTGCATTATTTAAAGATGTGTTCATACTTCCTACATTTGTAAGTTTAAAATAAATCATGAATATTTTCTATTATTCAGGTACCCACATACCCACAATCATACAAAACAAAGTTAAAATACGCAACTTCTGCCCTCAAGATGTTTATAATCTAATAGCTAGCACACATATGACAAAGTAGGCAATTTTAAACCTCAAAAATAACAGCCGAGTAGTAGAAACATGGGTAGTGTGAGTACCTTATAATAACAAAATAATTCTAATTGCTTCTTCCCATCCCTTGTATCATCACTATCATTCATTTCACTTATATAAGGATATGTGTGTGAAGTATACATACATACATACACATAAGCAAACACAGTCAAATACAGTGTCACTATTATTTTAAACTGTTATCTCTTAGATCAATTGAGAACAAGAAAAATAAAAGTTTTTATTTTATCTTCATTCATTTCTTCTCCAATGCTTTTCCTTAGATATCTGAGTTTCTGACCTGTATCATTTTCTTTGTCTCTAAAGCACTTCTTTTAACATTTCTTGCAAAAATTGTCTACTGGCAAAAAATGCCCTCAGTTTTTGTCTGATAATTTTTATTTCTCCTTTACTTTTAAAGGATAATTTTGCACAGTACATTATTCTAGGTTGGTGGGTTTTTTTTCTCAACACCTTAAATATTTCACTCCACTCTCTTCTCGCTTGCATGGTTTCTAGGGAGAAGCCAGATAATAATTCTTATCTTTGCTCCTCTATAAGTGAGGGATTTTTCCCCCTCTGGCTTCCTCAGGATTTTTTTATCTTCAATTTTCTGTAATTTGAAAATAATATGCCTAGGTGTAAGGATTTTTTTGGCATTTATCCTACTTGGTGTTCTCTGAGCTCCCTGGACCTTTGGTTTGGTGTCTGATGTTGATTTTGGGAAATTCTCAGTTGTTATTGTTTCAAATACTTCTTCTGTTCCTTTCTTTCTTCTCCTCTGGTATTGCCATTATGCTTATGCTATACCTTTTGTAGTCACCCCACAGTCCTTGGATATTCTGTTCTTCTGGTCTGGTTTTTTTATTCCGGGCTTTTTCTCTTTGGTTTTCAGTTTCCAAGAATGCTACTGATACATCCTCTTGCTCAAGACTCTTTCCTCATGCATGTCCAATCTACTAATAAGGCCATCAAAAGCACTCTTCACTTCTGTTACAGTGGTTTTTTTTCTTTAGCATTTCTTTTTGGCTCTTTCTTGGAACTTCCATCTCTCCACTTACATTGCCCATCTGTTCTTGCATGTTGTCTACTTTATCCATTAGCACTCTTAGCATATTAATCACAGTTGTTTTAAATTCCAAGTATGATAATTCCAACACCCCTGCCATATCTAATCCTGATTCTCGTGCTTGCTCTATCTCTTCCAATTGTGTTTTCTGCCTTTTAGTATATCTTATAATTTTTTTTTTTGACAGCCAGGCCTGATACACTTTTTAAAATGAACTGCTGTAAACAGGTCTTTAGTAATATGGTGGTAAGGTGTGGGGGATGGCTGAACAATTTATAGTCTTATGATAAGATCTCAGTCTTTTAGAAAGCCTGTGCTTCTGGACTGTGAACTTCACACACACACTTCTCAATCCATCTCCCTCCCCTCAGGTGGAGCAGGATGGCTAGAGTGAGCTGAAGTTGTGTATTTCCCTTCTCCAACATGGAAGACTTGAGCAGCTATAGTTGGATATTTCCTTTCACCCACATCAGTTAGCCTCTGATAAAACTCCAGCAGGTTAGGCTCTGGTGAAATAGTTTATCCTAAGGGCAAGTCTTGTTAGGAGGAACAGATGCTCTGGCATATTTCAAAATGGTTCCTTTTCCCCTTCCTCTATCAAAAGCATAAGGGGCGTGGGCTTCCCTGGTGGCACAGTGGTTGAGAATCTGCCTGCCAATGCAGGGGACACGGGTTCAAGCCCTGGTCTGGGAAGATCCCACATGCCGCAGAGCAACCGGGCCCGCGAGCCACAATTACTGAGCCTGCGCGTCTGGAGCCTGTGCTCCGTAACAAGAGAGGCCGCGACAGTGAGAGGCCCACGCACCGCGATGAAGAGTGGCCCCTGCTTGCCACAACTAGAGAAAGCCCTCGCACAGAAACGAAGACCCAACACATCCATAAATAAATAAATAAATAAATAAATAATTTTTAAAAAAAAGCATAAGGGGATTTTTCTGATATTCACTGAGAGAATCTGGTAGAGACACAACAGGTAAGACTCACAAAAGTGTGGGGCTCTGATAACTGGTTTCCCCTGGAGTTTTTAACTCTCAGAGTTGCCCACACTGAGCCTCCAGCAATTTGTCAACCAATTCCGGTTTCCCTACACCAGCACTGGCTTCCAACAAAGTTGCTGCTCTTGTGAACTGTGATTCACTGTAGTCTCTGCTGGTCTCTCCAATTTTAAGGGCAGTGGTTTGCTTTGTGACCTCTCTTTACTAAAAAAGTTGTTGATTTTTCAGTGTGTTCAGGTTTTTACTTGTTGTCAGGATGGAGTGGCAACTTCCAAGTTTCTTACATGCCATACCAGAAACTGGAAGTTTGCATTTTCTTTTAAGAAATGTTTTTCTACACCACAAGCTTAAAAACTGATGTAGAATAATAAAACACATACAAACTCAAAATCATATAGAACAAAACTGTGTTGCATACTTTGTAAATTATTTATTTATTATTTTTCACTTTCCTCTTACAATGCACATATTTATATTTCTAGACATGTAGCCTAGATCAGACACTGTTCTTAAATATCTGAACCTCCCAGTTTATCTGTAAAAATCAATATAAAATTATAAACTATAATCCTTGAAATATATCTTCCAAACAAGTGATTAAAATACAGCTTACCATTTTGATGCCTGTGGAAAATGTCACTGGTTTTATAGGTTTAGGTTTCTCTAGCTGCATTTCCAGTTGGGTAGATCTATCTTTATGCTGAGCCAAAAGTAGAGCAACGGGGAGATCAGAACTCTCCTGCAAGAAAAGTTAAAGTGCAATGTGAAAGTTAAAAATAAAAGCAATGAGTCTTTTATTTTAAATTATGCCTTTCCATAAACATTTGATGTCAACCTAGGTATTCACTTTATGGAGAACACTTTACAAAAAACTTCAACATTCCATAATAAGAAAAGGCTGCTTTAGACTCATAAATCAAAATAACCTACAAAAAAGGATTTTTATAAAATCCACATTAAAGACAATATAATAGGGTCTTATTTCATCTAGCAAAACCAACCATATTTATTAAAATAAAAAAATTAGAAGCTAATCACAAAAAGAGTAGTACAAAGTACTATAACTTAGATCAGATGTTTATCTAAGACACATTTCTTTTTTACCAGTGAATTCAGACCAGTCTGAAATTGTTTCCCATTAGATTTCACCTGAGGCCGTTTGGAAATGATCCTTGTTCTGTTTTGCACAATGGAATGATTGTTAAGTACAATCAAAAGACATTTATCAACATTTTCTCCTTTATTGACTTATTTTTATAAATAATTTATCTTTATAAATTTTTTAATTAACAAAATAACAGTAAACACTTTTAATATCTTATATTGATACTAAATCAGGGCCACTATTTACACAAATCTGTACACACACATATTAATAACACAAACAAATTATTAATTCTTATACATACACTGTCATTTACTCTGTTTAACATGAAGTCTTCTCACATGTTTAAAGTGATGCAGAGCTAAGATCTAAACTAAATGTATCCAGACATTTTCCTTTCTGAGCTGTCAGTTAAATAAGAACACAGAAACACATGCAAAAGGAAACCAGGAAGGAAGGAGATCACACACAAACATATGCAAAGACACATACTACTTTCTATATCTGTAAACAAAAATGAAGGTACAAACACATTTCAATCTCCTATACCAAGGTGAACTATGAAAACAGTCTTCAAATGGCCTACAGAGTTTTAAAATAGTAACTACCCAGAATTTAATCCTGAAAAAACTATATTGTTACACATTTCATAGCATAAAAGTAAAGATATAGCAGAATCTAATTTTCTTTCCAAAACCAACAACTTAATATTTGGGCGCACAAATATGGCTAATTAATATATTTAAAGGACTTGTTTAAAAGTTATAGTACAGAAGAAATTCAAATAACAAGACATTTATTTCCACAGCATAGTCCTAGAATAAATTTGTATCTCAAAACTTTGTAACAGAAGTGCTATGCAAGAGCAAATGTTACAAAGATTACAAATTTTAAAAGTAAATGGAAAAACACAAATTTTATTTATAAAATAGAACTTTATTAAGGGTCAAAATTCTTAAGACATGGCTTTAGCAATAATGAAGGAGGATGAATAAAATACACTATGAGAATATACTTGACTACCTTTCATATTCTACAACAAAGCATTAGTAATGCATTAATAGTATTGCTGTGAATTCCTGCAGCTATTCCTATTTCCATTAGGAATTTTATAATAAAATATAAAATTAAAGAACATTTTAAATGGGCGGTGGCCCAAAATATCTTTTAAAATCTCTAACTACCTTTTCATATGTTAAAAACTAACAGAAGAAAAATAAATTTCCTTGGCTAAAATGCTAAATCATTGCTTTCTAATACTCTAAGTGAATTCAAATTCCATACCTGCTACTTACCCTAAAAAGTAAAAGTTCTCATGTAAAAGTAAGACAATGTGTGCACTTCAAAAAAGTTGCTAATCAATACTTTGCCTGTTTTAATCCTGGTTTCACCTTCACATAAAAGAACCAGAATATTAAAATGTCTTGATAAAACAGTTGAAATTTAATAAAAATAAACATTCTAGAAAGCTAAAACTAATTTTGATACTAAGGCAATACAATTTACTTTAAATCTGCTGTACTCCACTTCAGCAATCAAAACTTTGGAGCCTGAAAATCTTTGTAAATGTTAAATTAGAGGGACTCCCTTGGTGGCGCAGTGGTTAAGAGTCTGCCTGCCAGTGCAGGGGACGCAGGTATAGGCCCTGGTCGGGAGGATCCCACATGCCACGGAGCAGCTGGGCCCGTGCACCACAACTGCTAAGCCTGTGCTCTGGAGCCCGCCAGACGCAGCTGCTGGGCCCGCGTGCCACAACTACTGAAGTTGTGGTCCGCAACAAGAGAGGCCACCACAGTGAGAAGCCCGCGCACCGCAGCAAGGAGTGGCCCTCGCTCTCTGCAACTAGAAAGCCCGCGCACAGCAACAAAGACCCAACAAAGACCCAACGAAGCCAAAAATAAATTAAAAAAAAAAAGTTAAACTAGAAATAAGCAGGAGTTCTAACAACAACAAAAAAATCTACAGAGTAAAATAAACTATGGGAAACATACATGATCTCAGAAACACAAAAAATGCAGATTCAGCCTTTCAAGTTATTTCATTCTTCTTAGCTTTCCATTTTTACCCTGAAAGGTTCCCTAAGCTACGCTGATTGCCTGAAGGTACACTGCTCAATATTTACAGAAATTTTAATTAAGACTACCTGTAATACTCATTAAAAGCTTTATAATGACCATTTTTTAAAGATTATTTTAACTGACGTAAAGCAAGCCATCTGGCAAACAATATTCTAATAAAAATCAGCTACTGCGTTTGACAATATTAGCCCTTAACAAAATTTAAGACATAGCTGAAGAGAATTTTCAAAAGAGAATATAAAAAGATTTAATAAGTCAGGACCTGTATAAAAATCTTTTTCCAAACTTAAAAAAAAAAAACCCTGAATTTACAGTTAGGATTAAATAAATGGACATTTTAGGCAACATTATAGTAAATGCTAAGCCATAAACATTAAGACCATAACATTAAAATCCTGTCACATCATACAGTATAGTGTAATGCCAATGCTTTTATAAAAGGTTAAAAAGTAACTTGTAGCACAGGACCAGAAACAGCAGAAAAAAAATTCTAATAAGTTGTGCTTATACTAGTTGCCTAAATTAGATCCAGAGAATCATTCTAAGATTTAAGCTTCTAGATGTATTTACAGATGCCAATTCAATCTTTCTTAATAAAATCTAACACATGAACATACATAGAAAAAAATACAATGTATTCTTTTATTTAATAAGGATTCAGGAGGATAAAAAGAAAGTTAATGAATTCTTTCAGTTAGTCAATAAGGATGAAATATATGTTAGCATTAAACAAAAATTTTTTAATAAATATTAAAAAATTAAAGTAACAATCTTTAAAAATAAATTTAAATATGAAAATGAGAAATTCAAATTGAATTGGTATTTAAGCCAATCTGTTGTAATTAATTGTTCTAATGAATACAGTAAATTGTTAAGGATTATTTAACCACCATGTTACATGATCTAAACAGTAAAGAAAGTATGCACAGTAATGACTTGCAGGTGAGGAAAACAGGAAGGGGGAGCAGTTCTTAACAAAAGCCAATATTAACTCCAGATTATACACAATGTATACAACATTGGCAGTTGCAGCTCAATTGCCAAGAACACCTCAATGAGGCAGCAAAACTTCATGCTAAAAGACTAAAGACAAAAAGAATATGCAAAAATAATTGCTATGCAAAACCAGCTAATCTCAAAATCAAAACTAAAAACGCTTTATACTAAATGGAACATTTTTTAAAAGTTAAAGTGTATTTTCGTCTTATATCTAAGTTCTGTATTTGGAATTAACTCAATTAACTGTATAGTGGAAAGCATTACCAAAGAAAACTGCATAAAATGATGAGAGAAACCTTTCCAAAAAATAATTGTAACATGAATCTTTACTAATTCATTCTTTAAAGTTTTTAATTTCTCACAAGCTACATGTCTACAAAAAAAACGTAAAACATGACATGCATCATTTCAACTGTTAAAGCCACAACTGTCACTTAATAGTTTCAACAAAAATTAATGGAAGTTAGGGATTTCCCTGGTGGCACAGGGGATAAGACTCCATGCTCCCAATGCAGGGGGCCCAGGTCATGGAACTAGATCCCACATGCATGCCACAACTAAGAGTTCTCATGCCACAACTAAGGAGCCCTGGGGACACAACTAAGGAGCCCACCTGCTGCAACTAAGACCCGGTGCAACCAAATATAAAAATAAATAAATATTAAAGAGAAAAATTAATGGAAGTTACTAAGGAAAAAAAAACATATTCTATTTTATACACTGCTGTCCTCATTTTTTTTCCTTTCTTGGCGCAACGGCACACGGTGCAGCCTGCAGTATCTCATTTCCCAACCAGGGACTGAACCCAGGCGACGGCACTGAAAGCGCCGAATCCTAACCACTAGACCACCAGGGAACTCCCTGTCCTCATTTTTAGAACCAAATTTACATTCCACCCATACAAAGTAGATAGGGTTTATGATAAGCATTTTCTGTCTGAGCCTCACTAAGGCCTTTACCCTTACTTTTCGTTTACTTTCTCACCTACTTCTAATTTAAATTATCTTGCTTTCTCTTTTTATTCCTGGTTATATGGCTTAAATGCTTTTAGGGCAAAAGCACAGTAGAAAAATATACACATACACTTTTACCTGATCACAGAATAACAAACAGCATAGCAACTAGTAGACTGAGGAGTTAAGTGTGTTAACACCACATGGAAATTAATTACGGGGCCAGAAAGGGGAAAGGAAGAATGTAAAAAGACTTTACTGGAAAGGATGATTTTCTAATTGTGATTTCATCAATATCACAATGGTTTATAAGCATCAAATAATATTCTCCAATATATGAAACACTTCATAAACCTTGGTTATAATTACTGCTATTATCTAACAATGTTGACTACTTGGGGAGCTAATAACTAGAAAACACCAATAACTTGCAAGACATTACCATTTCTTTCAAATGTATTTTTTCATGCAAAAATAGGAAATATAGTTCTCACAGAGTAACCAGAGTCACTAAAACTTCAGCATGAAGCCAAAACACTTGAAAATGAGCTAGTTATTAGAAAACCAGTATTAATCAGGAGAAAAATGTTCTGAAAACAATATGTTTTAGTCAGTAAGCTCAGAAACACATCAACAACCTATTAATAGTAAACTGGCTTATGTTAGTTATAATATTACTCTCTTATCTGAAAATAAAATGGATATTGACAAACTTTTTTTTAAAATAAAGGAACAGAAGGTGAATAAACCAGCACAAACTATAGAAATGCTATTTAAATACCATTACCCAGCATAATACATAGGAAAGATAAACCCTGAAGACAAATGATTTTTTATCACAATTAACATTAATACGTACCAGTTCATCTAAAAAAGCCTGCTTATTCTTCCTTTTTAGAATCTGCTGCAGTTGTTCTTCTTTTTGTATAAATAGTCTTCTTTGTTCATTTTCCTGTCGTTCTACCTCTAAAGCTTCTTCCAATTCCTCCTGTTCCCGAGTCTAAAACAGAAACATTGATATATGGCATGGAATAAATTTAGTAACCAAAATCAACCCTATACCATACTCTGTACCTCCTTTCTTGGAATCATAAAATGCACTAGTCACTAATTGTTTAATAGTGCAGCAATTCCACTTTAAAAGAACTAGAATTCATTTTATTTCATGTGGACATGTTACATTAAAGAGAATGACATCTAGCACTAAATGAACACCTAAACAAAGTACACTGAGCCCAGCTGCAGTATTGTAGAAACTGCTTAATAATGTCTTTATTTTAGGAGATTTAACAAGAAAAACAAAATAAAACAAAAAACCCAACAACAAATAGATAATCTCCATATAGAACTATTGATTGAAACACTCCATATAAAAGACTGGCTTATTTAATAGAAACAATTTTCAGAATATATAAGACAATGAAAAGTTAACATAGTAGTTAGCTTCTTTTTCCCAAGTTAAAATAAGTCTTTCTGATGCTTGAGTTCCAAATAGCATTCATTTAAGGTAAGTTATGAAAAACTGAAGTTATTTTCTAACACAAGCATATAAATTTCAAGGGTCCTCTTTGTAGACTGAAAAATTCAAAATCCAGAGCTAATATGTAGAGAGAATGAACTACAGGCCTACTCATTTCCCTTTTATGAAGTTCCTCAGAAATATTAAATACTTCCAGGTTCTGAAATTTATTCCAACTCTAACTCGTACTTAAAAGCAATATTATACCTAGTCTTTGTTCTTTAAGTCTTCTGAATGAGAAATATAGTAAAATCTGAATGGCTTTACTTTAAATCCTTGATTGTTGCTATTGAAAATGTAATACCTTCTTTTTTTTTTTAATTCAATAAAACATTGAGAATTTATGGCACCTCAACACAAATACAGAATAGAGGGAGAGAGTATAATACATTTGGGGATCACTAAAATAATATATGAATTAACAGAGACCTCAGAGAAAAGTACATTTTTATGTAAAATAATAATTAAAACACTCTATTAGATTTTTTTCACTTCACAAATTAAACTCCCCAAAGAAACAAGATTCCCAAATAAAAAAATGTTTCACTTATAATTCAAACTCAGTATATCCAAAATTAAGTTTAGCATTTGGTTTCCCAAAGCTGATCACCCTCCTGTATTCCTGATTTCTGCTAAGCACACACCTACATCTCAGGCAACTCAAGTTGAAACCTCAAAGTCATCTCTGTTTACTCCCTCTCCCCCAACCCCATTCCTCTTAAATTAAATCAGTTGCTAAGTCCTATTAGCATCTCTCCCTGTAATTTCACAAACCTCTATTACTGAGGTTACTATTCTAACTCAGGTACCCAGTGGAGAAGAGAATTCAAACTTGATTTAGAAGGATTACTAGGAATAAATGTAAAAAGTTAGGGGGTGAGATATGAGGGCTAGAAAAGTGAATTACTGGACTATAGGTCCATAAGCAGAAAAGGATGAGTCTCATGATAAAACAGTGACATATACGTAATAAGTATGACAAGTGACAGAGAGGGATACACAGAGTACAGTTGGGACAGAATTGATAGAGTGGTAAATTCTCCTTGCAATGATGGAGGACAGGTAGAGTTAGAAAAGATTTCGTATAGAGTGTTATGGGTTGAATGTGTGCCCCCAAAATACATGTTGAAGTTTTAACCCCTGGTACCTATAAATGTGACCTTATTTGGAAATAGGGTCTTTGCAGATGTAATCAAGTTAAGATAGGTCATACTGGAAATTTTGACACAGACACATGGGGAGAAGGCCATGTGAAGACAGAGGCAGAAATCAGAGTGGTGCCAAAGGTGCTAAAAAAGGCAAAGAAAGATTCTTCCCTAGAGCTTTCAGAGAGACCATGACCCTGATGACACCTTGATTTCAGACTTCTAGCCTACAGAAGCCCATTCTCGTAAGAGAACAAATTCCTGTTGTTATAAATCACCCAGTTTTTGGTAATTTGTTTTAACAGCCCTAGGTAACTAATATATGGAGGTTGAGCAGACTTCAAACAGTAGGTATTTACCCCCACTGGAGAGTGGAAGAGCCATTTAGGCAGAGAAAACAAAGGCGCAAAGACATGAATAAAGCTGGAATGCTTGGTATGGCCAAGTCATGAAGTATGGGAGTTGGGGAAAGCTCTAGATAAAGCTGGAGAGGCAAGCAGATGGCAGATCATGGAAAGTCGACCATATCATACTAAGGGATGCATTTATGCCATACTAAGACAACTGGGAAGACATTAGAGTTTAGAAAGATGACTAGAAGCAGTGAAGAATACATATCAATGGGGTTCAAGACTGAAGACAGGAAGACTAGTTAGAAGAATACTTCAATAACTCCAGTAAGAAATAATGAGGACCCTAAGTAAGGTAACAATAATATAATTAGAGGAGGAACCAGGTTTGAAAGGTCATAAGGAAAGACTATCAACAATATATGAAGACTGACCAGATATGGCTAGAACACTTAGATAAAGAATGTAATAGGAGAAATAGGTGGGAGAGTGAAGATTAAAAAGTTCAATTATGATAAACATAGATGCAAAAATCCTCAACAAAATATTAGCAAACCAAATTCAACAATACATTAAAAGGATTATATAACATAATCAAGTGGAATTTATCCCAGGGGTGCAAGGATGGTTAAACATCCACAAATCAATCAATGTGATACACCACATTTACAAATTGAAAAATAAAAAGCATATGGTCATCTCAATAGATGCAAAAAGGTCTTTTGATAAAATTCAACATCGGTTTATGATAAAAACTCTAAACAAGTGGGCACAGAGAACATAATTCAACATAACAAAGGCCAAATATGACAAGCCCACGACTAATATCATACTCAACAGTGAAAAGCTGAAAGCATTTCCTCTGAGATCAGGAACAAGACAAGGATGCCCACTCTTGCCACTTTTATTTAACATAGTACTGGAAGTCCTAGCCACAGCAATCAGACAAAAAAAGAAATAAAAGGAATTCAGATTGGAAAGGAAGAAGAAAAGCTGCCACTGTTTACGGATGGCATGATACTGTATATAGAAAATCCTAAAGATGCCACCAAAAAACCTATTAGAACTCATCAATAAATTCAGTAAACTTGCAGGATACAAAATCAATATATAGAAATCTGTTGCATTCCTATACACTAACAACAAACTATCAGAAAGATAAATTAATCTCATTTACATCTGTATCAAAACGAATAAAATACCTAGGAATTCATTTAACTAAGGAGGTAAAAGACCTGTACAGAGAACACTATAAGACACTGACAAAAGAAACTGAAGACAAGACAAACAAATGGAAAGATATACTGTGCTCATGGGTTGGAAGAATTAATATTGTTAAAATGGCCATACTACCCCAAGGCAATCTACAGATTGAATGCAATCCCTATCAAAATACCAATGGCATTTTTCACAGAACTAGAACAAATAATTCTTTTTGTGTATGGCAACACAAAAGACCCCAAGTAGCCAAAACAATCATGAGAAAGAAGAACAAAGCTGGAGGTATCACACTCCCTGATTTCAAACTATAATACCAAGCCACAGTCTTCAAAAAAATATGGTACTGGTACAAAAACAAAGATCAATGGAACAGAATAGAGAGCTCAGAAATAAACCCACACTATATGGGAAATTAATCTATGACAAAGGAGGCAAGAATATATAATGAGGAAAAGACAGCCTCTTCGATAAATGGTTTTGCAAAAACTGGACAGCTACATGCAAAAGAATTAAACTGGACTACTTTCTCACACCATATACAAAAATAAACTCCAAAGGGATTGAAGACTTAAATGTAAGACCCGAAACCATAAAACTCTTAGAAGAAAACACTGGTAGTATGCTCTTTAACATCAGTCTTAGCAAACGATAAATCTGATACGGGGTTAATATCCAAAATATACAAAGAATTCATAGAGCTCAACATCAAAAAACAAACAACCTGGGACTTCCCCAGTGTCGCAGTGGTTAAGAATCCGCCTGCCAATGCAGGGGACACAGGTTCAATCCCTGGTCCAGGAGGATCCCACATGCCACAGAGCAACTAAGCCCGTACACCACAACTACTGAGCTGTGCTCTAGGGCCTGCGAGCCACTACTACTGAGCCCACGTGCTGCAGCTACTGAAGCCCACGTGCCTAGATCCCGTGCTCCGCAACAAGAGAAGCCACCGCTATGAGAAGCCCGCGCACCGTAAGGAAGTAGCCCCCCCTCGCCGCAACTAGAGAAAGCCCACGCAGCAACAAAGACACAAAGCAGCCCAAGAAAACAATAATAAATAAATAAATCTTTAAAAAAAAAACAAACAAACAACCTGATTAAAAAGTGGGCAAAGAACCTGAATAGACTTTTTTCCAGAGAAGACATACAGATGGCCAAAAGGCTCAGGAAAAGATGCTCAACATCACTAATCATCAGGGAAATGCAAATCAAAACCACAATGAGATATCACCTCACACCTGTCAGAATGGCTACAATCAAAAAGACAACAAATAACAAATGCTGTCAAGGATGTGGAGAAAAGGGGACCCTAGCGCACTCCTGGTGCGAATGTAAATTGGTGCAGACACTATGGAAAACAATAAGGTTCCTCAAAAAATTAGAAACAGAACTACCATACAATCCAGCAAATCTGGGTACTTATCCAAAGAAAATAAAAACACTAATTTGAAAAGATATATGCACCCCAATGTTCATTTATGCATTATTTACAATAGCCAAGATAATGGAAGCACCTTAAGTACCCATCAATAATAGAAGCATGGATTAAAAAAAGATGTGAAATATATATATATACACACAATCAAATATTACTCAGCCATAAAAAAAGAATGAAATCTTGCCATTTGGATTAACCTAGATGGTAGTATGCTAAGTTAAATAAGTCAGACAGAGAAAGACAAATACTGTATGATTTCACTTACATTTGGAATCTAAAAAACAAAACCAGTGAACAAAAACAACAAAACAGAAACAGAGTCACAGATACAGAGAACAAACAGGTGGTTGCCAGAGGGGAGGGGGGATGAGGAATTAGAGAAATAGGTGAGGAAGATCAAGAGGTACAAAATTCCAGTTACAAAATAAATAAGTCACAGGTATGAAATATACAGTGTGGGAGAATACAGTCAACAGGAATGCAGTATCTTTGTATCATGATGGTAACCATACAATCAACATGGTAACTTGACTTATCATGGTGATCATTTTGAAATGTATAGAAATATCGAATCACTATGTTGTGCACCAGGAACTAAAACAATGTTGTAGGTCAATTATACTACAAAAACGAACGAACAAATCACTGAAAAAGAGATCAGATTTGTGATTACCAGAAGCAGGGGCTAGGGGGAGGAGGAACTGGATAAAGGTAGTCAAAAGGTACCAACTTCCAGTTATAAGATTAGCTAGGGATGCAATGTACAACATGATAAATATAATAGACACTGCTGCATATATGAAAGTTCTTAAGAAAGTAAATCCTAAGAGTTCTCACCATAAGGAAAAAATTTTTTTCTTTTATTTTGTATCTATATGAGATGATGGATGTTTACGAAACTTATTGTGATAATCATTTCATGAGATATATAAGTCAAATCATTATGCTGTATACCTTAAACTTACATAGTGCCATATGTCAATTATGTACAGCTCAATAAAACTGGAAGGAAAAAAAAAATCAGTTCTGGAATGCTGAATCACAAATGCCTTTAATGCATCCAGAAAAAAATGTCGATTAACCAATTACAGATATATGGATGTATCACATATAATTCTTGGAGCTCAGGAGGAAAACAATGGGCCGCAGAAACACTTGAGAGTAATCAGTGTAAAGGATTAACTCTTAAAGAGAAGCACCGAGAGGAATCCAAGTGTTTAAGAAACAGAAAGGAAAGAGAAGCCTCTTAAAAGGATGAAAGAGGAAGGTGAGAGCAGCAGGATGAAGAGAATGGAGTGGCCCCACAGAAGTCAAGGAAGAGTTTCACATCAAGGGAGAAGCCTGCATCAAATACTGCCCTGCCTACAGACCAAATGACATTCAGACCAACAAAGAGTCTACTGGCTTTGTCAATGAGAAACTGGTAGCCTCAATTTTCTCACTGTATTTAAGTATTTTGAAAATAGAAAGCCTCAATAAATATTGGTTGGCCAGCTAGCTGATTGAATAACTGGGAAAATAGCTATCATTAAAAATCAAACATTGGGGGCACAAAGAAGGTACTGGACTGGGAGAAGGGAAGCAGGCTGAAAGACTAGAAGGTCTCTGTTTTCTCCCTAATGGCACCACCTTACCCAATCAACCTCCCTTACCTTTACCTCCCACTTCTAATCCATCATTAGGACTTGCTATTTCAAACTCAAAACATTTCTCTAATTCATCCCTACCTCTTAATTCCTTGTTTAAGTCACCTCTGAACCCGCCTACAAGACTGCAATAACCTCCCATTGGCCTCCTAAACTCCAGGTTTGATCCTCTCAAATTCAGCCTCCACAAAAGCAATAAATCTATTCTAATAAGGACAATACTTTATTATCACTTTGCTTAATACCCTTCAATGACAATCATTAACAGCTAGGTTTCTATAACATTACTCTAAGGAATCCTGGGAATTCCCTAATAAGATGTCTAAGGTACACTACAGAAGAGACTGAGCAGATGGGAATTCAAGCCTATTCGTCCTCCCACTGTTGATTCAACAAACGTATTCAGAGTAAGGCTTCATTTGAAGAAAAGGTTCACCTGCTAAAACATACAAACAACTGGTCATTATAAGTCCAAATTACTTTTCACAATACATAAGGCCTTATGTTACCTAGGCTCTTTCTACTTCCGTTTCAACTCTCTATTGAACTTGGCAATATAGAACTACTTAAAATTCTCAGAGCTCTCTGTGATTATCCATGCCATCTTGCCTTTGCTCATGATTTCTTTCTGCCTGGAATGTCTTTGTGCAGCTTCCCAACCCGCCCCCTTCCCGTCTTCTACAACTTGGTAACTTCTACTTGTCCTTCAAAGCTCCATTCAGGCATTATCTCACCTGGAATGCCTTTCCCAATCTTCCTAGAATAGATTAGGTATCCCTCTTCTGTATTCCCATAATAGCAAGCACACAGAACTCTCCATGTGCCTATGTCATTTTACTGAAATTACTTGGTCCCTACAGAACCAGGGTTCTTATTCATCTTTGTATACTATGTGTTTAGCAGACGTTCAACAAATGCTTATTGAACTAAAGTTTTTTTTTGCTAAATTGATAGACATTCTATGCAGCAATCTCTGCTGCTCATGAGAATCCAGAAAACGGAAGATAAAAATTAAGCTAATCTTCACTAAGACTCTATTTCAAGATTAGATCATCTTTATTCAGTTTCTCCATGCTCACAATTGATGCTAGGTGCCAGCTCCATGAGACAAATAAGATCTCGTTAGCAGACACCTCAGTAATAGTTTCTCTATGTCAGAAATGGGTCATTTCATGTGCCTAATCATGCAAGAGATTGCTTTTTTTTCCCTTTTTGACACGATTCTGATATTTTTGGAACAGTAAGACTTCAACTTTCACAAAGACATTAAAGGCAAGTTGCTACCTCAGGTTTGCAAAAAGACATCAGTCATATAGTTCACACTCCTTGGGCCACTTGAGAACTGTCTCTACCCAATGATACCACAGTTACTGATATATGTTAATTTGCACCATCTTAAAAAATGGTTCTATGTCTGTATTTATGCCAATACCAAATAGTGATAGTAAGTATCACTAATAGATAAAATGCTCAGCACAGAATGACCAATTAATAAATGATAATGAATTACTGACCAAAACCCTTTGTTATAATAGATCCAGGTGCTAAATGTTAATATGAACATGTATTACATAAAATACAAGTTGATCCTTGTACAACACAGGGGGTTAGGGGCGCTGACCCTTCGCACAATTGAAAATCCGTGTATAATTTATAGTCTGCCCTCCTTATCAGTGGTTCCCTCTGTATCTGCAGTTCTGCATCCAAGGATTCAACCAACCTCGCATCGTGTGGTACTGTAGCATTTACTATTGAAAATAATCCAGGTGTTAAGTGGACCCACGCAGTTCAAACTTGTGTTGTTCAAGGGTCAACTGTATTCAATAACCTATCATTATAAAGTTTTCAGATAATTAGAAATTCCTACTTTAAAATAATATAACCAGCCTAAAATTAGATTATTCTTTCAACGCTCAATATTATTTGCTAGTTTAAAACGATAAGTGAAAAAAGCACTCACTTGAAAAGAACAACCTTATTAATTTAAACAGAGCTAATGCAACAAGTTACCTGGGCATACCTATTCTGCATGTATCTTCTGATGTACCCAGAGAAGGCTACTGGGCAAAGAGTAATTTTTATGGCACACTGATGCTTTCAGAAATGAGACACCTTTCTAAGCAAGCCAGGCTGGATATGAACGGAATAGAATGCCAATTCCTTGAGAGTTTTATTGCAGGAAAGAAGTGTCTAAATGAAACACTTAAAGACTATAAAAAGGAAGTCCTTCTAAGTACAAGATGAAAATACAAGCTATGTAATCCAAATATATCTATATCACTTTTACCAATGATTACAAATTCCTGATACGGTGCCTCAAAAACAATTACCTCTGCTTTCCCCCAAAACTAGAAAGCCAAGTTGTACTGAAGAAATGATAGCTAAATTGTTAATTAAACCTAAATTGTTAATTAAAAGTTAATTAAATCTTTGCATGTCTATAATTATTTTTCCTTTATAGGATATATTTTAACAATGCCACCAAAACTGTCTTTGCTATAGTAATGTGTGCCTCGTACCTATATGCCTATATGCCTATATACATATATTAGTATTTCTGGCCTTAATTTCAGCTAAATTCTTTGTAAATATAACTAGTTTTAGAGAAAGATAGCTTTTTAAAGGATCATGTGGAAGCATTCATCTCTAATACAAAAGAAGAAGAAAATACTTAGCAACCAACCAGCTTTAACTTATTTTTCTGAATGACATCTTTGTTTTCCTTTTGGTATATCTCCATTTTCTTTTTGGTGTTGTCCAAATCCACATTGTTGGTCAAGTTGAAAACTGCATCAGAAAAGAAACACTGACATGAAATACAGTTTTAACATAAATCTTGAGAAGATAATAAAAACCAAATATTCATCACAGTGATTTCTTAATTCATCAGGTTGACATTCTTTACAGCTTAAGAAACTAGCTCTAGTTCAGCAACTATGTTTTCTGAACCAAATATAAGAAAAGACTGTCAGACTATCACACAGGCTATCTAAAGATCTGAATCACCTCAAAAACCTAAGATACGTGCTTGCCATAATCACATTGGATTTGATTTTTATAGTGCCCATTTTAACTCTAAAAGTATAAAAAAGATTGCTTAATTTTTTAAATAAAAAGAGTAAGTCTGGAATCTACTATACTGGTCAGAATCAATACTGAAAAGAATCTATGCGCCAGAAACAGAAAAATTATCCAAAGGAGTAAAAAAATATTATCAAACTAGAACAGGTTTTATTCTGATCCTCAACATGGCTAGACACAAGCTTGAATCATTTACCATATAGTCTAGATCTGGAAAAGTATGAAATACATGAGTCGAAACTTAACAGGGAAGGTAAAGGAAAATCTGGCACCAAAACTTAAGACTGAAATAATTTAGTAAGAGAAGCCACTGAGATATGTTCAGATAGGTGATAAACTTTCAGTGACTTAGAACGATCTTTTTATAATTCCAACTCAAAATAATTTTAATTATAAATGCCTTACTCCCTTCTAAGTTTACATATGTAAATAAAAAGGTTATTATAATACTCTGAACCAAAAAAAACTCTTTTAATATATATATATTCATATTCTGAAGTACTGCCCCACTGCCCTACCCCTTTCAGTGTTTGTATCAGCCCGTCTAAAGAAGGATCATCACCGTTGTCTCTCCTGTTCCATAATTCAATCCAGACTTCCCTTGGATTCCTCATAATCTTTGTGCATCCATTATTAGCCCTTCTATCCCTTCTCCAATTACTTACCACTGCTTCCTCCAGCTTGACCTATAAACAGGTTTGATCTACCCTAAATAACTGCTTTACTTCATGTTTCTACAGATTCCTTCCCTATCTCACTCCTTCATTTAACTAATAACCATCTCAAATAGTTCCTAGATTTTTGCATTAGGTCTGTAAGAGTTGAAAAGTAATAATGGAAGCCCAACAGAGGGTTATCTGTTTTGTTGAGTAAGGCCATTAAACATACTCAAAAGACCAATCTGATCCATAATTTAATTTTCATCTCTTCAAAGGACCAACTTATTTCAGAACATCAATTTATCATAATCATTGTTGAAAATCCAGGCTTATTTAAGTATGTAGAAAAAAAAGAAGCAATTCTCAATTCTATTACATGCAATTTTAAAACCCTGGGAGAAATGAGAGAAAATAAGAAACAACAGCCCTCTAGCTATTGCTCCAGATTTTTTATCGCAAAGTAGAAAAGAAAATAATAATGGTGGTAAACCAGGGAATCTGTCTAGGATGCAACATAGGGCATTCCCTATAAATCACACTTTGGTCCCAACACAAAATAGTCAGAGAAAGAAGCTCCGAACTAGCAACAGCCCTCAGAAAGGCAACTGTGATCCATTCTGATTCCACTATCCTTGCCAACCACTCACAGTTTACTCCCTGTATTTAACAGCCATCCACTGAGCCACTAAATCCAAAAATCTTTCACAACCTCTACCACCCTCAACATCTATGCCCACTTAACAATTCTGATCACTTTTTTTCCTCAGCACGTCCTTCCTGTGACTAATTTGTTAATATATTCTCCTGATCTTCTTCCTACTACTCCAACTACCCATTCTTGTTTCCATCTCTGCCTCATCTTGCTCTCTAGGTACACTGCATGATTCTGACTTTTGCCCTCTTTCCTCCCTCTACGTTCCTTGGGTAATCTCATAACTTCCCACAGTTTCAAGCAAAGAAATGCCAGGAAAAGCTGATACCATCTCAAAGTACAATTTAGAAAACCTAGCACATAAACATCTCCAAATTTACTCCTCCTTGTAAATTCTTTACCTGTTAATGATATGACTATCATGCTAAGACACCAGGATTTAACATCTCATTCATGTGACCCACTGTCCTTTGCACTCCATAAGCACCAGCTGCAAAATACTACAGATTCTACCACCAAAATCTCTTTAAAACTGCCCTTATTTTCAATGTACCCTGCCAGTACTCCAAGCCAGGATCTTATTTCTCCCTGGATAATTTAATCTCTGACTTAACTTCCTGTCTCCAGAATCTTTGCATCTTTCCCTATTCCCTAACCCCATCCATAGTATACAATGCTGCCAGACTAATATTTCTGAAGCACACTTCAAATCACCTTCCACCTCCACCATCCTATAGTCCTCTCTCATCCCGTGTGCCTTCCCCATTTTACTAGGAAAAAAAAAAAAAAATCAAACACTTTTAGAATTCAGAGCCCTTCCTAATTTGGCTATAACTACTTTCATCTCCCCTCAATAAAGACCTATCTTGAAATTAGACACGTATGCATTTCCCAAATGTTCCCCACATTTCCTGCTCCAGTTCCTTTGATCATACCATTGCCCAGAATACCTGATCCCCCTTTCTTATTTTTGAAAATATACCCAATCTTCAAATGTCTACCCAAATACTATCTTTTCCATGAAGTTCTCCCCAGTTCCCCTAACTAGAAATAACTTCCTTCTCTTATAAATGTGGAAAAATTATTCACAGCTCATATAAAAATCTCTTTCTACTTTACATGATATACACATACACAGCATTCTTTACTTTGCACTTCATCATATTTTCTATAACCTCTGTATCATCACTTCTCCATTCACAATGCCTTGAAAAAAATCCAGTCTTAACTCTTACATTACTTTTCCCTCTCTGCTTTGAGAATTTTGCAGATTCCTCAGAGCCTCTTCAAGAACCAAGGGAAAGAGAGATTGAGCAATCCAACCAAAGTAGTTTTCCTTCATTTGTTTTCTTGAAGTGATCTCCTTCTCAAAACTCTGCTTGATGTAAAAGAACTATACCCCAATTAAAAAAAAAAAAAAAAAAAAAAAACCTCTGCTTGAACATTATACTCTATAGCGCGTGTACATGGGCACACACATGTGTATCTATGAAACATCTCAAAGATCTATAAAACACGTATGATAGGCACTACATCTAGCACTTGACCTAATTATATCACTTAATCCTCCTGATAATCTTATGAGATATGTGAGGTACTACTGTCATTTACACTTTACAGATAAGGTTTAAAGATATTAAATAACTACGTCCAAGGTATAGTAAATGTTGGAACCAGGATTTTAACCTAGGCTGATTCCAAAGCCTGAACCTTTTTCTAAAATTTTTATTGGAGTATAGTTGATTCACAAAGTTGTGTTCCAAAGTGTGAACTTTTGTCTACAATGCTAGTTTTATTGCTTCTCTCTATGCCTGAAAACCACTGTTAGCCCAGTTCAGCTATTTCTCTGCATCTGTACAGGCCACACTTTCCTATTTCCATATCTGTGAGCAAACTGCTCCCACAGGGCCCATCTTAGTACCAGCCTCAACCCAGAACAACTGTGAATATCTGTATCTGGCCACCCTTCTATATCCAGCTTAATCAGCAGCTCTTCCTCATAACTCACTTTGCAGGTGCAAATCCTCTCCATCCTCCACCCCTGAATGCTATAACTCACTTTGCAGTTAGAAATCCCCTACATCTCTCCACCCTTGAATGCTCACAACAGATTACCTAATATCATTCTGGTGGTATTTATCCACTTTCTACCCTGTATAATTATTTTCAATGTACCTACCTATTTGACCTAATAGAGTGGTCCTTGAGGGCAGATTCTAGGACTGATTCAGCTTTATCACTCCCAGCATTTAAATAAAAAACTTTCACTATACACCCATTAGAATGGGCAAAAACCAACACATGATGACACCCAATGCTGGCAAGGATGTGAAGCAACAGGAACACTCATACACTGCAGTGGGAATGCAAAATGGCACCGCACTTTGGAAAACAGTCTGTCAGTTTCTTACAAAAGGAAAGATACTCTTATCATACAATCCAGCAACTGCCCTCCCTGGTATTTATCAAAAGGAGTTAAAAACCATGTCCACACAAAAGCCTGCACATGAATGTTTACAGCAGCTTTATTCATAATTGCCAAAACATGGAAGCAATCAAGATGTCCTTCAGTAGTTTGAAAAGATAAACTATAGTATATCCAGACAATGGGATATTATTCAGCACCAAATAATAACAGTAATAATAATAAGCTATAAAACCATGAAAAGACATGGAGGAACCTTAAATGCATATTACTATGAGAAAGAAAACAATTTGATAAGGCTACAGACTGTACAATTCCAACTATATGACACTCTGGAAAAGGCAAAAATACGGAGACAGTAAAATGATCAGTGGTTGCCAGGGATTCGGGGAAAGAAGGGACAAACAGGCAGAACACAGAGGAATTTCTGAGTAGCAAAACTATTCTGTACAATACTATAATGGTGGATACATGCCATTATACAGTTATCCAAACCCATAAAATGTACAACACCAAGAGTAAACCCTAATGTAAACTATGGACTTAGGAGATAACGATATGTCAATGTAGGTTCATTGACTGTAACAAATTTACCACTCTAGTGGGGGTATGTTGATAGTGAGGAAGGTCTGTGCATGTGTGGCACAAGGGGTATACAGGAACTCTCTGTACGTTCCATTTAATTTTGCTGTGAATCTAAAACTGCTCTAAAAAATAAAGTCTATTTAAAAAACAACAGGAACTTCTCATCTGGTAAGAGCTCAAGAAATGCTTGTTGAATTATTATAAGAGGAAAAAAATAAATAAACCAATGCTGGGGGTGAGGGAATGGACGAAATAGGTAAAGCTGATTAAGAGGTACAAACTGCCTGCTTAAAGTAAGTCATAAGTCACAGGGATGTAATGTACATAGGGAATATAGTCAATAATACTGTAACTACTTTCTATAGTGATGGATGAGAACCGGTCTTATTGTGGTGATCATTTCACAATGCATAAAATTATCGAATCACTATGTTGTACACCTGAAACTAAGACAATATTGCATGTTAATCATAACTCAATAAGAAACTAAAATAAAAAATAAATCAATGCTAATATTTATAATTATCTTTATAAATATAGATTTAATTTAAATGAGCTTTATAATTACAGAACTGAATTATACAGAATGGCAAAGTAAGCAGATGCGAAACTACAGGAAAAAATAATCTTTGTTTCTTATGGTATGAATCTACTGACAAGTAAAGGTAATCAAGTTGACATCCTATGTTGAATGTTACTAGAATGTTTACAGCAGTTTAAGAAAAAAATATTACAATTTATCAGCAAGCTAGACAATGTACTAATTTAAACTTCCCATTAAATAGAACCTAGAAACAGTAAAGTTAAATTCTAAGTGAAAACTGTCTGTTTATAGACAATTTCTTTCTTTTATGCTTATTAAAAACTTTATGATGAATTCTAATGAAACTAAAGTAACTAATTTGTTTATTTCATTTTTTAACTGAAAAAGCAAAGGTAATAGCAATATAATAGATACAAATCGTAATCATAAGTAATACAAATCTCTTCCTTTAAAAAAAAGAAAAAAAAACATAAAAGTGGATTACAATTTTGAAAAATTTTCAGAAGCAAGTCTCATTCATGCCACAACGAATCAGGTTGGTATAATAGCCTTGAAGAAAAAGGAACAATTTTCCGTAACAATCATTTGGCCCTTTATCTATCTGGTTACTGGTTTAGCTCAGAGGTTGACCTGCCTATAGTCAAGCATTAAAAGCCAACAAAAAACCTATTGTATTTTCTGAAAGAGTTAATGTTATTTGAGTACAATTTTGAAGTCTTTTTGACATCCAGAATTTATAATTAAAGCCCTTAGGACTTTCTCACCCTTTTAAAATAAGCATACCCTGAACCAAAAGAATGTTTATTATGAAACTAAGGACAAACCTTTGAGATAATCCCTGAGGCCAAAAGGAACAAGAATTTTTATGTTTAGATTGTCATAACCACAGAAAAGAGCCTATTATTAATGCTATAAGAAAGTTTATTTTCCTGTGTGCCCCCTTCTACTGTAATTTTTTATGCCATTATTCAAAATTCTAATACTTTAAAATTTTTATATTCATGATATTCAAAGGATTCATAATGAAATTTATATAACAAAATGACCAATCCCCAATTTATAAATCCTCAAACACTGAGTCCTTAGCCACCCTACCAACTCGATTCCTTTCACTCTAACCATCTTCAGTATCACCCTCCTACCTTCCTTCCTTCCTTCCAAACTTCTTTAAGATCCTTCAAAATATAGCTCCAACCTACTTTTTTCTCTCATCTCCCACTATTCTAACAATCTGCATCCCACGTTCCAGACTCAGACTACTAACTATTCTCTGAGACTACTAAGCACTTTCATGGGCTCTGAGAGAGGAAAATCCATGTTCAAAATCTGGCTCCATTATTTACTAGCAATGTGATCTTCAGCACAATACTTAAACTCTCTGTGCCCCCTCTCCATATGCAAAACAGGGATTAAAATGCCAGTCTCAAGAGTTGTGAAAATTATACTTTTGATTAACACAGAGATAGCCAATACAGATACCACAAACATCCAACTAATCACCTTTAAAAGCATGAATAAGACACAAAGTAAACAGGTACTGAAACAAGATTTTAAAAGGAAGTTTATAAAAAAAGAGAAAGTTTTATTTATACCATAACAATCAGAACAATGACACATAACTAAGTGGTGCAGTCACACCCTAACAAAATTTAAGAGGGCTAAAACTGGTCTTTCCCTCATTTCCATACTCCCTACCCAACAAAACAAAACAATGGAAAATAATGCCAGTTCTCCCACTTTTATTTTCTAGATTAACACCAGCAACTGCTCAAGGTCAGAATACTGCAATTCATCCTTGCCTGCTCTTTCTAACCTCACTTCCTACACGAAATTAGTCACTCGAATAGTCTAGTTCTAAAACATCCCTTTTATCTACCTCCCTCAGTTACTACCTACTCTAAGCACTCATTATTTCTCACCCAAATTGCTGCTACAGCCCCTAACAAATGGTTTCCCAGCCTCGAGTATCTCCTGTCAATATTCCACATCACTACCACAGTATTCGGCTGGCTGTCTACTGGCCATAGAATAAAATCTTACCCTTACAGTCTAGCTTACAAAGCCCTCATTAACCCAGGTCCAATCTGTTTTTCAAACCTCATTTCTAGTCATTCCCCATGTCTACCTACCTATAACAGATTACCTGCTACATTACCCAACATGCTCAACACCTTTATTATCTCTGTGACTTTGTCTTTTGCTACAAATGTTCTTCCATCCTCTTTCTACCTGGTAAACTACTATTCATCTTTTAAGATCGAACTCAAATGTGTTCAAACTTTACCTCTATTTCCTAATGCTAAATTAACTGTTTTGCTATCTATATTCCTGAAACACTTTATAAATAAATGCCTACACTGCTTTCACATTGAATTATAATTACATAATTATCTCCCCCCTTAGAGTATGAACTTACTGAACACAAAGATCATATATCCTCAGCAAGTAAATAGTTCACATAGAACAATTACTATTTGCTGAATTGAGCTAAAGTTCAGAAAATAAACTATAAGTCCATGAAGTGAGGTCCCAAACTTCATCAATATTTTCAAATGCAGCAGAACTGCTCTTTGTCCAACATGATCAGGATCAGTAGTTGATTACTTAGAAAAGTCTGTTAAAGAAGGGAAACATACATACACTCTCCTTCAACACTTTAACTTAAAGCATAAGCAGTAAGTGTATAGTCATTCTCTAATGTAATAACACATAGTCAAGGTACAGTTTTTAATGGGAATTGTGCTTCCTTCATGTATAAACCATACCTGTCATTTATACTGCTCAGTTTCCATCTTTTTAAAATGGACCAAGGACCTGAGAACTAGAATCCTTCTAGAGGTTTGTAATTTTTCCCAATCTTATAAACTATTTAATTAAATTACTTAATTACAATAACAAGTACAACTGGCATAAGAAGGTTTGGTTACCAGTACAACCAACTCGATATATAACTGAACTGGTGACAGAAGTACAGAGGTATAGAAATCTTCTAATGGACAAGATTCATCAAGCATTCATTACGCTTCGATCATCAGTCAGTACATGTTACAGAAGGACTGGGAACTATCAGTTACTCCAATGAGTCAATTAAGAGTAGTTTTGTTAAGAGAGTGTCAACATAATGCAACTAAAGATAGTCCTTCATGAATATATCAATACATAATAGCAGAATCACTTTCAGATTAAATGCTCTGAGCCAGCTTCCTTATCTGGTAAAGAAAAAATGGCATATTGTAAGCCCTAATATCTGGACTTGCTCTTACCTGTCAATCCTAGCTCCCACTTCTGGACATGGTTTTACCTATGGGCCCTCAGGTTGGTCATATCTTCAAACTTCATAGCAAAAAACAGGTATTTCTTAAAATCATGGCTCAACTGAAACCTTGTTCCAGAATCAAGATCCCATCTTCCCCACCTTCTTGGTCCATCAGTTTCTTTTAATTATCCTACCTGCCTGCTTGGACTTGTGACCATGTATTCAACTTGCTCTGTGACATCTATAATCTCCTTTCCCTTTATTGCCTGACCAGACTTTTGAATAACAACACGGCCTTCAGAATAAATGTAAGCTGAGTGTCTTCCTGCTTGGTGTCCAACTGCCTGTCCTAAACCAAATATCTAAGTATAGTCAGATTTCTACATACCTGCACACTTGCCCATTCTTGCAGATTTGTTTTCAGTTTATCTTCTCAGTCTATATCCTAACTTTTCTACTTTGTCTCAGCACTCCCAATTCTACCATCTTTTCAGCTAAAGTTCATAGCCATTCATGGTTGCTAAGACTACATACAAAGTACAATGAATACAATTAGAATAAAAAAGCAATGGCTCCAAGGCACTAAAAGATCCCAGAAAAAGCCTAAATTATGTCTGTACATGCTACTTGCTATGATATAATAAATGAACTTAGATATTTTAGAAAAGTTTCAATAACAGGTGAAACAAAAGGTTTTCTGGGTTTTTCTTAGTTAATGAAGAAATTAAAGGAACTAGAATACTCCATTCCTCAGGAATTTGAATTTTCTAAATATTTACCATATATAAATATTTTAAAGAATGATAAATTTTATTATAATCATATTTTAAATACGAAATAATGTGAGTATAGCTTGGCTATCAGGTTTGAGAGAAGAATAAAAAGATAACTGTTTAATTCTCTTAGTCTTGTTCTAATTTTCATAGTCTATAATTTTTGTATTATTTCCAAACCTATGGTGAGTAATATTATGGCAAGTTTTTAAAAAACAACATTAATTATTTCAATTGATGTATAACAAATTCAGACTTTTTAACATCTGTGAAATCTTATTAAAAAAAACAGAAACAATACTTTCTTTTGATGAAAGCTTCTTTTTGACTAATCACAATAGAAAGAATAAGCACTAAGATTACTCTAACTTCAGATTCTAGAATAACATTGAATAATAGAATGCCACTTCAACGGTCAACTGCTTCAAAGTATTTTCAAATTACTGCATGCACAGAAGCATAAATGATGATAAACAACATATGGCTTTAGTCACCATGGATACAGTTCATGGAAATCCTATTTCTTAAAAAATTGAATATTTTTTTCTTGTTTACTCTAATACATCATCAACATATAGATGATATATACACATACAGCCTTCCTTCCCAGCTATAAAGTAGTAGTACCTCTATTTGTCATATTTTTCCTAAGACAAAATGTTTATTACTTAAGTATGTCCTTTAAGTGCAATGCAAAGTAATTAGGTAAACATCAGCTACCACAACAAAACCTGTCAGAGACTTTTATACGAGATGTTCTCCTAGGCATCTAAAAGATAAAAGCACACAGGTTAGCACACCAAAAGTACAAGCATTAAAAACATACCAATTTCTTCCACTTCTTCCAGGAAATCATTATATTCTCGTAGACTAGGAAAGTCTTCTTCCCTTTTGTTGTATCTTTAAGAGAAGAAAAAAATGAACATATTCCATATCATTTGCTTTCAATATTAACTAACTGATTTGGTTGTTCTTACTAATTCATACATGATACATAAAAAAGGACTGCTTATGGCATAAAACAGTTTTCTTGACACTAGGTTTGTAACTACAGCAAGAATGTTGTTCTTAAATTCTTATGACTACACAGAAGGAGTAGAATCAGGAGAGAATGGTACAACATGTAAAATCCTAAGACTTAAGGGAAAAATAAAGAAATTAGGACACTGAAGAAATGCGAAATGAGCTTAAACAAGGTCTATCATTGGAATTATGATATTGTTTACTTCTAATAAATAGAGTCACTAATTTCCAGAAAGCTAAAATTAATTAAAAAGACACCTTCCTGGGACTTCCCTGGTGGCACAGTGGTTAAGAATCCACCTGCCAATTCAGGGGACACAGGTTCAATCTCTGCTCCAGGAAGATCCCACATGCCACGGAGCAACTGAGCCCGTGCACCACAACTACTGAGCCCACGAGCCCATGCTCCGCAACAAGGGAAGCCACTGCAATGAGAAGCCCGTGCACCACAAAGAAGAGTAATCCCCACTTGCCGCAACTAGAGAAAGCCTGAGTGCAGCAACAAAGACCCAACATAGCCCAAAATAAATAAATAAATAAATAAATTTTTAAAAATAAAATAAATAAATAAAATGTTTCTCCAAAAAATAAAAATAAAAAATAAATAAATAAAAAGACACCTGCCTGTTTTTCATGACAGTTACAGTCTAAAGGATGCTAGATCAAGAAAATCTATAAATATTGTAAGTGTGCCTGTGAAGAATTAGAAAATGAGAGGGCTTAATGAAAAAGATAAGAATCTAAAAGAGACTATCTCCCATAAGTAATCCAAAAAATAAAAGAGTAGCTTGGGGTATTGATAAAGTAACACTTTATCTAGTAAAGTACCTAAAACGATGCTGCTAAAACATTGGTGACCAAGGTTGAAATGTAGACCACCTAGATAGATAGATATTAATTCTTTAAACCTAAAAAACAATAAAACTAACATACCATTGTAAAGCAATTATACTCCAATAAAGATGTTTTTAAAAAAAAAAGAACAAAAAAATAAATAAATAAAAAACAATAAAGTGGCTTATAACAAAAGTACAGATAAAATGAAATCCAAAACTATTAACAAAGAGTAAAAAACTAAATCATAAGTGAAAAAGAATATTAGAAATATTTATGTACCCACATACACACAGAGAGATCTATCAAAATAAACTGTAGCTAATGCTGATTTTTCTCTAATAGCTTTCAATCTCAACTTAAATGTTACCTCCTCAGGCCTTACCTTACATCACTGACTCGCAACGACATTCAGTCCCTAACTTCATAGCATTTTTTCTCAATGTATAATCACATATTTGTTTTGTTTGCCTATTTTACTGTCTATGTCTATGCTATCCAAGCTACTGTACTGTAAGCCTTTCGAGGGCCTAATATGTATAACACTGTTCGAACAGAGTAGGTACTCAGTATATATTTACTAATTAAATTAAAGACTAAATAAAGCAAATAAATTGTGAAGCCATCAGTTGGAGGATTTACTCTTCTCTGAGAGTTCCCCGATGGCCTAGTAGTTAGGATTCTGGGCTTTCACTGCTGTGGTCTGGGTTCAATCCCTGGTAGGGAACTGAGATCCTGCAAGCCACATGGAGCAGCCAAAAAATTTTTTTTTAATTTTTTAATAAAAAAGATTTACACTTCTCTAACAAAGATTAGATAATTAGGGACTTCCCTGGTGGTCCAGTGGTAAAGAATCCGCCTTCCAATGCAGGGGACGCCAGTTCGATCCCTGGTCGAGGAACTAAGATCCCACATGCGGTGGGACAACTAAGCCCGCACGCCACAACTACTGAGCTTGCACGCCTCATCTAGAGAGAGCCCGTGTTCCACAAACTACAGAGCCCACGCGCTCAGGAGCCTGCATGCCACAACTAGAGAAGAGAAAACCCAGACACCACAACTAGAGAGAAGCCCACACGCCACAACGAACAGCCTGCGGGACGCAACAAAAGATCCCACATGACTCAACTAAGACCTGATGCAGACAAATTTAAAAAAAGATTAGATAATTAATATTACTGAGTTCTCTAAGACCTTAATAAATTTTTTAACGTTGAACAATTACATAGATGAATTTATACTTATTCACTTGCCAAACTGTCCACATTTCTACAAGTAAATAATTATATCAATTATAGAAATAATTGTTAAAGTCCTCTTTGTGAACTGAATCATTCAAACATTAACACTTACATCTTTAGCACTTTTTTCCGAATCTCAACTTCCTTGTCAACAGTAGGATCTTCAAAGAGTTGTACCCTGAAGTTGCTCTTTCTAAGGGGAGTGCCACACTCAGGACAGTTTCCAGCTCCTCTCACAAAGAGTAAATCCACGCAACTTTCACACCTGTAAGGAGAAAAATATAACATAACTTTTAAGCTAATATTCAAATAGGCAACAACTTTGTATATAGTTTGCCTTTGTTTTGGTGTTTCTTTGTTTGGGGGGGCGCTGCGGGGGGCCAGGAAAATTAATCATTGCTACTTAAACTCTTATTAAAAACCTTTGGGAAAAAAGTTCATTTTCATTTGGAGCCTACTTCAGACATAGGTATCCCAAGGGTGGGTTACCAGTTTAGTTTTACAAATTAAACCAATATACAAGTCTTAAAAAATTGATTTGGGATCTGGGAGGACTCAGATAGCAGGACAGGGGGAAGTCAAAGAGGCACGTAAAAGAGCAGTCTAGGGTCAACTCCACTCTCAATCCAGTATTACCCTTAGACCTGGCAGGGGCCTGCACTTCAGAGAACCCTGCATATCATAATCACTAAGACAAAAACTTTTTTTCCCCTTTCAGCCTTGTAAGGAAGTTTTTTAAAGGTCAGTTAGCAATTGAGTAAGCGGCAGTTACTCAAAAGGGAGAGGTGCTAGCTGAAGGAGGCCCCCAGGCCAGGGGATAAAGAACTGAGAGTGACCTAGTATATGTGGAGAAAGGAGAAAATCACCACAGCTTCTGCCCTGAGAAATCCTAGAAAGAGTGGCTACTTATAAAATCTTTAATCAGTTAAACCTGGCTGTCCTAAATTCACCAAAGTGATTGCCCAGGCAAGCCGAGTTTCCCAAATACCTCCAGCCCTTATTTCCTCCCTTCTTGGGTAGTACAATTTGGGGAAGAACTTAGAACTTCCTGGAAGTCTTGAGTTGGAAAAGAAAGGAGCTGGCAAGGTTAACGAGATTCCTGCGAATTGAGATTCCTGCGAATTGACAGGATCAGATCATATACTGTATTAGATGGGTCCAGGCACCACCCAATCATCCCTGCCCCGCCCTGCCCTAGCAGATCCATGCTAGTAATCAGACTAGCAAGTGGAAAGGCTGACCAGAAGAAAGTAGCTGCTTTAGCCTGTGGGTGTTAAAGATTCAGGTTCCTGGGAACTCAGGATGCAGCGTTGGAACTAAGGCTGCACTAAAGACGTAGCTTGATTCATACTTTCAAACATTTAAACATTTTGGTATGTAGTCCTCCAGTTGTAATATTGCCCAACTCTATATGTTAGGGCCATACCAACCCTAACCACTCCTTTCTTAGCACTATTTGAAATTATTTATTTCTTTATGTGTTGATTTTCTGTAACCTCCACTAGAATGGAGGGCAGGAATTTGGCCTATTATTATTCTAAACACATCACATCACAAAAAAAAATAATAAATAAAAAGGAAAAATTCTAATAAATAAGGGAAAAGTTGATTTCTTCCAAATATGTAGTTGACTTACGGAATAAGCTAAATGAGAAGAATGATACAGATAAATAAGAATATTTAAGGTTAGTTATAAGTAAAATACTAACATTGACCTTTGCATATTTCTATCTTAAAGTAGAGGGAAAAAAAAAATCCATCAAAAAATAGAGGCAAAAAATCCCTAAGAGGGAGAACAGAGATCATAGTTGTCATTATTCAAGATCAATAAAACCCCAGAAAATTCACTTGGGATTGGGAAGACTGGGAGTGGTACATTTTGCCTAATCTCTGTGGTTGGAGGAAATTAAATCCAACTAGAGAAGTTGAAAATGAGCATACTTTAGAACTACACTGACTAAAGATATTTATAGGCAAGGAGCCATCTGAAATAAAAACCATCGAGCCATTACATAGAATATTCTATATTTCAAGGCCTTGGAGAGTAGACTCAGTCAATAATTCAGTTAACAAGGTAAGATAGAACACTTTAATATTTCTAAAAGTCATATTGTAATCTCAGACATATAATTTGTTACCACCGTCAGTTCTACATCTCCACTTTTAAAAAATCTACCTTAAATCATAAGGATTTCAACAGTATTAAGGTTTTTTTAAAATAATTTATTTGCCCATACTTTTCCCTTTCTGATTTTAATTGCTAAAAGAACAAATAATTCTTTTTTTAAAGCTCAAATATAGAAGTATATAGAGAAAAAACTCAAAGTTCTACTTCATTCTGCTCTACATCTCACTTCCCACATGTAACATACAACTGTTAAGTTCCATGTTTACATGGCCAGATCTTTTTCTACATACTTACAATATATGTATTTACAGATTATATACATGAAAACTAGTGATATAAAAAAAGAACAGAAGAAAAAGTTCCTTATTGCTAGTTCACTTCATCTAGCAGCAGAGCAACCAAAAGAGCAGTATGTGGGCAATCTTTTGCCTCCAAGAGTGCTAGGAACTTTTTCAAACAAAATCTTATATTCTGCAGAACATAGGAAAATTTGCTGAAAAAACCCAAATCCTCAGTTATTACCCATTCCCAAAGATATTTTTATGGTTTTCTTTTGTTTTTAAAAACCAGAATGGTGCCTGCCTCTTTTCTCTCTGAACAACTTATTTTTAGATTTTATTTTCTTCCATCAAGAATATTTAACTGCTTATATTCCTCTGTCAAGATTTTTAATCAACTTGTTTCTTCTTTTTCCAGAGCTAACAAGTCAATTAAAAATCTTGACAAAGACTAGGTACAAAAAAACCTACAGCTAACATCATACTTAATGGAAGTTTTCCAACTAAAATCAGATACAAAGCATGACTGTCTCCTACTCTCACTGTCTCCTACTGTCACTACTCCTTTTCAACATGATACTGGAAGTCTTTGCTAATGCAGTAAGACAAGAAAAGGAAATAAAAGATATACAGATTGGAAAGGAAGACACAGAGCTCTCTTTGTTTACAGATGACATGATTGTCTATGTTAAACATCCAAAAGAATCAACCAAAAAACTTCTAGAACTAATAAGTGATTATAGCAAAGTTGCAGGATACAATATACAAAAAGTCTACTGCTTTCCTATGTACCAACAATGAACAACTGCAATTTGAAATTAAAAACACAATACCATTTATGTTAGCTCCCAAAAATTTGAATGTTTAAGTATAAATCTAACAAAATATGTACAAGATATTGTACAAAATATGGACAATATGAGAAAAACTATAAAACTCCTATCAACAAAATCAAAAAAGAATTAAATAAATGGAGAGATATTCCATATTCATGGACAGAAAGAGTTCACGGAAAGGAAGACTCAATATTTTGAGTTGTCAGTTTTTACCATTTTGATCTATAGCTTCAATGCAATGCCAATCAAATTGCCAGGAAGTTACTGTATGGACATCAACGAACTGATTCTAAAGTTTATATAAAAAGTCAAAAGACCAGAATAGGTACCATAATGTTGAAGGAGAAGAACAAAGTTGGAAAACTGATGCTACCTGACTTCAAGATTTACTACAAAACTACAATAATCAAGACAGTGTGGTATTGGTAAAAGAATAGATGAATATACCAATGGAACAAAATAGCCTAGAAATAGACCCACATAAATATACTCAGCTGATCTTTGACAAAAGAGCAAAGGCAACACATGAAGCAAAAACAGTCTCTTCAACAAACTGGACATCCACATGGAAAAAAATGAATCTACAAATGAACCTTATACCCTTAAAAAATTAACTCCAAACTTAACTCACAGGCCTAAATGTAAAATGCAAAACTATAAAACTCCTTGAGTATAACGTAGGATAAAAACTGTATGACTCGGGGCTTCCTTGGTGGTGCAGTGGTTAAGAATCTGCCTGCCAATGCAGGGGACACAGGTTCGAGCCTTGGTCCGGGAAGACCCCACATGCCGCGGAGCAACTAAGCCCGTGGGCCACACTACTGAAGCCCACATGCCTAGAGCCCCATGCTCCGCAACAAGAGAAGCCACCGCAATGCCTGTGCACTGCATGAAGAGTAGCCCCCGCTCGCCGCAACTAGAGAAAGCCCTCGCACAGAAACGAAGACCCAACACAGCTAAAAATAATAAATAAATAAATTTATTAAAGAAAATAGTAATAATAATCCCCAGTGTCTCACTCTATCCCCTGCCCTACTTTATAAAAAAAATAATAATAATTTAAAAAAATAAAGTAAACTATGGACTTTGGGTGATAATGATGTGTCAATATAGGTTCATCCTTGGTAGTAAGAAAAAAACAAACAAAAGGACAATTCTGGTGAACAATGTTGATAATGGGTAAATGAGAAATCTCTGTACCTTCCTCTCAATTTGTTGTAAATCTAAACCTGCTCTGAAAAAATTAAGTCTATAAAAAATAATAACGTTGTCATTTTTTGTTTTTAAAAGCGAAGTACATCAATGTTTGCTCCATGTTTATTAACATTTTCAATTCGTCATTTTAAATATCCAATAAACACTAAGGAAAATCAATAAAATAATAGACAAGCTTGAGACTTGTTCCCCAGATTGTTTTAAAACCTAAGTGTTCAATTGCCTTACCCATAAAAGCAATAGTAATCCCTAAATTAACTCTCTTCCAGAAATGTTACTCAAATGAGAGGACATATGTGAAACCACTGTGAAAAACTACCTACATGTCCTAAGATCATGCCATGGAAGTTTTTATTCTAGAATGCATTTCCTTAAACGATAAATCCTGCATTTACCACGTAAAAGGTAGTTTTCTTACCAAAGACAACTCTTTAACTCTAGAATACACTTCTTTTTTAATTAATTTTTATTGGAGTATAGTTGCTTTACAATGTTGTGTTAGCTTCTGCTGTACGGCAAAGTGAATCAGCTATATATATACATATATCCCCTCTTTTTTGGATTTCCTTCCCATTTAGGTCACCACAGAGCACTGAGTAGAGTTCCCTGTGCTATACAGTAGGTTCTCATTAGTCATCTATTTTATACATAGTAGTGTATATATATCAATCCCAATCTCCCAGTTCATCCCATCCCCCTTCCCCCCTCCCCCGTATCCATACATCCATTCTCTGTCTATAGAATACACTTCTTTAAAAAGATAAAGCTACCACTGACCACATAAAAATTACTTACTGAAGTGATTTACTAAAGATTCATGATGATATAATTAAACCTCACATAGGTAATCATAAGACCTAGGTTGCCATCCCAGCTTTGTCTCTTACAATATGAGGAACTATGAGGAAGTCAAATTCTAATTTATATCTAAGGTTTCTTCCCACTTTGATAATTCCAGATACCTTGGGGTGTTACACAAGTTGTTAATTTTTTTTCCAAATAAGAATATATTTTCTCTCAATATAACTGATGTTTATCAGTTTAAATTTTCCGTATCACCTATAATTATAAACTTTATATATGGTACAGACTTTCCCTGAATGTTTTAATTCAATCAAGAATATTATAACCACAGGAATTCCCCAGTGGTCCAGTGGTTAGGACTCTGCGCTTTCACTGCCAAGGGCCCAGGTTCAATTCCTGGTTGGGGAGCTAAGATCCTACAAGCTGCGTGGCATGACCAAAGAAAAAAAAAAGAATATTATACCCTATGATATTATATTTAGGGATGTGATATAGAAGGCTCTATGACAGATGGGATTAGCAATACAAAGTATAAGAAGACACAGACCCCCAGGATCTCTTCAAAAGTTTATATAATATAGTAATTTTGCCCAGAAAAAATATATCATTTTCAGCATTTGAAAAAATTGGTACAATACTTTTAGAAGCACATATATACATACAAGCACATACATGTATGCACAAAAATATACACAGGTATGCAGAGGAAGAGAGGGTCCTTTAGAAGAAAAAAGACATTTTGCTAAGAACTTTGTTTCTCCATCTTACTATGCTGATAATATATTCTTTTGAATTTGCACCAACATAATGCTATTTTAACAAATTATGAGTATGATACTACTTTGAATGCATACAACTGTTTGTTCTTCTAAAAAGCTTAAAAATCTATACAAAGACCATGATTAAAAGATAAAGGCTGAGTTAGATATTATTTTCCCCTTTCCACAGGCAGTAAAACAAAATGACCTGTCAAAAGTCATAGTTTAAGTGCAGGCTAGAAATCTATGTCGCCTAATTTCTGGGCATTTCTGGGCATCTTTCTACCAATTGAATGTTCCAGATCTGGCCAAACCCAACAGCTTCAGATCCAGGAAATCTCACAGCATTATCTGTGATGCTAGAGTATCCAAACCATCATGTAACTACTTAGTATGAGAAGGTTTAGATCCATTTGGCAGTGAATTATAAGGTTTTTGTTACCCTATGGCAAGACGAAGGGTCCATAAAACAAAGGGACAAGGTTGTGTCTGCTAAGTGTCAAAACATAGTAGATTCACTCCTTGAGCAGCTGAGAGGGAATAGAGCACCATTAAGGGCACAGATTCTGGAGCCATTTTGCCTCCTTCTCTTCAGTCATTTGTTAGGCCTGCAACCCTAGACAAATTATTAACCCTCACTGTGCTTCAACTTCCTTGTGAAAAAGAAATAGTATCTTCCAGGGGTTGAGGTGTAGGGAGGTAGAGATCTGCCTCACAGAGTTGATGAGATTTGTATCAGCTAATTCAGTTAAAATGTTTAGAAATATACCAGGCATATAGGATGCTCTCAATAAACATTAGTTATTACAACTAGTACTTAATGCAAAGGAGAACTAATAAGGACCAGAGTTCAAAGGAGGCAGTATCAAGGATCAGCTGGAGAAAGACTCAGAAAACAGGTTGAACAGTGTTGGGCCCTGAAGAATTTGATGGCTTTGAAGTACAAAAGAAGGATGACATTCCAGGCAGAAATCACAGCAAGAACAATGGTGTAAATACTCACCATTTATACATGGAACAATAAACAGAACACTTCGGGGAAAAAAAATTCATGTAAGGATGTAAAGCAGTCCTTCTCACCCTTTCCCATCAAAGTACTCTTAAATGGCAGAGAAAAATGTACCACCTGGAAGACTGGGGACATAGTCTCAAATGGTCTCCCCATAAGGTCAACATTTCTTCAAATTATGATGTTTTATCTTAAAAATTCATAAAAACTCAATTTGACTCCACAATACAATCCTATTTATTGTCATTGAAAGATGTCTTCAAATAATTCCCAGTTATTCAATTACTCAAAAATTTTTTCATATTCTCTAGGTGAAATTGACATTCCAAAAAGATACCTATATATTTATGTACCACCAACATACCAAGCACACTTCAAGGACCAAATATACTTCAGTTAAAGAAGCATAGAGGGGAATTCCCTAGCGGTCCAGTGGTTAGGACTCCAAGCTTTCACTGCCGAGGGACCGGGTGCAATCCCTGGTCAGGGAAATAAGATCCCACAAGCCACACAGCACACCCTTCCTCTCCCAAAAAAAGAAGCATAGAGGATAACAAAAATAATAATAATACATCCATCCATGGGAATCTTACAAAGGAAAGAAGTAGCAAATTAACATGGA
Source organism: Balaenoptera physalus (assembly GCF_965194825.1). Taxonomy (NCBI): domain Eukaryota; kingdom Metazoa; phylum Chordata; class Mammalia; order Artiodactyla; family Balaenopteridae; genus Balaenoptera; species Balaenoptera physalus. The sequence goes on from NC_138883.1 coordinate 40,753,734, forward strand.
AAGGAATGACTACTCAATAAATGGTTAGGACACCACTGGCTTTCTAGATGAAGGGGAAAGAAAACTAGATCCTTATTTCTCACACTATCAACAAAAAGAAATTCCATATGAATAAATGATCTAAACATAAAAGAAAAAAACTTTAAATTGAAGAGATTGTAGAAGAAATATAATTACGACATCAGGGCAGGGATTTCTTAAAGGTGACTAAAACACTTTAAACCATGTAAAGAAGATTGATAAATTTCATTTTATCAAAATTAAAAACTTTTATGGGGGGCTGGGGGACATAATACTGCTTACAGACTCACTACAGACTAGGAAATTACTTTTTCATCATACATAAAAGAAATATTCAGACTATATAAAAAGGTTCTACAAATCAGTAAGACAGTGCTATAGAAAAATGAGTGGATTATGTGAACAAGCAAATTACACCATGCAAATTCACTTGCTTCTTAGAGTTAAGTTCACCTTAGATGGGAACAGCTTCTTAAGGATTCTACTTATTTAGTTTCCATGGGAAACCTTCAAGAGAAAGGGACAAACTACAGCCCCAATACTGCCATTGATTTCCTGGCCATAACTGGTCCTCATCATCCTGCTCTAGTTTCCCCTCACCCTCTGCTAGCACTTCTGCTGGTCTAGGCAGCTTGCCTGCTTACCATTCTCTTTTTAGGTTGTGGCTACTGTACTTATATATTTACTACAGTAGGCTTGGGAGCATCAAGAGATGTCCTAGTGGATCCCTTAAGTGCCATATTCTTCCCTGATCTCATTGGGATGGTGATCAGAGTCAATTACTCTTGCCAAGATGATGACTCCTTTTTTCCTTTCTTCTTTTGGCACAAGGACCCCAAAGTTACCAGACAGCAGGCATGGCCTAAAGTTTAATGGAGTTCTTACCGTGTCCCCCGTTGGGCATTTTCAGCTCCAGAAACAAGGATCTCTAAGTCCAGAGCCTAAAGTTACATGGATGGAAAGCACAAATTCCCCAAGTAATGACTGGGTGTAACATTAAGTGAACCCACTCCCACTTCCATCTCTTGGTTCTAGGATTGATGTATTTTACCTGTTAGGGATGCCCAAAATAATGGTCATATCCATATGAATATTTAGGGTACAGAAAGCATCCTGGAGGATTGGTGTCCACCCTTTTAGAGTATCACCTCCAATCCAGCACCTTAGTTGCATTTATGAGCTCATTAAAACTGCTCTACCAATCCAGAGGAGTAAGAGTGGAGCAGTTAGTGTCAGGACCAGTGAATTCATGAACTTAGGCTCACAGTCACATATCTTTTCCTATAGAGTGGGACTCTTGGTAAGAGAAAATGTTGCTCAAGATACCATATTGGTAAAATAAACACTGTGTTAAGTCTTCAGACAGTAGTGCTGGCCACAGCCCTGTGAGCAGGAAAAGCACACCTGTACTCAGAATGTATGTTAACCCCAGACTAGATGAACTGCTGTCCCTCCCAGGATGGGGGAAGGTACAGTTTTAGAGGTTGGTGCTTGATCTTCCCCACTATGATAGCCTTTACCCCACTGGTCACAGAACCAACCTGAGAGTTCTGCCAAACACCGTGTATGTCCATTCCAATTATACATTTGGGAACCAAGGAAATGACTACCAGGTGAGACTACAGACCCACTGTGAGCTAAATCTGAGCCAAAACGCTATTTATTATTAGGTGATAATAATAAATCTGCTTCTCATACACCCTCATTCTAATAAGAGGAATGTAGTATCACTTTGGGTCCCCAGATTTCAACTGTCAATTCACACTGTGGTCAATAATCTCTCACAGGTTTGCAGCCAAAACTGAATCACTGAAGGTGTCTGGGTAGAACAAGCATGAAGCATTAACTGGGCTGAATAGTGACTCAGGATCTTATATAAAGAATCAAAACAAATGCAATATCACCAGGTTAGGCCCAGCAAAGATCTTGAGGCTTGCCCAGTATTCCTTGGGCTGTTGCCAATAGAATGAATTCTCAGACTTCTCTGGTCTTGTCCAGAGCCCAGACCATTAAGTTCAGCAGACTAGGCACAACCATCTAACCATTTGTATGGATGTTACACTTATTAAGTCTACTTTGTTCCTCATCCTAATCTTTCCACTAGAATATACTTCTATAAATAACTGGGCTGAATAGTGACTCAGGATCTTATAACAAATCAAAACAAACCACTGAAGGTGTCTGGGCAGAACAAGCATGAAGCAGTAACATTTAACTCAGCAGTCCCCAACCTTTTTGGCACCAGGGACCAGTTTAGTGGAAGACAATGTTTCCACGGATGGGGGGTGGGGGGCAGGCGGGATAGTTCAGGCGGTAATGCGAGCGATGCGGAGCAGCAGAGGCAGCTTTGCTGGCTCCCCAGCCGCTCACCTCCTGCTGTGCGGCCCGGTTCCTAACAGGCCTCGGACTGGTACTAGTCCATGGCCCAGGGGTTGGGGACCCCTGATTTAACTGATATCAAGACCAATTGACTCCACACCAAAAATACATGCTAAATGACATCCACTTTTTGCCATCTCCACTGCTACAAGCCACTGTCACTTATTGTCTGAAGAACTGCTACAGCTTGCCAACTGCTCTCCTTGCTTCCACTATTGCCCCCAACGCACACCCACCACCTTCCCCCAAATTTATTCTCTATAGAATAATCTCTTTAAATTAGAAATTAGCTCATTTCACTCCCTTGTTCATGACCCAATAGTGTCTCATGTTAAAGAGCGTAAAATAAAAATGTGTTAACAAAGCCTTGAAGACCCTACATGGTCTGACCCCAACCTAATTCTCCAGCTTCATGCTCTACCAATTTACCCCTGTCTTCTTTCGGTCCTTCCAACATGCAAAATCATTCAAGTTTCAGGGCCGGAAACTCTCTTCTCCCCAATTTTCCTATGGCTGACTCTTCTCAGCATTCAAGTCTCATACCAAATGTCATTTGTTCACAAAGACTCTTACTGAAAAATTGTCCCTCTTATCCAAGAGGAACATGCTAAATGTCATTTGTGCCATAATATAACCAAAATTTTTATTAGAAATTGACCTCTCCATCTTTTAAAAGATCTTATCCATCAGATAATGTCTCTTCTTTAGAGATGCCTTATTACCACATCTGTAAGACATCTAAAAGTTGAAGTACCCAGAGTTATATCCTGAGCACTCTTCTCCCTCCATAGACAATCACATCTAGTACAATGGCTTTAACTGTGACTCTTGGAACTAGATTTCAGGTGTTCTCCTATGAATCACCCACTTCAATGATACAGACAACAGATTAGCAGCAGTTTTGCTACAATTCCTGCTCTTTCCTGACTTCCTGAAATGCAGCATTTGCCCTTCCCTTACTGCTCCAGTCCTTTTAACGGGTTTGTAAGTCTGTAAATTGTCCATATTAATTTCCTAATGGCTTAAAATATCTAGGGTGGTTTTTTTTTTTTCCTGACTAAACTCCAACTGACACACATCCTGCTCTTTATAGCCCACTTAACAAAATCAATAATTTTACATTTGTTAATTGTGTTTAATATCTGTCTCTCCTACTAGATTATTCAACAAGAACAGGGATCACATTTGTTATGCTCATTACCGTATCCCAAGCCCTGTGTTTCAGGACAAATACCAGTTGAATGAATGTAACACCTTGGTACAATAAAGTTCCACTCACTACATCAAACGTAACAGCTCCAACTCTCAAAGTTCCTCTACTGTCTACCACAATTTAATCTCATTAAAAACAATACCTCTTGAACTTTGCCTTCTTCTCTTCATTTGCTTATTCAGCCACCTCAGAGCCTTGGAATTACTCTTCATTTCAACCTAGCAGCCTAGCACTCCACATTCTGCACTAGAATACAACCAAGAACTCTCAAGCTGACTTTTTACTTTTAGATTGTCTCATTTGTTATTAACATGAAATGAGGTTATCTCTGTGATGAAACCAATAATGCAATCTGATTTTCTGATCTAGATATCTAGTTTTGATCTTAAATTATCTAATTATCATTAAGTAATTAGATAATTAGATATGTTATAAAACATATAATCAAAAGTAATATTAGACCCCTTAAAAATGTATTAATTCATCTAAACAAGTGTTCAACAAGGAAAATAAAACCATTCAGCATAAATGAAAGCAAGTATAAAACTGCTCTCCATTTTTCTTTTGTTTTACAGAAAATTCCTGTTTATTCAGAAAACAAAAATACTCTTAAGGAAAATCTACATACCGTAAAAACGGCATTTATTTTGTTGCCAAATCCAAATTCATTCAATAAATATGTGCCTACTATGTGACAGGCACTGTTGGATACACTGGGGATGCCTCAGTGAGCAAAACAAAGACGGCCGCCCTCATGGAGCCTATCAAAGAGGCTGGAAAAAGATCATATAAGACAGAAGAGACACTATGTATAAGGACCCTGGATTTTACTGTGTGTGAAATGGGAAGCTACTGCAGGGTTTAGAGCAGAGAAGTAACATAAATTATTTATTTGAAAGTATCACGCTGGCTGCTGTGTGGAAATAGACAAGAGGGGCATGAACAAAAGCAGGTAAACTAGGGCATGGGCTAGTATCATAATCCAAACAAGAGATGAAGGTACTCAAACCAAGGTGACAGCAGTAAAAATGGAGCAAAAAGTGGTCAGATTCTCACCTTAAACATGTATTAACAGAGGAGGAACCAGAAACTACCAAGAAGCATGAAAAGATGAACAATCGGGGAAATACATTGTATAATCAAAGTAAAATACCATTTCACATCTAAAAATTTTTAGAAATTTTAAAATTTGACAATATCAAATGTTGGCAAAGATATAGAAAACTAGATTTTCACACTGCCTATAGGAGTGTAGACGAGACATCCTCTTTGGAGAACAATTTGGCATTTCTTAGTAAAATTAAACATGCACATGCCTTATTACCTAATAATTCTATTCTATGTATATATCCTGGAGAAAACCTAAACCATGTGAATCAGGAGACATGTACAAGAATGTTATGGAAATATTTCTTACAGCAAAACAAAATTTGGAAACAACACATATGTCCATTAACGGGAGAATGGATAAATAAAATACTATAAAATCATGCAGTGGAATACTATACAGCAGTAGAAATAAACAAATTACAACTATATGCATCAACATGGATGAATCTCAAAACTCTAACTCAAAAACACAATGTTAGGGACTTCCCTGGTGGCACAGTGGTTACGAATCCACCTGCCAGTGCAGGGGACACAGGTTCGAGCCCTGGTCTGGGAAGATCCCACATGCCACAGAGCAACTAAGCCCATGCGCCACAACTACTGAGCCTGCACTCTAGAGCCCGCAAGCCACAACTACTGAGCCTACATGCCACAACTACTGAAGCCCACACACCTAGAGCCCATGCTCTATAACGAGAAGCCACCGCAATGAGAAGCCCGTGCACCGCAATGAAGAGCAGCCCCCGCTCACCGCAACTAAAGAAAGCCCGCGTGTAGCAACGAAGACCCAACGCAGCCAAAAAATAAATAAATAAATAAATTTATTAAAAACCACAATGTTGAATGAACAAAGTTGAAAAAGAACAGATATATAAATTGGAACCCCCGTACACTGCTGGTGGGGATGTAAAATGGTACGGCAAAGATGAAAAACAGCATGGCAGTTCCCCCCCAAAAAGTTAAAAATTATCATATGATCCAGCAATCCCACTTCTGGGTATATAGCCAAAAGAACTGAAATCAGAATCTCAAAGAGATATCTGTATTCCCATGTTTGTTCCAGCATTATTCACAATAGGCAAAATATGGAGACAACCTAAATGTCCATCAGTGGTTGAATGGATAAACAAAAAGTGTTATACACATACAGTGGAATTCAGCCTTTAAAAAAGAAGAAAATTGTGCAACAAAATGGGTGAACCTTGAAGACATTATGCTAAGTGTAATAAGCTAGTCACGAATGGACAAATACTGTATCAATCCACTTTCATGAAGTAACTAAGTTCTGTTTCTCAAAAATCAGAGAAACAGAAAATAGAAAGGTGATTGTCAAGGACTGGGGGGCAGGCGGAGTGGGGATGAATGTTAATGGGTATAGCATTTCAGTGCGGTAAGCTGAAAAAGTTCTAGAGCTCTCTTATACAACATTGTACATATACTTAACACTACTGAGCTATACACTTTAAAAGGTTAACATGGTAAATTTAATGTTTTTTTTTAATGTTATTTTTTAACACAAAAAATATTTAGAAAAAGAACATATACATAATATATACACTTACATAAAATTCAAAACTAAATTAGAGCAGCAATATGTGGCAAATCTATAAAGAAAAGGAAAAATATGAATGATTAACACAAAAATTCAGAGTAGCAGTCATATCTATGAGAGAAAGAGGAAATATGCTAGAAAAAGGATAGAGGCTTCAAAGTTATTGGTAATATCCTGCTTCTTAATCTAGGTAGTAAGTATTCAACACAAGCGTGTTTGTTTATTATTATTATTTATTAAGCTATTTGTGTTCTATACATACTTTTTGTATGAAAAAAAAAAGGATTTAAAAATGTAAACTCAACATTATTACCTCAGAAACTAGGATAACTCTTTGAAAATGTACATGGCCTTGTCATCACTCCCTCTCTGATAATAGAGGAGAAATGCAAAAAGGGTTTGTAAGAAGTGAATTATAGCATGGTGATTTACAAGCACAGGTTTGTCATCAATTAGACCTAGTTCAATCCAGGCTAAGCCATTTACTAGTTTTTCTACCTTAGGTAAGTTACTTAAAGTTTGTAAGCCTCAATTCTCACATCCACAAAAAGAGGATGTTAATAGCACCTACCAATTAGTAATTATAAAGATTAAATGAGATAATGAATAAAGAGCATTCAGTACTATGCCTAGGACAACATAAGCATTTCTGTAGGAGTAACAGTACCTTTTAAAACCTTCCTAGGTTATTCTAATCCTCCTCTTGCCCTACCTCCATCTGAAAGATTTTGTCATTATCCTCGAAGAAAGGTTAGAGAAATCCTTTTCAGAGATATAACTCTCAAAAATCCATTAGAATTTCTCCTTGTGTTTCGGTGTGCCTTATCACTTACAAAGACAAAAAAAAAAAATGTTAAAGGTCAACCAAGAGAAATGGGAACATATTGTATATGTATAACTGATTCACTTTGTTATAAAGCAGAAGCTAACACACCATTGTAAGGCAATTATACTTCAATAAAGATGTTAAAAAAAAAAAAAAAAAGTCAACCAAGACTTTTAAAAGTCAACCAAGAAGAAAGTTATTAAACATGCAACTCTTCAAAATTACAGATATCATTAAGGACAACCATTCTACTATTTTTAAGCGCATATATTCTGGAGCTGTTCATAAATGGATAATATAATAATACTATATACTCAACCTCAAGCAGAAATTAAGTTAACCATAATTCAAAAACTAAATTGTTCTTGTCTCCAAGATCATTAGAAAACCCAGAAGGGTCTGACAGATAATTATCACTTGGATTTTTTTTTTTTTTTTGCTTCCCCCAACCATCCTCTGTTTTATATATCTTAAGTCCCTTAGAATAGGTCTCAAAACTGGGCTCAATTCTCCCAAAAGTAAAGGTATCCAGGAAAGAACCCAGAGGGAAGAAATGTGGTAAAAAGAAATACTGAACCGACTAAGGCTGCAGTAAGCTGGCCAGACAGAGCAAGGTGTGCTAGATTCCAGGTTTGTGAGGGAGTAATTTGCATGTACCAGAAACTCACAAGACCATAAGTCACAAATCCACAAAGCACAAGGGTTTCTTGTACATATTACCATTGAAATGTTCCTCCACTAACCTTCCAAAATGTAGTTTAGGTTTACATTGCATTTCCAATCCAAAAGTGCATTGTTAACACCTCAAGAAGCACATGGAAACCATTTCCCTGATCTGTTCCTATATTAAAAATGTTTACTGTAAGAGAAACAGATCTCTGAACCTAAACCTTAACAACTTATTAAAACAGAAACTCTCAAACTTGATTTATCTACAAACATTCATTTTTATTATTGAACTCCTAAGTCCCCACACTGTCTCCATACTATCTGAAAACATTTCCTATTTCTTAAAGAGCATTTATTCTCTCAGTTTTTATTGTTTCAAATTTCAACTATAACATCTTTGGAGTTCTAACAAGTATATACCCAATACATTTTGGTTTTAATAATTAAATTATTAAACTGTATTAATAAACCTCCCCAAAATGAAATCTAAATAGTACTCATATAATGAATGGTACTAAGTATCCAGTGATTTATTATTTGTCCTATATCTGAAAGTTTCTCGAAAAGATTTTGAAAAACAAGACGGGTACCCAAAAAATGGGGGAGGGGGTACTTTGTACTATTTAACAGATGCAATCCTTTTATATTAACTAAATCATCATCTTAAGATATCACCAAAAACAAATATTGGCGAAAAAAGAGGTTCCTTAAAAAATAATCATTTTCAGGTTATATTTCTACTTTTGTATGTCAAGATTTTAAATATTTTTTTCTAAGACTATAGGTTTTAAATTGTATAGAGACAGAAAAGAATTCTACACTTTAAAGTTAGATTGAACCTCTGCTAAAATCACATAGTACAAATAAAGTTCAATTTTTTTTACCACAACACAGTATATCATAGGTTGAATAGAGGATAAGATTTTTATATTCAGTACTCGATTTAACTGTAAATAGAAGCCATCAGCAATGAACTACTCTGGTTATGCTTCAGTTTTCCAACGATCATCTTAATTTTAAGAATGCTCTATTTTTTTAGTCTTTTAAACATTTTTTGTCTATTGTTTAGCTCTCTTACTTCTCCAGCACTGGACATAATAGCAGCCTGTTTAATTATATTCCAAACTCTGGCCACAACTTTCTGAACTACTAGCTCTCAGTCTCATTACCTACACTGCCCCGCTGAATCTCATCCAGACCTCCCACCCCTTTGATACTTCCTTTTTCTTCTAATTACAGTTTACCCCTAGTTACACTACCTTTCATAATTGGCCCAGACCCCAAGACCCACCATTTCAGATATTACCACTGGGTAATTTATTTGCCTGCTGATTTACTGACATGTTCCCTATCTTTTCCAGAAAGAAGTTCACTGACTCTTCAAAATTCCATTCTTCACCTAATCATCAAAATCCCAAAAGTGAGAATTATCTTAGACAATGCCTTCTTACCCTCATAGCCAACAGAATCACCAAATACTTTCAATTTATCTCTTAAATCTATCTCAAATCTTCCTTATTTTCTTCAGTTCAACTCTAATGTCTTAGTGAATGTCTTCACACTCCTTAATTCAATATAAAACAAGAGGCTAAGAGTATGGATTCTAAAATCAAATAGCCCATTAACTTGTAACTGTTTGTGATAAGCTTTATCTATTTATTAGACTATTTGACAGGTAGTAAACAGTACAAAGTCAAAAGACAATTAGGTTCACTATCTGATAAACAGACAAGAGAGGATGCCTTAGCAATCTAAGTCACTGTTTTTTGGGAATTTTTTTGTTTGTTTCTTGTTAATTTATTTATTTTTGGCTGTGTTGGGTCTTCGTTGCTGCACCCCGGCTTTCTCTCTAGTTGCGGTGAGCTGGGGCTACTCTTCGTTTCGGTGCGCGGGTTTCTCATTGCGGTGGCTTCTCTTGTTGTGGAGCATGGGCACTAGGCGTGCAGGCTTCAGTAGTTGTGGCATGCGGGCTCAGTATTTGTGGCTCACGGGCTTAGTTGCTCCGCGGCATGTGGGATCTTCCCGGACCAGGGCTTGAACCTATGTCCCCTGCATTGGCAGGCGGATTCTTAACCACTACGCCACCCGGGAAGTCCCTCAGTCACTGTTACTGCAGACATAAATATACAGTCGTAAACAAGGAAAAAGGAAGAATGTACTGAACATGAGCAGATCCTCAAGAAAGACAGCTTCAACAGTATTGTATGATTTATGTGTATAAATGTATAAACCTGATGTTTGTTTTCTATTTTTGAACTTTACTGCAATAAATACCATGTACACATAAACTTTTCATTTTACATATATACAGTAGTTTACATACAGACAGTATTTTAACAGATACATCATAACATTAACAACTCTTTCATAACACTATAAAGAGAGAATAATTGTCAGGTTTAAAGGCATTAACAAGTGAACATTAAAAGACGGTACTGTGGGGACTTCCCTGGTGGTCCAGTGGTTAAGACTCCTCGCTCCCAATCCCGCATGCCGCAACTAAAAAGATCCCACATTCCGCAACGAAGACCCAGCGAGCCAAATAAATAAATAAATACTAAAATAAAATAGACACATTTCTGGCAAAAAAATTGAAAATATATATAACAAAATAAAAGACAGTACTGTGTATAGCTAGCAAAACCAATCATTTCCCATTCTGGGCAATGAGTCAAGAATCTCAAACTGTCACCAGCACCTGCATTAAATGTAAACCCAGACGGTAAACAATTGTCACTGAAAGGTAAATCCATGTGACTGTATCTCCAGAGCTTAAGCAAAACTATTTTACATGAAGCAAAACAGCTTATTAAATGACCATATCCAAAGCAGTTCTTTGTTTTGACAATAAGCAATTTAATCATTTTTTTCCATCACTGGGGATCTAAAAGGTATGTTAAAATGTTATATTCTGCCAGGCAGATTAATATGGATGTATTAAACTATTCTTATACTAACACTGCTTCCTGGTCATTGTAACTCTAAATTACAGATAATGATAGGCTTAGAAAAATGATTCTGCTCAATCACTACTCACCATAAATTCTGAGTTTTCATTGCTTGATAACTTTAAGTAGGAGAGTAGATGATACAACACATTCATAAACTGAATTTAACCAAGTGAAAGCTGAAATCAGACATTAAGGTCTGTAACCTTACTAAATCACAGTGGAGGCAAGCATACAAAATGCTTAATAGTCAAGGAAGATTAGACAAATCACTCAACCACTTTGTACCCTAGTTTATTCATCTATAAAATAAGAACATGGGCTAGATGCTCTCCAAGATCTCTTCCAACACAAAGGGTTTATGATTCTAAGAAATTAACATATATGCACATGCTAAAAAATAATAAGTCATTCCTCTTCAATTAGTCATTTAAAATAATACAGGCCAACAGATGAATGGATAAAGATGTGGCACATATATACAATGGAATATTACTCAGCCATAAAAAGAAGTGAAATTGAGTTATTTGTAGTGAGGTGGATGGACCTGGAGTCTGTCATACAGAGTGAAGTAAGTCAGAAAGAGAAAAACAAATACTGTATGCTAACATATATATATATGGAAGCTAAAAAAAAATGGTTCTGATGAACCTAAGGGCAGGACAGGAATAAAGATGTAGATGTAGGGAATGGACTTGAGGACACGGGCGGGGGAAGGGGTAAGCTGGGATGAAGTGAGAGAGTAGCACTGACATATATACACTACCAAATGTAAAATAGATAGCTAGTGGGAAGCAGCTACATAGCACAGGGAGATCAGCTCGGTGCTTTGTGACCACCGAGAGGGGTGGGATAGGGAGAGTGGGAGGGAGATGCAAGAGGGAGGAGATATGGAGATATATGTATATGTATAGCTGATTCACTTTGTTATAAAGCAGAAACTAACACACCATTGTAAAGCAATTATACTCCAATAAAGATGTTTAAAAAAAATTTAAAAATAAAATGATACAGGCTGTAGCTATTGCAGTCACTAAAAACTAAAGTACTAACCAGCAATGCAGCAATGGCCATTTCATCATAAATCAATTTAAAGATGAATAATAAAAATACTTGTTCCCATTTGAAACCTAGTAAGAAATTTTCATTAGCACCAATGAGAACTGATTAAATCAACTCATTAGATCTTTTTTTAACATAATTAACTTACTTTTTTTTAAATTTTAAGTGTTTAATTGAGCGAAAATCGATTCGAACAGAGCAGCACCAAACTAGCAGCACCAAACTGGTATTGGCTAAGAGCACTCCACCAACAGGAGCTCAGGAGAGACTTATATAGAGAAAGTAAGGAAGCAAAACAAGGAAATTATTGACTGGCTATAGTTTAAAGCCTAGCTGGTATTTGTGATGGGTTGTCCTTAGGTTTCAATTTCTTCACCTTGAGGCATTTATAAGGTCAGGTTTTGGTTTGCTTAGTAGGCCACCAAAGCATTAGAGCTACTTCAGTCTATTGGCTTCCTTGTTCACTAACTTACTTTAACTGAGGAAGAGGCCAATCTGAATTTGCAAAGTTTCATCACTCAACAGCTTTAAAAGAAAAATCTATTCTCTCATCCATTAAAATCAAGAAACTGTACTAGATGAGGTTTTTTTGGCTTTAATAAGTCTATATATGAGAATAAGCTATCTCTGTACAGTAAGTGATAAACTGAACTGCAAACTGGGCTAGAAGAAGGACTTCCCTGGCAGTCCAGCAGTTAAGACTCTGAGTTTCCAATGCAAGGGGCATGGGTTCGATCCCTGGTCGGGAAACTAAGATCCCACATGCTGTGCGGCACAGCCAAAAAATTAAAAAAAAAAAAAAAAACTGGGCTAGAAGAAACATGTTTTGTATTCTTTTTTTAATTTTTCTTATGTACAATACCACAGCTCAATAAAAATTTCTAGCCAAGTGTGGTAGTCTCAATTTATTTCTTGGTGAAGCATACATAAAACGTATAGAAAAACCACTTAAAGAATACCATAGCGTAAAACTATTTTACCACAGAATGTCTTAAAATTCTTTCCAACATTTGCTCTCTCTTGATAATCTATTTAAAATCAACTACGATCCATTATAAGGCATTGAAATAAAGAACTAAAAATTTTCTCAGGAAGATGAGACTTGCCCAGAAAGCATAGTAATTACATCAAAGAACTCTTTAAGGTTTTTCCTCCTAAGAATTAAGCATGAGATTTCTAACAAAGAGATTATGGTCTCCCAGTTGATAATGCTACAAACTTCAAGTCACTGACTCAAACTGAAATAGTAATTTGCTATGTGATAAGAGAGCAGATGATTTATATAACAGGAAGAGGAGGGGAAAATGAAGAAAAATAGAATTAGAAATAGGAAAAGAAAAGAAAATGAGTATCTGATTTGAAAAACGAAGAACAACAAAATGCTGTAACATATAAAGTACCAGAGTTAGAATTTATCAACACACAGATCTAGATAGTTTGATCTAACAACTAGCCAGGATATTAATTTATACATATTAAAAATTGTGAACCCACAAAAAAAGGTTAAATAACACATTTAAGCTAAACTACTATGTACAAAACAAGAAAGGAAAATCAATCCATAAAACCTTTAATTAGAGTTACATATGATAACCAAAGAAATCTAATAACCAGGGCAAAAGATATTATCATTCTGTAACTATGAATACGCATGGCACACAGTAGTACTCAATATTTGTTGAATGAAAGAAGCAACAAGACTTTAAAAGGAAAATATAACCTGAAAAAGAAATGTACTCCAAAAAGGAAATATAAACTAAATAAACAAAGTTTCATTGCAACTGTTTACTAAACACTGACATAAAATTAACTTTTCAGAGCTATGATAGTTTAAGCTCCTACCTTAGTGTTAACAATTGAAAAATAAATAACTTGCAAATCTGGAAAAAAATCCCAAACTTTAAAGGAGCAAGTACTTACTTTTCCTTCAATTATTAAGGGCTCTCAGGTAGATTATAGTTTTCACTCAGAAATCTGTTCAAAGAGTTCTTACATTAAGATTACTCTGAATATTACCTTAGTTAAGACCCAAAATGTATTTTAGTATTGTAATTTAAGGGCCAAGTGAATATCAAATGACTGTTAACTCCAGATGACTATGTGAACTTCATTATTCCTAGAATCTGGGACATGGATAACCTCTGTAAACGGGAATCCTTCCTGCCCTACCGTAACCCAGTTTATAGGCAAGAAAAAGAACTGTAAGTCAATATACTTTGCTGTCATGTTCTAAATTAAATAATCATGACACACAATCCACGCCAAAAAAAAGAAAAAGAAAAAGGGAAACTACATACCTTACATATAATTTTCAAAGGAGTCACAGTTCAAAAGCATCTAGCAAGAAAAAGTACAAAGGCCAAAAGAGTTGAGGAAATTCATTTCCTTGCACTCAAAATGCAAAAATCTCTGGTTTTCTTTGTGCTCTTTGGAGAATTTGCTAAAGCTGCTATAGAACGAGAGTACCTAGACTGCCATCATGAAAATCAACAATGCACCTGGTAGCAACACAAAAGACTGACTCACCTGTATGGAATCCATTATCCTTTGAAAAAAGCCCAAGTCTGGTACTAGAGGGCACAATATACTTTCTACCAAACAAGAGAATGATCTTTCCTCATCCTGCTTTCCAGCTGTCCAAAGAATAGATCTCACACTAATTGTAATATGAGTCTTTTACAGAAATAAGAGGTGGATCAAGTGCTTACAAACAATAGCTATTTCATACAATTGTATTTGTAAATGTTCGTTCAGACTTTTATTACTCAGAAAGTTAAATGATTTTAGACCATGACTTCAACATGTGTATTTGCTTAGAACATAAACATCAATTTAAAAAATGCCTTATATCAGTATTCTTAAAATCATATTGGAAACTTGCTACTAAATACAAACATGAAATGGCAATAGGTATAACTGTGATCACAATGGATTAAAACCAATATAGCCTTTACGAATGCCTCAGTGTTGCAAAAGTGTATGGGGAAACAGGCACTTTTATACACTATTGCAGGGTACTAACTAGTGTGCTTTATTAAAAAAAAAAAAATTTAAAAAGAGTCATCAAAATTTCATATTTTTAAATTTTCATCAACAGGAGAAACATCTATACAAATAAATATTAAGCACTAAAAAGGTGAAGTAATTGTGTTAGTTATCTGTTACTGCATAACAAAATACTCTCACACTTAGCAGCCTAAAACAAAAAACATTTATTATCTCATATAGTTTCTGAGTGCCAGGAATTCAGTAGTAGCTTATTTACCAAGATGTTAGCCAGTCATCTGAAGACATGACTAGGGAGAATCCACTTTCAAGATGGCTCACTCACACGGCAGTTCTCAGGAAGCCTCAGTTTCTCACCACATGGGCCTTTCCATATGGCTGCTTACAACACAGAAACTGTCTTTCCCCAGAGTAAGCGGTCCATGAGAAAGCCACAGTCTTTTTATGAGCTAGCCTGGGAAGTGACAAACCATCACTTCTGCCATACTCTGTTGGTCACACAAGCAACTCTGATACAATATGGGAAGAAATTACACAAGGGCATGAATACCAGGAGGCAAGGATCACTGGGAACACTCTTGGATCTGGGCTATAACAGTGATAAACATAGAGATATATGGGTGATGTGGTTTTATATATGTCCAAAAATTCTTTGACATTTCTCTCATCAAAAGGTGAAGCTTAATTCCCCCTCCTGCTGAATGTAGCCTGCACTTAAGACTCTAACAAATAGAATGTGGCAGAAATGGAAGTGCCAGATGTCCAAAGCTAGTTCATAAGATATTGTGGCATCTGCCCCTCTCTCCTGAATTATTCACTCTCGGGGAAAAAAGTTACGTGTTGTGATGACACTAAAGTAACTCTTAAAAGGGACTTCCCTGGTGGTCCAGGGGCAAAGACTCCACGCCCACAATACAGGGGGCCCGGGTTTGATCCGCGGTCAGGGAACTGGATCCCGCATGCCGCAACTAAAGATCCCACATGCCGCAACTAAAAAAAGATCCCGAATGCCATAACGAAGATTCTGCAGGCAATGAAGATCCCGTGTACCACAACTAAGGCCAGGCACAGCCAAATAAATAAATAAATGTTAAAAAAAAAAAAAAAGAAAGAAAGAAACTCTTAGGAAAGGTCCATGTAGCAATTAACTGAGGCCTCTAGCCAACAAACAGTAAAGAACTGAGGACCCCTCACAAAAGTCACAAGAGTGAGCTTAGAAGTAGATACTCCAGCCCCAGTCAAGCCTTCAGATAACTATAGCTCATGTAAGTAAGTTTGGAAGCTGATCCTTCCCCTGTAGAGTTTGGAGATGACTGCAACACCAGCCTATACCTTGACTGCAGCCCTGTGAGAGACCTTGAGCCAGAACCTCCCAGTTAAGCCACTAATGAATTCCCTTCTCACAGAAACCATGAGATAATGTTTGTGCTTTTTAGTTACTAAATTTTGAAATAATTTATTACATAGAAATAGGTAGCTAATACACAGCACAAGTGGTTTTGTGAGGTCAGAGTAATTCTAATACTAAAACCTAACACAGTCATTTAAAAAAAAAAAAATTACAGGATATCCAAGCAAAGATCCTTAACAAAGTGTTGGCAAACCAAATCTAACAGTATACGAAAATAATAATAAATCATGACATGTTAGGATTAAGGCCAGAAACACATGTTGATTTAACATTCAAAGCTCAATCAATGTAATTCACCACATTACCGGAATAAAGGAGAAAAACCATATGGTTATATCAATAGATTAAGGAAAAGTGTTGACAGTATTCAAAACCAATTTATGATGTAAAAAGGAAAGGAAAAAACTCTCAGAACTAGGAATAGTAAGGAACTTCCTCAAACTGGCAGAAGGCATCATATTTAATGATGAAAGACTGAATTTCATCCTCCCAAGACCAAAAACAAGGCAAGAATCCCCATTTTCCCCACTTCTATTCAGCATTACTGTAGAGGTTCCAGCATTGCATTAAGGTTAAATAAGTGAATAAATAAAGATTGGAATGAAAGAATTAAAACAGCCCTATTTAAAAATGATATGATTGGGAATTCCCTGGTGGTCCAATGGTTAGGGTCCTGCTCTTTCACTGCCCAGGGTGCAGGTTCAATCCCTGGTCAAGGAACTAAGATCCCACAAGCTGTGTGACCAAAAATAAATAAATTAAAATTTTTTTAAAAAAATAAAGATATGATTGTTTACATAGAAAATCCCAGGGAATCTACAAACCTACTACTAGAATAACTGAATTTAGCAAGATTGAAGGATATGAAGTTAATATACAAAAATCAACTGTATTCTTACATACTAGTAGCAAACAATTGGAAAGTGAAAACAATTTTAAAATACATATATAGTAGAACCAAAAAACATAAATTAGCTAGAAATAAATATAACAAAAGTTGTCCAAGACCTTTACACTGAAAACTACAAAACACTGCTGAGCATAATTAAAGATTTAAATAATAAAAAGATATATCGGGCTTCCCTGGTGGCGCAGTGGTTGAGAATCTGCCTGCCAATGCAGGGGACACGGGTTCGAGCCCTGGTCTGGGAAGATCCCACATGCCGCGGAGCAACTAGGCCCGTGAGCCACAACTACTGAGCCTGCGCGTCTGGAGCCTGTGCTCCACAACAAGAGAGGCCGCGATAGTGAGAGGCCTGCGCGCCGCGATGAAGAGTGGCCCCCACTTGCCTCAACTAGAGAAAGCCCTCGCACAGAAACGAAGACCCAACACAGCCATAAATAAATAAATAAATAAAATTAAAAAAAAAAAAAAAGATATATCATGTTCATTGATTGGAATACTCAATATGGTCAAGATGGCAATTCTCTCCAAATTTAAAGCAATCCCAATCAATATTCCAGCAGGAATTTTTACAAAAGTTGACAATGATTCTGAGAGTTATATAAAAATGCAAAGGACCTAGAATAACAAAAGCAATTAAAAAAAAAAAAAGGTGGAGGACCACAAACCTACAGTAATTAAAACAGTTTGGTTTTAACGGCAAAGATACATATAAATCAATGGAAGAAAACAGAGGGTTCAGAAATAGACACATATTTATTTAGTCAATTGATTTTTAACAAAAATGCTAAGGCAACCCAATGAAAAAATAAAAGCATTTCAACAAACGTGCCAGATCAACTACATAGCCTTCTAGGGGGGAAAAACCACTCTTACCTCACATCATACACAAAAAGTAACTCGAAATGGATCACAGATCTAAATGTAAAATCTAAACCTATAAAACTTAAGTTAAATATATACCTACCACACAACCCAGCCATGCCACTCCTAGGTATTTATCCAAGAGAAACAAAAACATATGTTTACACAAAGACTTTACATGAAAGTTCATAGAAGCTCTTTTGTAATACTAACAACTGGAAACAAGCCAAGTGTCCATTAACTGGTGAATGGAAAAACAAATTAGTATAGCTATACTAATTTGTACATATAATTATATAACTTACATAATTAAAAGGAATGAATCATTGATATACACAACATCATGGATGAATCTCAAAATAATTGAGTGAAAGAAGTGAGGCAAAAAAAAAAAAAAAAAAGAATACAGACTATATGATTTTGGGTAAAATTATAGCAAAAGCAAACTAGTCTATGATAAGAAAAAGCAAATCAGTTGTTGCCTTAGGATGGGAGTAGAGAAAAAAATGGATTACAAATGGTGTAAGAAAATTTTGGGAGTGATAGAAATATTTCTTATCTTAATTGTAGTGATGGCTTCATGGGTGCCTAAACATGCCCAAACTGATTAAATTATACAATTCATGTGCAGTTTAGTGAATGTCAATTCTGTCTTGATAAAGTTGAAAACTGCAAAACCGAAAGAAAAAAATTGGTAATATTCACCAAAATTTTAAATGCACACTCTGCTGTTAGAAGTTTATCCTACAGATATACTCACAAAGATAAGGATATGTACTGAAAAATTATAATTTTAAACATCTGGAAACAACCAAAACTTCCATTAACATATGACATGTTAAATAAATTAATGTACTTCAAAACATGGAATATTCTGCAACCATAAAAAGGAATGACATTATGTATATGTATAGTTGATTCACTTTGTTATAAAGCAGAAACTAACACACCATTGTAAAGCAATTATACTCCAATAAAGATGTTAAAAAAAAAAAAGGAATGACGTACATCTATATGCTCAAACATAAGAAACTATCCAAGATATACTGATGAATGAATGAAGTTGCAGAGAAATTCATACAGCACAATCCATTTGTGTTTAATTTTTAAAGTAAGAAATGCATATGCATAGAAGTTGCTAGCTGTGATTACACCTCATAGTTAACAAGTACCCTTATCACATTTAAAATTCTCTGTTATTGCAAATATTTTATAGTTTTCCACAAAGAAACACTACATAATAAAGATTGACACCACCACTCCTAATAGTAGTAATAATAATAAGTGCCCAATAAATATTAGCTGCTGTTATGCTAAGCATAACACGCCAAGCACTTTGTACAAATTGTATTGAATCTTCACAACAAACTTGTAAAGTAGGTAGTATTATTTTTATCACCATTTTATAGAGTTAGGAATGTAGGAGTCAAAAAAGGCTTTGCTGAAGGTCACACAACTATTAAGTGGTAGCATGAGGATTTAACTCAAGTTTCTTTGATTCCAAGGTTGATACTTTTAACCACTGCATCAAAAGGTCTCTCTGTAAGCATAATCTAGAAACCAAAAACCCGTAAATGAATACAGCAATTGGGAACACAGTGTTAATAAAGAGAATATAATCAAAAAGCACAGGTTTAATTTCTGGTTCTATCTTTTGGAAGGAAATAAACCCTTCATATTCACATATGTGTATAATTGTCCTCTGTGAGGTATTTTATTAATCAATCCACTCTGGCCATATGTTTCCATCTCTAATTTCTTACATTCTATCTTCTACATATGATATATAAATATATAAATGTTATAACATATAAATGTTAGTTTCTATTCTAATTCTAAATAATATAAACCCAAAATTCATAAAGAGGAGACAAAAATATATTTCCCAAGGGGGAATTACAAGCACTGAACTTAAACTAGCCATGGAAATTTATTATTATTGACACCATTCCTTCTATAAATTGTATGTTTTTGCATTTAGTTGTAGCACATTACATAGATTGCTTTTTGCAATTAATCTCCAAAAGGAATTAAATATTAACGAAATCTGCCAGATACAATTATGAGAAATAAGACATCCATGATCTGAATAATGCAGAAAGAAACACCGATTACAACATATCACATTTTATACCTTAGAAATATATTTAAACTACCTAAGAGTAAGAATATTTATCTTTAAAAGTCTGCTTATCAATCTCAGCTCTCTAAAGAAACTCACTCTCTTTGCTATCAATTGACTGAGCATAGAGCAAATGAGTAAGAAATTTCTATCTGCTAACACTGTGTTTTATTAAATGTTAAGGTGTCAATTGCATATTCATTTGGCAATATTAGCATTTTTAGAAATTAAAATGTAGCTCAGCAAATTACTGTTCCATAAAAACTGCACATTATAAAGTGATTTCTATAGAACTGCTTATTTGTGTATGTGGACACACACAACGAGAAGGTAAAAATTAAAATAAACGCTCTATAAAATTATTATATACAAATTTTTGTCGAAACTGTTTTTTATATTATCTTTTCAACAAAACTAACAAAATAGATACCTTAAAATAAAAGTATTTTAAAATAAAACTAAAAATGTAAATATTAAAATTTATAATCCTAATGCCAAAGAATATAGAAATACACCCTAAAATGGTTCTCATATACGCTCTAATAGATCTCAAAAATAACATCTGCCATGTCATGCTTCTACAATCTTATACTTTTGTTTTTTACATCTTTATTGGAGTATAATTGCTTTACAATGTTGTGTTAGTTTCTGCTGTATAACAAACTGAATCAGCTATATGTATACCTATACCCCCATATCCCCTCTCTCTTGCACCTTCCTCCCACCCTCCCTATCCTACCCCCCCTAGATGGTCACAAAGCACCGAGCTGATCTCCCTGTGCTATGCAGCTGCTTCTCACTAGCTATCTATTTTACATTTGGTAGTGTATATATGTCAACGCTACTCTTTCACTTCGTCCCAGCTTCCCCTCCCCCACCCCGTGTCCTCAAGTCTGTTCTCTACGTCTGTGTCTTTATTCCTGTCCTATTACTTTTTTTTTTTTTTTTAATTTTTGGCTGCACTGGGTCTTCACTGCTGTGTGCGGGCTTTCTCCAGTTGTGGCGAGCAGGGGCTACTCTTTGTTGCGGTGCACGGGCTTCTCATTGCAGTGGCTTCTCTTGTTGTGGAGCACGGGCTCTAAGCGCAGGGGCTTCAGGAGTTGTGGCTCGTGGGCTCTAGAGCGCAGGCTCAGTAGCTGTGGCGCAGGGGCTTAGTTGCTCCACGGCATGCGGGATCTTCCCAGACCAGGGATGGAACCCATGTCCCTCACATTGGCAGGCGGATTCTTAACCACTGCACCACCAGGGAAGTCCCTGTCCTATTACTTTTTAAAGGTTTTCCCCCCATATTTTCTACTCCAACTCCACAGATCAGTAGCAAGAAATAAGATCAAATAAAAGAATGTGTTTTGGTAACATTATCTGAAACAGTAGATAGGTTAGTTATAGCCAGAAAATAAACATTGTATAATTATTTATGAAGAAATTATACTTAACATTGGTAGATTTCAAGACTTTTATGTTTTAAAGGAATGAATTGTTTGTAAGTAAATCAGTTACTGCTAGAAGCAGTTTGCTTCAGTTACCTGAAATTAGAATAGCAGGCTCATTAAATATATATAAATCAGTGATGCAGAGGCACTGCACCATATTGATGGAGCCCTCATTAATTTTCAATGATACAGCCACTATCATATTTGTGTTCTAAAAAAAAACCGAGTGAGGTATACAATCATTTTTCTTCATCTCAGAAATCTGGCTTTTACATATTCTAACTTAGTAAATGAGAAGAAATCTAATACTCCAAAACATTTCTAATGAAGTCCATTAAATTTTACATTTTCTTGCCTTTTTGTAGGGAATAAATATATTTATTTATACATATGTATAATATATATATTTTTATATACAATGTCAAAAGTGAAATATGTAAAGTAAAAATACTATAAAATAAATTATCCTTATGAGGTGGTTGATACAGTCTTTCTAGACGCTTGCATATAACACAAAACAAAGTCTAAATTATGGATTTTTCAGAAATATTGAGATGTTCTGTTCTCCAAAAAAAACTAAATGATAACAGAAAAAAAGGGAATAAAATTTACTTCTGATAAAAAAAAGAGTTATCCTCCAAATCATATCCTGGCATAAATAATACATTTAGGTTTCCTAATTTGCATATTATATCTCAAAAACCAAATACAATGACATTGTTTATATATTATCGAAGAAAAAGATAAAGTAAAATAAAAAACTGGCAGAAAAATCATTATTGAATGTTTAAAGTATTTTTTAATCTCAAGCTAGCATCCTGGAAACTAAAATACAAAAAGAAAATTGTTCCAAACATATCAAATTGATTTTTGATAATACTGTAGTATTTTCATTTTTCACATAAAATGGGTTTGAGTTACAATCCGGTTGCATTACGTTAATAAGAACTGTACTTGGCAAATGTGATCAAAATTTAATTGAACAATTCATAACTGGAATTTACACAGAAAAAAGAAAATGGAGCTGGCCAGGTGAGCGATGCAACCATATAACCTTTCTTAGGATTTAGCTTCCCCATCTGTTAAAAAAGGGAGGACAGGTGGAGAATAGAACTAAAAAGATGACTGCAAAGCTCCTTCCAAATTTACATTAATCGAGTCTGCCAACTTCCTATCAATCCTTTTGACGAAACAAATAGCACTTTGTAGCATGTACTTTTGTAAAGGCTTCCTTCCATCCCCAGACTGAAAGCCAAAACAGACATCACATTTCACTTTCCTAAAGGAGCTAATATTTAGATATTTCCTCTTCAGTGACTGTTCCACAAAAACATTTATGCATTTGGAGCCACCTAAACGTTTTGATCCCTTGATGCTAATATTGCAAAAATTCCCAAGTTTAGGATATACTCACCAAAATTGTTTGCTTCCCCAAAAGCCCTTTGCCTACATCAGCAGAATGGTTACAATAAGGGTTCAGGATTTCAGGTTTCCGTTACTTCAGTAGCATTTTTTTTTTTTAATAGTTTAACATGGTAGTTCTATTATTAGTTTTTTAAGGAAACTGAATACTGTTATCCATACTGGCTGTATCAATTTACATTCCTATCAACAATGCAAGAGGGTTCCCTTTTCTCCACACTCTCTGCAGCACCTATTGTTTGTAGATTTTATGATGATGGCCATTCTGACTGGTGTGAGGTGATATCTCATTGTAGTTTTGATTTGCATTTCTCTAATTATTAGTGATATTGAGCATCTTTTCATATGTTTGTTGGCCATCTGTATCTCCTCTTTGGAGAAATGTCTATTTAGGTCTTCTGCCCATTTTTGGATTGGGTTGTTTGTTTTTTTGATATTGAGCTGTATGAGCAGTTTGTATATTTTGGAGATTAATCCTTTGTTGGTTGCTTCATTTGCAAATATTTTCTCCCATCCTGAGGGTTGTCTTTAGTCTTGTTTATGGTTTCCTTTGCTATGCAAAAGCTTTTAAGTTTCATTAAGTCCCATTTGTTTATTTTTGTTTTTATTTCCATTACTCTAGGAGGTGGGTCAAAAAAGACTGTGCTGTGATTTATGTCAAAGAGTGTTCTTCCTATGTTTTCCTCTAAGAGTTTTGTAGTGTCCAGTCTTACATTTAGGTCTTTAATCTATTTTGAGTTTATTTTTGTGCATGGTGTTAGGGAGTGTTCTAATTTCATTCTTTTACATATAGCTGTCCAGTTTTCCCAGCACCACTTATTGAAGAGGCTGTCTTTGCTCCATTGTATATTGTGGCCTCCTTTGTCATAGATTAGGTGACCATAGGTCTGTGGGTTTATCTCTGAGCTTTCTATCCTGTTCCGTTGATCTATATTTCTGTTTTTGTGCCAGTACCATACTGCCTTGATTACTGTAGCTTTGTAGTATAGTCTGAAGTCAGGAAGCCTGGTCCCTCCGGCTCCATTTTTCTTTCTCAAGATTGCTATGTCTATTCGGGGTCTTTTGTGTTTCCATACAAATTGTAAAATTTTTTGTTCTAGTTCTGTGAAAACTACCATGTGACCCAGCAATCCCACTACTGGGCAGATATACCCAGAGAAAACCATAATTCAAAGACACATGCACCCCAACGTTCATTACAGCACTATTTACAATAGCCAGGACATGGAAACAACCTAAATGTCCATCAAAAGAGGAATGGATAAAGAAGATATGGTACATATATACAATGGAATATTACTCAGCCATAAAAAGGAATGAAATTGGGTCATTTGTAGAGATGTGGATGGACCTAGAGAATGTCATATAGAATGAAGTAAGTCTGAAAGAGAAAAACAAATATTGTACATTAATGCATATATGTGGAATCTGAAAAAACTGGTATAGATGATCTTATTTACAAAGCAGAAATAGAGACACAGACGTAGAGAACAAACATATGGATACCAAGGGGGAAGGGGGGCAGGTGGGATGAATTGGGGGGGTGGGAGATTGGGATTGACATATATACACTACTGATACTATGTACAAAATAGATAACTAATGAGAACCTACTGTATAGCACAGGGAACTCTACTCAATGCTCTACGGAGACCTAAATGGGAAGGAAATCCAAAAAAGAGGGGATATATGTATACATACAGCTAATTCACTTTGCTGTACAGCAGAAACTAATACAACACTGTAAAGCAACTATACTCCAATAAAAAAGTTATTTTAAATAGTTTAACAAATAGCATAAAATCCACTTTCACATCTTAATTACAAAGAATATTTTTATAACTCTAAACTTCCCTTTTCCTCCTTATAAAGAACTGAGAAAAACTAATTTCCATTTAATGACTCAAAAGAAGACCTAAAATACTATAAAATTAATGGGGGCAGTAACCATGACTCCCACACTCACTGTTGTATACTCAGCACAGTGTTCTCCAAAATTGCTTGAGCGCAAGACTCTCTTAGATAGCCAGTATAAAATACAAGTTCCTTCCACCTAGTAAGGCCCAGAAATTTGTATTTTAAATAGGCACCCAAGGTGATTCTTAGGATTAGGCAAGTTTAGGAATCAGTGGCCTGGAAAATGTATTGAGTATATGAGAAAGAATGCAAACTTATATTTATTAGTAAACCAACAACTAATAAACTACAGTTGAGTCTTACTTTTTAATCTTTGAAAATAAGCTTAATACATTTGAAACGTGAAGAAAACCGTTAAGATATCTAGGTTAAATTTTCATTCAGTTATTCTCATTCTATTTACTATCTCAGGGACTAATTGCTAAGTAAACAAGAAGTAAATTGCCAAAAAGATTCCTGAAACTTAACCTAAAAATTGTTATTTTTCTGCATTTAGAATACTGAAAGCAACTCTTTACAGCTGACTACAAAGTAAATACTCTTAAATTTACCTAAATTCTTAAACTTACTTGAACTGTGCCTCATCTAATCCTCACAGCAATGCTGTCAGGTATACGCTACTGGTAAACCTACTATACAGATGAGAAAACAAAGGCTTAAAGAAAATAGTTTTCCCTAAATCACACAGCTAAGAATAAGTGGAAAACCTAGGATTCAAACTCAGGCAAACTATCATTACACATACGTTAGACATAATATTTTATGCCCACAGCAGAAAAAAAGGCAATGAGTAAATATATTAATTCTGTCTGTTTATCCTTGTATCCCTACAGAAACTAATGTGCTAATGTTTCAAGTTCTTGCAGAATAAAATAATTTGTGTTTTAACAATTAAGTCTGAACATCTAATAAACAGCTTCATATTTATTACCTGCTTGAATCTTATAATACAAATTTGACAATATAACTTCAAAGGAGAGTTGGATATAGATACAAGGGAAAGAGCTCCTAAAGGGTGTCCATCCATGAGGGACCTCCCTGTTGGTCCAGTGGTAAAGAATCTGCCTTCCAATGCAGGGGACACGGGTTCGATCCCTGGTCAGGGAGCTAAGATCCCACATGCCGCAGGGCAACTAAGCCCGCACATCACGACTACAGAGCCCACACGCCCTGGAGCCCTGTGCACCACAACTACAGAGTCCACGTGCTCTGGAGCCCACGCACCACAACTAGAGAGAGAAAACCTGCATACCATAACTAGAGAGAAGCCTGCGCGCTGCAACAAAAAGATCACGCTTGCCGCAACGAAGATCCTGCGTGCCACAACAAAGACCCGACGCAGCCAAAAAAAAAAGAAAAAGGGTGTCCATCCATGAAATGAAAGTTCACCTGCAGGCAAAACCTCACAAAAGGTTTCCTCCAAGACAGAAAATGTATGTGTATATGCATGTGTGTGTATATATATACATATATACATATATGTAGTAAGCTAATCAGCAGATAAAATGAATCTTAAAAAAAGATTCCCAGTATAAAAGAAAAGAATTAGAGAAGAAGAGCCATATGGGGTTAGGGCTATATTTTCACATACAAAGAGAAACATTACAGATAATATTAATTGCTAAATATTTAGTAACCACGGTTTTAAAGAACTAAGACAGTAAGTTACACTCAATAAAAGAAGGAACTGAAATGCAAACACTGCATCTTCAAGACTCAAATGCACTAATAGTCATTTTTAGTCAAACCAAAAAAATACATATTATAGCCATAAAATAACCAATCCATAGTGATATATTCATATTCTGTAAATAAACTGACCAGCACTCTCTCCCACACTGGAAAAGGAAAATCACTGCTAATAAAAATAACTAAAATTTTTAATATTTTAAGAAGCAGTTTTACTAATGGTATAAGGTCAAAAAAAAAGACTAAAGCTAATGACTACAATGATTTTCTAATTAACTGTTAACTAAATTACCCAAATTTTAAGAGACTGAAGGGGGCTAAAAATTATCTGTTCTAAACAAATTAACAAATCAAAGTTAAACAGCTGGCCTAAAACTTGCCAGTCTGTAGCAGAACTAGAACACAGATTTTCTAACTCGTGAGTCAGTGTTCTATTACCCAATGGATTTGTATTATTAAAATACATGGGACGTGAACACTTATACATGTAGTGAAAGCAAAAACCACTTCCTTCAGGAGAATGGTCTTGAGATATTCATTGTAACTACAATCCACAAGATATGAGATATTAATTCTCCATAGCTGTTCCACAGCATTATATTCTAATCAACTTCAAAACACTCCACTAAAGCAAACAAAGAAGGAGGGGGGGGGGGGAGAGGGAGAGGGAGAGGGAGAGGGGGAGGGAGAGGGAGGGGGGAGGGAGAGGGAGAAGAAAAGAATATTTAGGAGAGTTTTAGGGAAGAAGCTGAGGTAGTAAAAAAAAAATCAGAAACTACAAAAGGAAAGAAATATTAAAGAGGCATAGCAATTACCAATTTTGAGGTAAAGAAAATAAACATGTACACACAGAACTGAGGCTACAGGAAGTAAATGCCTCAACAATAGTAAGGCCAGCTTTTCCTAACAAATATGATGGAGTAACTGATGTCAGACTAGCATTCTCACCATGAGCTACCATAAAACAAACAAAATGTATGAGACAATCATTTACAGGTATTAGACAATGGGCAACACATAGACTATAATCCCTTAGAAATGGTAAACTAACAAGGTGACCCCGACAATTGCCTCTTCTTTCTACCTAGGAAAAATTTCCATGACCATGGCCCAGCAAGCAAGAATTTAAGAAGGGCACAGTGGTTCTGCTAAGCTGTATAGACAGAGATCAGACTTCAGTGCAGTTGATATGGTTGAAATCTGCAAGGCAGAGGGTCCAGAAGTCTGTGTAAGAACCCCCGTAAGTCCTTGGGCACGGAACAGACTGCACATATGCAGGGCAAAACCAATCAAGGCTTAAAAGATAATGGCTGAGAGAGGAAGAGAGTATAGTTAAGGAGTGCTGGGTATACTTTGGGGTTCCCACCAACCAAAGTAGAGAAACCACATTAACACCTTATTAACACCTCAAACATCCAACTGAGATACCAAAAAGGCCTCAACTAAGAGTGAGAACCACATCATATAGTAAGACTTATTCTAGACTCACCCAAACAAAGCCTAAAATCAAGCCCCAACAAGTTTTTCCAGGAATTGAAAGTTTGGAGGTTGAGTTGCAGTAAAGTAAGGAAACACAATGGGCTCTCTGCAGATCCATCCTAGCAAAGATTAAAACCAAGCCTACAAAGTTCAAGGTAATCAGCCAGTAACTGAAGTATCTACAAGAATTTTAAAAAACAATACTCTACACAGAAAGATAAAATTTGCAATTTCTAGTACCATCTACATGATCCAGTATACAACTGAAAAAAGTACTAAATGTAAAAAAATAAAAGAAAGAAAAATGTGACCCATAGGAAAAAAAAAAAAAGAGTAGTCAATAGAAACCAACCCTGGGACTTCCCTGGTGGTCTAGTGGTTGAGACTCCTCACACCCAATGCAGGGGGCCTAGGTTTGATCCCTGGTTGGGGAACTAGATCCCACATGCTGCAACTAAGAGCCTGAATGCTGCAACTAAAGATCCTGCATGCCACAACTAAAGATCCCGCATGCTGCAACTAAGACCCAGCACAGCCGAATAAATAAATAAAAATTTTAAAAATAAGTGAAACCAACCCTGAGACAGCCAAGATGTTGGATCTAACAGAGTGAAACTTTCAAATCAGCTATTTTAAATGTTTTTAAAGATTTAACACAAAATATGTCCAAAGAATTATATTCGAAGAAGTAAAGGAAAATATGGTCTTAATTAGTGTGCAGATAGGAAATCTAGTAAGAGAAATGAAAACTATAGAAAAGAACAAGATGAAAACCCTAGAACAAAAGTACAATAACAAATGAAAAATCTACCACATGGGCTTAACAGAAGATTGGACATGGCAGATGGGAGTCAGTGAACTTGAATACAGACCAGTAAAAAATATCTAATCTGAAGAACAGACAGGAAAAAAAGATCAAAGAAAAATGAAAAGTACCCCAGCAACTTATAGAACAATACCAAAGAGTCTAACACACATGTACTTGGAGTTCCAAAATAAGAAGAGAGTGAAAATAGTGCAGAAAGAATCACTGAAATTTTCCAAATAGGATGAAAAACATTGACTTAACAGTTCCAAGCTCAGCAAACCTCAACTAGGATGAATACAAAGAAAAGCACACCTAGACTTATAGTCAAACTGCTAGAAACCAAAGATAAAATCTTGAAAGCAGCCCCAAAAGATTTTTATGATAAAGGGGTCCAAGGATATAAGTAACAGCTAACTTCTCATCACAAACAATGGAGATCAGAAAACAACGGAATGGGGAGTTCCTTGGTGGTCTAGTGGTTAGGATTCTGGGCTTTCACTGCCATGGCCCAGGTTCAATCCCTGGTCAGAACTGAGATCCCGCAAGCTGTGCGGTGTGGCTGAAAAAAAAAAAGAAAACAATGGAATGATATATTTCAAGTGGTGAAATGACAACCCATAATTTCATATTCAGCAGAAATATCTTTCAAACAGTACGGTGAAATAAAAACACTCACATAAACAAAATCTGGGAGAATTCTTAACCAACAGACCTGTACTACAAGAAATACTAAAGAATGCTCTTCAGGCAGAAAAAAAAATCAATACAACTATAAAATCCGATCCAAAAGAAGGAAGAAAGACACTAAAGATGGTAAATAAGTAGGTGAATACAGAAGACTACATGGGGCTTCCCTGGTGACGCAATGGTTAAGAACCCACCTGCCAATGCAGGGGACACGGGTTCGATCCCTGGTCCGAGAAGATCCCACATGCCGCGGAGCAACTAAGCCCGTGTGCCACAACTACTGAGCCCACGAGCCACAACTACTGAAGCCTGTGCACCTGGAGCCTGTGCTCTGCAGCAAGAGAAGCCACCACAATGAGAAGCCCACGCACCGCAACAAAGACCCAACACAGCCAAAAATTGAAAAATAATAATAATTTTTAAAAAAAGACTACAGCACACTAGGATGGCTATAATCAAAAAGATAAATAATAACAAGTGTTGGCAAAAGATGTAGAGAAACTGGAACCCTTATCCACTGCTGATGGGAATGTAAAATTCTGCAGTCACTTTGGAAAAGTCTTACAATTCCTCAAATGGATAAATATAGAGTTATCATATGATCCAACAGTTATACTCCTAAGTACACACCTGAAACAAAATCATTTGTCACACAAAACTTGTACATGAATGTTCATGGCAGTATTATTCATTATAGCCAAAAAGTGGAAACAACCCAAATGTCCATCAACTAATGAATAGACAAATAAAAACTGGTATATCCATACAATGGGATAGTATCCAATAACAAAAAGAAAGAAGCTCTGATACATGCTACAACATGGATGAAACTTATACTAAGTAAAAGCCAGTCATAGAGGACCACATATTATATGATTCCATTTATATGAAATGTCCAGAATAGGCAATCTATATGGACAGAAAGTCAATTAGTGGTTACCTAGGGCTGGGAGACAATAGGACTGGAGGACAGGGCTAAGTAGTAAGGGGTTTCTTTGTGGAGTAACAAAAACATTCTAGAATTAATTGTGGTGATAGATGCATGTCTCTGAGAATATACCAAAAGCCACTGATTCTACCCTCTAAATGAGTGAATTTTATGGTATGTGAATTCTATCTCAATAAAGTTGTTTATTAAAAAGACTATTTTTGGGCTTCCCTGGTGGCGCAGTGGTTGAGAATCTGCCTGCCAACGCATGGGACGCGGGTTCGAGCCCTGGTCCGGGAAGATCCCACATGTCGCGGAGCAACTGGGCCCGTGAGCCACAACTATTGAGCCTGCGTGTCTGGAGCTTGTGCTCCGCAACAAGAGAGACTGCGACGGTGAGAGGCCCGCGCACCGCGATGAAGAGTGGCCCCCGCTCGCCACAACTGGAGAAGGCCCTCAGACAGAAGCGAGGACCCAACACAGCCAAAAATAAATAAATAAACAAATAAATAATTTTTAAAAAAAGACTATTTTTTATTCTCTACATTTCCTTAAAGACAACTGACTGTTTAAAGCAAAAATAACAATATTAAATCATATACAGAAGTTAAAGATAAGACATCATCAGCATACAGGATGAGAGGGGTAAGTAAATGATATTATATTATTCACATTTGCGAGGTATTGAAACGTAAGGAATTTGTGAGGAAGTGAAAAATGAGAAGTGTCAGATATTGACTCTTAACGGACTTTGATAAAGATGCACATTGTTATACTTAGAGAAATCACTAAAAGAAAATTTAAAAAATAAAATAACAATAAAGAGCTAATAGGCCAATACTTTAAAATATCCAATTAATCCAAAACAAGGCAAGAAAAGGACAAATGGAAAACAAATAGACTTAAACCCAATGATAGCAAAAATTACATTAAATATAAAGGGACTAACACACCAATTAAAAGGCAGCAATGTTGGACCATATAAAAGAGCAAAACCAACTATGTACTGTCTACAAGATATAAGACACACATTGGTTGAAAGCAAAACGACAGAGAAAGGTATATTATCAAACAGGAAGCATAAGAGAACTGACGTAATAATATCAGACAAAAACTTCAAGACATATTACAAAAGACCAAAAGGAACATTTCATAATGACAAAAGGATAAATTCATCAAGAAGGCATAGCAATTCTGAATATCTATGTACCTAATAAGAGAGTTTCAAAATACATGAAGCACGACAGAACTAAAAGGAGAAACTGACAAATCCACAATCCAGTCAGAGTAATTGATAAAATGAGTAGAAAAAATAAATTAGTATGGGGCTTCCCTGGTGGCACAGTGGTTGAGAATCTGCCTGCCAATGCAGGGGACACGGGTTCGATCCCTGGTCCAGGAAGATCCCACATGCCGCAGAGCGACTAGGCCCGTGAGCCACAACCACTGAGCCTGTGTGTCTGGAGCCCGTGCTCCACAACAAGAGAGGCCGCGATAGTGAGAGGCCCGCGCACCGCAATGAAGAGTGGCCCCCGCTTGCCGCAACTAGAGAAAGCCCTCACACAGAAACGAAGACCCAACACAACCAAAAATAAATTAAAATAAATAAATTAATTTTTAAAAATAAATAAATTAGTATGGATGCAGAAGATCTGAGTAACACTATCAACCAAGTTGACCTAATTGACATACGCTATACCCAACAGCTACAGAATACACATTCTTTTCAAATTTACACTGATTGCTCACCAAGACAGACCATATGCTGGACCATAAATAAGTTTTCAGAAAATTTTAAAAGACTGAAATTTAGCGAAGTGCGTTCTCTTACTTCAACAATATTAAATTAGAAATTAACAACAATATATCTGGAAAGTCCCCTTTTTCTAATTCTTCTACCCAGAATGAGTGCCTTTTTCTAATTTTTCTGTCCATTGTTTCCTAGTTCGCAAAAAGGTGTTGTATAAGCTCAGCATATTAGTTAAACAAATGAATTAATACCACTTATGAATTATTCTTTCCAACAATAAATAAATTGAACTTTAATCTGATAAACTTCTAAAATTACTAGTAATTTATAGAAAATACAAAGGAACATATTAATACCACAGAGATGCAATCAGCAAAATTCAGACTGGTAACTCTTTAGAACAAACTACTAAGAAACATCAGTAAATGAGAGAGAGAGAGACAGAGGGACAGAGAAAAGAAGATAAAAAAGAGAGAAAGACAAACCTTAAGTACGGCAAAATATTGATTTTTACATATATCAGGATGTGTTTTGTTTATTCTACTTTGTGTCTTATGTGTGTTTAAAATGAAAAAAGGAGATTTAATAAAATCAAATATAGGTAAAGTTTCCAGAGACAAGTGTTGCCAAGGATGGCTGGGATAAAACTTAAATTATTAAAGACTTTAGTTTTAAATTTGTGTCAATCTGAAAAATATTATCCAACTATGTTGGGTAATAGAAAAAGAAAAAATAAAGTTTCTGTATTCCAAAGAAAAAATTAAGTTTTCCCAGCTTCCTTAAAAAAAAAAAAAAAAAGACTTCAGTTAAATGAGAATTAGATTTAATTGGCTCCATCTAATTCAATATGCCTTCAGAATTCTATGAAAGAATACTATGAAAGGCCCATTTCTTAACATAGGTGGCCCTGATAAACAAAGAAAAACAATGATCCTTTTCTGTAATTAAGACAAAGTTCATCATTGAATTGAAAAAAAAAAGCAAAAATAGAATCCAATCTTCTTTGGATGTGCATGCAATCAATTCATTTGGGTGTTTGCTGGATAGATTTGATACATAAGGGAACACACTTCCTCAATTGCTAGCAGTTAAGGGAGAAAAGTATTTTCATAATGTTTCACCTCTTTTCTCCTTTCTGCTCCTGTATTTTCTCTCATAAATAGTATTCCTAAATAATCTTTCCATAATCCCACACTTCTTATCTTTCGTGAAGCACTATTCCTACTCACTTTATCACTTGCTTCCTAAAATGCCTTTGTTACTTGAGGACACACAAAATAAAGTGAGTAAAATCATGTGACCCTGTAATCCTTGTCTCACGGTATTCACACTCTTGTGTATAAATACCCTCCCACCTTGTAACAGGATTGTTCAGTGCTAACAAATAAAATACAGCAGAAGCAATGATAACGTAACTTTTCTGATTAGATGATGAGAGGCTCTGCAGCTTCTGGTTCTCTCTCATCACTAATTCTGGGAAAAGCCATGTCATGAGCAGTCCTATGGAGGGTCCACAGGGAGGAACTGAAGCTACCAAGAGCCACATGAGTGACCTTGGAAACAGATACTCCAGTCCCAGACAACAGCTTGAGCGAACCTCATGAAAGACACTGAGCCAGAATCACTCAGCTGAACCACTCTCATACTCCTGACCCTCAGAAACTATGTAAGATAATAAATATTTATTGTTTTAAGGTACTAAGTTTTGGGGTAATTCATTACACAGCAATAGATAACTAATGCAAACAGCAATGCTAAATAATAATACCTCCTCCTTTCAGACTAACAACTGTATTATAAAAATGCCCAAGTTCAATCCCATGAAATACATTCCGTACAAATTCAACGTACTATCAAATCAAAAGTATTTCACATCAAAATCCATAATGTTTCATTATCTATCAGAAGAGCAAGATTAAAAAAATAATAATGCCCAATATCAGCAAAGATGTTTGGCAACAGAAATTACCATAAATAGTTGTTGGGAGCACAATCAATACAATCTTTTTTGATAACAACTGAGCAATGTTCATCAAAATTTTAAAGTCACACACAATTCTACTACTAGGCATTTACAGTTACCCCCGGTTTGCCTGTTTATCTTACAATACACTTGCATAAGTGCTCAGAGAGAGAGAGAGAGAGAAGCTCCAGTGAAAACCTGGAAATCTAAAGATTCATCAAAAAACTTTTGGTTAAATCAGTTATAGTATAACTGAACAGTGGACTATCAACCAACTGTTAAAGAGGAAGACATGTACATACCAATTTAGAAAAGATACCCAAGATATACATTATGAAAAAAGTAAGGATATATATAATCCCATTTCCATGAGAGAACATGATAACGAGTTCATATTAAGAAAATCATCACAAAAGGGTCATTATAATTAAAACTATACTTTCACGTTTTACAGTCTCTTAAATTTATTTAAAGATAACCATTGCTGAGCAAGTCTTTCATAGCAGGCCAAACAGATCCTGTTTAAATTTTATTTCTGCTTAGCATCCATACCATGCACAAATATGATAGCCAACGTATACCGAACAAATACTATGTGAAAGAAACTCTGTTAAGCACCTCCAAACATGATGTTTACATATATTGTTTAATCCTCAAACACTGTAATATATATCGTGCTATTATCTCTATTGTACAGGTAAGAACAATGAGGCAAGAGGAGTTAGGAATTTGCCCAAAGCCACAGAGCCTATAAGAGTACAAAGAATTCAAAATCAGAAGTTTGTTCTCTTAGCCAATACCATATAATCTTTTATTCAGTTTGTTCATATTTCAAGTCAAAAAAGGGCTGTAAAACATGGTTTTTATCTAACAGGTTAGCAAATAAACCAAAATCAATGCAACACGAGAATGACTTAGATAATTGTTAACTCTTATGAAAAAACAGAAAAGACTATGGATACGACAAAAGCAATTTCTAATTAAAAATAAATATTTTATAATTGTCTAATAAAAACGCAATTTATCTTACTAAAATCACATAATCTTCCCTGATTGTCTAATTACTACTAGGTAGAAATTTCTTCCAGTAAATTACATTTAGTTAGTATCCTTCCAAAAAAGCAAATTCCCTTTCCTTGAGCACCAACTGTAACAAATCTGATACCAGAAAATGAAGAGAAACTGAGCAAAATCTCTCTAAAAACCTAATAGTCTTTACACAGCGTTTGTCTCATTTCCCTTTTTCAATCTACTTGATTATTTTCACCTTACTTCTAATCTTAACCCATTCAATCACAGCTCTACTGTATTTCCTTTGCTGGATGAAGCAAAGGAAAATAAAGATTAATTCGAAAAAGGGACCAATCCAGTAAGTTACTAAACCCCACTATAATCATTATAACTACAATTAACCATGCAATTTATGCTTACCCAAAGGTCTTGTCTACCACATTGTAGATTATCCATCATTTTTTATCTCTAAGAAACCTCAAAGAAACTACAGGAATATATGTTCACCTTACATCCCAAAGTGCTTTATAGAAACCACCTCTACTGAACCACATTTGACCATAAAAATGTGGCAAGAAACACTCTGACCAGTTCCTACACCTACTCTTCAAAATATTCAACCTCCCTTCCTCTCCTATCCTCCCAAAATTGGCGTTCTAGAGTCAGACATGCTGTGTTCCAATTCTAGCAGGGCCCACTAAATAAGAGACGTGGAGCAGCCTCTGTTTCCTTCCTTGTAAAATGGGAATGGTACTAGTACCTACTTCATGGGACTGTTGTGAGAATGAAATAAGATAACTCATGGTAAAGAGCTTAGAACAGTGCCTGGCATGTAATGTGCACTCAATAAATGCCAGCCATTACTGGTATCTCCAAAATTAACTGCCTAAAATCTAAATTTTCTCTTTTAGAGATGAGAATCTAACCAAACTCCATCAGGACAGTGGGCATACCGACGGGGTTTCAAATTAACTAACGCAATAAATAGCAGCAGTATATAAACACAGTAATTTTATTTTCATAGCACTTTCGCTCTTTTTAATAAAAACATTTTGCGTGAAATTAAACACTCCGATCCCCACGCTTTTAACCAGCGAGACGTCTGGAACCCTGTTGACAACACAGCCTGTAAATACAGTCGAGGTTGTCATCACCTAAGAAGGGTGAAACCTGACAAACTGCTGGTTACCACATCAGCGAACCTGCAGTCCAAACCAGGCCAGAGCGGCTCAGGGCTAGCGGCTAGTCTGTTTACAGAAACAACGTTCCCTTTTCCCATTTTCCTCCTCAGGGTCGAAACTAACGACGCCCTTTTCTCCCCTGAGCCGAGGTCAAACATCTCCCGGCTCTTTCGAGAGCTCCCACCCTGTGCGTCTTCCCCCCATAAATCCCACTCTCCCCCAACTCACAGAGTGTGTCCGCACACATTCACCATCAGCTTCAACGAAGGGTTCCGGTATTTGGTGGTCTTACACCGGGGACAGCCCTGATCGTCCATGGCGCCTTCTTTCCTGTGGACTCTCCTGGACCCCTGCTTCAGTCGCAGCCACAGCCACAGCCACCTCCAAGCCCCCTCAGACCCGAGGCCAAACGGATTCCTACCAACAGGCACTTGGCTGGGACGGTCCTTTGCGAATGAGCACCGGCCCGGGGGCGAGGCATTTCAGCACAAAGGTTCCGGCAGCAAGTTTTCCGGTCCTGCAGCTAGGGCTCGGTGTCAGCTTCCGCAGGCCAGCGCAAAGCCTTAGATTTAGGGGAGGGCTCTTAAAAAGGCAAATTGTACGTAAAGCCTCATCTCTATGCACCTGGCTGTATTTTTCAAGGAACTGTGTCACAATTAGGAACAGAGATTCCATCTTGTTTTGTCTGGAAACATTTCCATTGTATCAAAGATTTATGCCTGGTGTACATATTCAATAATTCACACCAGTATTTTCTTTTGAACAACTTGATAGCCTGTGTTTTATACTTCTCCATTACACTTGCACAGTCGTGCAATCACAGAAAATAATATGCATTCGCAGATATGAAGTTTGGAACAGTTATTTAGAATGAAAGTCTCTGCACCGACCCTAAATATTACAGATTCTCACTAAATGTCAAAATAGTTCTATAAATAATATCTGGCATCTGTAGAGAACCACTTACCTCAAGATGGTCAGGCATGCTTAACAGTTTCGGCTGGCTCTAATATCTCTTACCACCCTCCCAATCAAGACAATATTGGTTTCCCCGAATACTGGGGTGATCACACAGGAATCTATGCTTTATTTCAGCAATTCTACACTCTGAGAGCCTGAATCTCTTTGGAAATTGTAAGTCACCTTCACTAAATTTATCCAGGCTGCAAAGTGAAGTCTGTAAACAGCTCTATTAGATAATAAATTCCTCCCACTATAAGGGACACATCTTATCCATCTCCTGAAGGAGGATTTGTTTATACTTGTTGAATAAGTAAATGAAGAATGAATGAATGAACATCAAAGAGTAGTGTAATGTGAAAATTTTTTTATGCTGAGCACTATATTGTAATGTGAGCCAAACTCCATTAGAAGTGGGCATATAAAGCTTTTCAAATTAACCCATAAAATGAATACCAGCTGTATACACTCATAGTAATTTTAATTTTTCACAGCAGTTTTTTTCTTTTCAATGAAAACATAAAGAGGAACATTCCAATTCTCACTTTTTTTTAAACAGTGAACCCAACAGGTAACCCATAGTGTGGCAATACAGTTGGGATTTCCATGGGTTATGGAGGGAGAACCTGACAAACAGCTGGATACCACATATGAGAACCAACAGACCAAGGCAGGCCACAGCAGTACAGGGCTTTATATTAGTATACAGACATCAAGGATTCACCTAACAAATAAATCATGTCATTTGCTGGATCATAATATTGTTCACTAACAGAAGCTAAACAAATGCAAATTTACTAAAATAGGCAATATCAAATGCTGTGCTGACTTGGAGACATTATGCTGCTATTTATTGAAAGAGACCACATCCAAACCAATTATAAGCTCACAGTGAAGCTCTCTAAGAATAAAGGCAATTTTTAGTATCTTTATATTTTAATAGAACAGGAAACTTCTGGTGAAAGAGTGAACATGATCAGTGAGCAAATAAAATTTTTAGCCAAAACTACATTGAGAACCCATTCATTAAGTTGGCATTATTGTTTGTCACCACCAGGACACTTTTAATCATATCTTTGAACAGGAGACCTCAACCAGTTTGTGCAGTGAATTGCTGTTCCTTTCTCCCAAACCTTGAGATTAAGGCAAAGAAAGCACTGAAGATTATGGGAGGAAACATTGCTACCAACTCTATCCTTTTCCCAGGTTGGAAATTACTGTCAGAGAAGCACAGTAGCAACAGCTGACTTGGAACTCTATCAGATAAGCATTACTCATGGAGCTAGAGCCAGCAGAAAGTAGTGCTTATAGATTTGGCCCCGGCACTAAGAGAGCTGGATTCAAGTGCTGGCTTCCTCACTTACTAGCTGCATGATCAAGGGCCTCAGTTTTCCCAAATATAAGATGAGGATAATACCAGCACAACTAGCACAGAGGACTGAGGATACAACTAGCGCAGAGTAAGAGCTCAGTAACTGTTAGTCATTATTAAGAGTAGTATAGGTTTTACTAGCAGTAGTTATATACAAGAGGCATGTAATGTACTAGGAAGAGCCTGTCCTTCTTTTAAAACAAACAGACCTGTTTTTGAGCCAAATTTCTTATCCTCCTTTACCTCAGTTTCCTTCCTCCATATAATACATTTCACAGGGTGTTGTAATGATTAAATTACATGACGTGCATATACAAAGGCCCTACTACAAGGCCTCGCATACAACAGAAACTCTGAAAAGTATACCATTACCACTGGTGGAGTTCACTAATACAGAATGGTCAGAAAGCTCTGAGGAG
The DNA here is from genome assembly GCF_965194825.1 of Balaenoptera physalus. NCBI lineage: Eukaryota > Metazoa > Chordata > Mammalia > Artiodactyla > Balaenopteridae > Balaenoptera > Balaenoptera physalus. The sequence goes on from NC_138883.1 coordinate 40,792,840, forward strand.
GAAAGCACTGACAGCACCAGACTTCTGACTCAAGTGGAAACTCAGCCCTTGTAAAAACCACCCAACTATCAAGTTTTCCACATTTCTAAAGATAGCTGCATCCCAACGGTGGACCAGTGGAGCCCATTATTTCTCTTCCCAGATCTGCTCATCCTCTAGCATTCCTAAGAGTAGATTCTACCTCCCTGGGACCATGTTTCTCAAATGCAGCCCTTCCTTTCCAGCCCCAAGGCCGTGGACCCAGGTTGGGCCTTCCCCATATGTTGAAGGCTTTTATTGTTTTGTCCCTTGACTGTGGATAGCATCCCTCCTCCCTTCTTATGGAAAATAGCTCCTCCTCCCCCACAGGCCTGTGTGGGTTGACATACAACCCTTACGGGACCAATCAGAGATCTTCCCTAGAATTTATCAAATTGGCAGTAAGGAAAAAGTAGCAGAGCCTCTTGAAGCTAGAAAATGTGAGCTGGGAACTAATGGAAGCCATGGTTCCAACCTTCTGGGGAAAGCCCCTCTGAAAGACTAAAACTACTTTGATGAGAGAGGCAGAGGCAAGTGAAAAGGGACAATGAATGGGTCTTTACGTCTGACCAGCTGCATTCTACTCTTCCCATTGTTTGGTGTCATGATCCAAAAACTTCATCTTTTTGCCTAGGCCAGTTCAAGTGGGGTTTCTGGCTCCTGGGGAAACTAATATCACCTCAAAGAGGCAAAAATGCTGCTACACCTGGAAGAAGACTAGAACCTGGCACTTAGTCTCTGCCAGGACCTTTTCCCTCCACTATCACCCATGTGACTCACTAGGTCACCCTCCCTCTCACCTACTGCTCATCAGCGTCCTCAACAGGCAGATAGCTTGGTCACTGAGAACTCCCAAGCATTACCTCCAAGACTCCCTCTACCAGTCTTAATTCTTTTCTTCATGAAAGTTTGAAAAATCCTAGAAAAGGACTCTGACTGTTTTGGTTTGGGGCCAGTGCCCATCCCTGGACCAGTCGACTATATGGCCATGATATTATGTACAACACAGCCACTATACACAGACCACTGTGTCCACCACACCACAGCAAAATGAGCATTTCATTTGAAGTCCCTCATAATTTGTACCCAACATGCCTTTTAAGCTAATCTCCCACCACACACCTACATAAAACCCACACTCCAGACACACTGAATTACTCAATATATTCAGAAATAAACCACACACCTTCATGGCTCCATGCTTTGTTCCCTCTGCCTCTAATGAACTCTATCCTTGAACTCTCAAAATTCTTGTCCTTAAAGACCCAGCTAAAAATCCATCCCCCATTGCCTTCCACCTCTCAAAATTAGTCTCTTTATCCTCACCACTCGTATACCCTGTATTGTATTTACTTACAAATATGTCTTACTTCCCCCACCAGATTTTAAGCTCCTCAGGGTCACAGACCCCAATATATTCATCTTTCTATCCTTCAGTATGTAATGCAATACCATGTACTTAATCAGGACTCAATAAATACTTGGCAAATGAATGATCCTTCAGAAATGCTGATTACATATCATCAACTGTTGGTCACTAAATAACAATGGAACACCTCCTCTACCTGGGAAACTACTTTAGAACCTAACTTCCTTAATATTACCACCACATAAGCTTTCTGTGGTAGAAATAACTGACCAAGATACAGATATATAGCCTTCCCACTATCTTCCAGACAGCCAAAGTCAGCCTTTAAAAAGGAAATCTCCATTCTTGATGGCAACACCATTAAATATATTCAAGCCAGAAGTGCAACATTTTGTGCTGAACAAGATTTTCTTCACTACACTAAAATGGCAAAAGATTTCTATATTTCTATATTGCTCATCATTACCTTCAGGCAGGAAGGAAAAGATACAGAAACAAGCAGCTTAGTTTTCACTCTTACACAATCCCAACCTCAACTCTGTCTTCCCAAATCAAAGCACAGCTTTAGACTACATATCAGCACAGCAGACTCAATGTTCACAGCATGGCAGACATAGGAAGTAGAATCAAGTATTCATCAATTTTCCAAGTCATTTGGCAAAACAAGTACTGTGAGATTGACTCCACACACCCTCAAGTCTGGTGTTCTGTTCGAATGTAACTGACCATGTTTGAGTCAAGGGTTTCCAGTCCACTTTGAAATGCTGCCAGAATGAGCTCTGAGGCTCAGCCAGCTAAAGGAATCCGGAGCCTGGTGTTGGATTTCACTTCTGGTCCTATAGGAATCTCCTCCTGGAGCTACAGAACACCAGTGTAGCCACAGGCTACAGATATCATAAAAGGCCACTGCTGCTTCTATATAATCTGTTGAACTTGGTACTCTGGAGGCAAATATACAGAAGACATGCAGAAACCCAATACATGGTTTTCCAAGTCAATGCACTATATTTGATTGAAAATAAACCTGAAGAAGACTCCTATGACCTGAACTTGGAAAGCCCTATAATATAGCCAAATAAATTTTCATTAGGTATATATAACTGAAAAGTTTCCTACTTTGCACTATCAGGAGGAAGATAAGAAACATTTAACAAAGATTAATTATGTGCCAGGTGCTTTTTGGCACATCTTATCTCATTTAATCCTCACAACAATCCTGTCCACTTTTTATAGTCAAGTAGCTAATAAATGGCAGAGCTAGGATTAAACCTACATCTAGCTAGCTGATCTCCAAATCCACATCCTTTCCACTAAACCACACTACCTCCTGTCTACTTTGCTCTGATAAACAAACTTTAAAAATTCAAGGAACTAAATGGAACATGGTATCCTGGATTGGATGGAGAAACAGAAGACAGATATTAGCGAAAAAACTGGTGAGTCCAAAAAGAGGTCTGGAGTTTAGTTAATAGCATTGCGCCAATGTTAATTTGTTTGGACAAAGTATCATTATAATATAAGGTGTTAACATTATGGGAAATTAGGTAAAGAGTAGGTGGGAACTCTGTACTCTTTTTAAGACTGTATTGTAAGTCAAAATTATTCTAAAATAAAGAGCATATTTTTTAAAAGTCAAGGAAGTTATGAATCTCAGATATGGTCCAGAAGTCCAATACCTAACTAGATATTTCCAATGGGGTAGAAATGTGTGGTCTTTTCCATAATTATAAATTTTGAATCTACCAGAGATGTCAGTGCTGGCTGGCTTCATTAGGGTAGTACAAAAGCAAGTTAAGTCCAAACTCAAATGACACCTTGGTCGTTGACCAGAAATAAAAATGCATCCTGTCCACAAAGAAGGAAAAGCTCATCAAGCTGATCACGATAGCAGGTGACCTAGACAGCTGCTTTACAATATGCTGAAGTAAGCATTTATGGGTAATTGGGGAGCAGAAACAATACAAAGCCACCCAGAAGTAAAGGTTAGGATGATGTCATTAAAATGTTGGATTTTTAAGAAGGAGTACCAGCAGGTAGACCCAACTGACCCACAGTCGTCAGAGAAGCAGAGATGGGTTCATCTTTTTTTGAGTGAAGACCTCATGCAAACCATGAAGGAAAGAGACACAGCTGCAGAAAGCAGCAGACTCCACCCCCACGGGCACTTCACCTCAAAGCAGAGGGCAGTCTCCCATCTGTTTATGCTGTGGAAATGGCTGCTGATCTCGCAAAGATCTCCTCCAAGACACCTGCACACAGAGGTGGTTTCTACCAGGAATATCATCTCCAAAAAACTGTTCATACACTTATATTAAAAATGTTCATATAGAGGCTTACATTTCCATGCTGTTATTATAATCCAAAAGTTAGATCTCTTCCACCCTACCGACCCAGGATAAACATATGGTAAAACATTCTGTACGTTCAGTTGTAACACGTTCAACTCAGTTGGGTTGCCAGCCCGCCAAGTGACTTAAGGTTAAACACATTTTTTTGAAGGCTTCTTGTTTTTGTGTTCTCAGTGGGCTATTTATACCGTTTTCAAGCATTCCCCCCGCCTTTGGAATTTTAATTTACTGTGAGTGCTTCCCCCTTGGAGCATTCCCTAGTGCCATTTTATTCTTGACCCTTTTGAATAAAAATCCTTAATGAAGACATCTGAAAGGGGGGTGAAGGGCAGTAGAGAGATACCAGGGAAGCTTCTGAATTGTCCTCTGAAATTTTGTCATCTAGATGCTGAGGGTGGTCTCTTTGTTAAGAGTTTCGCATCCGGACCTTAAGGCCACATAATTAATGTTCCCACTGGAATCGTAGGGACTGTCTTTGAAAGAGTCTGTTGTCCAGTTTTCAGGCCACATTAGGCATGTTCCCCCCCAGGAGCAGGGCCTGAAAAGAATGTCGGTGTTTCCCTTCAGGTATAGGTGCCTGGGGGTCAGGGGGAGAGGGAACGGCAAGGGGTGGAGTGGGAGGCGGGTGATCGACAGGGATAGAAACGGTGTCTCCTCCTCCCTCTGAATGTGAAATAGCCAATGAGGTGGCGCGGCCGGGCCGGCCGGGCCGCCAGTGCCATATAGTATGCAGCAACCGGAGGAGTCACGTTGGGGGAACAGCAGAAAGCAGCTATCCTTTTACACTACTTTGCTCTAGCAGCTATCTTAATGGTGACTGCGTGGCCGGGGGGAAACCTGATCGGCCAGATCCAGCCGAAACCGGGAGGGAGGGAGTGGGCTTTCCGGAGGGGGGGAGGGGGGAGGGACACGAAGAAGGAGGAGTAAGAGAGGGGAAAAGAAAGAGGAAAAGAGTGCGAGGGAGTGAGGGAGGGAGGAAAATAAACAACAAAAAAATGTCCTCTTCCTCCCCCACCGGGCAGATTGCAAGTGCGGCGGACATCAAGCAGGAGAATGGGATGGAAAGCGCCTCGGAAGGGCAGGAGGCGCCCCGAGAAGTGGCGGGGGGCGCGGCGGCGGGGCTGAGCCCCCCGGCTCCAGCCCCTTTCCCCCTGGAGCCGGGGGACGCCGCGGCCACCGCCGCCAGGGTGAGCGGAGAGGAAGGGGCAGTGGCTGCGGCGGCGACGGCCGGAGCGGCGGCGGATCAGGTACAACTCCACTCGGAACTTCTGGGCAGGCACCACCACGCCGCGGCCGCCGCCGCCGCCGCCGCCGCCGCCGCCGCGCAGACCCCACTGGCCTTCTCGCCCGACCATGTCGCCTGCGTGTGCGAGGCGCTGCAGCAGGGGGGCAACCTGGACCGCCTGGCCCGGTTCCTGTGGTCCCTGCCCCAGAGCGACCTGCTACGTGGCAACGAGAGCCTGCTGAAGGCGCGGGCGCTGGTGGCCTTCCACCAGGGCATCTACCCTGAGCTCTACAGCATCCTCGAGAGCCACAGCTTCGAGTCGGCCAACCACCCGCTGCTGCAGCAGCTCTGGTACAAGGCGCGCTACACCGAGGCCGAGCGAGCCCGCGGCCGGCCGCTGGGCGCCGTGGACAAGTACCGGCTGCGCAGGAAATTCCCCCTGCCCCGCACCATCTGGGACGGCGAGGAGACGGTGTATTGTTTCAAGGAGAAGTCGCGCAACGCGCTCAAGGAGCTCTACAAGCAGAATCGCTACCCTTCGCCGGCCGAGAAGCGGCACCTGGCCAAGATCACCGGCCTCTCCCTCACCCAGGTCAGCAACTGGTTCAAGAACCGCCGGCAGCGCGATCGGAACCCCTCTGAGACCCAGTCCAAAAGGTGAGCGCCAACTTTCCTCCTCCTCCCCCTTCCTCTCCCCAACCCCCTTCCCAGCTTTCTTTTCCTCCAAGTGCTCGCAAACATGGCGCTTACCTTCCCCACCAGCCTGGTCCGGCTGCCCACCTCTCCCCGCCCCCCACCTCTCTCCCCGGCTGGGGGAGGGGGGGCGGCGGCGGCGAGGGGCGGGGGAACCTTGCTCCTTACCCTCCCCCCACCTCCCCCCAGAAGTTTCTGGTCGCCCGCCTAGGTCTCAGTCCCCGCCCCCACCTCGGCTGGTCACTGCTGCCCGGTTTCCCACCCCCATCCCTCTGGCTTTGAAGTTGCCACTCTCTCCCCGGTTCTGGCCGGGCGAAGGATCGTGTGTAGACGCCGGAAAGGCAGTTCTCGCTGCCGCCCAATGCCCACGGAGGTTGCCAGCGCCCGCCGGGGTCTGCACCTCCACGGGGTCACGCCTGCCCGACGCGCGCACGCGCTCCCGGACCCCCAGGGTTCGGCTGCCCCAGGCAGGCGCTGGAGGTGGCCGTGGCCGCTCCGGAGGGAGAAGAAAGTTGGTGGGGTCTGGAAGCGCAGAAGGGGGTCTGGGGACGTCGAGGTTTTATATGACAGAGTTAATCATTCACCCTGCCCGCTGTGGTTCCCTTCGCGGCCGCGGCAACTGTGGGGTGTTGGTGCGGCTCGGCTCTGCGGTGTTTTGAAACCTGATTCTGAACTCCTTCGGATCGAATTTCAGCGCCGCCGGGGTGGTGGGGCTAGAGGGCGGCTTCCCCGGCCCCTGAACCCTGCGGGGCTCCTTCCCGGTGTGGTGATTGGGGTTGGGGGCAGGCTGGCACCAGGCGGACAGCAGGGAAGGACTGGGGGCGCTATCCACTCCGCACCTCTTTGAGCGCCCACCCTGGCGGGTTTGAACTTTTTGACTGCCAGGTATTTTTTCCCAACCGGTAGAAAATACCGGGTTTTCCTGCTCTTTTGTACGTCCTCCTGAGTCAGACACCTGGTCTGTGTCTGTGTGTATTGTTGGACAAAGTAAAGAGAAGGTCGCCGAAAGGGATGGTGTCGCCAGCCCTGCGGGGAAAGGAGAGAAGGAATCCAAAAGCAGCTCGAAGGTTCTGCTGAGGGGGGGAATCTGGGAGCCGGGGAGCCCGGCCCGGCGGGGAGAAGGTGATCACCCGGCGCGTTCCAGAGCCCGCCGCGGGCCGCTCCTGCCCGTTTCTCGCCCAAGGCAGGAGGGAGGCTCCGTGCCCGAACCCGGCCTCGCGGTAACCAAAACAAAACGCGCACTGCGACCTGCGTGCACCCCTCCGCAGACTTGCGGGGGCGCGACCCAGAGGAGGCGCCTTGGTAACTCCACGCCACCTGTCCCCGTGCCTGCTTGAGGCAGCGGATCCTGTCGGCGACGGAATCCGATGAGCAGGGGGTAGGGGGGTGGGGAGCGGGCGCGGCGCGCAGGCCAGCTGCCCTGGAGCCTCCACTCCCTGGCCGGGCGCGTTCCCCGCGTCTCCCCAGCCACACACAGCCTGCTTCGCCTCCCCCCCCCCCCAAGACACACACCCGCTCCCAGCCCAGTTGCCTGGTTGAGGCCCCTTTCCGGATCTACCTCCCACCCGCATCCCCGGTGAGTCACCCTCGCAGACGGCGACGGCGGCTCAGCCTCAGCTCGTAAATCAAAGCGCCTTCTGCGCTCCTGGCCCCGCAGTCCAAAGCCGGGGTAATCCCCTCCCCTCGGCATGAAAGCGAACCGACCTCGGGGCACTGCAGGGATGTCGGATCTTATGCTGGGCCAAGTCCCGCCGCGCTCCAAACTGCCTCTGTCCCACCATCCTTTCTCCCCCGGCCCAGCCTCAGACCAAATGGGAAACACCCACCACTACCCCTCCCCAGATTTGGTATTTACCCCCAAATCGGAGAGCTGAGGAACACAGTCTTGTTTGGAACAGAAGGACTGAGGGTGCTGGGGAAGGGGTCTGATAAGTACAAGGCCACCGAGTGACCCACACCCTTTCCCTTCCACCTCACCAGGGCACTGGATGGTGTTTGTTAAATAGGCCCCTATGGCTTTCTTTGGATTCAAAGGCGACTGCACATAACAGTTCTTGGGTTGAAAGTGCCTTTCCTACAACAAGACAGCCACTTTGTTGAATGAGATAGTTGTCAGTCTGGTGGAGTAGAAGTTTGGGAGCAGGTGAGAAAATGATCTCTTGTTAACTAACTGGCAGACAAAACTGAGTACTTCCCACCTCCTGCTCCTTTGACAGTTTCATTTACCTCCAAAATCACACTAACCTGAATTGGTTTGAGGGGAAGGGAAAGAGTTCCTAAACAGAAATGACTGACCAACCCTTTAATGAGTTTTTTTTCTGTGGTATAGGTAGCAGCATATTTAACAGTAATAAATAACTTCAATGCTATAAAAACGTGTAGACAATTCTCCTGTAAATCCTATTAGCTGAATTTATATCTTTTAGACCTCTGGACTTTCTCTGAACTTATTATTAGTACAGGTTATTGAGACATGAGAGTTCCTCTTCCCAGATGCCCTGGTCAGAATCTGCTGAAAGGCCTCATAGCTAAAACAAGACTAGAAGACTTCCTGCTGTGCTTTCCTTAAACACTATCTTTAATGGGATTAGAGGCTGGTTTTCCAAACAATTGGCACTATGTAGATTGTCATTCCCATGACTTTCTGAATGTCTTGATTTCCTCCTCTGTACAGTGAGTCGGATGGCAATCCTAGCACTGAAGATGAATCCAGCAAGGGTCATGAAGATTTGTCTCCTCATCCACTCTCTAGTTCATCCGATGGTGTCACCAACCTCAGCCTTTCCAGTCACATGGAGCCAGTATATATGCAACAAATTGGAAATGCTAAAATATCATTAAGCTCTTCTGGAGTTTTGTTGAATGGAAGTTTGGTACCTGCCAGTACTTCACCTGTCTTCCTTAATGGTAATTCTTTCATTCAGGGACCCAATGGAGTTATCCTTAATGGATTAAGTGTGGGAAATACACAGACAGTGTCATTGAACCCACCAAAAATGGCATCAAACATTGTGAGCAATGGTATATCCATGACTGACATACTGGGGTCTACCTCCCAGGATGTGAAGGAATTCAAAGTTCTCCAGAGTTCTTCAGCTAACTCAGCAGCCACCACCTCCTACAGCCCCAGTGCTCCTGTGTCATTCCCAGGGCTGATACCCAGCACTGAGGTGAAAAGAGAAGGTATTCAAACAGTGGCTTCCCAGGATGGAGGTTCTGTAGTGACTTTTACCACACCAGTGCAAATTAACCAGTATGGCATCGTCCAGATCCCCAATTCCGGAGCGAGCAGTCAGTTCCTTAATGGGAGCATTGGATTCTCTCCACTGCAGCTGCCTCCTGTTTCAGTGGCAGCTTCACAAGGTAAAAGTCTGGTTTGGTACCGTAATGCACCAGTGAATGTTTTAGCCAGCTGCTGTAAATGACGCATTTGGTGAGAGCTATAGATTGCTGTTACTGTTCAGGTACCTCACTGGCTGCCACAGCTGCAGAATAGTCTTGATGTGTTTCTCTTTCTTCACAACATCCATGTAATATCCAGCTTGCTTGGTTCCCTGGCTTCATGGGGGTGGGCTTTTATTTTTCCAACAACTAAATGGAAAAATACAGTTCGCAGCGAGTCCTGCCAGTTCTACAATTATAGAAATATGCTAAGTCAATCGGTGCTTACAAAATAACCCACTGCTTGACATTTTAAGATTAAAAATTAATAATATTGCTAGAACACAAAATAAGTCAAGCAGTTGGTAAGAATGTGTAGACTTCACCTAAGAATTATTTATTTGACCAAAAGGAGTTTTAGAAGAGCGAGCTAAAGAGACTGGGTCATTTGCGTTTGATTCATGTTCCTCCTATAAGTAAGACTAACAGACCTAAAGGGAAAACAGAGGAGTATGTGATTGGCTGTTGCTGTGCATGTATACTTGCCCCCTAAATGTGTGGGTTTATTTATGGAGGTAACTGTAAGCCTTATTTTATATGTTGGTGGCTTTACTAAGGCATCTGCTAAAGGAAGCACTGATCTGAAATTTGGGAAACCTGAGACCGATATGCCAGTTCTTCAATGACTTTAAGCAAATCTGGATGGCTCTGGTTATTGTTTCTCTATAGAAACAGGAATGGTTAGAGTGGCAGTGGAGGTTGCAGAGCTGCTTGAATTCAAGAGTGGGAGATGTTAGTGCATATTTGCCTCCCTGGAAGCAAATCTGAAAGTCCAAATTTTTACCAAAACAAAATAAGTAACTGTTTGCCTTAAAGATCAGCTTCCTGTAAAATGGTTTTATCCAAAAAAAAAAAAACTCAATTTATACACAACTCTTGTTTCCACAACTATGGTCTACTTCAGTTTGAGGCATTAATGGAAGAATTGTTGTGCAGTAAATTCCATTCTGTTCATTTGTTTCTCTTTAGGTAAAATGGTAGTATAGTAACACACAACAGTCCTGCAGCATGCTATTTATTTCTTCATTGTTCCAGGCTATGGAAAGGATTAAGCTTAGTCACTATCCAACACAGGGCAAAAATAGGAAAACCACAGGGAAAGCCAAAGTGCTTAGTTTACAATACTTTAATGTGGACCTAACCCTTTTTCTCTCTTTAGGAAATTTCCAGATAGTAGGTAACATTTTAAAGACAACAAATTTGAGCAAAAAGCATAGTATGTACATTGGGGGAGGAGAAAAGCAGGAATACTTCTCACACATAATCTAAAAAAGTGCTACCATAGAAAATTATTACAAACTAATAGCTAATTCTTAAAATGGGGCATTTAATATGAATAAGAACAGCATTTTCAGTTAAAGTAGCTAAGATCAAATGACAGAGCTGTCAATCCTTAGACTTGTCTGGGTGAGTTGAAGACATAAGTTTAACCAGATGGCCCAGGAAACAACGTTCCCTTAGAGTAACTGTGTATTGCAGTTCTCAGTAAAGCATTTGGGGATTCAGCCTTTCTCAAAACAGATACCAAGCCCTTCTTAAAAATGGCTAGACAAGGTAGATTATCTTTCTATAGTCGAAACTTATATAGAAAAGCAGAATCTCTACATCTTTTACTCACTTTATAATCTGAGTAAATAAGGGTTTTTTTTAAGCATCATTATAAAATTATACTTTGTACCTTTATCATTTCTCAACTGGGTTTTTTTTAACTGATTTTGAAATTATTGTTCAATTTATAATTCAGTTGCAGCTATACTTAAATATCAAGTTTTAGATCACATCTGCTTTTCCCCCTTCATCTATGTATTTTATAATATCTACACATTTAGAAATATTATTTTATTTATATTCTGTAGCAGTTTGGGAAAATGTCACACCTATTATGTTATATATAGCCCTATCAAAAAATAATGAATCATTTTATTCACAAATACACTGGCAAACAGTTTCACAAACGCATACACACAACAAAGTAACCATCTATTTCAGATGTCTTTTGCTACAGTTTAGTAGTCAACAAGAATTTTAAAGCCTTTTTAGTTTGTTTGACCTGGAACAAAGATTTACGTTAGAGAAGAGCTCAAACATATGTAGAAATGTTTTTCTTAAGTTCAAATAAAGTGTTTTCATTTTTTGTTTGTTTAAAGCCATTCCTTTGCATTTAAGGTGCTTAAAAATGTTTGGAAGACATATAAACAGCCCTGTGACATACATTTATCGATACAGGTGGCAACATAATCACAATTATTCTATTAATTCAAGGAGGGAAATGTTTTAGGTGAATTACCTTTAACATTAGGCTGTTTTCTCAAAATAATGAAGAGTTTACTGAACATCTAATTCAAGATCAGGGTAAACACCCTACTTGAATTATTCTGTCACAAAACTCCCCCATGTCCACCTTTCCTTTACTGGCAAGATAATTGCCATTATTTCACTGTGCCTAGGAAAAGACTCAGAAAGAAAAAGGTTTTATTTGATGGTGTGAGTTAGGGGAAGGGGGTCTAATTCATCTGCATTGTCTGACTTAGCTGATTTAAACAACTCAGCTTTCTACTTATATTTCTTTTTCTACTTCTGGTCTCTGTAGAACATTATAATGAGAGTCTCAAAAGATACAAACCTTTTACAGAAGCATTAGCTCTAGCTCTTTATGTTAATCTGTATTTTAAAAGCACATTTCATTATTATCATTAATTCTTCCTGTCACTACAACACTGAAAATTCAGAACTAGCACAACAAAAGGAAAAAAAAAAAACTATTGAATGTTTTGTTGACTTGACATTATGGTTAGTTTGGTGAAACTTTGCAACTTGTCTGTACAGGTTTATATGGTTAACTGTAAGCCCCAGGGTAACTCATTTATGTGGTATTTTCTGCATTTCCGTTTATATTTTATGTCAGTTACTGAGCTTGCCCTGAACAAAGGCATTCTCTTTCGCATTTGTGTTTTCTAGTTCTAACTGGCAGAGCGAGCAATAACTATCAACTAATTGAGAGATATCAAGTCTCAGTAATACTGAACCAGAAACTTGACTGAAATTAGAACTTAGAAACAAAAATTTTTTTTCCATTTAATTTCTAAGCCAGTAGTTCTCGCTCCCGCTTCATCACCAGAATTACTCAAGGAGTTAAAAATACACCTGTTCTGGGACTTACTGAGTCAGATAGATTCTCAGGAGCGGAGCCTTGAAATCTGTAGTTTTAAGTGCTCAAGGTGATTCTACGGAACCTGAGAAAAATCATGTGTGTAAAAAAGTAACTTTTTTCTTTCCTTATCAGCCCCATCAATGATAATCTGTACTTTTTTTTTTTTTTTTAGGTAATATTTCAGTAAATTCAAGCACTTCAGATGGGAGCACATTTACAAGTGAGTCCGCCACAGTCCAGCAAGGAAAGGTTTTCTTGAGCTCTCTTGCTCCCAGTGCAGTGGTATACACTGTTCCTAATTCAGGCCAGACTATAGGATCTGTTAAACAGGAGGGCGTGGAGAGGAGCCTGGTGTTTTCTCAGTTGATGCCTGTCAATCAGAATGCACAAGTAAATGCAAACCTGTCTTCTGAAAGTATCTCGGGAAGTGGCCTCCACCCACTGTCCTCCTCCTTAGTTAATGTATCCCCAACTCACAATTTTTCCCTGACTCCCCCTACCCTACTAAACCCCACTGAGCTAAACCCTGACATTGTTGATAGCCAGCCAATGTCTGCACCTGTGGCAAGCAAATCTACTGTGACATCTGTCAGCAACACTAACTATGCAACTCTTCAGAACTGCTCCCTTATTACTGGTCAAGATCTATTATCAGTACCCATGACCCAGGCTGCCCTTGGGGAAATAGTTCCCACAGCTGAAGCCCAGGTGAGTCACCCCTCCCCTACAGTACACCAGGATTTTGTCAGAGAACATCATTTGGTTATGCAATCAGTAGCTAACATAAAAGAGAATTTCTTAACAAATTCTGAGAGCAAAGCAACAAGCAACTTAATGATGCTGGACTCCAAATCCAAGTATGTCTTAGAGGGCATGGTTGAGACTGTCTGTGAAGACCTGGAAACAGACAAAAAAGAGCTTGCCAAGCTCCAGACTGTCCAATTGGATGAAGAGATGCAAGACTTGTAAACTTAATTTCTTTTTTTTTTTTTCCTGGCATCAGCAGGCAAATCTTTTCATGAAGACCTGAGGACATAAAGGATTTTCCCATTTGAAGGGAAACATTAGTTTTGCAAGTAAATGCATTCAAAAGACTTTGGATTAATCTGCATGAAGATCACAGTTAAATATGCAGGAGTAGAACTGCATTACTGCAGCCTTTTTGTTCACATGTGTTCTCTTTTAAATAGATGGAGACAGAGGAACAAGATGAAATATATCAAGAAGTCAAAGTGTATCATTTGGTTGACTTAACATAATTCTAAGATCAAATGGAACTTGATAAATAGTTTTCTAAATTAAAAATGTATACACTTAAGGTAGAAAATTAAATATCACTACAGAGCGTTAGAAACAATACAATTCTTTTTGTTTACTTTTACTCCACGGGCATTGGTAAGGTTAAGAAGCATAAAAGGTACTCTACACTATTCTAAGGGTATATTTTTGAATATATGCATTTCTGTTTTTCAGCATTTTTGTGAAAGTCTTGGCTTGTCTCTATACATTTCCAAATGTGATTGCTAATAGTTCACTGTGGCTGAGAAAGTTTGTAACTCCACTAAAAACTCTGAAACAAACTTCAGTATGAGTGTAAATATATTAGTCCTATAAGCAAGAATTTGGGTAATTACAGTGAATTTTATTTATGCTGTATATGTTTCTCTTATACTTCAGACACTATGAACTGAAAAGAAAAATGTTTTCGTACTGTTTAATTTATTTTTATTGTTTGAACAGGAAGTGAACAGTTATTTCCAACAAAGTTTTACTTTTTGTAGGATTTTAAAAGTAATGATTTTTATCAGGAGTCTATTAAGGTCAATATTAATAACACTGAAACAAGAAATCTAACTCCCAATATTGGAATTTTGGTACTTTTTTTCACATCCTTGTTCTTTATTTAGCAACTCTCTGATTCATTTAAATATATTTTCTACAGAATTCTATGTGCCTTTTTACCTTGTGGCCTTTTTATTACTCTTACTAAGGTACAGAAGTGTCAACAGAAGCACTGATGACTCCTTTCTACTATCCAACAGGGTTAATTTCACAGAATTGCTCTAAATCTGAAGAACTTAAGTTTCACTTATATTATTAGAGTTAATGTTTATGATGCAAGTGGTTGAACAATTAATTATTGTTGATACTTTTCATTACAAAGAAGTAACAGTTATAGACTACCATGTAAAACCAATTCTGGAGGCTATGAAAACAACCATTTTAAAGGAAAGAAAGAATATGTAACTTCTATTGAGATGAATTATGTCCTGTTGAAACTTAGTTCTAAATGTTTTAACTCAATTGTTACATTATGACATATGACTGTTGTTTGCACTATATTATCACCTCTTCTTTAAAAGTAAATCGGGGTTTCCGTAAGAAGCTTGTTTGATAATGTTGTGAGCTGTGGTTACAGTTTTTATCAGGACCCTGAACAGAAGATGTAATAATACAAATACATTTATGTAGTGAGTAAAGTCTCTGGTCTCTGAAAAGCAAGAAAAGTGAGAAAATGATCTCTTCAGAGATGACAGAAAGTTGTTGAACATGAAGATGTCACCACATCTTGCTTTCTTTAAGATCGGAACAAAGGGTCCATTGTAAGTGTCTACATGCCCATCAGCCCAGCATGTTGAATAAGGGTCATAGAGGATTTAACTTTTGTTCTTACTGCAAATGGAACTTGCAGGCATAGGTGAAGAGCCCTTTGAAGAATTCCTCCCCCATCATTTTTTTTCTCCCCCATCATTTTGATAAAGAACTTAGATCCCATTTTTTTATGGAATTAGCGAAAGTTCCTAAACTGCTGAAATTACGTGTTTTTTTGTTTTGTTTTGTTTTACAACATCAGGTTTTTTAGAGTTCTCTTCCACTCCACCACTACTTATACAGCTTGTTTGTTTCTTTGGGTGTGTGCTGATCATGTTACTGAGATTAATTACATGGGTCTATAGTGCAGTTTACATGAAAATGATGTTTTCCACTTGATTGCTGCAAATATCAAGAGTTTGTTAATTATTTTAAAATACCCATCCAATAAGAAAGATGGGAAGGTTTAAAAAGTTATATATGTTATATATACATATATATAACAGGAAAAGTTTTGTGTCTTCCAAAAATATAAGCCTCTCTTTTATTCACAGTTCTTCCTCTTTTCTTCCTTAAGAAAGAGAAAAGATAGCACAAAACTTAAGACTTACTTAGGAAACCTATTCATACTCCAACATGATGTAATTATACCCCTACAATTACTCCAGGTAGCTATACAATATATACCAGGTAAGAATCAATGCACATTATAAAGAACTTGTTCTTTTCTGTTCTTTCAGTAAAATAAGGGCCAGTTGATATGTAGCCCATATATATGGGAATGAAATAAGATAAACCCCATGATCTCCTTGCACAGAATTGCAAATGTTTTTTTGCAGTACCAAGGGCCAGACTCAGAACCCTTGTCAGAATTTCCCTCTTACGTAAACCAATGCTTGAAGACGCTGCAAATGACCCTCTAATGATCCCAAAAGAGGAATCAGAATAGGGATAAATAACTCCCTGCAAACCCCAACCCCTGCTGCTGGCTGTGTGAGCCTATCTATGCACTCTATCAGTCAGAATTGATATATAGCTCTTAGTTACATCCAGTAAAGGACAGCCTGTTGTTTAAAGAGAAGGTGCATTTGTTCCTCAGTCAAGCAAAAGCACCTGTGTTGTACTGCTTTATAGCTCACGCATATTCATGGTAAAGAAAAGACTGAATTATACACATTTCAGTGCCTTTCTTGTGTTACGAAAGGCAGGTAGATGTTATAGCCATAGATAAAATTCATAGTTGAATTGCACACTGACCTTAAATCTCCCTGTATATGCCCTTGCGTCTTGCATGTTAAAAGCTGGATAATTGGGTAGATATTGCAGCCTGCCCTACTACATGTTAGACAAGTGTGCATTAGTACATAACCAGAAGTTCTTCATTCTTTAAAATGTTTTTGACAGATCATCTCATCATAAAAATATAAATAATTCAGGAAAACTGTGGGGAAAAGAATTACATTTTATAGAAGATGTTTCAAAGTCTTCTTAGAGCTTAGATAATAGAGTAACAGTTATTTTGTATCTAACTGATACATTTTATGTTAATTTCTTATTACCACCACACATTTTATTACTCAAAATTGTATAGCATGTGACTCTTTTGGCTTTCAGGGTTCTCAAAAATTTTTTATTCTTTTGTTGCATGTACTGTATGTTTAGAGGCAACCAGTTATATACTCAATATGGTTTTACTGTGCCTTACACAAAGAGAAAATCTATACAGAATGTATATCATGGGGTGGGGTAACAGAGTCTATACTGCACTGTTAGGTGATGGCACACAGAGCATGTCCCAGAACATTTCTGTGCTTAATTACCCAACCAAAGAGATCTAAAGTATGTATGTTGTACTGTAATAGGGGTTTATGCCTGGACAATTAAGTGTTTTATTTGTTTTCTGAAATGATGTGAACTTATTTTTCTAAACACTATGCTAAATAAACTTTATATTTATACATACCTTATGTTGAAAAAGTTATTTATCCCTGGGAAAGCAGAGAAGAGTAAAGAAAAGAAAAACAAAAATCCACAAACATTTCATAGGCTTGCAAATATAAGAGGAGTCATTTGGGGAAAATAGTCTGTTGGTCTTTATACAAAATTACCCAATTCACTTAATTGTACTGCATACTTACAGCTAAATGATTAGATTTCATCCTCCTTAAAGGAAAGAAATGTGTCATTCATTTGGGTGTCCCAAAATCTGAATCTGATACCATTTTTAATGGAATTAAATTGAAAGGTCCAAGGACCTTTCCATTCCCAGCCTTACTGAAAGAGCTCAGTATCACCCCATCTTTAAAGCACTCCCATTAGCCAAAGTCTGGTTATACCACAGCTGGGTCCACCAGTGGTTTGGCTTAAAACTATGGACAGAACAGCATTACTGAGTGTGTAGAAGAGTCAGCCTTAGTACAGTTTGGTCCTCATGTTAAAATTACATGACATCTGATTTTGCATGCCTCCCACACTGAAATGAAGAGGAAACTAGATTAAAAAAATAGACTGGGACCACCTGTACAACTCTATTACAAAACTAAAGTCATTAAATTAATTTCAGGTATTATGTGTAGAGTTTTTTATAATCTTGTCATTCAGTTCATTTATTTACAAATTTTCTATGTAGTTAAACCAGTTAAAGTGAATAGTGTCTCAGTAAGTGGGTACTGTATAGGGTCAGAATATTATGGAGTGATTATATTCTATCATATTTTAACCAAACATTAAAAAAAATATTTTATATTGGAGTATAGTTGATTAACAATGTTGTATTAGTTTCAGGTGTACAGCAAAGTGATTCAGTTATACATATATATATTCTTTTTCAAATTCTTTTTTTTAATAAATTTATTTATTTATTATTTTTGGCTGCATTGGGTCTTCGTTGCTGCGCACGGGCTCTCTCTAGTTGCAGCAAGTGGGGGCTACTCTTCCCTGCGGTGCGCGGGCTTCTCGCTTTGGTGGCTTCTCTTCTCTAGAGCCGCACGGGCTCTAGGCATGCAGGCTTCCGTAGTTGTGGCATGCAGGCTCAGTAGTTGTGGCTCGCAGGCTCTAGAGCGCAGGCTCAGTAGTTGTGGCACATGGGCTTAGTTGCTCCGCGGCATGTGAGATCTTCCCGGACCAGAGCTCAAACCCATGTCCCCTGCATTGGCAGGTGGATTCTTAACCACTGCACCACCAGGGAAGCCCTTAATGAAACATTTTTAACACATTTGACAAGGTTACTGATCTACTTCAAACTTTTTTTTAGCGACAAATTTTTAAATTTAATTTTATCATAGTATAGTTGATTAAAATGTTGTGTTCCTTCAAACATTTTTGTAGCTCCTTGGAAACTAGCAAATTAAAACCCCTCAATGAGAATTCAAGACCTTTAGCTATATGATTCCATCCCACCTTTCCAGTTTGCCTTAAAAATAATAAATGTGGAAATTTACCTTTGTACCTCACCATTTCCAATACAGTAGATAGTAAATAAACAAAATACATTCAGATAATGGTCAATGCTATAAAGACAATAACAGGGTGATTGAATTGAGAATGGGGAATGGGTAGAGGTGGGGATTAGATTGGTCAAGGAAGGTCTCTGAAGAAGTGACATTCAGAAGAGAGATTTGAACAGTTCAAGGGAGCCAGCCTGCAAGACCTAGAAAAGAGCATTCCAGCCATAGGGAACAGCAAGTACAAAGGCCCTGAGGGAGGAGCACAGCGGCTGGATCACAGTGTTACACACTCTAGGGGTCATGTGAAAGGAGATCCTGTCAGAGAGATAGGCAGGGACCAGATCACAGGTAGAGCTTTATTGGTCTGTGCCAAATCATTTGAATTTGATTCTGAGAAGCAAGGAATGATATAACATGACTTCCACTTTAAAATATCAGCAGCCTATTCTTTGTAGAATGTTGTGGGAGGCAAGAGGGACGGCAGGGATTAAGAAACTATGTCACATTGTCCTAAACTGTTCGACAGGAAATATGTCAGGCACTCTTGAAGCGTGTGTGACAGTTTGTCCACAAATGTCTCCAGAATTTTGTGCTCTCTAAACCTTCTGTCTACTCGGCCTCCTGCTTTTAGTCAAAGCTGCCATCTTCCTACTATGATTGTCCCACTCTGAACCTGTGCCCTGAGCTCTAGGCTGATAGATGCACTTCCCTAATGGGTATCTTCAGAATGTCCTAGTCACCTATGACTCTATATATGAAAATTTAAACTATTATCTTCACTGTAAACCTGTTCCCCACTCTGTGTTCCTCATTCATCCATTGGCCAAATATAAAATCTGGGATTCACTCTGGCGTCTTCTGTTCCTTTCTTCCCACCTCCTCCACCAGATCACTACATCTATCCATGTCTGCTCTTTTACTGTCTCTTGAATTACTTCTTTCCCCTCCATTTCTAGGGTTACTGCTATAGTTTAGGTACTTATCATTTCTTGACTGAATTATTGCAGCCTCTGCCTGCTTGGTATCCAGGGTCTGGTCCTCATTCCAGGCTACATTACAACTATATTCAGAGAGGACTTTCAGAATTCAAGACTTATCCCAGCCTCACATTCTAGTTTGAAATCTTCAATGGCTCTCCATTGCTTATGAAATACCATTTAAACTCCTTAACATACAAAGCCTCCAAGACCCAGGCCTTACCTCTCTGTCTGGTCACATCTCTAGCCACATGAATCTGTTCCCTGAAGGCACCAGGTTCTTTCTTACCTACCAGATCTCCCAGACTCACTAGGAAGTGAGTCTGCTCCAGGAAGCTCTGTCTCACCCTCATAAACGGAATAGTACATGGCTGATTCTGTGATCAGACAGGAATTTATATCTTCCTTTCGTGTGGCACTTATCACATCACTGTAATTACGTGTTTGCCTCAACACTTTCATCTTTGTTTCTCCTTTAGTGTAGTAGAGCACAGTAGGCACTTAAAATTATTTGTTGAATGAATAGTGACTCTAACAGTCATCCATCCCTTTAAATCATTTCACTTGCTTGGATTAGGGAATTTATGGCTCAGCTGGTTAAAGTATTATCCCTATTTAGAGAACAAAAATAAATCACTGCATTTTGGGGTAGGGTCTGAGAGTGGTTCTGTGAATCTTCTAGCATTCGTAGATGGTCTTCATGGTGATTATTTTCCTTACTGCTCCAGGGTTTTTTCCACTTACTTCCAAACAGAGGCTGGGTTCCAGATGATACAAAGTTTGACAGACAATTGGGGTCATTAGCAAAAATGTACTCACTAAGCTTTTTTAGATCAATGTTTCAAAATAGCGGTATTTATACTTATATACAGATATGCTTTCTAAAAACATTCTCTCTATGGATATATTCCTATTATTGTATTTACACTGAGCAGATGTCTAAAGAGTCTATGAGGAATAGTTAGTGGAATGTAGAGTTTAGGCATCAGGAAATCTGGATTCTAGTTAGCCTTTAGATTTGGGAAATATCAACTCACCTCTCTTTTTTTCCATTGAAATGAGTGTGTTGGATATCATTATATTTGAGATCCATGTCGTTATAAGAAGAGAAAAAGGGTTAATAAAATGCACTCCCTCCCAGGCCACCCCACAGGTTAAGACGATGGAATCAATTGCAGAGTGAAAGTACACTGTGACCTGCCAAGGGCTACAAATGTAAGATAAAATAACTGATATTGAGTCAACAACTTGTGACCCCCTAGGACTATCTAGAGGTGTAGAGCTAGGTGAGGCAGGGCTGCTTTTGTACTTTTCCACCTTCTTCACCTGTATCTACTTTGCTCCCTAATGGGTCTGCCCTTCCCTCAGGTATTGTCCTAGCTTCCCAAGCTCCTTAAGTGATAATCCTGGTGTGGGTGGTTAATAGTTTAAGGTATGAAGAGCCCAACCCTCCACCCCTTGGGAATTTGTATTTTAAGGAAGCCTTTTAAAGATTCAAAAGAACAAAGCTATCATCATGGATGATAAGTTGCAGATTAATAAAACTGAGCAAGGTGTTCCCTATTTCTAAGCACAACAGACAAGTGTGTGTGTGTGTGTATGTGTGCGTGTGTGTGGGTTTGGGGACTAGGGAGAGAAGGATGGATGAGTGGAGGAAAAGCAAATGTCACCCTTTCCTTTCTTAATGTGCTCCACTTCCCTACTGGGTATCAAGGACCAGACAGTGGAATCTGAGCTGTTGGATCCTCTGAAAACAGTTAAGTGTAGTTTTCCCACACACATCTTATCCAGAGCCTGGATAATTACCTTCAAGAGGATTCCTGTGTTGAAAAGTCATTAGCTATAATGAAACCATAAAAATTAGCCATAGAAAAACAAGGGTTGTTCTGGGTTTTTTGTTTTGTTTTCTTTGCTTTTTAAGGTGTGAGCTACTTAGGAGATGTGCCAAAGAGAAACCCAAAATATATATTTGGTTAAAATTAGGGAATGTAATACAAGTTTGTATTCATTTTTATTTATTTAATAAGTATATTCTTACTGTGTTCTTTAACATCTGGATGACATTGAATATCCTAGTATAAACAATATTCATTCCTTGGCAAATTTATTGTATTAGCACTTAATGGGAATCAGGATGGATTAAATTCTGTCCCTGCATGAATACTCATCAGGGATCTTAAAAGTGATCAAGGGCTTCCCTGGTGGCGCAGTGGTTGAGAGTCTGCCTGCCAATGCAGGGGACACAGGTTCGAGCCCTGGTCTGGGAAGATCCCACATGCCGCGGAGCAAATGGGCCCGTGAGCCACAACTACTGAGCCTGCGCGTCTGGAGCCTGTGCTCCGCAACAAGAGAGGCCGCGATAGTGAGAGGCCCGCGCACCGCGATGAAGAGTGGCCCCCACTTGCCACAACTAGAGAAAGCCCTCGCACAGAAACGAAGACCCAACACAGCCATAAATAAATAAAATAAAAAAATAAAAAAAAAAAAAAAAGTGATCAAGAGACTGGCACAACATTGTAAATCAACTATACTTCAATAAAAATATATATATATTTTTAAAAAGTGACCAAGTATCCTATCCCAATCATCCCAGGTAGACTTTCCAAAATATCTCCAATGAACACACACTAGTTCTAAGAATACATACAATCTCACCTAATAAGAGTCCCTTACTTCTAGTCTCATTATACAGTCATACTCTGATATCTTAACACATATCTGTCTTCCCAAGGATGAGTGCAGATTTTTGAATCAGGTAGCAAACTGGTAGTGTTATAATACTGAGCTCACAGCATGAGTCACGCTATATTAAAACAGAATTTGTGTTTTTTCAAGAAGGAATAAATTAGGCTAAAATTTGCCTTTATTTTATTTTACTTTTATTATTTTGAAGTTGTATTCATGTACTGCTATGCAATATTATACATATTATTAAAATTCACAAAATCAAAATTATACAAGTATATAAAGGTGAATAAGTTCTTATTATTGTTTACCTTTCCCAAGGAATCTTCTTGGACACACTTTGGAGGAAATATACCCCACTTTGGAGATGAGTGCTGCAAGCTAGTGTTTTCTAATTTTAATGTGCATATATAAATAGCTTGAAGATCTTGATTAAGTGTAGATTCTGATTCAGTAGGTCTGGGGTGAGGCTTGAGATTCTGTTTGTCTAACAAGCTCCCAGGTGATGCTGATACTACTGGCCTGGGGACCACACTTTAAATAGTGAGGGTTCATGCAGTAGCTTCTCTATTACTGACCTAAATCTCAATGCAAACTGAAGTTTTAACTGGTCAGTGCAATGTAGGTGGTGCAGAGAAACTGAAGATCATCAGCCAGTAGTTATTTTAAATGGTGCATATTAACAATGTAAATTAAATACATGAACCAGATTGGGTCCATATGTAAAGCATCTAAGGTGGAAAACTATTTATTAAACACTTTAAACCCCTTAAATGCATTCTCAAATACAGTAGCCATTGAAATGTTAAATACAAAGTAATCCTCTCGTTTAACACAGCAGATCTCCATGGAGCCTACAAGAAAATTTTTTTCTGTTATTACATGGCCTATAAATAAAACTGCCTTTTAATTTTTTTTTTCTGTTATTCCAAATTTTTCATTAGTTCACACTGACAGACCACTTTTCAGTCTGTCTTAGTCAGATTTCTCCATGAAAACTATTAGATGTGTCTGTAAACCAAGACAATTTTTATAAAGTAAACAGTTAAGTGTAATCTTTGATAAAATACCCTGAATCTGATCATATCACTTTCTATGCCTGATGATCACATACCTCATATGCATACTTCTCAGGGGTCTGGGTCATAGATTTCATAAGTGTTCCCCATTCATTTTCTCTGATGTAAATTTTAAAATATGGCAACATTCAGTGGAGATTTGAGCTCCCCAGTGCCAATTTGATGAAGTCCAAGTCTTAAAAATGCCAATGCACTTGTACATAAACATAAAACCAGGTCTGTGATCTGGGCCCAAGCTCCTGTACCAGAGGAGCAAACTTCTGATAAAGAACCACTTCCAAACTCTAGAAACACCAGATCTGAAAAGCTCTCAAAGCTTGGCTTTGTTGAATCGGTTTACTTAATTTAAGCCAAACCCCAGCATCCATGTGCCAAGTGCCCAGCTCATCACTTGGGATTCAAAGATGAACAGGCCAGTCTGTAGCATCTAAGAACTAAGTGAAGTGGATTGATATGGACCTATTCATGCTAAAGTACTACAAAAGAGGTATGTACAACATGTCCCTAGGAGTTGTACAAGGCCCCACAGGCAAGGTGATATTGTATTTCAAAGAATGAGTAGGAGCACTCTGGCAGGGCAGAGAGAAAGGATGTTCTCAGTGGATGATATAGCATTTATAATAAGGATTTTAAACTCTATAGACAATGATTAATCATGAAATGCATTATCATTTTTTAATTTCACTCCTCCTGTGCTTGTTAGCCATTTGTATATCATCTTTGGAGAAATGTCTATTTAAGTCCTTTGCCCCTTTTAAAATTTGGTTATTTGATTTTTTTGTTGTTGAGTTGTAGGAATTCTTTATATATTCTGGATATTAACCTCTTTTAAGATATATGATTTGCAAATATTTTCTTCCATTCCAAGGCTGTCTTTTCATTCCATTGATTATGTCCTTTGATGAACAAAAGTTTTTAAGTTTGATGTAGTCCCATTTGTCTATTTTTGCTTTTGTGGACTGTGCTTTTAGCATCATATCCAAGAAATCATTGCCATATCCAGTGTCATGAAGACTTTCTCTTATATTTTCTTCTAGTTCTATAAGTATGGGGTCTTACATTTAGGTCTTTAATCCATTGAATTAATTTTTGTATGTTGCATAAGATAAAGGTCCAACTTCATTTTTTACATGTGGATATCCAGGTTTTCCAGCACCATTTGTTGAAGAGACTGTTCTTTTCTCATTGAGCAAAGCTTACCCTTTTAACCACTATCTATAGACAGGCATACATTGTTTTATTGCTCTTTGCTTTATTGAGCTTCACAGATACTGCATTTTTTTTTACAAACTGAAGGTTTGTGGCAACCCTGCATCGCCAAATGATGGTTAGCATTTTTTAGCAATAAAGTATTTTTTAATTAAACTGTGTACATTTTTTTTAGACATAATGCTATTGCGCACTTAATAGACTACAGTATAGTGTAAACATAACTTTTATACACATTGGAAAACCAAAAACTTCTTGTGACTCATGTTATTGCAATATTCGCTTTATTGCAGTGGTCTGGAACTGAACTCACAATATTTCTACACATGTATATATATATATATATATATATATATATATATATATATATATATATATGTGATTTATTATAAGGAGTTGGCTCACTCGATTATGAAGGCTCACAAGTCCCAAGATTGTCAGGGTGTCTCAGCAAGCTGGAGAGCCAGGGAAGTCAATGGCTTAGTTCCAGTCCAAGTCCAAAGGCCTGAGAACCAGAAGAGTTGATGGTATAGTTTTAGTCTGAAGTCCAGCAGGTTTGGGACCCAGGAAGAGCCAGTGTTTCAGTTTGAGACCAGAAGCAAGTAATTTAAAATAAATAAATAAATAAATAAATAAATAAATAAATAAATAAAATTCCAGTTCAAAGGCAATCAGGGAAGAAGAATTCTCTCTTACTCAGGCGAAGGTCAGCCTTTTTGATCTTAATGTTCCACCAAATATCTGAGCATCCCATGGCCCAGTCAAGTTGACATCTAAAATTAACCATCACATACTGCCACTTACTACTTGATTGGCCCTGGGCAGATTACTTTATCTTCCTGTGCATCAAGGTCCTCATCTGTAAACTGGGAATAATTATAGTACCTACCTTACAGACTTTCTGCAAGGATTATACAAAAGCATGCATGCAATACACTTAGCAAAACACATAATAATTGTTACTTATTACTGTTAACTTTTAAGTTACTACATAGGATTCCATTGTTTGGACAGATTACAATTTATTCAACTGATTCTCTACTATTAAATTTCAAGTGTTTCCAGTTTTTTTTCTTTGTTCCTAGTACTTTTTATTATTGAGAAATGCCTTCAAGAATATCTGTGTAGGTATATCTTTGGGCATATCCATAATTATTTCATTAAGATTAATCTTTATAAGTGAAATCACTCAGTTAAGCAGATAACCAAAGATTTCAATACATATATAACCATAACCTTTGCCACTTGACTCTGCAGCACCTTGTTCTTGAGGTGATTATATTTCTCTGCTTCACTGATATTGAGCTTGGCTGTGTGACCTGCTTTGGCCAATGGAATGTGAGCAGATATAATATCCAACCAAAGCTTTAAATGTACCTGTATGGATTGACTTGCTGCCTTAGAGATTCCACCTTCTTATATTTTTTTCTTTTCTTTTCCTTTTTTTCTTTTTGGCTGTGTTGGGTTTTCATTGCTGCACGCAGGCTTTCTCTAGTTGCGGTGAGCCAGGGATACTCTTCGTTGAGGTGTGCAGGCTTCTCATTGCAGTGGCATCTCTTGTTGCGGAGCACGGGCTCTAGGCGGGTGGGCTTCAATAGTTGCAGCACGTGGGCTCAGTAGTTGTGGCACACGGGGCCTAGAGGGCAGGCTCAGTAGTTGCGGCTCACTGGTTTAGTCTCCACGGCATGTGGGATCTTCCCGGACCAAGGATCAAACCTGTGTCCCCTGCATTGGCAGGCGGATTCTTAACCACTGTGCCACCAGGGAGTCTTCCACCCTCTTATACTTTTGCCATGAGAACAACATTCCCTGGGCACCTGTTGATTGCAGAATGGAGGACATGTGGATCAGATCTGAACTCAATTAACAGCCCAAATCACAGTCACTCTAGCTGACCCTCAGATCTGGGGGTGAGAAAAATATTTGTCACGTAAGTCACTAAGATATTATGGGTTTTTTTAATGCACATTATTGCAGCAATAACTGACTAATGTACAGAGAGATGAGATCATCAGATTTATTGGTCATACTTCAGTGACCTAAGCTGCCTAGAGTAGTCCCAGAGTACTAAGTCTATTATCATCCTTCCGCCAGACCCCTCTCCCAACAAATCACTGAATCTACATATAAGCTCACTCCTCTTTTTAGGGTTACTGCCAAAATCAAAAGCTTCCAAAATCTATTAGAGAAAATGTTCATGACCAGGAGATATGTAAATTTCTTAGCCTCTCATTGAGAATCCTTAAAAAGTGTTCTTGGAGTCTAAAGTCTTAACTAGCTTTTCCCAAGATATGTTCCAAAGAACATTAGTCCTTTAAAATGCTCACAAAATCCACAAAAATGGATTCAATTTTGGCCACTTAAGTGATCACTTAAGTTTTAGAAATGCTTTTTTTTTTGAAACGTATTTTTTGAATATGTATTTTATGACATTCTTGAATGTTCATGATGCACACCAGCATGTGAAATTATCTGAGAAAGCTTGCAGTAAAGAAACGTGCTAAGACTCTGCATGTCCCAATTTTAATTTACACTAGCCCTTTTCTTCTAGCAATATCTCAATATCTCTTATTAACTGAGAAGCTAGTATTCTACAGAATCTATTTTGTGAGACCTTAACTCAGAAGGTGGACTATCTAATGAGGAAATTTCAGGCTTTACAGAGGCCAATTAGAACAGATATTTTAGGTCTCTGTAGTACCTATTATACCATGTCACATTATGTACATATATCAATTAGTAAATGAGCCAATCTGCTGTTCCAGAGGCCACATATTACAGTGACTTCAATAAGATAGAAGTTTATATCTTTCATGTAAGAGTCCAGAGATGAATAGTCTAGGTTGACAAGGTAGTTCTGCCTCACCGGGTCATCTAAAATCCCAGGCTGGCAGTTTGTCTCTGTGACCCTCAACATTGGTTTCCAATCCCTGTCATTTCCCAGCCTGAAGGAAGAAAGAAGTCTAGAGGAGGAGATTCCATCTTAAGAAACAATCAAGATATTGCTTATGTCACTTCTTACATATCATTGGCCCAATCCCAGTCACATGTCCAATGCCTAGCTCCCATTGAAATATACCTCTAGCTAAGTGGCCATATGTCCTACTAAAAGGTCAGATAATTCTATTCCTAAAAGGAAGAAGAGGACAATAGACACTGGGGGTCAATTAATGGTATCTGCCACTGTATTTAGTTTACTTTCTTGAAACCTCTGGACTTTCCCTTCTAGGTAACAGAATGGAAGTTGTCATATAAATGAGTCAGGAAATGCCATTTTCCCACTACAGATCTATAGATGCCACTTCCATCAGAATGATAAACATCATCTTTAAGTTACCATTATCTCCTATCTCCTTAAAACATCTGAGGCAATGCACAATTCCTAGTTTAAAATACAACTTGAAACTGCTCATTTTTTAATGTTCCGACTCACAAGTAATCAAAAAAATGTAAGCACCTTGAGGGCAAGGAGGGTATCTTACCACTGTTGTCAGAACAATGTGCCACACTATAGGTGCCTGGAAAATATATGTTGCATGAATGAATAAAATAAGATGCCAGCTTGAAAAATGGAACGGGATACTATTATCTCCTTTTAAATTAGTGAAGGTTTAAAGTAATGATGGTGTTTAATGCTGGTGAAGATGCAACAAGGCAGATAGTTTGACATATTACAGATGGAAGTATAAATTAGTACAACCTTTCCAGAGGGCAATTCATCAAATTACAAGAACAAAAAGAAACAAATTTTTGTTGATCACATGGGCAAAGATATAAAAATTTGTTAATATGTTATCTTGGTGAAAGTATTGGGAAGCATACTCTTTCATATATTACTGGTGGGAGCCTGTTTGTAGTAACCACTGTGGAGAAATTTTGGGAATGCCTAGCACAATAAAAATGCACATACTCTGACTTAGTACTTTCTCCAATAGAGGTCTGTCTTACTGATATATTTGCACAGTTGTGATGTTCGTTTATATAAGGGTACTCAATACAGACTTATTTGTAGTGGCAAAAGACTAGAAAAAGCCTAAATGTCCTTCATTGGGAGGGGGGCAATTAAATGCCAAGCAGCTATTTAAAAATACATTGTTAAAATTGTTAAAGTCAAAGTACACAATAGTATTTCTACCACCATGATTTGATAGGCTTTTTAAAAAGTGGCTGTGGAAGATACACCCATTTTCATAGCAGCATTATTTATAATAACCAAAAAATGGAGGAAACTAATAAGAACCTGCTGTATAAAAAATTAAAATAAAATTCAAAAAAAAATGGAGGATAAAACCCAAGTGTTCACATTTATATATATATATATATATATATATATATATATATAGCGAGAGAGAGAGACAGAGAGAGACAGAGAAAGAATCTGAGGAAGAAGAAACATGACTGAAGGTCAGAGATGGAAGGCTAACTTGTTAAGGTTTATATTTAATTCTTTTTATCATATATCACTTTTTCAACAGAAGTAAAAAACTTTGCGGAGTTCCCTGGTGGCCTAGTGGTTAGGATTCCTGGCTTTCACTGCCATGGCCTGGGTTCAGTCCCTGGTTGGGGAACTGAGATCCCACTAGCCGCACAGTGCAACCAAAAAAAACAGAAGTAAAAAACTTAAAAAGTCACTATTCATATTCTTTGATTCTGTAATTTTCTTTCTATCCCAATGAAATAATTTGAAATACAAACAAAAATTTATGCCCACCATGCATCAAAAACTTGGAAATAACCTAAACATCCAATATTACGGGAACAGTAGTGAAAACCGTAATTTGTAATTAACATTTTCAATAATATTGGAGAATGGTATAATGAAAAACAAACAAACATAAAGCTCGGGACTCCCCTGGTGGCACTGTTGTTAAGAATCCGCCTGCCAATGCAGGGGACACGGGTTCGAGCCCTGGTCCAGGAAGATCCCACATGCCACGGAGCAACTAAGCCCGTGCGCCACAACTACCAAGCCCCGGGAGCCACAACTACTGAGCCCACGTGCCATAACTACTGAAGTCTGTGTGCCTAGAGCCTGTGCTCCGCAATAAGAGAAGCCACCGCAATGGGAAGCCCGCACACTGAAAGGAAGAATAGCCCCCACTCGCCGCAGCTAGAGAAAGCCGGCGCAAAGCAACGAAGAACCAACGCAGCCAAAAATAAATAAATAAATAAATAAATAAAATACTAAAAAAATAAAATAAAAATAAAGCATAGTGAAAAGATCACAAGTACATATGACAGAACGTTATCAGTTGTTGCCCCTGGGCAGTAGCACTACAGATGCATATTATTCTGTTTCTTTATACTTTTTTGTTTGATACAAGTCAGAGCTCTTCTGACTGTTAGTGACAGAAACCGAAATCAAACTACCTTAATTAAAGGGATATTTGTTGGCTTACTGAACCAGATACTAGGACTGACTGGAACCAGGGACTCTTTCCAAATCTCCTTCCCCCTCCTCTCTGCACATTGGGATCAATGTCTTCTATGATAGATCTGCCTTCTCCACAGCCATAGGACTCTGTTGCCAGAAGCTCCTGGATTCACATTTTCTAGTTTCTCCACTACAGAGGCAGAGAATGTTCCCTCATTCTTTGGGTGGTGTGGCAGATCCAGCTAAAATAATCTCAACAAAAAATTTTCATTGGCCCATTTTAGATCACATATCCAATCAGAGCGGCCAGGGTGGTGATAGGGAGGGAGGGGAGGGTAGTGCACAGGAAGGCAGGTTTATGGAAGAAGACAGCATCAACCAGGAGGTAACAGGATCTGTTCTCCTTGAGTTTGGGGCAAGTCAGTGCAGCCTGCATTCCCCATGCTGTAGCAGAATTTTTTTAAAAAAAACAGACAGCAGCACCCACTATGGCCAGATGGTTAGTGTGATAAGGAGTGTGCAATGTACCGAGAAAAGAAGAGAGCTGCTAGGCCATCAAAATAACAACTGTCCATCATACTGAATTTTCAATGAGCATGTTTACTTGGATAGTCAGGAAGAAAAATGTTAAGTGAGGAAAGAATACCATTTCCTTTTCTCTCTCTTGCCCTGGGGTTTAGTGGTGCCTCTGGAATACTTCCTTATCTGCCCTCTGGTCACTTGAAAAAACAGTTATATTCACCTTCTGATTAAACCTTGAAATCAAACTTGCTCTCCCTTAAATGGCCTGGTGAAATAGTTTTCTGAAACCCTGAACCTGGTTGGTTGTTTTTTCCCTCCAAGTCACCTTCCAGGCAACAGAAACACAGCTAACATCTGAGTTCTATCCTATAATTTGAATTTTGGGGTGAGGTTCAATTCCAAAGGTCCTGGTTTCTGCATCTCTCTCCCACTCCTGCACTGGCCAAGTCTGAGTTTATTGACCTTCACAGCACAATACAAAATACACTTGTTTGCTTTGGCCTGTTCTGATGGGCAAGGAGTCCTGTCTGAGTTTGCCTTCCACTGTTTGGTTTGCTAATTATATTGTGTATTTTAGTCACTTTCTGTACACATCACTAGACACCTTTCTTAATGACTCATTATTTCAATGTTTTGGAAAAAAATTATATAATGTGCTCTGCTTTCTTATGACTTAATTCATTTCTTTTTGTAAAGTTATGAGACTAGGCACCAACCCTTAATTGGAATATACTTGTTACAAATTTATTTCTAAGTCTAGCAGAAGCAACTACTATTATACTAGATATAGGATAAAAGTTACATAGAATTGTAAAAAGTTGATGAAATTCATCCATTCTTTTTTACTTTTAATTGCGGTAAAATACACAGAATATGAAATTTACTGTTGTAACCATTTTTACAGTAAAGTACATTCACATTGTTGTGCAACCAATCTCCAGAATAATTTTCATCTTGCAAAACTGAAACTCTATACCGATTAAACAAAAACTTCCCATTCCTCCCTCCTTTTAGCTCCTGGCAACCACCCTTTTATTTTCTGACTTATGAATTTGACTACTCTAGGCACTTCATATAAATGGAATCATAGAACATTTGTCCTTTTGTGACTAGCTTATTTCACTTAGAAAAATATCCTCAAGTTTCATCCATGTTGTAACATGTGTCAGAACTTCATTTTTTAAGGCTAAATAATATTCCATTTATGTATATACCACATTTATCCATTCATACATCAATGAACACTTGGGTTTTATCTTCCATTTTTTGGTTATTATAAATAATGCTGCTACGAAAATGGGTGTACAAATATCTCTCTGAGACTCTGCTTTTAATTCTTTTGGGTATATACCCAGAAGTGGAATGCTGGTCATATGGTAATTCTATTTTTAATTTTTTGAGGAACTGTTATACTGTTTCTCATAGTGGCTGCACCATTTCACATTCCTACCAACAGTGCACAAGGGTTCCAGTTTCTCCACATCCTTGCCAATACTTGCTATTTTTTGGTTTTTGGTAGTGGCCATCATAACAGGTGTGAGATGAAAATCTCATCTATTCTTAGCCTCTCATTTTGTGCATGAGGAACTGAGACCCAGTCATTTTAAATAGATTGTCCAAGGTAGTGCAAATCATATGAGGGAGTAAAGTGCAGTGGTTAAAATATTGGACTCTGGATCTAGATTCCCATTTTTTAATCTTGGCTCTGCAACTGACTGACTGCATAATCTTGGGCACATTACTTAACTTCTCTGTGTCAGTTTCCTTGTTTGTAAAATGAGTATAATTTAAGGGTACCTATTTCATAGAGTTGTTGTTGTAAGGACTAAATGAGATAACACACATAAAGTGCAGCTTGAAGACGGCCACGGTTTTTTGGACATTCCTCTTATGGGAGGATGGGATCTAATTCCCCTCCCCTTGAACCCACACTGGCCATAGGCCCTCAGTTGTCATTAATAAAATGCAACTGAAGTAATACTGCTTGACTTCCAAGTCTGAGTCAGAAGAAGACTTTCATCTTCTGCCTTGGTCTCCAGGAACACTCTCTCTGTGGGAAGCCATCTGCCATATAAGAAGTATGACTGTCCTGCTAGAAAAACCATATGAAACTACATGAAGAGAGAGAGGGGTTTGTTCCATTGAGCTCAGCTTTCCTGCCATCCTCACAGGTGCCAGGCATCTGAATGAGCCTGTTTGGCACCCTCTAGACCAAACCAGCTGTCAGCTGAACAAAAAACAAGTGACCTCAGTCAATACCACACTGAGCAAAAGAATTGCCAGCCAAGTTTTACCCAAATGCTATTTTTACATAATTAATTTGGGCATTAAATCACACAGCAATTGATCACTGGAACAAATGGCTGGTATACAATAAGTGCCACTAGAATGTAAGCTCTCTAAGGGCAGGTATTTTTGCCTTCATTGCTATTTCCCCAGGACTTAGAACAATGACTGGCATATAATAGGTGTTCAATAAAGATTTGCTCAATGAATGGATGAAATTTAAACTCTTGCTTTTATTAGTGGTAGATGGTAATCAGAACCAGTCTGCTGATCAGAGCTCTCTGTATCACTCCATGCTGACCTAAAAGCTGCTGACCATTTATTTCTCCTGAGATTTTTAGGTCTTTATGATACAACTCTTGGTGTATTCTCAAAAAGTTAATGGTAAAGTATACGCTAATTTGCAAAGGTTGGAGAACATCAAAAGAGACTGCATGGTGTTTCTTATACTAATACTACAATACCAGGCACTTAAAACCTGTAGCTCATTAAATCCTAAGAACCCTGCAAAATTTATATCATCTCCTCCCATTCTACACATTAAGACACTAGGGTTCAAAGAGTTTAGGTACTTTGCCCAACCAGAGATGAGAAGTGAAAGGTTCAGGATTTGAACTTAGATCTGCTTCCTCCTTGAAGAACACTTTTCAGTCTAGAAAACTATTCATAAAGATCATCAGCACACAACAGTGAGTAAAGAGGGTCTTTTGCTTTAAAAGTCAAGAATAGCCCATTCAAGTCCCAGCTGCTGGCCAACTATGAGGCCTTCTTCAACTCATTTCATTTATCTCATTTTCCTCAACCAGAAAATGGGAAGAGTGATCCCTGTCCTGCCTACCTTACAGTGATTTGGGTGATTCTTATAACCCAAACACTTCTGCAAACATGCTTCTGCAGAAAGATCTTCCCATGGCAACAAAGATAGAAAAAGATGGGCAGAACTTTTTGAGATCCTGAATAGAAAAACATTTTTGACAAAATAGTGGGAATTAGTGATTCCAAAGTTGAAATAATCTTCAGCAAAGCAAATTGAGTTCAAAAGAAATAAATGTTAGGACAATTAAGATATTTTGAGGTAAAGGATATATTCATCTAACGTGAAATTTTTACTCAAAATATAATTGTCAATGTAGTCAAAACCTGAATATCTGAAGTTGAATATCAGATTTGAGAATATTGGAGTGTGTGTTAAAATGTTGATGCTTTTAGCTCTAGTAGCTTGTGGTACAAATAACTAATCTAGTTTTTTTTTTTTTTAATATATTCTTTCTTTATTTATTTTTGGCTGCGTTGAGTCTTCGTTGCTGCACGCGGGCTTTCTCTAGTTGCTGCGAGCAGAGGTTACTCTTCGTTGCAGTGCGTGGGCTTCTCACTGCGGTGGCTTCTCTTGTTGTGGAGCACGGGCTCTAGGCACGCGGGCTTCAGTAGTTGTGGCTCGTGGGCTCTAGAGTGAAGGCTCACTAGTTGTGGCGCACTGGCCCAGTTGCTCCGCAGCATGTGGGATCTTCCCGAACCAGGGCTGGAACCCGTGTCCCCTGCATTGGCAGGCGGATTCTTAACCACTGCGCCACCAGGGAAGCCCACTAATCTAGTTTTAAAATTGTTGAAACAAGAAAGAATGAACCACTCCTTCCAATGTGGTATTCAGCCCAGAACATTGCAGACTTTGGGTACCAGTTGTGTTGCTTTACCCTCACATGTTCATTCATTTGCTTCTAAAGTACATTCTCTTTGCCAAGGTGAAAATGTTAGGAGGAAATCCAACCTCACCACATGCCATACCAAGACCACCCAGACCCTCTGTGTGCTGTTGCTGATTGAGGCTACCAGATCAGACTTCCTTTGCCTTAGGGTAAATTCCATTTGGGGTCTCTTGTTGCCCTCTTCCACTGATTGGCCTCCGTCAATATATCTTGGTCCTTCAAGATGTTCTACTAATGTTGAGTCA
The DNA here is from genome assembly GCF_965194825.1 of Balaenoptera physalus. Taxonomy (NCBI): domain Eukaryota; kingdom Metazoa; phylum Chordata; class Mammalia; order Artiodactyla; family Balaenopteridae; genus Balaenoptera; species Balaenoptera physalus. The sequence continues at coordinate 40,827,203 of NC_138883.1, forward strand.
CAGAAGAGAAACCGTTGGTTCTCAGGAATTTCTACAGATTTCCTCATTTCACCCCCACCTTCCCTCTCTAGTATCCAACTCTGAAAACCAAGGGCTCCTTGGTCTGAGCAGCCTTTGTCAAGCCACAAAAGATCCTGTTATACACTTTCTCTAGGGCCTGTGGGGCCTACTTGACATACATTTGCATAACTATGTTCAGCTTCTCAAGCGATACTTAAAAACAAAAAAGAACAAGGAGAATCTGCACCAAGAGGTCTTGTTGTTTTTAAACAGAGACTGTTTAAATGTGATTTATTTGGCTGAAGTTCTGTCTAACCAGAACCTCACCACCAACACGCAGTCAGGTGTACATATGGGTGCACACACACACACACACACACACACACACACATACACACACACAACCACACACACTGAGCTAGGTTTAGTCTCCCAGACTCAGATCCCTAAATGTTTCTATGACCTATGATTGTATACACTCTGATAGCTCTCAACTCTAAATTCGGAGAGTCTAAAAAAGATTTGAACATGTTAAAAATGTTGTAAATTTGACTATTACAATTGTAGAACCCAATTCAACAAATCAAATTTAGGGTTATAGGAGTATCAAATTTACCAAGAGAGTTTCTGTGATTTAAACTGGTATAAGAGCAAGTAATTTGTAAACTCCACTATTTTTCTTAATTTATGTCTTTTCAACTTTCCACCCTTTAAAACTCCATCAACACTCCATTTGTTTAGAATATCTAGAATCGCAATTGCTAAAACATAGCATACAGGCTATGGGTTCTGGATCTGTGGTCAGCAGATCTGGGATTCAACCCAACCTGTGACTTGGTGGAGGCAGATCGTCCTTGAGTCACTTAGTACCTGTGTCATAAGATTGTTGTGAAAATTAAATGAGAAAAATAACAGTGTCAAGCATCCAGCAAGTGCTTGAAAACATCAGCCATTTTACTATCATCAAAAAGTCTACAAATAGGGACTTCCCTGGTGGTGCAGTGGTTAAGAATCTGCCTGCCAATGCAGGGTACGTGGGTTCAAGCCCTGGTCTGGGAAGATCCCACATGCCGTGGAGCAACTAAGCCCGTGTGCCACAGCTACTGAGCCTGCGCTCTAGAGCTTGCGAGCCACAACCACTGAAGCCCATGTGCCTAGAGGCCGTGCTCTGCAGCAAGAGAAGCCACCACAATGAGAAGCCCACGCACCGCAACTAGAGAAAGCCCGCGCGCAGCAACAAAAACCCAACCTAACCAAAAATAAATTTAAAAAAAAGTCTACAAATAAATTCTGGAGAGGGTATAGAGAAAAGGGAACCCTCCTATACTGTTAGTAGGAATGTAAATTGGTGCAGCCACTGTGGAAAACAGTATGCAGGTTTCTTAAAAACTAAAAATGAAACCACCATATGATCCAGCAATCCCACTCCTGAGCATACATCCAGAGAAAACTAATTGAAAAAGACACATGCACCTCAATGTTCATGGCAGCACTGTTTACAGTAACCAAGACACAGAAACAATCCAAGTGCCGATCAACAGACAACTGGTTTAAAAAGATGTGGTGTGTATATATACAGTGGAATATTACTCAGCCATAAAAAAGAATGAAATATTTGCCACTTGTGGCAACATGGATGGATCTAGAGAATATCATACTAAGTGAAATAAGTCAGAGAGAGAAAGACAAATATTACATGATATCACTTATATGTGGAATCTAAAAAATAATACAAATGAATTTACAAAACAGAAACAGACTCACAGGCATAGAAAACAAACTTATGGCTACCAAGGGGATAGGAAGTAAGGGAGGGATAAATTAGGAGTATGGAATTAACGAGACAAACTACTATACATAAAATAGATAAGCAACAAGGATTTACCATATAGCATACGGAACTATGTTCAATATTTTGTAGTAACCTATAATGGAAAATAATCTGAAAAAATATATATAACTGAATCACTTCGCTGTACACCTGAAACTAACACAATATTGTAAATCAACTATACTCCAATTAAAAAAAACCTATTACTATAAGAACCCCCATCGGCCATTTGTAGTTAGCATAATCTTTTGCCAAATTTAATGCTAAGATAACTTTAGTTTCACAAACTACCCTTACCACTTAATGCTCCCACCAGTGCCATTGCCTTCATTCCTATGACCATAGCAAGTTATTTACATTGTCCTTTACAACAGTAAGTATTTTTCACCTCTCTTAGACATGCTCGATGTTGTAAAAGGCAGAAAGCAAAAAATAATTCAATTGGAAAGACTGAGTCTCTTGTTAGTGTCATGATATTTAAACATTTAGCTCAAGTATTGATGCTTTTTGCATTTAAATCAATTTTAGATGTTAACAATAGCTAATCTAATTGCTAGTGACCTTATAATTAACATAAGAACACAAATCATGGGCATCAAGTACGTATTAAAGTCAAATAACAGGTAATTTTTTTTCTCTTAGTCCTTTGAGGGTATTGATTAAACCCAATGTAATTTCTCTTTCCAAATGGAATTCCAGCTCTTATTTGAGAATGAAGAAGTAACAACATCCCCTGTAAAGGGCTATCAGACCTCCTTCCATGTCAATGGCAAGGAGGAAATGAAAATTAAACATCACAACCAAAGCACAGATGGGAAACTAGATAAGCTGATCATCCTCTATTTTGATTACTACATTTGTTAGGGCTAAATGCTTAATCTGTGTTTGAGAATGGCAGTTACTCTGCTAAAAAGAAAGGAAATGAATGATCCCATCAACATTGTGATGTAGTTGAGATTTATCTGTATCAAATCTAACTCTGTTTGGGATGAGCTGAAAATCTTGATCTATTTAAAAGGTTCCAATTTGGCAGAACTTTCTTCCCTGTCAGCACCAAAAAAAGTCTTTGAAATGCATAGGAACTCTACAAATGAAAGGAGGAGTACGAATGGAGTGAATACGGTCCCAAACATTTTGTAATATTCCACAAGTCTTTTTCACAGCCGCATTTTTCTCCCATGATTACTCTATGCTCATTTTAAGGGAAAGATATTTAGTGAATCAGAAACAGGAAGTTGGTCTCTACTGGAGCCCATAGCATCTTTGCTATGATGTTAATGATTTGCAGAGCCTCTTCCTCTCCACTCCCAACTGATGTGAACTGGGCCAAGGTTAAGTTGATGGAACTACTTAAGCATTCCCTCTAGCTTTTCCCACAAAGATCAACACAAGGATCAGCAATGGTGTTGTTTATATTACGTTGATTTACTGTATCATGCTGCTCCTCATTCCTAACCTCTATGATTCATTCATAGTATTTCACCAAATGCACTCATAAAGTGGGATTAATCACACTTGCCTATTATAGTGGACAGCTACTGCTTTTCTCTTAATCTTCAGATAAAAGCATTTGAATCTCCTCTGAGGAATACAACTTCCCTACTCAATCCATGGTGTTACGAATACAGATGTTCTCATCCCCAACTCCAAAGATGGGCACATACATCAGGACTGATGGAACCAGAGCCTGGACTCCTGCTGTCCTTGGTCTTTGGTGCCCTCCCCCATCCTTCTATGCAGCAATGGATTTTGCCCCCAGGCCAAGTTGGAAACATCATCTCTGAAGAAATTTAGTCAGTGTATATGGTGTATTCATGCAATAGTAATTCAGAGTAGGGGTTGGCACACCAGAGAGGACCCAATTTGCATTGGTATTTAGAGAGAGGCCCAGCCTGACTACCTGCCCCCAGAACCCTAAAGTAAATCCTATCATCCACATTCCTATTGACAAACAAAATCTAGTTCTAATTTTGGAGCCAAACAAAGGAAACCTCACCAAAGCCACCTATACCAATTGGACTTGTCCTTGATTCACAAGTAAATAAGTAAAAGACCATGTGTTGGTAGGAAATTCTGTACCTCAAGTTTATTTGGAGAACAACCAAAATAAATATCAAAATAACTGACCTAGACAGTGGTAATATAAATAATTCATAAAACATAAGAAGCTACAAGGAATTCTCATCAATGTCCAAAAAGAGAAGATAATGTATTCATTTAAACCAAAAGAGACTACTATGAAAAAAGAGCAGTTGGAAAACAATGAAGATTTCATGGAGATTAAAAATACAATCATCAAAATAAAAAAATAACTCTAAGCAATGCAAGAAAAAAAATCAAGAAAATCTCCTGGAATATAGAAGAAAAAGACCAGAGACAGAAAACATGAGGGAAAAAATGTCAAGAGGAGTAGAGCAACTAAAAGAACCAATCAATACCTGTCCAACAGGAGTTCCAGGAATAGAGAACAGAGAAAAAAAATTTAAATAATAGAAGAACATACCCCAGAGTTGATATAAGATATAAAAATTCAAATTGAAAGGGCTTATTAAGTATAGAACAGGATGAGTTTGAAAAAGAAAAAAAGATTCATTCTGAAATTTCAGAACAGGTATAAAGAGAACACACCAAAAGCTTTGGGGTGGGGGGGCGCCGGTTAGGGCAAAGAGGTTACTACAAACAAGTAACAATTTCAGGGATTCCATTGACACATGGGATGCAAGAAAGCAATGGGGCAGAGCAGAGCAGACCAGCTGTGGGAGATGCTTGACATTCCAGCCAGAGAAGTGGCCACTGGTGGAGTGGAGCAGGCCAGGGACCACTTACACCTGAGACGGATGATAGACCAGCACATGCCAGAGGTAGAAGTCCAAGTAAAATGTTGAAGGAACAGCCTCATTGAGCAACCAAGAGTGTCAGTCGTACCCAGTGCAATCTAGCAGCTGTAAATATCTGTAGTGGATTTCCAGGTGAAACCAAGACAGGTATTCTTAGCTGAGACACCAAGAGGTGGTTAAAGCAGTATTGGAACATCAAGATAGCTTATTCCAAGTGAAAAATCAGACAATGTAATAAAGGTATTATCCAGGAAGAAAAAAATAGAAAAGCAAGCAAGAAAGCAATGAAGTAATGCTTTCAAACAACTAGGAAAAAATATTTTGAGCATAAAATTCTATATGCAGGCACACTATCAACCAAGTGTGAAAGTGAAATGAAGACATTTCATACATGCAAAGACTTAGAACGGTTCTTATGTATCTCTTCTGAAAAAAGTTGAAAAGTACCAAAATACACTTTAGCAACACCAAAGAGGAATCCCATGACAAAGGATGACACAGGATCTAAGAAACAGCAGAAGAAACCCACAAAGGCCATAAAAAGAAATAATGGGGATAGATTTGTGCAATGTGACAATAAAATAGTCTGTTTAAAAGTAAGCATTCTGGACTTCCCTGGTGCACAGTGGTTAAGAATCTGCCTGCTAACGCAGGGGACATGGGTTCGAGCCTTCGTCTGGGGAGATCCCACATGCTGCAGAGCAATTAAGCCTGTGAGCCACAACTACTGAGCCTGTGCTCTAGAGCCCACGAGCCACAACTACTGAGCCCATGTGCCACAACGACTGAAGCCCATGCGCCTAGAGCCCGTGCTCCGCAACAAGAGAAGCCACCATGATGAGAAGCCCATGCACTGCAATGAAGAGCAGTCCCTGCTCGCCCCAACTAGAGAAAGCCCACACACGGCAACAAAGACCCAGTGCAGCCAAAAATAAAACAAATAAAATAAATACATTTATAAAATAAAAATAAAATTAAAATTTAAAAAATAAAAGTAACCATTCCAAAAACAGTATAAATAAAAACTGGGATAAATATGAAACATTTTCTCTTTCAACAAGAGAAAAGGAGGGACAATTACAGACTCTGTGAAAATTGTGGTCCATAGATGCAGTAAGCTAGGACAAGGCATTCATTTGAGAAATGGATAAACTGTAAGAAAAGAATATCCATTTCAATTTGTTACAGGAAATTCTCAGAGTAGCACAGGTTTAGGAACATAAAATTACAACTCCTTCTCTATGAATTCAATCATTCCACCTAGATCTGTAACAGACAAAGTTACATAATCATAATACTATAAATGCTATTATTTGGACTTGAATTTCATAATGAACTTATAAATGAAGTATGGAAAATTCAATTATAGTTACAAAAAAAATGTAAGTGTTGTTAAAAACTAACTATGCAAAATGAATTACAAAGTTGAAAAGATTTCTGGTTTCTGGTCAGGAATATAAGGTGCTTGAAAATCATCACTCCATCCTAACAACAAACAAAAAGCTGAACAAACTGAAAATCAACAGCTCTTCTTAGATCCATCAGAGAATTGAGGTCACAAGGCAAACTGCTGCCCTCAAAATTGGAGAGACAGGCAGGCAGGTAGAATCACAATTTACTGGAGGAGAAACCTACATGGAAACCAGACCACATTCTTTAATCCAGGACATCAGGACCAGTTTTCAACAAAAAGTTACAAGGCAAACTAAAAGGCAAACAACACAGTTTGAAGAGATGGATATATATAGAGATCAGACTACTGATATAGTCAAATAGACTACTATTTGATCAGAATCAAATTCAGATATGTCAGGGATGTTGGAATTATCAGACCAAGTATTTAAAACAGCTATGATTAATATGCTAAGACCCCTAATGGATAAAGTAGACAACATGCAAGAATAGATGGGTAAGAAAGATGGAAATTCTAAAAAGGAATTGAAAAGAAATCTAGAGATCAAAAACAGAAATGAAGACTGTGATAGCTTCTGATAGGCTTTGGTGGGCTCATTAGTAGGTTGGACATGGCTGAGGAAGAAGCATGAGGATATGTCAATAAAAACTTCCAAAACTGAAAAGCAAAGAGAAAAAAGACTGAAAAAATGGAACAGAATATTCAAGATCCATGGGACAACTACAGAAGGCATAACATAGGTATTCCTTTTGGGAATGTCAGAAAGACAATTTCCTCAAATTAATATTAGACACCAAACCACACATCCAGGAAGTTCAAAGAACAATAAGCAGGATAAATGTCCCCAAAATTGCACACAGGCATATGATATTCAAACTGCAAAAAATCAAAGATAAAAAAATTTTGAATGAGGCCAGAGGGGGGAAAATATCTCACCTATAGAGGAACAAAAATAAGAACTAACATCTGACTTCTCAAAAACTGTGCAAGTAAGCAGAGAGTGGAGGGACTTCCCTGGTGGCGCAGTGGTTAAGAATCCGACTGCCAATGCAGGGGACACGGGTTCGATCCCTGGTCCAAGAAGATCCCACATGCCATGGAGTAACTAAGCCCACGTGCCACAACTACTGAGCCTGCGCTCTAGAGCCCGCGTGCCACAACTACTGAAGCCCACGTGCCTAGAGCTCGTGCTCTGCAACAAGAGAAGCCACCACAATGAGAAGCCCGCGCACCACAACGAAGAGTAGCTCCCGCTTGCTGCAACTAGAGAAAGCCCATGCACAGCAACTAAGACCCAACGCAGCCAAAAATAAATAAATAAATAAATTAAAAAAAAAAAAGACGAGAGTAGAGTGAAATATTTAAAGTGTTGAAGAGAAAGAAACATTAACCTAGAATTCTGCATCCTGGGAAATTATCATTCAAAAGTGAAGGAGAAATAAAGACTTTCTCAGACAAACAAAAACTGAGAGAATTTGTTGCCAATAGACCTGCCTTGTCAGAATGTTAAAGGAAGTTCTTCAGAGAGAAGGAAAATGATATAGGTCAGAAACTCAGATTTACATAAAGAAAAGAACATTAGAGGAAGAATAAGCAAAGGTAAAATAAAACCTTTTTGCTAAATCTTAGTTGATCTAACAAATAAAAGTTTGTTCAAAATAATAAAAGCACCAATGTATTCTATGATTTTAGCAAAATGAAAAGAAACTGGAAGGCAGAGACAGAATGAAGTTAAGAGAAGTGTAGGGGCACTAATTTCCTCATCTTACCTAGGAGAGAATCAGATCATTGATGGATCAAGAAAAAAGAGGTTTAAGTATATTTTTGTAAGCTACATAGTAACTTATAAAATAATCAAAATTGCATGAAAGGGTAGGGAACTGTGAAGTGTTAAGTGGGCTAAACTCCATATCTTTCATGGAAGGCAGTCAAGAGTATACCCAACAGTTGATAAACCGAATAATAGAGACATAGAATACTATTTAGAGTTCTAGATATGTCCATAAGGAGGACCAAACCCAGAAATGGTCCAAAGTGGTTAACTCCAAGGCATGGACTCACAGTTGTGAGCTGGAGAGTAGAAAGCAGAGACTTTTTCTTGTCAATTTATACACTTCTAAATTGGAGGTTGAATTTTTATTTGCATGACCATGTCTGTTATTTAAATATTAACAAAAAGTAGAATTCTACATAGGAAACCTATAGGATAAAATTTCAGAGGAAAATCCATGGCAATAATTATATTATTATTTTGCAAGAAAGACTGAAAATAGGTGGTCAAGATTTCAACTCAAGAAACCAGAAAAAGAAAAACAAATAAGCCCAAAGAAAGTAGAGAGAGTTAATAAAGATGAAAGTGAAAACTAGTAAGGAAGTAACAATAGAAATGATAAAAGCAATAGCTGTTTTTTTTAAGACATTAGAAATATCAAGAGAGATATTTGTAACTTTAATCAAAGACAAGATTTTTCATTTCAATGGTGAAAGAGAAGTACATTCCTTTCCTTCTGAATGTGTGAGCCTTTACACATACTTAAGAGTACAAGTAAAACAAAAGCAAGGTTTAACGCTCTATAGGTTATCCGGGCATTTAGGGCCATGCTACCATGATAGATGATAGGTAGATAGATAGATAGGTAGATAGATAGCAACAACACTGCTTTATTTCAGCATTAATTTTGACCTAAATTAAAACTGCTGCCTTATAATCAAGTTTATTCAGTCAACAGTCTTTTAAGTTCAACAGGCTTCTACTAATTTAGAAGACAGTGAGATTACTTTTAAAAAATCTTATTATAAAGCACATTGATTTAAAGGCCCAGATTCCAAAAGGAAATTGTCCTAATATACATTTAATAATGTATAAATATAATAAATAAAAATTAATATTCTATGTAAAATAAACATTTGCTAGGAAAACATAAATTACTAAAATTGATTTTAAAAGAAATAGCCTGAATAGAGTAGTAACAATTTAAAAAATGTTGTCAAAGGCCCAGACCACTTCAGACACAAGTTCTTCCAAATTTGCAAGGAAAGGAAAGAAAAGAAAGGCAAAGTAAAAAAAGAGAGAGAGAGAGAGATTGAGAAATGAGAGCTTCCAATTTTAGCATAATCTTGATACCAGAACCTGGCAAGGGAGGCATTGAAAAAGAAAATCAGACCATGGTTCTTAACCTGGAGTCTCTAGACACTGGGATATTGATGATGGAACTTTAAGAGGATCCTCAAATTCTTGAAATAGGATGGCTGTTTGGGAGTATATGATATACATATTATATATATATACATATATATTATTCTGAAGAGAGCGTACAAGGCTTCCATCAGATTTTCAAACATGTATATGACCTACAAAAAGAACCACGACAATAGAGCAATTTCATCAATGAGGATAAATATATTGTAAATAAAATACCAATGAAATGAAACCAGCAATGTATTTAAAAACTATTATATGACCTAGGAGATTTTACACAAGGATTTGAGATAGTCACCACAGAGAAATCTACTCATGTTAATAGTGATAATCTCTGGGTAGCAGGAATATAAAATTTTATTTTTTTATTTTTGCTTTTTGTATATTTTCTAATTTTACTATAGTGAATGTGCATTACTTGTATAATAATAAAAGGTTATAAATAAATCTGGTAGCACATTTTAAAAACTATTATTGAGAACATTTTTTAAAAGCCATATATATATGTATATATAATGTTCTCTATTAATAAAGGAGAAAATCCACAAGTACATGTTTATGGAGAGCAAAAAGGTATTTAATAAATTTTAACAGACATATCTAAGAATTATAGAAACCAGAAATAGAAGAACACTTGCTTAATGTAATAAAACACAGTACTAAACATCATATTTTTCTTAAAAAATGAATTATTAAAGGCACTCTGATTAATATTAGGAAGAAGACAAGGATGCTTCTATTGCTGATTTAGCCAACATTATTACGGAGTTTCAAGCTAAACTAATAAATACAGGACAGAAGAGACATACTAGGTTGAACCATAAGAAACTGTCATTTTTATAGGACAAAATGGTCAAATAGCAATTTCATATGGTTCAACATAAGACAAATTTGAAAGGAAGAGACACTTATCATTATTTGCAGATGATTTGAGGTCAGCCTACAAAATCCATGGGAATAATAAAAAATGGTTACAAACAAATATGAGAGTTCTATAAAGAGATCAGATAAAAGATAACAGCTTTCCTAGATTCCTAGTAGTAATCAGATAGAAGATTTAAAATTTTTAAATATAAAATATACATAAATATTTAAACTATAAAATCAATATTTTAATAAATAATATTATAAACTTTAAAACTTTAAATGTAAGAACATATAGAATCTATAATAGCAATAAAAGCTATGTAATGCCTCAGAATAAATTTAACAAGAATTTTGCAAGATTTATGCTAATAAACTCTAAAATTTACCTGAAGGTCTTTGCATTAGTTTCGTGTAGCTGCTGTAGTACACCGCCACTAACTGGCCAGTTTGGTTCCTTTACAGTCTCTGAGGGAGATACTGTCCCATCCCTCTCTCCTAGCTTCTGGTCATTGCTGGCACTTCTTATCACCCCTTGGCCTGAAGATGCATCATTTCGATCTCTAGCTCTATCTTCACATAGTCTTCTAGATCTTCACAAAATCCTCTATCTGTGTGTCCTTTCTGTCTCTTGTAAGGACTCTCATTTGATTTAGGACCACCCTAATTCAATATGATCTCATCTCAATACTTACCTTAATTACATCTGCAAAAATCCTATTTCCAAATAAGGTACATTTTGGGGTTCTGAATAGACCTGAAGTTTGGGAGGACACTATTCAACCCACTACAGGCTTAACATGACCTGAATAAATATACTATGTTCCTGAATAGGAGGACTTAACATTTTAAATATATCATTTTGTAATTACAAAAAAAGAAAAATACTAAGAGAGCAACAAAAATTAAATGGAGATAAAATACAATACAATACAATATTAATTACTATAAAAAGAGACAGGAAGGAGGAATAAAGACAAGATGAAACCAATAGAAAACAAATAGAAAGGTGATAAATTTAATCCCAATTATATCAACAAACTCACTAAAAATAAGTAGATGTCAGACAGTTTTTAGAAAAGAATAAATTAGATTATGTTCATTAAGCACACTTTAAACATAAAGACACAGATAACTTGAAAGTATAATAATGGAAAAAAGATATAGCATGGAAACACCAATCAAAAGAAAGCTGGTATAACTATATTTATGAGACAAAATGTTCTTTCAGGAAAGAAGTGTTACTAGAGATAAGGAAGAACATTTCATAATAATAAATGGGTCAGTTCAATAGGAAGACCCAACAAATCTAAATTTGCATAGACATCATAACATAGCTTTAACATATTTAAGCAAAAATTAAGTGAAATAAAAGGAGACATAGACAAAGTCACAGTCATACTGGAAGTTTTAACACACATCTCCCAGTAACTAAAAACAAAAACTCCAGAAAGTCAATAAGGATATATTTAAACAACACTATTAAGCAACTTGACCTAATTGATATTTATAGAACACTATACCCAACAACTGCAGAATACACATTCTTTTCAAATGCATACCAAAGATGGACCATATGCTGGGTCATAAAGCAAGACTCAACAAATTTCTAAGGACTGAAATCACATAGAGTATATTATCTGACCATTAAAAATCAACACAGAAATATAAGTAGGAAATCCCAGAATGTATTAAAATTAAGAAACATACTTCTAAATGACCTGTGGGCCAAAGGGGAAATCACAAAGGAAATTAGAAAATATTTGAACTGAAGAATAATGAAAATAAAACATATCAAAATTTGTGGGGTGCAGCTAAAGCAGTGCCTAGAACGAAATCAATGGCTTCTGATGAATATATTAGAAAAGAGGAATAGTTCAAAATCATTACGCTAAGCTTTCATTTTATGAATATAGAAAATGAAAAGCAACTTAAACACAAATAGAGCAGAAGGAAGGAAATAATAATGTACTGCAAACAGTGAAATAAAAAGTATATATACAATAAAGAAATCATCACAGATGAAAATCTGTTCTTTAAATAGAGTAATAAAATCTATAATCTCCTGGAAAAAATAATCAATAGAAGAGAGAGAAGACACAAATGACCAATATCAGGAGTTTCAAAATATGATGTCACTACACATTCTACTGATATTAAGAGAACATGATGACAACTTTTTGCCAATAAACTTGACAACATAGACAAATTCTTTGAAAAAATACAATTTACCAAAACTGATATAAAAATATAAAAATACTAATACTCTGACATATGTTAAAGAAATGGAATTCATGGATAAAATTCCATAAAGATCATCCAGGCCCACGTGACTTTCAAGGTAAATTTTTCCAAATATTTAAGGAGAAATAATAATAATCTCTCTCAAACCCTTTCAGAGATTAGAGAAAAGGGGAACACTTAACTACTTGTTTCATGAGGCTAACATAAGTCTGATGCCAAAACCAAAATCCTTTTTGCATGTGGAGTAAAAAATTCTAAATAAAACATTAGTAAATTTAATAGAGATGTAAAAAAAAAAAATTCATAATGACCAAGTATGGTTTATCCCAGGAATGCAAGGTTCATTTAACATTCTAAAATAATCAATATAATTCTTCACATTGGCAGAAAAAAAGAAAAAAACATATAATTATCTCAATAAATACAGAAAATGCATTTGATAAAAAAAAAGAAGACCCACTCAGGAAAAAGATGCTCAGCATATTAAAATAGAATGGAATTTTATTAATATGACAAAAACTATCTACAAAAAAAACCCAAACCAAAACATCACAGCTTACATATTTGATGGTGAAATATTGAGTACTTTCCCTCTGAGGTACAAATGCAATTCTGTGAAAGAAAGCATGGCTTTTTCAACATATGAGGCTAGAACTGTTGTATATCCATAAGGGAAAAAAACCTCAAACTTGACTCCTACCTTATACCACATATAAAAATTAATTAAAGATAGCTCATAAGTATAAATGTCTAATTAAAATATCAAATTTCTAGAAGAAAACATAGAACATCTTCATGACCTTGGATAGACAAAGATTTCTTAAATAGGTTACAAAAGACAGTAACCATAAAAGAATAAAAACATAATTGGACTTAATTGAAATTAAGAACTTCTGGTCAGTATGAGAACTTTAGTATGAGAATGAAGAGGCAGGTCACATACTAGGATAATATTTTCATTATCTATCTATCTATCTATCTATCTATCTATCTATCTATCTATCTATCTATCTATCTATCTATCTACCTATCTATCTATCTATCTATCTGACAAAGGGGTTATATCCAGAAGGTATAAAGAACTCATACAAATAAGACAAAAAAGCACAAACAATTTAAAGAATGGGCAAAAGGCTTGAACAAGTATCACACAAAAGAGAATATCCAATAGCCAATAAGTATATGAGAAGATGGTCAATATAATTATTCATGAGAGGGATGCAAATTAAAACCACAAGATAATATTATACATCCACCAGAAAGTCTAAAATTTGAAAGACTAAAAAAACCAAGTATTGGGAAAGATATGGAGCAGTTGGAACTCTCCTACAATTGCTGGTGGGAGTTTAACTTTAGAACACAATTAAGCAGTATCTTTTAAAGCTAAATTTACTTCTAGTCCCTGACTCAGCAATTGTACTTCAGGTATACGACCAAGAGAAATGAGAATATATGCCCAATAAAGGACACGTGTAGGAATGTTCATAGCAGCTTTATTCATTATAGTCAAAAACTAGAAACAACTTAAATGTCCATCAACAGGAGGATGGATTACTAATCTACTATGTATTCATATAATGGAATACAAAACAATAATTTGAAAAATGGACTACTAGCCCACACAACAACATGGATGAATCCCACAGATATGTTGAGCAAAGGAAGATATCATAAAATTGTTTGATTTCATTTATATTAAATTCAAGAACAGGTCAAATGAATTGATTTTGATAGAAGTCAGAAGAGTGGTTACCCCTGGGGTGGGTGGGTGAAGTGGCAAGAGAGAACTTTCTGAGGTGATGGAAATGTTTTATATCTTGATCTGGATGATAGTTAATCAGATGTATACAATTGTAAAAAGTTATTGGGCTGTAATTTGTACACTTTCCTATTTCATTATATCTTTTCCAGACATAATTTAAAAGATGCTAAACTTTAATAATTATAAAACGAAGGGCTTCCCTGGTGGCACAGTGGTTAAGAATCTGTCTGCCAATGCAGGGGACACAGGTTCGAGCCCTGGTCCAGGAAGATCCCACATGCTGCAGAGCAATGAAGCCCATGCACCACAACTACTGAGCCTGCGCTCTAGAGCCTGCGAGCCACAAGTACTGAAGCCCATGTGCCTAAAGTCCGTGCTCCGCAGCAAGAGAAGCCACCGCAATGAGAAGCCTGCGCACTGCAACGAAGAGTAACCCCTGCTTGCTGCAACTACAGAAAGCCCATATGCAGCAACGAAGACCCAACGCAGCCAAAAATAAACAAATTAAAAATAAATAAATAAATTTAAAATAAAATAAAATAACAGTAAAAAAAAATAAAATGAAAAAATTTTAATTAGCCACACTTTTGCAATCAGATTGGCAAAGACTGAAGAGTATAGATAGACACTTGGGGAAAGTTAGCCTATTGTATACTGTCAAGGGGAGTGTAAAATGGTACACATTTTGAAGGACAATTTGGCAATACACATGAAAATTTTAATATATATACCCTTTGACTCAGCAATTTCACTTTTGCAGTATACCCTAATGAAATATTCACACAAGTACTCAAAGATATATGTGTAAAGATTCACAGAATCATTACGTATAAAAGAAAAAAGTTGGGAAAAAGATATGTCCATCAATAAGGGAATAGTTAAATAAGTTTTAAAAATCCATGAAATATCTTATAGCTATGAAAAAGCTTGAGGTACAACTATATGTTTTAACCTAATAGAAATGAGACTATGAACTGGGTAAACAAAGATGGGAAAGCCCAGGCTCCTAGCCTCCATTCTACCACATATCCAGTCACTTCTACATTCTTTATCTCAGTTTATTTATAAAATGGAGTTAATATTGCTGCTCTTCTTATCCATCTTACAAGTAAGGGGCAAACATAAGAAGCCCTTTGAAAAGTAGAAAGCATTATAGAAATGCAAAGTATTATTCCTGAAAAACATTCTTTTATTAACCAAAACTTTGTTTTTCTTAAATCACTACTCAGTCCAGATTTCTTTTCTCTATCATATATTTAAACCAGTGTTTCAAAATGTGGGCAGCAGACAAATCTCCATCAAAATGGATGTGGAGACGTTATTAAAAATCCTGAGTCCAGTCCCAAACCTACCAAAATTTTGGAACCCCTGACTTAATGGAAATAGGCATTAAGTCAACAGTTGCCCTTTCATTGAGAAGAGTCTGGGCTGAATCCCATTAATGGTAGCAGGCCATCAGGTCTGGCTTTGATCTGTCTTGCCTTATGGTTTGCCCTCACTGCAGGAGTCAAATGGGCTGGTAAAGTAGTACAAATGGTGCCCCCATTTACTCAACCCCAATAGAAGCCAAAGAACATTCAATGAAAAGAACAATGTGATTGCCACTTTGTAGACAAACATGAACCCAGCTTAGCTTTAAGGACTGTAGCTGTTGGAAAACACCATCTCCTGGGCAGCTGCTTTGGCTACTGTCCCCAATTAACTTAGCAGAGTCTCAAAAATAGAAGGCAGCCTCTGTTCTGTTATATAATAAACAGTTCTTTATTTGAAATGACAATATTTACTTTTCCTATAGTGAACTCCAGCAGCCTACTAGGCAGTGGGCAAACAGTAGAAATGCCTAAAATGGAAACTTGAGAAAGCAGTTTAGCTAGTATAGTTTACACTAACTTTCTACTTGACCAACAAGTAATTGGAAGATCCTCCCCATGTTTCTCTCATATGGATCATGGATTCCATGTGACTTTGTTACCACCATGCATATCTTTCTTGTTTTGTTGAGTCTTGAAACATGCAAAACAGATGTGATGTAGTGAGTTCTTCAATACTCAAGTGTTTAAGCAGAGGTGAGGGTTGTCCATCAAGAATGTTTTTGGAGGGATTCTACTTAGTGTGGCAGGTTTATCCAGTGACTTCTTGGCCTTTCCCAACAGCAAAGAGTCTGGTGACTATGTTTCCATATCTCTAAAGGGAGAAAATAATAAACTGTGATTATTAACCATCTTGGGTATTTAATCTCCCTCTCATAAGCGAGAAGCTGTGATTTATGTGATTGTGTTCTTTATTGTAAAAACCCTTCGTATACCTTTTTAAGCAACAAATGACCATTATTTGCAGTGTAGACACTTTTAACTTCCTCTTAGATTTTATTTTCCATTCCTTTTATCATATTGTGGCAATGCTCCAGAACATCTCCATTTCTTGCAAATCTTCAGGGAGAGGGGCTCAATTGGGTTACACTATTCTAAAGGGGTCATGCACATTGAGAAATGTTTAAAAAACCTTTTGGTTTCTAAGGTGGTACTCAGGAGGCAATACTGTTCTTTGGCCAATGAGATTTGTTTAATTTTTGTGGCTGGTGCTTGGATTGTCTTCAGAGATTTTTCTTTCTTGTCTCATTCTCCTTGTCTGATGTCACTTCCCTGCTAATGTATTCAGCAGAAGCAATCACTGGAAGAGGACAAACTATTTCCTATTTTTTATCTAGTTATTAGCTAGAAACATTTTAATTCCTACAAAATCCTTCAGAAACCCAAAGATCCCACCCCCCGCAAGTAAAAAACCTAATCTAAAAATTCTCTTTCAAAATCATACAAAGTAGGGACTTCCCTGGTGGTCCAGTGGTTAAGACTCCGTGCTCCCAATGCAGGGGGCCTGGGTTCGATCCCTGGTCAGGGAACTAGATCCCCCATGCCAGACTAAGAGCCTGCATGCCACAACTAAAAGGTCCTGCATGCCGCAAGTAAAGATTCCACATGCCGCAACTAAGACCCGGCGCAGCCAAATAAATAAATAAATATATTTTAAAAAATCATACAAAATAGGGGCTTCCCTGGTGGCGCAGTGGTTGAGAATCTGCCTGCCAATGCAGTGGACACGGGTTTGAGCCCTGGTCTGGGAAGATCCCTCATGCCGCGGAGCAGCTGGGCCTGTGAGCCACAATTACTGAGCCTGCACGTCTGGAGCCTGTGCTCTGCAACAAGAGAGGCCGCGATAGTCAGAGGCCCACGCACCGCGATGAAGAGTGGCCCCCGCTTGCCACAACTAGAGAAAGCCCTCGCACAGAAATGAAGACCCAACACAGCCAAAAAAAAAAAAAAGAAAATCATACAAAATAAATTTCTGGTTAGGTCAAAATTTGAAGTTTAAATTTTATTCCTGCTGATAGGACATTCTTTTTTTATGTTCCTACACCAGGCAGAGTGATTGTTTACTCTCAAAGAATAGCCCACTAACCAGTTGCATTAAAATTACTTGAGGTGCCTGTTAAAATGCAGATTCCAGGATCCCACTTTAAACCTAGGGAATCAAAAATTTTGGGGGTTGGGCCACGGTATTTTTACAAGTGCCTCAGGTCATTTGCATGCCCACTAAACTTTGTGATAACACTGCCCTTAAGACAAGCCAAATCCTTAATTTTCTGGAATTTCTAGTATTTCTTCTCCTAAATAAGCCAAAGAAAGAATTGTAAGCATTGAAAATACAGGCCAAATCTTGTCATAGAATATGTATTCTATTGTAACCCTGTTTATGAACACTTAATAGCTTCTCTGTGGAACAGTTAAGCTGTAGTAATTACCTCACAGTTCTGTAATCTGTATGTCTCCTCCCACATGACATTTGCACCAAGACTATGGCTTATTTCTAGACAGGATGGAAGAACTACCAGACCTGTGTGGACTGTGCCACTTCATGTTACACTTTATTTTTCTTAGTGATTTAAAGACATTTATGAAATTTCTCACAAATCTTGAACCTGAATTATAGAGTCTAACTTAAGGAGGATAAAATTTTACAAGGACTCACTAAATCAGAATCATTTGAATCTGATCTCTTTATGGAAAATTGCTTTTTAGATAAATTGGAAAGGAGCTAGGATTCAAAGCTCTTTTTTAAATTGAAGTGTAGTTGATTTACAATATTATATTAGTTTCAGGTGTAAAACATAGTGATTCAATATTTTTATAAATTATACTCCATTTAAAGTTATTACAAAATAATGACTATATTTCTCTGTGCTGTACAATATATCCTTATTGCTTATTTATTGGGAGTCATAGTTCTTATCCCCAAACTGCCTCTGAATTATAATTCCGTGTGCAAATTGTACAACCTCTCTGCCATATTTTTGTAATAGGAATAATCTCTCTTTGCAATAAGAATAATACTGAGAAGTTGAGAAAGTTCTGAGAAGATGAATGAGATTGTAAAATGTTAAAGGTTTCTGAGTGAAGGATCCTATAAAAAGTGTAAATTATTAGTATTCCTTTTATGGGGCTTTAATGAGTTATTGACCTGTCAATGATGAATCTGCCTCTTGAAATAAATATTTCACTTCTTGTTTTTTAGGCTTACTGGAGTAACACAATCTGCCCTTAAATGTTCCTGGAGTATTTTTGGGAGCTTTAAAATTTAGTCAAAAACAGAAAAGGCAACAATACCTCTCTCCCAAACACATATGCACTTCCTGAGACTACAGCGTGCATCTTTATCTTGACTTACTAATGACTAGATCGATTGAACTTAAACAATTTGGGTCCTCAAAGCCTCAAATGCTTTGGGTTAGCTAAAGTATCACAAGTTCTACTAGCTTATTAGCAGTAAATGCTAATGTAGGAAAGTGATTAGAAATAAATTATTTGGGCTTCTCTGGTGGCGCAGTGGTTGAGAATCTGTCTGCTAATGCAGGGGACACGGGTTCGAGCCCTGGTCTGGGAAGATCCCACATGCCGCGGAGCAACTAGGCCCGTGAGCCACAACTACTGAGCCTGCACGTCTGGAGCCTGTGCTCCGCAACAGGAGAGGCCGCGACAGTGAGAGGCCTGCGCACCGCGATGAAGAGTGGCCCCCGCTTGCCGCAACTGGAGAAAGCCCCCGCACAGAAACAAAGACCCAGCACAGCCAAAAATAAATAAATAAATAAAAATTAATTAATTACCAAAAAAAAAGAAATAAATTATTTCCTTGATGTCACTCTTGGTTGTGAAATTATTCTGCCCACCTATAGTTTCAGTTGTTATCATGCAGACTGGTCTTTTAAATTTTTGCTCATCCAAAATTAAGGACTTTTGAAAATCTAACTAGAAACAAAGCAAAAGCAACACATATCTGCATATCACAATCATTAAATTCCTTAGTAATGAGGAACGCCTAGTTGGCTCAAGAGGGTATTTGAAGATTGTTTCAGTGTTTTCAATTTGCAAAGTAGGAGAAGGAATCTTAAAAGATCATTGAGTCTACTGGTTGAAGCTGATCACACTTAGTTGTCTTACTTAGTAAAGCTTATCTTATAAATACAAAATATGTCACTTTTATGTAGAAGAAAAAAGCTGGAAAAAAAAAAAAAAACCACCACCAAAATCTGGGATGTATAAACAGATAAAATGGGTTGGCAGACATAAAGAAAAGTGAGGAACTTCCCTGGTGGCAGAGTGGTCAGGAATCCGCCTGCCAATGCAGGAGACACGGGTTTGATCCCTGGTCTGGGAAGATCCCACATGCCGTGGAGCAACTGGGCCCGTGTGCCACAACTACTGAGCCTG
The DNA here is from genome assembly GCF_965194825.1 of Balaenoptera physalus. Lineage (NCBI taxonomy): Eukaryota > Metazoa > Chordata > Mammalia > Artiodactyla > Balaenopteridae > Balaenoptera > Balaenoptera physalus. The sequence continues at coordinate 40,847,116 of NC_138883.1, forward strand.
CACTCTACAGCCTGCGAGCCACAACTACTGAGCCCGTGTGCCACAACTACTGAAGCCTACGTGCCTAGAGCCTGTGCTCTGCAAAGAGAAGACACTGCAATGAGAAGCACGCACACCACAATGAACAGTAGCCCCTGCTCACCACAACTAGAGAAAGCCCGTGCACAGCAATGAAGACCCAATGCAGCCAAAAATAAATAAATAAAATAAAATAATTTTTTTTAAAAAAGTGAGGAATACATGAAATGGTGTGCTGAGGCTGCTCTTCTTGGATAGTAGGTCCAGAAGGTAAAAAACTTTCTGGAACTGAATAAATGACAAATTACTATTGAGAAGTTACTTGCAGAGTGACATGAAAGAAAAATGTTTATATCCATATTGACAGTGACAAAGAGGTATAGTTCAGTGGCTTGGGTTTGATTGACATCACTTCTTGAACAAATTTGAGGATTAAACATTCACAAATGTTCCTAATATTTTTTGAACAAGGAAGTGAGATATTAGCACTTTTTTTTCAGTGTTGTATCTACCATTATAGCATCTGTCAGCCTTAACTTTAAACCTTATAGAAGAATCAGCATATTCTGATTTGAGAGTTTCCCCCACATGGTAAAAATAAAATGTGAAATTTCAGTAAATGGCATGAAAAATTTTCGTAGTACCAGGAAGTTTTCAGAAACTAGAGCTTTTACATAATATGGAAGTTTTAATGTTTTGAAGGTTCAGTAAATTATGTAGTGTACAAAAGTGAAGTCTAAATTACCCACTCAGAAGGGTAACCCTAGAGCCCACATGTCTGGTCCATGTATGCAGATGGACAGATACACTTCATTTCTCCTGGGAAGTTGAGTTCTAAAAAGCTATCACTCAGAACAGACGGTTTTATGATTGCATGAAAAAAGGAAAGATGACAAAGTTGCTATAAAAATGAAAGGCCTTTTGGTGTATTAACAGCTGAAAACATTACAGCTTAAATGAAGATGTGAAAAAAACTCAGCTTAAAACTGCAAATTAAAAAAAAAAAACTTATGCAGGTTTGAAGCATATGGACACCCACCCAGTTTGCAAAGAGGGCAATGGGAGGCCCAGACTTTAGCTTATTAAAGATGACCTTTCCCCTCTCTAAAATTTCAAAGCTGACGTTTCAAGTGCTGAGCAGACTGTGTGCCATATGTAACATGACCTCAGCCCCACTCTGCCCGAGCACTGATGGCATCACTAATGAGAGGTGAAAGGTCCTTTTCTTGCAGCTTTTTCAGAAACCCACCAACTCTTGCCTGTGAAGTAAGGCTCCTCCCTCCCCCCACCCCTTGATTTCAGGAGAACTGCATTTAATACACAGCCTCAAAACACTTTTATTACCGGTCGATTTCCTTATAGCCACAGCCAAATGGCAGGATGTACAATCACATGCAGAAGAAAATATTTATTTTGACTCACAAGGCAAAGGGATTAAGAGAACGTTGTATTAACCTTGCCTTTCATCTGTGTTTTAAAGGGAAATTCTCCAGAGGCGTCAGTTGAAGTTCTATTTTTTTTTTTTTATAAAGAGTATCAAAGACTTTTAGGAGACCAGGTGTGTGTTTATCTGAGGGGAGGAGAGAAAGGGAAGAAACTATATTGGGGGGAAAGGCAGCTTTCACAAAACTGCTTCAGAGACTGAAAAAGACGTACTTTCAGGAAACTGTTACAAGCATTCCTACCAGCCAGCTCTCTGCTCCCCCCACCCAGCCCCCCACCCCCGCCTTTTTCCCCCTTGCTGCTTCGAAACAAAATAGCTTCTTTCCAAGCAGGTTGTTATATTCATGGCATGGTCAATTTCCGTTTGCCAAGAAAATATTTAGGCTGATCAAAGAAATTAGAAAATCGGATGAATAGAAACAGACGTTCCCACAAGAGAAGCGTTTCTCAATGTGAAGAGAGGCAGGCGGATTGCAGCCCACCCAGTTACTCCTAGGAAATAGCTCTCTTGCTAAAGGCAGAACTACAGGGACACCTGGATTCTACTGGAAGGGCTATGGAAAAGTCACGACTCCCCAGGAAATTCACATGGGGACTGGAACTTGGGACTTTCCGGCGAATGATCGGTTCTAGTATCTATGAGCAAACCTGGAGGGCCTTTAATTACGTTCATTAATACAGAGGGACCTTTCAAAACATGAGATCCTTTTGTTTTGCTTTGACTTGTTCATAATGAGCATGGAGAGACAAGAACACATTATCCTTTGCAAACGATAGAGGAGTTTCTCCCGAATTAATATAAATTCAGTTTTTAGATTTGTGGGTTTGGGTGGGGAACGGTTGATAGTAATTGTCCTCGGGACCCTTTGGTCTCCAAGTGTGCACCCGGGCCAATCGATGACAGTAAATAAGAGGGTCTTCTACCTCTTCCTTGTTCCTGGGCAAGGCGCAGCCAAATCAGGTGAGGCCACTTGCTGCGGCGCTTCGATGGGAAGGATTGGTTGCCGTTGCGGTTTCCTTCCGCAGGACTCTGGAAACCGAAAAGTGGGCTCCGCTCGGGCAAAGGAGATCCGGATTCTCCTCTATCCCTTGCTCGCCTTGGGCACATTGGGGCACCGCAATCGCCAGTGAAGCGTCGCAGACCTTATCCCGACGCCTCCAGTTTTCCAAAGGAGAAAGCGAGGGAGGGATGGCTCTGAAGGAAGGCAACTGTGGGGCGCCCTTTAGGGCCAAAGAAGACTCCCTTCCTGCGAGTTCCGCTTGGGGCAACGCGGCGCTACTAGGGCCGCAGCTGGAGAAGCTGTTGCCAGGCTGTGGGCTGAGAATCCGCTATGCCACCCTTGCCCCTCCCCGCCGCGCGTCCCTCACCCCCGGGGCTCGGCCGGGCAGATTTTCTTTTCCTTTCTTTTCTTTTCTTTTTTTGTTTTGTTTCGGTTCCTGCCGGCCAGGCATCCTTTGCCAAGAAGACAGCGCCCTCTCTCTCCTCCCGCCGTGCCCGCCGCCGGCCTGCACCCCCTCCCAGCTTTGCTGACCTCCCCTCGCCTCCTTCTCGCCCCCGCCCTCCTCGGCCCTGTCCCCTCCTTCCTTACGCCCCTACGCCTCTCGGCCCCCAGAACCACCCAGGGGAACAACCCGAGAGAATGGCGGGCTCCGAAGCCTTCTCAAGTCTGGGCCACTGGGCCGGCTCGGCCCGAGCGCCCAACCTCTGGCTGTAGAACTGGGCGGAGCCGTCCCCGGCGCAGACGCGGCACCCGAGAGCTCGAACGCGGCCCCGGGGAGGGGTTCCTGGCGCGGGCGGCGGGGCGTGGGTTCGCCCGGCTCTCGCAGGCTGGGCACAGCGGGCCGGCGGGCGGGGCCCCGATTAGCTGCGCGGCGAGCTCTCCCTCGCGCCGGCGCACACCTGGCAGAGCAGCTTATCGGGGACCCCAGAATGCGCCAGCGAGGCGTTGACGCGGGCCTGCAAGCAGGGTGATGGGTGGGGGTGGCGGGTGAACTTGAGTAGAGGTAAGGAAAACTCCTACAGCCTTGCTCCAAGCCCTAAAAGCGCCCCTCGCGGCCCGCCGGCTGCCTGGAAGCCTCACCCTGCCGGCTTCCAGCAGGGCTGCGCCAAGTACAGCAACGATGTTGGAAATGGTTGCAAAATCCAAGCCCAGACGGGTGGGCGAGACGCGCGGAGGGGCATGCGTGAGTGGGCACCCTCCACCCCGTATTTCATTCTCCACAGCCCAGAGGACTGCTGCTTCAGACAAATGCCGCGTGGCCCATTAGGGAGCAGAGGCAGTCAAGCTTCTGTCCGCGAAAACCTGGATTCTTTAGCGCCCAAACAATGTTCTCGTATGGGAATGCAGAAACATTTTCCATGGCGTGGATTTGCACCGACATAGAGGCCTGAAATGCCCCCCTTCCCCTCCTAACCGTTCCCGGCGCCCGGGAGCCACAGGGGGAGTTCGCCTCAAGCTCACCCGGCTGCAGAGCGCAGGCGGCTCCCAGAAATGCACTAATTGAGTCACAAACCACCGGCTGCCCCTAACAAAGCGAACCGTCTCGGCAGCTCAGCGCCCAATTTGTCCGCAGCACTTTCTTCCGCAATTCAGAAGCATTATCTTGTTTTTAAAAGTATCGCTGCAGAAACGTGGCAATTATCCTAGGCTCAGGTTACGCTAAATGGCTTTAGGCTGAGAAATGGAAGAATATAAATGCCGCGAAGGTGGTGATCGGTTTTCTGCCGGGCCTGGACAGGGGTAGGGAGGCGAGCGAGAAGATTTCGGCCAGGGAGAGGGAGGTACGGCGCAAGTTCCCACTCTTGGTTCTCTTTCCCAATGGCACCAACCAGAAAGAAGTGTTGGGCCTTTATCCCTAGAGGTTAAGGATTCAGAGCGATGATCTCCTTCAGAGATCTGGAGAGAAGGGGTCATATCCCGGCAAGACAGGGCCAAGCTTCTGGCCTCGGCTTTGGGTCAGGAACAGGTTGGGAGCTTCAGGCATTGTTGGGATAAGGAAGGGAAGAGAGGTCAAGGGTCAGAGGGAGAGATGAGGAAGAATCCAGTTTCGGGACAACTACACTAAAATTGGAGAGGGAGAATGGCACTGGGAGAAAACAGCCATGAGGAAAGAGGAGCCGGCCCTGATGACTGGGGAGAGGCGTTCACTCCTGAGCGAGGGGCAGGCCTGGCCCGGGAGCCCGGGCGGACGCTGTAGGGTGGGAACCCTGGAGAACTGGAGAGGCCCAGAGACCACGAGGCGTCTCCGCACCAGTGGAACAAACAAACAAAACAAACAAACACAGAAAACCTCTAAGAATCTTCATCTCGGTCCACCAGGGTGAGTTTGGGCCTGGAAAATGGGGAGAAAAGAAAAGAGAGAGTAGCAAAAGGCGTTGGGGTGCCGGCTCCCGGCGGGCAGACGCCTTGCTCGCCGCAGCCTGTAGTGGTAGCCACGCTGTGCGCGTGTCTCTTTCCCCTTCTGCTCAAACCAGCCCCCACATCTTGAAGTAATCAGCAGCCGAGAAGGGACTCGTCCCCCTGGCATCTCAGGTTAAAGAAGGAGGTCCAGGAAAATGTGGTAGAGCCATTACAAGAAACCCGAGCCGCAGTCATCAGGGACTCCAATTGCCATCGCATTAGGATTGATTAGAGACCAGCAGTACCGTAATGACCCGGAAAGAGGGGCAGCCGGGGATTATTAATATCAGAATGTGGCGGAGAGGGGAGGTGGGTGAAGGGAAGGAGGGAAGAGCAAAGTGAGGAGGGAAAAGTTTTAAGTTACTAGGATTTATATATAAGTTCCGGCTTACCTGAGGAAACCAGATAGTCAGTGAATCACGCAAACAATAAATCTAATTCCATCTAAAATTTCACGAAGCCTGATTATTTGGGGGGGGGGGGCGGAAATCAATGTGAAAATCAGGCCAACATCTAGTTTTTATAAACACGTGTTTTTATAAACTTATTTTAAGAATCTAAGTGAAGAGAGATGGGGAGGAGTTCTGCATGTTCACTTTCCTTACCAGTGGGTCCCTAAAAAAAGACTTAAGGAGGGCATTTTTGAGTCATTTTGGGTCTTCTCTCAAGGGCTATGGGGGCAATGGAGTGGACATTTTCGCAGAGTCTGCAGAGGAATAATAGACCAAATTTTAATTGAAACAGTGATAACTGGGTAGCGATTTTTGTTTTTTGTTTTGTTTGAGACAGGAACGATCAGGATCCCTAAGAGATGTACAGAAGAGAGTGGTTTGTCTCCTTCCTCGGACTATGAGCCAAAACAAATCAGCCCCTGATGGTCTGGGCTGAAACGCAGCTCACTGGATAATTAACTCCATCTTTCCAGTCCACCCTAACTGTTTATTTAGTGTCACCCTGCATTACCATCACTAGCACTTTCCTCTGAACAGGAGGAGCTGCAGGCTTTCACCTCCCCAAAGGAAATTCTTCTTAGCTTAGACAGATGCAGTATACAGGATGTACATTAGCTGACAAAAAAGTTGATTGGAAATTCAATGGAAGATAAGAACTCTTGCCCTAAGGTAATATTAATAAAGCAAAGGAGGCAAGAGTGTCTTAGGTTCTTAAGAACAGATTCTTACAACGCTCTCCTTCACTTTCCAGAAAGGTGCTTGGCATCTATCTAATGTTGAGTGGTGTCTTCTGACTCAAATCTGGCGGTTGGCAAGTCTCTGGGCCTGAGCCTTCGCAGAGCGCAGCTTAAATCTGCCCTTTTACTCCCAGGTGGCCAGCCCACCTTCCTCAGTCCTCCATGGGTGCCCCCACCTTTTTAACCACACCACCACTCAGTGTGGCGGGTCCCCACCAGCTGAGCCAGACGCCCCTGCCCGGACTTCAGAGTCTACTCGCCCTGCGCTGCCTGGGTGCCCGATATCAGCACAGCACGCTCTGTGAGACCTCACAGCTCCTGGGGAAGCAGGCGCAGGCGCCAAGAGTCGTGAGGAAGGGAGAGGAACGAGAGAGAGAGACGGAGGAAAGAAAAAGAGAATAGAGGGATCCAGGTAGAGAGGAGAGGGTGTGGTGTGAGAGAGAGAGAGAGAGAGGGAGAAACGCGGAGAAGAATGAGAATGAGGCAGCGAGGGAACGAAAGGGACAGAGGGTGAGATGGAGATAAGAGAGAATAAAAGAGAGAATGAAGGAATCAGAGGTTCACACACACAGAATGAATGAGCTTCCTCTTTCAGATTGAAAAGAGAGGATGAGGTAGAAAGAGACACAGAGAGAGACCAGACCTGGGGACACACACAGAGGGAGAGGATAACCTCTCCAAACACACACACTCTAGCACTGTCCCCGTCCAATCTGAGTTCCCTCGCGGCGGTGTGTCTCAGCCTTTCTCTCTCCTCTCTCTTCCTTCCCCGACCCCGGAACAATGTGGAGACTGTATTTTCAGGAGCCGCGCGGGGCGGTACGGTTTTTAGCAGCAAGCTGGGCTCGCAGCCCGCTCTGTTTGTCCAGGTGTGGGCAGGGGGCGGCAGTCTCCCGGCGTCTTGGGCTGCCGCTGCGTTTTCGCACCAAGGAAGCGGGAGGCTCTGCTCGCATGCTTCCCGCTTCCAGGAGAAAACTCCCTCCCTACCTCCATACATAAATATATTAGGGGAACAGACAAATCTTCATTGTTCAGAAATAAGCCAAGGAGGCCGGCCGGCTCCCCTTGGCCCGGCCAAGCGAGGCTGGAAGGAAGGGAGGGAGAGAGAGGCGGGGGCCGCGCGGATCCGGTGTCACGTTGCAGATTCCCACTAAAGATAACGAAACGTGATCTATTTTTCAGAACAGCAAGTGGATGGGAAAGAACCTTGACAACACAAAACTCATTTACTAATGGACTGGTTTTGGGTTTCTCTCCTTTGGGTCCGCACATCGCCCTGCCTGAGCCCTCGGCCTATTCAGAGCTCGTGGGGAGCAGCGTCCCCCAGGAGGCAGGTGGGCGGCTGCTCGGGTGCCGCGCCGCCATCGGAGCCCGGGATCCCGAGGGTCGAGGGCACCTGGAGTTTCCGACCAAGTAGAGGAAAAAGATGGACGTTGTCACTTCAGCCAGGATTTGGGGAGTCTTCTCACTGCCCCAGAGCGACGACGCTAATTTATTGAAGAGACACCTCCCGAAGCCCTTCCCTTCCAAATATCTGTAGGTAGAGTAGAATCCCCGCTGTCGCTCTTAATGGCAAAGGAATTCCAAGAAAGCCGGCCGGGAGCCTCAAAGCATCTCGCTCCAAGCCAGAAGGAAAACAAGTGAGTCCCAGCCAGAGGTTTTTGAACCAAGGCCTTATGTCAACCTGACCGAGAAACCCCAGCACCAACTGGTGCCTCTGCATTGACATTTCCATAGACCAGTTGTGCGCACCCGGCCGTTACCTGCACGGAAGGAGGCACAGGAGAGCAGAAACCTGGTGTTGGGAGCTCCTTTCCAGCCGCGTTACCCTCGGGAGCCGCGAAGCGGCGAGGGCAGCAGCTAGAGTTGCTCGTTGCCTTTAAATCTCCGCCGCATCTCTGTTTTCTTGTGATTTGCATTGACAGCAAAAGGTTTTAAGTTACTAGAACAACTCAAACCTTTCTGTGTGCGATTTAAAATGGATCATTTGGTTTATGTGGTTTGTAAATTCATGTCATTTTACCTCTTTTAGTGGTTTTCAGTGAAAGGTTCCATTTTGGGAAACCTTATATATCTGAGCCAATAATTAACATTTATAACGATTGGTTCCCCTAACCGAGGGATTGAAATAGCAGGTAGGCTGGTTGGTACAAAGCGAAAGGCACTTTTCCTTTCTAGTCACGCGATCTACTGGATTGAACGCTAGGAGAAAGGCTGGCGGGCCCGGGCACGGCCTCCAAGGACGAGCACCACATCACATCAACCCCGGTGCCCGCAATCGCGGCATCCACACGGTCGTCTTCGCAGTTGTCGCCAACGTCTAGTGCGTCTTGATTCCTTTTGAAGAGAGATGAAAAGAAGTGGGCAGGGAGGTCTGGAGGAAGCCGGAAAAAAGGTGGTCATATTGGTGTCTAATTGTCATCTCTCTGCTCCCTGTAAATCAATACCTGCCCTTATTTGTCCAAGCTGTGCCTCATTTCCTTATACAAAATTGTTAATTATAAAGTACACCCCATACTCAATTTACCGTTTGTCTTTTAAGAGACTTGGTTGTACTTACAGACTCCCGCCCATCCCCCCCATTCCTCTAACACACACACACATTGTAATTCTCGCTCCAGACTTTAGGGCATTAACTGATTTTTTTAGAGCCGAGTTTAAGCCTCCGTTCCAGTCCTCACACAGCTGCCATGTCAATAAGGACTGTTCCAAGCAGAGACGTTCCTTCTGGCAGGACACTGCAGCTCCTCAAGACTTCATCTGAAACATCATGAGCACTAAAATAAGACCGCCGGGGAAAATTACCAGACACATGGGCATGGGCTCAGCTTTGCCAGGTTTCCAGTTTAGAAAGTAAGTCATTGGGCACACAGTGTGGTAGGGGCTCTTTTGAAATAATATGCACCCATTAAATGCATTTAAAAATAATCCCAAACATATTGAAATATCAGCATCTATTTCCAAGGTCTAATTGCATGGGATACTGCAGGGTTTCAAAGATGCAAAAAGCATTGTTTGGGAGTTCAGCGTAGAAGCAGCTTCATGTCTACTCGGAGCCTCCTGAGAGACAGCTAGGGAGTGGAAACCCTTCATGAGTTTAAGATGTACATTGCAGGGTGAATTGGACTGGGTGCATTATTTTAAAACCATATAAATAATACAAGGGGAAACAGACACAGTGCTTCTCCTTCTTCCACTCCCACTTATGTCTCAATATGTAAATGGTTCTGCGATGCTGGGCTCTTGCTGATGGAATCAAAACATACTTAAAGAAGACAAGCAAGTTTAAAGAACCTAGAGTTTGCTCCTTGCATTCACTAAGAGGAGACATTTAAATCAAAAGCATTTTTGAAGTGTACTTAAAATTCTGTTTTGAACTTATCTAATCAGAGATAAGTATAGTCATAAAGTCACTCTCCTTCCACCGTTTGGCTCCCCTTATCGCCACGCATTGTTCTTATCTCCTGCCAGTCTCAGCTCTGACAATAGATTATCTTTGTTTAGAGACGCTAATTGTTTTCAAAATCTTTTTAATAATTGCTTTGGAACAAGGTGTGCAAATGAGGCTTAAGATAATTACAGCTTCATTTGTTTGTGTAGTTTTAATAAGCATTCTCCACACATACACAAACTAACAGTTGATAGGACTGAAACTGCAAGACATCTCTCATTCCCTGGCAGTAAAATAGGCCAGCATTGCAATCTACACACACACACACACACACACACACACACACACACACACACACACCTCTTTATTTAATCTTCTTGGAGCCGCTGTCGTTCTCGCTTTGAGGGCAGTGTCCCTCTCAGAACAGGGCAAGGATTATGTTACAACCGGAGGGCTATTGGAGCCGGACACAGTTTTATTTAATTTACACCCCATCCAGCGCCTTTCGCGCGAGGTTCCCAAAGCATTTTTGCTAATAGCAAGTAAATCTTCTCGGTTCCTCGGTAGCAGAGGTGGCCTTGGAAAATGCAACCGCGCTAATGGGGAAACCGAGTCCAGAAGCCTGCCCACTTAAACCATAGAACATTGATACCAAATCACAAATGAACCCTCGGCATCTCTATCTGCTCAGCAACTATGTTCTACACAACTCTTTGCGTGGTCCCAAATACTCGAGGCCTTTTGCGAATGAGGGAAGCGCTATACAGCTGGGAGTATCTGTGCCCTTTGGAGGGCGGTGGGGGCAGGGGGGAAGAGAGGAGGAAATCAGGTTTGGCTCCTGGAGCTGAAGCCAGCCGGGAGAGAAGCCATTCTTCCAGCGGTTGCAGCCCGGAGCACTGGTCTGCTCTTGTATTATTTATCGCGTTCCATAAGCTATTCATCAATCCATTACTTATTCATTCCAACATTAAGGTAATTAAATATGAGCTCACCGGGAAAGGGCAAGTCTGCAAGGGACAGAGACAGAGTATGGAGGGAGAGGAGGCGAATCAGAAGGTCTGGAGTCATTGATTTGTGCAGAGATGTGCGCGGCTGCCCTTAGGTGACACTGCAGAGGGGGCTCACTTTTCAAGGTCCTGACGCGCTCACCCACTCCCACCACCCCCGTCCCCGGTAAGCACAGCTCCCTCCCCCTCCCCACCTCGCTTCCCACCGCTCGCGGTCCCCCTCCTCCCACCACTCCCTATCCCTCGCTGCACAGCCTCGCCCTCCCCGCGCGGGGCGGCGCGGCCTCGCGGCCCGGTCTGGCGGCGCGCGGGCTGGCCAGCCCCGGATAGGCGCCGCCCGCAGCCAATCAGCGCGCCGGGGACGCTGCGCGCTTTAAGGCAGCTGCGGGGAGAACAGAAACCAAGTTCCCCGGCAACAAGCAGCATCCACCCGGCGGGAGGCCGGAGCCAGCGAGGCCCGAAAAGCTGCGGAGTGAGCCGGACGCTCCTTGTCCAGCGCGCGTCCTACTCCTCCTCCACGAACTCGGCCTCCCGTCCCCAAGCCTCGACTCGCTTTTTAGCCGTCGCAAAGCCTAGGGAGGGGGTTAGGAGCAGCCGCGCCCCCCTCCCTGCGGCTGCCTCCTCCTGCTTTTTCGGCTTTGCTCCCTGCCGCGTGCGCCAGGGCAGTGCGCCCCGGCAGGCCCCAGCCATGTCGATGCTGCCATCGTTCGGCTTCACGCAGGAGCAAGTGGCGTGCGTATGCGAGGTTTTGCAGCAAGGCGGGAACCTGGAGCGCCTGGGCAGGTTCCTGTGGTCGCTGCCCGCCTGCGACCACCTGCACAAGAACGAAAGCGTGCTCAAGGCCAAGGCCGTGGTCGCCTTCCACCGCGGCAACTTCCGCGAGCTCTACAAGATCCTGGAGAGCCACCAGTTCTCGCCTCACAACCACCCCAAGCTGCAACAACTGTGGCTGAAGGCGCACTACGTGGAGGCCGAGAAGTTGCGCGGCCGGCCCCTGGGCGCGGTGGGCAAATATCGGGTGCGCCGAAAATTCCCGTTGCCGCGCACCATCTGGGACGGCGAAGAGACCAGCTACTGCTTCAAGGAGAAGTCGCGGGGCGTGCTGCGGGAGTGGTACGCGCATAACCCCTACCCCTCGCCGCGTGAGAAGCGGGAGCTGGCCGAGGCCACCGGCCTCACCACCACCCAAGTCAGCAACTGGTTTAAGAACCGGAGGCAAAGAGACCGGGCCGCCGAGGCCAAGGAAAGGTACGCGGAGTGATTCCCGCTGATCGGGCGACCCCGGGAAGCCTTCCTGTCCCCGCCGCCCCTTCCCGCCCCCGCAGGCACCAGCCACCGTGTCCACCCAGCCGGCCGGAGCCCTCCGCCGGGCGGCGCCCAGGCTTCCGCGGCACTGCGGCGAAAGTTCGTGAACTCTGAGATCGCTCGCTAGGGGTGGGGCGGGGGGGTTGCTCATCTGATTTGAGCGTCCGCGCGTGGGTTTCCTGGGATGTGAGTGTCGGGAAATGTTGGCGCTAGGTTTGTTTTTCATGCCTCCTTGGCTGGCTGGGGCGAGGAGTGGCGGGTGGAGAGTGAGTTTCTAGATCCGCTTAGAAGGGCAGTATTGATTGGTATCGCGAGGAGAGGGGTTCGCTGGGGGCTGAGGGTCTCGAATCTCTCTCCTCTTGCTCCCCGTGAGGGTGGAGCTGGCCTGAAACTTCTCAGCCTCCACTCCTGCCCCGTCCTTCACTCGCTCTGTCCTGGTAGTCTTCTGGGTGAGAGGTCGCTTCATTGCGCACTAGTTGTACAAAGGGAGGAGTCTTTCAAAAGAAATCCACAGAAAAGAGAGCTTTGGGAGAGTTGGCGCTGCATTTACTCCCTGGCGCCCAGAGCCCAGAAACGATTGCTCCTCGTCGGCTCCCTCGCGCCTGGCCGGGAGCCGCGGCTGGTCAGTCCCGCTGTCCGCGCCGCCCCCCGCCCCCCCTCCCCGGGTGAGGAAGGGGTCTCCAGTCGCAGACTTCTCTCGCCCCGGAGCTCAGAAGGCAATATTTTTTTAACCTGTCTCTGCCCCCGCCCTCCTCACGCCAACACACCCGGCCACCTGGCCCGGCTCCACTCGTTTGCTGTAGAGTTTCCGACCGAGATTCGGAAGAGCGTGTGGGAGGCGGCGGCGGCGGCGGCGGCGGGGAGGAGAGCGCTTCGGGGAGCCGGGCAGTTTGGGGGAAACCTAAGCTCCCGAGTTGGCTGGGTTTCTTTTGTTCGCTTCGGAGCCTGGGGGCCGAAGATGTCGCCGCCTTGTTCCCCTCTGGGCGGAAAAGCAGTCTGGATAAATTCAGCTGAAATGGGCTCTCTGGGAGAGAGAGACTGCGAGAGATGGGGAGAGAGTTGGGGAGACAGGCGGGCTCCGCGGTGGGGAGGACGGCCGAGCCCTCTGAAGGCAGAAGCGCCGAGGGCTACAAGACCCTGCAGTTCACCAGCACCGAGCGCCCAGACTGAGATCCCGGTTCGTCGCACAGGCTCCGGCTGTGCGGGGTCGCGAAGTTCCCCTGTGGGGAATGGGTGCGCTGGTATGGATGCCCGCAGGGAGTCTGAGAGAGGGCCGTGAGGGACTTCGGGCTGAGCGAGTAACACGGAGACAGGGACAGTACAGTTCCAGGTAGACGTTAGTTTCAAAAAGGCCGTCCTTTAAGCCAGGCCCGAGGGCCCACTCCCTGATGAAATCGGAGAGACTGGCTGCGCTCCCTGTGTTTACTCAGGTCACTGGGCCGCTCTGGACACCACTTCCCATGACCTGTCCTGTGTCTCTGAGACCACAACCTCCGGGCAGGGGCAGGGAAACTCGATGGTTAATTGTTTCCTCAGATGGGAACAGGACAATTGACTTGATTCACCACCAAACATCTGTTCATTGGGTGCTGTTCGTCCCCCGATCATTTTCTTCATCACCAACAATCATTTGTTGGAAGATTTTCAAATTTCGTTACTTCTAAATGTGATACTTGTTGATAGGTATTTAAAAATAACTGCTTGAACAAAAATTTAGAAATAATTTTTGTGTTTCAAATAAGCCCTGCTGATCTGGCTTTCTAAAATCTGGAAGAGGAAATGACCTGGCTCCCCAGGAGCTCTGTCCGTAGCTCCCCATTTCTCAAGTCTCTTCTGCCTCTTCATTTCCCCTAGGACCCTTGGGGATGGGTGAGAGGGCAGAGCTTCTCCATTTGGGTCAATGACTGATTGCACAATGGCCCTTTCCTCCTTCCAGCTCCCCTCCCTCCATCTCACACTTTTTTTTTTTTTAACCATATGGTGTTGTCCTCTATTTCTTAGGGAGAACACTGAAAACAATAACTCCTCCTCCAACAAGCAGAATCAACTCTCTCCTCTGGAAGGGGGCAAGCCGCTCATGTCCAGCTCAGAAGAAGAATTCTCACCTCCCCAAAGTCCAGACCAGAACTCGGTCCTTCTGCTGCAGGGCAATATGAGCCACGCCAGGAGCTCAAACTATTCTCTCCCAGGTTTAACCGCCTCTCAGCCCACCCACGGCCTGCAAGCCCACCAGCATCAGCTCCAGGACTCTCTGCTGGGCCCCCTCACCTCCAGTCTGGTGGACTTGGGGTCCTAAGGGGGAGGGATTGGGGCCTCGAAGCAGCGACTAGGGACACTTGTAAATAGAAATCAGGAACATTTTTGCAGCTTGTTTCTGGGGTTCTTTGCGCATAAAGGAATGGTGGACTTTCACAAATATCTTTTTTAAAATTCAAACCCAACAGCGATCTCAAGCTTAGTGCCCTCTTCTCTCCAACTCTTTCCACTTTTGCATTATTTTCCCTCCCAGTGTGGAGATCAGGGAAAAGAAAAAAAAAAAAAACCCAAACAAACAAAAACATCCAGTCACCCAGTCTTGGTTCTGGGCAACCCGTGTTCCTGCTTCAGTAGCCTTTCTTTTTTCTTTTTCTTTTTTTTTTTTTCAATCAATGGGAATTACAAATCAACTGGATTTTAATTATTTCATTTTAATTTATTTATGGAAAAATGTTTTGAGAAGAGGAAAAGGAAATGAAAATGAGAGAGAGAGAGAGAGAGGAGATCAAAACAGTGAAAAGATCCTCCAGCCTGGGAGGAACTGGTTGCATTCTTAAGGTGAATAGGAAAAATACGATCTTACAACTTTTTTTTGATGGGGAAAATCAAGTTTACATTTTCATATTTAGTGTTAAACAATTTTATGTAGATTAAAATGAAAGAACAGTATTAGGGGAAAAAACAAGTGCCTAAATGTCTTAATGCTGTCTATGTGAGGCAGTTAGAAATAGAAGTGACCATTAGTAATACAAATACTTTTGTCAAATTTAGTGGGGGTTTTTGGTTGTTGTTTGTTTTCTTGGGTTTTTTTTTATGGCCAACTTTAAAAATGTACCAGTGTGAAAAAACACTTTTCTGAATGCCATTACTTCTTATGCCCTTGAAGCTTTCTTATCTGTAGCCTACTCCTGTTAAGGGTTTCTCCTGTTCCTAGTTTCTAGCTTGCAAAAATACGTAACAAATCTAGCAACCTGGTATTTGTTACTAAAACAGCATGTGTTTTCAGGTTTCTTTTCTATTGTACCTAAACCAGTCTAAATTAAAACTTAGTAGAACACCAGGAGTACTGATTTTGTTTCTGAAAGGTGAGTTGTGTATTGCTGTCATTGGGCCCCCACCCCATTTTTTTTAAACGAATAGTTTTCTTGCTTTCTTACTTAATGGTGGTTATGAATTGCAGGGTACTTTGAAGGCCATCCCCTGAACCAGGAGTGGTGACTGAGTTAATTATATGACAGAAAAAGAGTGAATTTAGCTTTGGGGTATTTATTTATTTTTTTATTATTTAGAGATGCAGTTTTGTTTACCACTAGCTCTTCTCCACATCATTCGTATGTTAGCTCTTTTGTATTATTAACAAATTTATGACAAGACTGTGAAAGTAAAATAATTTATCTGCTTGGGGGAAAAAAAAAGGGAACTTGTACAAGGATAGCAACATTGTGAATTACTCTGTACAAATAGAAAGCAGACCAACAGGACAGGAGTTCTTTGCGGTGCTGCCTGATAGTGTCCAGAAAAACCCCAGTAATCATGTAGGCTCCAAATTATTTTTGCCTGGGGCAAAAATGATGTATCTTTGTATTTAGCTTTTAAAATTAGTGAAACAAATGGCATTATTTATTAAAATTCTACTCAGGATAACAGGATTGGCTTGCTTGTGCTTTGTAAAATATTACTCCCCAGAGGAAGTCTATTTTCTGACATGACAGTTTCATAATTTTGATTTTTCTCCATCTGTGTCACCATTAATATATTCATTTCTTTCTTACTCTTTCCTATCTTTCCTGTCCTGATCTAGAAGTGGGGGTGGGAGGTGGGGAGATTAAGGCCTTCTTATTATGAGTTTGTTTTATTTTTTTTAATGCTAAATGGCTGTGACTGAGTTCCAGGGAGAAAGGGTCACTGTACTTAACTATAGTCACTTTTACTTATAAAGTCATTTTTTCCCTCAGTGATGGACAGATGTTCACACAGCCGCTCAGAGACCATCCTTTGGATTGGGAGCTCAGGGTCCCAATCTCCCTTGTTAGTGTTTTGGATCATTAAGTTGGTGTTTATTTAAGTCACTAGGGTGTTTATTCTCCACGTCTTGGGCCACGGAGAAATGCCACCCTCTGCAGGAGGGGCTCTCACAGGGGATCTCCTCGCATTCTTCACATTCACTCCCCAAAACAAACACCCTGCACAAAGATAGCTTTCAATGACCCTGACAGGCTTCAAAGGACACCGCGGAAATCTCCCTGAAAAATAGGAAGAGCCAATTACTTTAATTTCTTACATGCCCTCTCTTCCTACCCAGATGACTACCCCCCACTCTTCCAGCTCTGTTTAGTATAATTTTAGACTCGTGGAAGTTCTGTCTCCCTGGGCACCCCGGCCCACTTCCTGCTCCCTTGGTTGGTGAATCTTGGAAATGTCTGCAAATCTGGCAAGGAGCAGAGTGGGCCGGTCCTGTAAAAGCCCCTGTGATTACTGCTTGTAAACTCGTTAAAAGGACAATTTTCTGTCACAGTCATAAACTCTTTGTAAAATCCCTGGCATTCGATCCAGAGTGCGCAAATTCCAGATGTGTTTAATAAGAAATTGCACAATGTGCCTCCCTCACCATCCTCCTCTCAGTCTGGCTAAACCAGGGACAAGCAGGAGGAGGCGAGAAAGCTGAATATTGCTTTGAGTTTTCTAGGCAATCATTTTAGAGCAATCATTAGGGGGAACTAACCATATTTTTTTTTCCTCGAGGAAATCTTCAAGGACCTGCTGTTAAGGGACCTCCAATTTACCTTCTCGGCTTCACAGTTTAACTGAATCAAAAGCCACTTTTCGATTTCTCCTTTACAGATTTCATAAGGAGAGCCCAAAGTAATGAACAACGGCTTATAAATAGTTTTTAGGATGAAATCTTACAGAATTTTATCAAGTAAAATGAAAACAAGAATATACTAGGGCGATTTTTAAATTTTTTACGTTTTAGATCTGAACACAGGATTGTTCGGGTACCCACTGCCTGCTTGCCTTGACCTCTTGGCTGAGAACGAAGCTTCCTTAAATGCTCGGGAGGCCAAGGGGCTTGGCCGACGGTTCCTGAATATGGCTTAGCAGGTGGGGACTCAAGAGTCCCCAGAGCACCACGAGCTGCGGGCAGGCAGAAAGAGGCCGCTGAGGCCGGGCACCGCCGGTCTTGAACTATTCTCCAGATAGGACAGGTTGGGCTTGACCCCGAGATGAAGCGGAAGCTTCCAGGAAGAGGCAGTGGCATTGGCGCTTGTGGGCGAACTCTGACTTTGCTGAGCAGTGACCCTTGTCACGCCGCTCTTCCCCGCACCCTGAGGGCTAGTCGGGCACCTGGCACTGACCCCGCACGGAACGGCTGTTCCTCTGCTCCGCCGCCGCCGCCGCGCCTGCAGCGGCGGCTGCGGCTGAAGGGGGGCCTTCACTCCTACCGCCTCCCCCTCCTGGAGGTCTTTGGTCAAGTCTGCAAGCAGAACTCCAGGTTAGGGAGCCAGAGGCTTCCGTTCCGCGCGTCTCCGGCTACAGAAAACTGGAGGAGCTTCTCCTGCCACCCGCAGACTCCCGAGGCTGCTCCTGCCACTCTGCCCTCCCAAGGCGGGGGGAATCGGGGCGCCGCTGCTCTCCGCCCCCGGACCCGGGTGGAGCCCCTTCACCTTTTCACGGAGAATCGCGCGCGTCCCGGGAGCCGCATCACTGCGCAGCTCCAGGCGCGGGGCCTGGTGGCCCGGCCTGCGGAGCCCCTGAGAGCAGAGGCTGCCAGGCTAGCCTCGAAGGTCCAGACCGTGGAGGAGGCAGCGGCCTGAGCTTCTGGGGACAACGCAGCTGCCATGGCCTTGGGCACCCCGGAGCCACCTCCCAAGCCCAAGTCGCGTCTCGCTCTTTGACTTAAGGAGCTAAGTTCCGGGCGAGGCACGTGAGCCACGCGGGAAGGGCTACCGCGGGGTTGGACTAGGCCCAGTGGCGGCGGGATGAAGCGGTCTTGACCACTCGCGGCTCCCGGGCCGGGCGGCAGGTGGGAGCGCTCCCTGGTTCTCAGACGCGAGAGCAGCCGGCTCAGGCCCAAGAGCCTGGTCGGGAGGCGGCCTAGGCCCGGCCGCCCTTCCTACTTCAGGTATGGCCCGTTTCCTTTGCTTCCTGCGGCCTGGGTCTTGGCCCTCGGACCTGGGCTCATCACCCGCGCGTTCGGCGGAGGGGTGCCAGCCACAGAGGGCGCCCCTTCCCTGGCTTGTCGTTAGAACTTCAACGGTGGCCGAGGAGAGCGGCCCGGGTTTCTAGAGTCTCGGGCAGGACCGGGCGGCAGCTCGGCTTCCTTGGCTGGGCCTGGTCCGGCGTTTCCCCCTAGCCCGTGGCCCTGGGGCGAGCAGCGGCCTCTTCCCCACGCACCTTCCGGGTTCCCAGCAGGGAGGCTTCGGGCTGGGCTGTCGCGGCGCACACTTTTCCCTTCTTTGGTGGGGCAGGTGGTGTTGACAGAACAGGTGGGTCAGGGGTAAGGTGAGGAGAGTGGCTGGTGGCCCACGTGCTCTCTCTACGTTATTTCTTCTTTTTTTCTGAGCTTTTCCCAGGAATAGGAGACTAAAAACCCTCCCAGACTACCTCCTCCAAACACCCGAAGCCAGCGGAACTAGTGTCTGTGCCCACTTAGCCCCCAGGGGCTATTCGCACGAAGGGTACCCGAGGGCTCAGTTCCTTAGGCCGCAGGTATACTCCGTGACCTTAGGTGGGGACTTGTGAGCCCCCTCAAGTGACCCCCGCCTTCGCTTCTTCCCTAGTTTGATTGAATGCAATAGCTCCACCTGGAAGATTCTCTAAAGACATGGGTAAGCCAGCCAGGACCGAGAAGTCAAAATCATGGGCGAGTTGTTGGCTTGTCCTCTGCCCAGAAAAAGTGCTGCCCTGGAAAGGCTGCATTTTCTTTAGTGTTTTAAACTGAGTATACACACACAGCTTAGTTCCAGCTGATGAAATTGGAAACCTGTTCTCCCACTGAGGATGGCAATCACTGTTTTAGGCGCTGTGGTCCTTTCAGACAGCGAGGAACAACACTGCAGTAGCATTTAAAAACAAAGAGAAAGAGATTGCTTGAGGCGCGTGTATGCCTGTCTCCCATCTGAGTTTCAGCTTCTATCCTTTTAACTTGTTAATGGACAGCTGAGACCCCACTTCTCAGCAGGAAGAGCACATACACCTTAAGGTTTGCTCTCCTGTATTGCTTTGCTACCTGGGAGTCTCCCCACCTCCTTCTTTTGCAAAAGTGCCCACTAATTGTTTTCCTTTGCCATAACGTTAAAGTGTTCTTAAAATCACATTCTTCTCCCCCCACCCCCTCGAACAGGAAAATGCAGAAAGAAAAACTCACAAAAACTAAAATCCCAATCCTGTCTTATCTTTGAAAGAGAAAAGAGTTAACTTCAGATTTAACACACACTTAAGTGTACCTGAAGTGGCTACCCAATTGTAATTAAAATACTATTAGGTGATATTGGCTGTTCTCCCTTCTTCTGTGCCATTAGTGGTTATCATTAAAAAGACAGATAAGTAGAAAGATAGATTCTGGCCCTTTACTTACTATAATAAGGAGGCATGGAAATTGTATACCAGCTCCCTCCATCTGGTCCCCTGTCCTTTCCATCCTCCCTAACTTAGAAGATAAATCTTTTATGGGACTGACATAGGCAGATCCAAATAGAAGCATTAATGGATTAACACAAAGCAAATTTAATTTAATTTTAATTTAATTTGCTATATAATTTATTTTAGAATAGGATTTAAAATTGATTACAACTTTTAAAATGCCATGGCTTATTTATAATAGATACATAATTTATTGGTAGGGTGGTGGTTCAGGACCTGAGCTGATATGCATGTGGCATCTTCAAGGAAAAAACGGTCCTAGATTATATATTTTTTTATCTTAAGATTCTTAAAAAGAAACAACAACAACAACTTTAAAATGTTTTTTTAACATTTCATAGAGCTGGTCGGTTTGCATCCCTGATACAAAATCTGCAGCTTCCAACCATCAAGTCTGTAAAACCAACTTTCTAGATGTTTTTTACTTTATATTAAGTATTTTTACAAACTCAACTACATTCCTTGCCCCCTCCCCTCCCCTTAAGGCATGGCTTTAGCTGCTTTGCAGCACTTCAGTTCTAAACTGAGCTGCTAGTTATCCAAATGATCTAAATGCCAGGGAAAGGCAATGGGACTGTGAAACCCCCCCCCCAAAAAAAACCAAATAAAACCCACATAGCTGTGACATTTTTAGTTGGCTCTCAAACAGATATTATATTTAAACTATAAGCATCAGTATGCAGTAATGTTCCCCTTAACTTTTGCAGCTTTTTGTGTGTGTGGTGGTGGTGGGCACTGGTGTGGTTGGCGGAGGGGAGCAGCAACATACAGAGCTTGTACAGAAATGCACATTTTGAGGGTGAGGTGGCATAGTCTGCAGTACCTTGCAAAAGGAAATTTTACCTAAAAGTCAAGGAGGTAGTTACAAGGAAGAAGCATTAGTTCTGTATTTAGGATGTCATGAATATGAAAGTAACTAACAAGCTTAAAAAAAATTAAGCTAGATAGGTCAGCGTGCCTTTGTATCTATGATGTGAGAAGAACGGTTAAACAATTGAAGCCTTGTCTGTCTTCAGATATGTGTGGTGAATATCTTATATGCGTTGCTGATGCTATATAAACATAACATGCTTCTTCCTAAAGTCAAATTCTTTGTTTTAATTGAAGAATAATATTGCTCAGGGCTCTACCTCTGAGTACAAATAGCTAATCTAAGAAAATCAGTTCTGGGAATCTGGAACCAATGGCTGTTTTCAAAATAAACAGACAAAATCTTCATAAAGAAGGCCAGGAGGATTATTTTTACACACAGTATATCTCCTGATTTCTCACCAAGAAAAAAACAAAAAAACAAAACAAAAAACCCCCACCCTTTTATGGAAAAACTAAAAGGCAAAATGACAATGCAGCCCCCTTACCATATTTCTGTTCTTTAAAAATCATTCTGATTTAAGACTCCTAACCTGTCCTGGTTAAATTTTCCAACATTAATATATCTTAGAAGCAAATCTGTATGCACTTTCTCTTTCCCTCTATTAAAAAGGAAAATTTCTAGGGCAGGAGAGAGATATAGGGAAAAGAAAAGTAGAACAAAGTAAAAAATAAAGGTGTAATTTAAAACTTGTATTTATAATATTTAATGAGTAGCAGGTAAACAGTATCCTCACAACAAAGAACACCAATATGCTAACCTTTGTGCTTTTGTTCAACTGAGGCAATAAGGAAATGAATGAGGGAAAATTTGAAATCATTCAGATTTTCCAATACAGAGCCCAATATGGATGCTCAACAAAGTTGACTTAGGGAAGAATCTGGGGGAGGGGAAACACCCATTTACAGAAATTTCTTACAGACTTATGTTAGGGTAGAGATTTTCTTTTTATTAGGATCAAGCCCAACTGCATTGACACCGAGGCAGAAAGGAGATGTCCAAATCTACCTGAGTTTGGAGATCACACTTGGGACTCCTTTCAGTAGATAAAACCAGGTGATCTGAAGTTGCCCCATTCTCCCCTGGTCCCCTAGGTTCCAAGTCCCACTAAGATGGGAACCCCACAAACTAAGAAACTGCAAAGTGGAGCAGATGTAAAGATGTTCCCTCCAAATGTCATTCGGGTCATTTGGTGTGAATGTGTGTGGTGGGCTTTCTGAAAATGTATTTTTAGTTCCCCTGGGGAACAAGAAAGAGTTAATTTGTTTTCTGACAGGTTTCACACTGTGGGCAGGTCTGCCAAAAAGGAGAGGAAACAGAGAACAGCCCTATGATTAATTCTATCTGTTTTTCCCATGAGCGATCACCTGCTCCAGGGGTCATGAATAGCAGGTAGCTCTCCCTCTCCAGGGCTCTGAGAGCTTCGTTTGTTTGGTGACAGCTGAATGACAAGGCCTGAAACCCGAACCCATCGCCCGGCCTGATGGGGGGATAAAAACCCTGGATGTTCCCTCAAACATTTCAGGAAATGAAAGTTGTAACGCGATCCCTCCAGCGCCCACATCTCCCCCAGCAAACACAAAAGCTCAAAGGAACCTTCTCGGATTGAATTCGGCCTGGAGTTGATGGAGGGAAAGCGGAGCCCGACGCGGGGCGGGGGGAGGAGAAGGGAGCGGATCGGGGCCACGGCCGGCGGGCCTTCTGAGCCAGGGAAGGAGGAGTGCAGAACCGGGAGAGAGCTGGGCGCGAGAGGCCCGGGCGCCCCTCGGGGCCGGCTTCCACGCCGCGTCCCAAGCGCCCTGCGCCTCCAGACCGCGTGGGCCGCTGCCGCCCCCACCGTTTCATATGTCTTTAGGGTCAACCCGGATTGAGAAGGAAAACCTGCGGCCTCAAGCCCTCAGACCCCTGCGGGTGGCGCGGCCTCTGCACCGGGGCCTAGAGCGCCCCCGCGGGCCGCAGCGGGGGCCCGGACCCCACCTTTGAGCCCACGCTGGCCTGGTGGTGGCTCTGGGCGGAGGTAAACCTTCCGCCCCGCTTCCGGAGGGCGCAGGGGGAGCTGCTGGAACCCTGAGGCCGGGCGAGCCGCCGCGCGGGCCTCACTCCGCGCCCTCGCGCTCGGCCGCCCCCATCAGTCAGCAGCATCCATCTGCCTCCGGCCTCGCCCGCACCGGTAGTGGAAGCTCCCAGCCAGCGGCCGGGAGGTGGCGTGGAGGCGGGCGGGGGTGGTGGGAGCAAGGGGAGCTGAGAAGTTGACGTTCCGACCCCCACGCGGCCGACCGTCCTTGGGTCGTACTCTCCTGTCAATCACCGCTCCCGGTGCCTTCGCAGCCTCTGGGTTGGTAGGAGGAAGTAAAGCCGAGGCCCCTCGAGGCGAGTTTTTCTCCTTAACCCTGACAGCTGTGACTGCTTTGTTCTCTAACAGAATTTCCTTTCTTCTGTCTTCATGAATTCAGAAATCTTTCTCAGACAGCATTATCAGTCCCCATCTCTCTCTACAACCTTCATGGGGACTAGGGAAATGATTTTCTTTTTTCTTTTTAAACGTAGAAGCACGTTACCGACTGGGAAGCAGAATAATGCATTGTCACAGATCCATCACTTGCACACACTTGCAACTTGTGTGACTTTGGGCAAGTTACCTAACTTCGCCGAGCCTCATCAGGGAAAATAGGAACCATGATACACTGCAGGGGTACCATGAAGCTTAAATTAGCTGAAGTATTCAACGTAAAGTGCTTGGCGCAAAAGACAATGAATAGTAGCTATAATTATAACATGCTTGAAGACTCCTTAGACTTTCACAAAACTGCCTAGGAAAATTCCCATGATGCTAGAGTTTCCAGTGAGGCAGATTATGACCATTTCCTCCTTTTGTCTGAAACACTGAAAGAATCACAAGTTATTTTAATAGAGACCTAAGGTCTGATTAGCCTTTGGGAGTAGCCAAAGCTGAATCTTATTTCTTGAAGCTCTGAGTCTAGAATCTAGAAGTTTAACTTCAGAATTTAATTCTGGGATGTTATTTAAATTTACAATGCTTGGAATTTGTCATCTCTATTGTTCTTCATCATTCAAACACTTGTGTAGATGCCATCATATATGGTAGAGTTCCACTGATGAAAAATAAAACCCACTTAAATATGCCTGAAAATGACAAATTAGAAGGGAACTAAAGCATTCAGCTGAGTAGAGAATTTAAGGCCCCACCTAAACATGTCAACATAAGTGTAGAATAAGAAAGTACTTTGAAGATTTAATGCCTTGCTGATGTTAACACAGTGCTGGATATAATAGCACCTGATAAATATTATTTGAGTAAATGAATGGGCTGCTGAAATGACAGAGTCTTTATATAGAACACAATTCCCAGAGTTGGAATTTTGCAGGACCCTCTTGGGTACGTTTCTTCTCTTGTGACACTCTAGTGATCACAGGGGATGAATAGTTCATTTTGACATGCCGCACATCTTTCTGTGATTTCAGGGACTTTCTCCTTCAGGTACTATTGAAAGCTAAGTGCATAGCTGAAATTTGCATGGGTCAATGAGGGGGGGGCAGAGAGGGAGAGAGAGAGGAAGAATATGAGAGAGAGAATATGAGAGAGAGAGAGAATATGAGAGAGAGAGAGAGAATATGAGAGAGAACCTCTGGGATTATGTTGAGACTTTTTCCCCCTAGACTGACTCAGTGGTAGAGCCAGAGACCCAGAACTACTGATGGGAGGAACAGCCCCAGCAAAGGTAAATATAAAACCTAGAGAGCAGGTGGAGCATGCATGTGGTAGTGCCTTTAAGGATGGATCCTCATGCACTGCAGTCCCTTCACAATGATTTCGTTGTCATTACTGAGAGAAGCATTTTGTCTTCAGTTCTTTAACTCTGTATTTTCCTCCAGCATCTTCATTTTCTTCAAAAGTATCCTAGTCAACTAAAAACTGTACATATTTAAGTTTTTAGTTTGGGGAAGTTGATCAATTTGTAGTTAATCACCATACATGCTCAGGATGAGTTCACCACTTTTTCTGTCAAAAAAGGTTGTATTACACTCACTAATTCCTTGAGGTAGAGATAGAGGGCACAGATGCATGTTGAGAAAATTTTCAGAAAGCTCTGTTATATACATATACTCTGTCTTACGCCTGCAGGATTGTGTAGTCCCACACAAGTATTTATTTTTGGAAAATATACGATCTAATATTACTTTTATTTACAAAGTAGAGATTTGAGTGTAAGCAGTACACATACAGAAATGGAGAGAAAAAGTGGGAGTTGAAGCCCATCACTTTTAAGAATGTATCCTATAATCAGAGAAGTATTTGTTAGGAACTATGACTATATTGCTGCTAAATCATTTGCATGTTGTGAAATGATTTGCAGAGTGTCAGGACCAGGAGTTCTCAGAATTATGCTTTCTGCCACTGCTTTTAACATGACCAAAATAAATATGTCGTGTTTTTCCTTCTAAATTGTTCCAGCATCCACATGTTTAGAAACACAAAAATATGTCCATGTGCTCACTCAAAAAATAAAAAGAAATAAGAAAGAGCATTTTATACTGAGTAATAAGTTAGTTCAAATTAGATTAAATTTTGCAGAGGGTGCTTCAAGGAGGTTTGGGTAGATTCCAAGCTTTAACATATCATTCAAGAAATGAAAGGCCTCAGGGCATTCTAAAAGGCATGTCCGCTCTAAATCAGCTTTAGTTCATTTCAAATAAAAAAGTATATGACTGACCTTGAAGGCTGGATAAAGAGTAGAGTCTTATTTCTATTCTGTAGATGTATCACAGTGAAATAAAATAAATGTGGAAATCCAGGCCCCTCAGTGTTAGAATTTCTCTAAAGAATTTATATGTAAGTGGTGAGGCAGTAGTTCCTGTTCAATCACTTAATCTCCACGAAACTGAAAGACTTATTTGTCAATACGCTGAGAAGTAGAGTAACTTTCTTTCCACTGGAAATTAGTTATAGATAAAATAAATTAGCCCTCATGGAGTGCTTAGAAGATAACATACTAGATGTTTTCAGTATATTTCATGATGCATGACATTTTATGATTTTAATTATAGGTCGATTTCAGAGAGCTAACTGGTCCTTCAACTGTTGAAAGTATTTTTTCCCTTTTTTTAAAAAAAAATAAATTTATTTATTTATTTTTGGCTGCATTGGGTCTTCGTTGCTGTGTGCAGGCTTTCTCTAGTTGCGGCGAGCAGGGACTACACTTCGTTTTGGTGCACAGGCTTCTCATTGTGGTGGCTTCTCTTGTTGTGGAGCACGGGCTCTAGGCGTGTGGGCTTCAGTAGTTGTGGCACATGGGCTCAGTAGTTGTGGCTCGCGGGTTCTAGAGCACAGGCTCAGTAGTTGTGGCACACAGCCTTAGCTGCTCCGCGGCGTGTGGGATCTTCCTGGACCAGGGCTCGAACCCATGTCTCCTGCATTGGTAGGTGGATTCTTAACCACTGCGCCAGCAGGGAAGTCCCTTTTCCCTTTTGATTAAGGCAAAACAATGGAAAAATAAGCCAATTTCTTATAAAATTTAAAGATTTCAACGTTAGTCAGCTGAGCTAAACAGGGAATGAAATGAAGTACAAGGTTTATTTTTTGAAGTTCAAGTTTTTAGCATTATATGGTGGCAAATGTACTGTAAAAACATGCCCATGACAAATGCTATAATTTGTCACACACCATCCACCCCCTTTTTAAATGTAGATCACATATGACTTTGGGATAATGAAGACTTGAATTTGAATAACTACCTGAAATAGATGGATAAAATATAGTAAAATAGAAGTACCAAATTTTGTGACGATATGAACAAAACTCACAAACAAGACTCAAGATCGATTCTAATCCTTCATTAAGTACACTTCTTATGAACAGCACAAATGATTAAGAAAGACCTATTTTCTTTGCTGGTGCTCTCAGCCATACCTCCCTTGAGAAGTGTACGAAAGGAAGTATGGTAATGAGGATTAGGAGAGTCAAATACCGCTAGCCAGTGGGTGCACTGTGGATTGTATTACCTGCAGGAGTGGAGGCAAAATACGCATAAAATAGCCTTTCAGATTCAGTTTGTCTCAAGTTACATTGTGAAATTCAGTGGTTTGGTATAGTTGTATACCCATTGGCTCTCAAGAATTAAACAGAGTTGGGGAGGGCCGACCCCTGTGCAGAAGGACATGCAGGTGGTACCAGAGGTATTGGGGTTTGTGGTTTCCTATGGGAAATTCTTTTGGTGATTTCATCCCCTCCTGGGTAGAGTGGGTAAGAGGCAGAGGTCCAGAACCTGATCTACAGCTCCTTCTTGGTTCACAGGCCAGTCTATATTGTGAAGACTAATTTCATACAGACTATTATTTGTAATTCCGGCATTGGCTCTGTTTGAGGACACTAATTAGTTAAAAACTGAAATTATATCTTTCATCCATTAAGAAAAGAGAGTTCTAACATGCCATATTGCTTAGCTGAGAAATAAAACCTTAAGTCCTGATCACGTAATTCACCTTAATATTCTTTAGTTCTCTTGGAAGTGATATCAACAATCCTGGTATCCTGGCTGAAATTCAGGTTTAGGACCTCCCCTATGCTTGTTTATGTTCCAGCCATAACTAGACGTGGTATTTATGTATTCTTCACTTCCTGTTCTAGACTTTCGTGTGGTATTTTTTTGCGAGTAGTTGTTAAGCTGATGGCCAAGGAAGATTTTCTGTTTAGACGTATTTTAATTGATTTAACCTCTTAAGACTGAACAAAAATTATAATATCTACAAATACCTATTATGGTAAAAATATTAAATTTTCTAAATTTTTGATAAATTATTGAGACTATGACACTAATGACTATATGTATACAGTATGTATTTGGGCTACCAGATTGGTACATTTTTTTAGTAAGAAAAATATCATTTATTGGGTTTTATAGAAATCAGTGGATTATTAGGATGAATGAAGTACCACCTCAGACAGAGTGCATTCATGGCTCAGCTCATGTCAAAATAGGTCTTATGTTGGATCAGCTATTTAGAGACAATAAACAAGACCAGCAGTGAATTTCTAATGTCTCTGTTTTTTGGTAACGTATGGGACCATTTATTTTCTCAACAATTTGACTTACCTAGTTGTTTTCTTAAAACCTATATCCTTCTTTTCCTTATGTCTTCCTCTTTCACACATTCTCATAACCATTCCAGGTAGATTTGATGCAATTGCCTTTACAAATGGAAGTAAACACTATCTTTATTGAAAGATTGAGTCTTTCATCAAAAATGGGTAATTAATTAAGACGAGTGGGAGGAGATATTAGAGTTGGTAATGAAGATGGATTAAGAGGGATAAGGGAAAATATTTCTCTCTTTTCCTCATAACGTTGTGCTTCAAATTAGCCAAAGATTTGAAGGAGGAAAAATGTAATACTAGAAGAGATTAGATGATCGAGTGAACTTTTCTGTGCTTGTGCTGCCCTGTTGAGCCAATTGCTTTGCATGTAGGAAGCAGACATGTCAACACAGTGATCTCTGCTAAAACTCTGGCCCCTTTGCTTTCACCAGAAATGAATCCAAATATTTAAATATGCTCTCAAGTGTTACAGTTAAATTACAAATTTTGCCTAGAGTGAAATCTCAGAAAAAGTGAAATTGTGGCCATGTATGTACAAGCGATGATAATAAAAGTAAGGCTTACATAATTCCAAAAGACACATGCACCCCAGTGTTCCTTGCAGCACTATTTACGATAGCCAGGACATGGAAGCAACCTAAATGTCCATCCACGGAGGAATGGATAAAGAAGATGTGGTACATACATACAATGGAATGTTACTCAGTCATAAGAGGGAACGAAATTGTGCCATTTGCAGAGATGTGGATGGACCTAGAGACTGTCATACAGAGTGAAGTAAGTCAGAAAGAGAAAAACAAATATTGTATATTAACGCATATATGTGGAATCTAGGAAAATGGTACAGGTGAACCTACTTGCAAAACAGAAATAGAGACACAGACTTAGAGAACAAACGTGTGGACACCAAGGGGGGAAGGTGGGGGGGGGGATGAATGGGGAGATTGGGGTTGACATATATACACTACTATGTATAAAATAGATAACTAATGAGAACCTGCTATGTAGCACAGGGAACTCTACTCAATGCTCTGTGGTGACCTAAATGGGAAGGAAGTCCAAAAAGGAGGGGATATGTATATATGTATAACTGATTCACTTTGCTGTACAGCAGAAACTGACACAACATTGTAAAGCAGCTATACTCCAAAAAAAAAGAGGTTTAAAACAATAAGCATCTTATGAAATTTTAAACTCATTACTGTCTTTGTTGATGATGGATGCATGGGAAGGGGGTGGTAGAATGTACCTTTAGCTCTCATAGGAACGTTTTTCTACCTTGAGAATTTGGCAATAGTTAGAAAACCACCATCGAGAAGGGCCTCTCCCCTCCTGGTAGTATGATTTAAAGTGGCTGTCTCAGAAAGAATCTGCCCATGGCCACTAGCTAATTCATAGAATTGAGGTCACATTTGTTTTAAAGAGTTGACCAGTTAAATATAAAGAAAACTCTCCTTTCTAACAATGAGCAGAGAATTATGGTTAAAAATGTTATTCATGAGCAATCCACAAAATGGTTCTTGGGTCAAAGGTAGCATTAACAGTGGGGATTTGGCTAGACTCTAAATGCAGCCCTGTGTGGGATAGCCTTATCTCCCTGCCCTATCTCTCCCGGTAAGACTGTGCTAGTGGAAACTGCAAACTGTTCAGGTAGCTGAACGACTGCCCTCGAGACAGATTGTCCCTGAGAAATGGGAAGCATAATCACACAGAAAAGCATCATGGTAACATCACATATGTTATAATGAAAGTACAGATTGGTTTCATTGAGTTGCATATCATATATATTATCACTCATGTTTGGGGGGGATAAATATTTTTACTGTAAAAATTTAAAAAAGGATCTTTGTCTTTAGAATATGACTCCAGACCTTTGCTAGGCATGGTTTTCATTAAAAAACCCCAAACAAAAATGCTGCCAGAGCACCCTGGCAGGTGTTAACCAGAGTAACCAGAGTAACCAGAGTAAATATTCATAAGGTAATGAGAGAAAGATGTTTATCTGACTAGATTTGGTGAACTTATTGGTGTTTAACGGTGTATTAAACCAGGAAAAACAAATCTAATATAAACAGTGCTATCTTTTTGGAACAATTGTAGTTGTTTTGGTTAACAAGTATAAGCATGTGTATGAGCTTTTGTTACACCTTTGAAACCAGATTCTTCCAAGTGCCTAAGGTTGTGCCTACATAAACCTAGCATCACGATTGCATAAAAAAAGAACTACCTCAAACCCAGTGAAACTGGCCATTTGGCAGCTCAGAAACCATAATACTTATTGGACTGAATGCTCCAATCTTCTAAATAGTTTGTAAATTTAAATTAAGCAGGCAGTTTCATCACCCTCTTCCCCTACCCCTTAGTAAACTATAGGTCTTTTAAGGTACAATAATGCTTTTAGGCTGCCAGGGTTCCATTTCTATATTTTTATAGTTAAAAATTTCTTTCTATATTTTAAATCAGAACCACATTTTCATCAGAGATCTGCCAAGGAGTATGCCAGCAGCCTGAAAACCTTACGGTGTCCAACATGCTGGCAAAGTCAATTTATTGAGAGTGTAACTTGTACACAATAAATAATTTCCTATATTGCAATTGTCTGATCTATTGTTTGCCATCTTGTTAAGAGTTCAGGGTGGCTAGGAAAAATATTTGAGGTTCTAGATTACTCATGAGAACAGGCTGTTACTGAATAATTGTTGTTTTCAAGGCTCTTGGCAGAAGTATTTAAAGGTTTATTGTCACCTTTGATGTCCACTCCAAACATCTCAATATTTATCTTTTAAAAAAGAATTTCTGGCATTGTTTCCAGAAATAGTAGTTATGCTGTCAATAAACCCCTTCTAGTCTTATTTAGCTTGAGTTCAGCACATTAATTAAACATCAAAGGGCCTAGGGCTGGGGCTGAAATCCCAATAATATCTCATGAATTCTCAAATCGTCCACCCCTCAGATGGGATCAGCAGGCAATGATTTGGGGACCTTGTTTTGGTCAACTTCAGAAGATGGCATTATAGTTCCTTTTTGTTTCTTCTTCCCCTCAACAAGAAAACCTTGACCCCAGTGGTTTATGAACAATCTAGACAGTTTTCTCTGCTGAGTATTCAATACTTGTCTCTGGAGTGCTCTCAGATAGTCAGATGTTGTCCTGATATTAGAGGCTGACTGTTCTTTGTTTAAGGTTCAGGTAAGAAATTTATAATAAGACCCCATCTACATGCAGGACCTGAGGAGAGTCTCATCAGGCTATATTTTCCCAAAGTCTTGTTCTTGTTCTGCTCCTGTTTTCTACTGAATCTAATTTCCTGTTGTGTTCTTTCTTTTCTCCTTCATAATGATGTCTAAGTTTTAGAGCATGAATAGTATATGAGGGAAGATAAATAGAGGAGGAAGATGGATATCTTTCATATGAGAGGGTATGTTTTATTTATCTTGGTTTGACCAGAGCCCAGCTTAGTGCCAAGCACCTAGAGGGTGCTTAGTAGGTGCTTTCTGAATGGACGAAAGAACGATGTTTCGGAACATTAGGGACAGTGAGTTATAGGAATATTTCTTCTTTTATTGAGTATAGCACAAGAGGGAATATATAGGCTATGCTCAGGGAAATTGAGGTGAGACTGTAGGAAAACCCATGTGACTCTAAGGCATTTGGGACCTAAGGACTTTTTACCTGGAAAATCTGGAAGTTCCTGTATTGGGAGAAATTAAAGAATGGGAGATGGTTATTTTTGGAAAATGGTCTTGCTTAGAAAGTCAAAGGTCTTAATGAACGTTTCTATATTGGTGTCTCACAGGTGTGGTCTGTAGACCACCCGCATCGAAATCCACTGGTGTGCTTGCTTGCATCTTAAATAAATACCACAAGTGATTCTCTCACAAACTAAAATTTGAGAATAATTGTTGCAATTAATATTTCCACTACATAGCCCAGGCCATCATCGTCTCTTACCTGGATTCCTGCAATAGCCCACACGTTCTCCCCACTGCTTACTCCCTCTCTCCAGTGTGTTCTCCAAAGAGCAGCAGCCAGAATGAGCTTTGGATCATGTCACTTCTCTGCTTTGAGTCCTTCAACAACTTCCCATTATACTTAGAATTAAGTCTAAACTTCTTACTGTGGCCTAGAAGGCCCTGTGTGATCTTTTTTTTTGCTAATCTTACCTCATTTGACGCTCCCCTTCAGTCACCATACTGAATTAGTTAGAACAGGTAGAGTGATGAGCACTGTATAAATGTTAGCAGTCACAAAACAAACAAACAGAAGACCAACCTGCCCTTGTTATTGGAACCCCAACAACATGCCCACAGATGTGGCTTTTGAAGGTGTAGCCCGTACAGATGACGAGGAAAGCGAGACTTGGGTCAGCCACCTCTTCCTCAGCAGCCGGAAGCTGCAGCTCAGTTCCAACACTTGGGTACCACAGCATCGCTAAACACCGGCCAGCTGCACACGAACTGCTGGGGTGAACAAACAGGACAGGGGAAACCAGGCTGTCCCACGGGAAACTATTTATAGCCAAGTGTTCCTTCACCTCCAATATACCATCTAACAGTTTGGTTGGCTCAGCTTTGGGGAAACAGTGTTCTTGTCAAAACACTCGTCAAAAATATCCCAAATCTGAAGAGATAATTGGTGAGGAGACCCAGTAAGGATTGATGGAAACTTCTTCTGCCAGGCTTCAGTCCTATGAGCCTATGAACCATACTTCAGTCCTATGAGCTTTTAGTGCCTCAAACAAGCCAAGTCATTCCCTCTTCAAAGACTTTACAGATACTATTTCCTCTGACCATTAAGATTGCCCCTCTTCTGCCTAATCCTTCCTGTTGCTTGAGTGTTACCTTCTCAGAGAGGCCTTTTCTCTAAGGCTTAATTATGGCAGCACAGAGTTAAGGTGTGTATGGCTGCAAATATCAGAAAACCACAACCTAAACTGGCTAAAACAGGGGGGCAGGCTCCAGGCACAGTCTTCAAGAGCCTGCTCACACCGTGCCTTCTGGCCAGATCATCTTCTGTGTGTTGATGTCATCCCTACGTCTGTGTGATGATCATCCCTAGGTTGGTTGCAAGGTGGTTGCAGCAGTGCCAGACCTCTCATCTCGTCAAAGCTGCATCCAGAGGGACAAGAGGAACTTTCTCTTCCTGGAGCTCTCAGGAGGGAGGGAGATTTTTTTAGAAGCCACCTTCCCCAAAAGGTTTTTCTTTTCTTTTTCTTTCTTTTGTTTTTTTTGGCTGCACCACACGGCATACAAAATCTTACTTCCCCAACCAGGGATTGAACCCGTGCCCCCTGCAGTGGGAGCAGAGAGCCTTAACCCCTGGACCTCCAGGGAAGTCTCCAAAAGATTTTTCTTTGTCTCACTGGCCAGAATTGGGTCATAAACTAATTTATAAACCAGTCACTGGTTGGGGGGAGTAGGGTTTATTGTGATCAGCCTTGAACAGGGATTCCTATTCTATTTTGTACCAAGTATACCTTGAATACTCAGAAAACTGTGTGTCTAGATTGTTTATAAACCACTGGGGTCAAGGTGTTCAAGAAATGATAGCTTAAAACACAGACATACACAGAAGTCTTGGGAATCCAAAACCCAAAATAATATAATTTAAATCAATTCGTTTTATCATGATAAATTAGGAATGGGGTTTCAGTGCAATATATTAATATACTGCTGCAAAACAATTTCACATATGAATTACAAGGCAGTTAGAAAAATGTCAAATGAGTGAAACTAATTGCTGGATGGACTAGAAATTATCAAGAAATATTCAAAATCATGCCAAACTTATGAAGGTTACTAGTCAGAGAACTTGTCCCCTAATGCCATAGTTCAGCACCACCATTCACTGTGATTAATGCGCCTGGGCTGTAGCTCACTCTAAGTCATGTTGCTGACACTGGCTAAGTCAGGATCAGGACTTAGCTCTGCGTTCTGTAGTATGGTCACCTTGGCTCAGTGCTGGGTGGTTCTTACTTGCACCAGGCATGGTTCTTCATTAAATTCTAGTTCCTTACCCACCTCCCTTGAAAAGGGATTTTATTTTTATGACCATTAAGATATCATATTTTGGGGATTTCCCTGGTGGTCCAGTGGTGAAGACTGTGTTTCCAATTCAGGGGGCACGGGTTTGATCCCTGGTCAGGAAACTAAGATCACACATGCTGTGTGGCCAAAAAAAAAAAAAAAAGATATCATGTTTTGGTCAAAAAGATAAAAGGTCTTCTTGACACACAAGATGGGTGGGGGGAGGAGAGGCATTTGCTCTGCCCCTGTGTGTGTTTGTGTCTGGAAGGAGAAACTTAAAGAGATGGCTGTTTTCTGATGACGGTTCTCGTATGTTCTCTCCATGAATAAGAGTAACTTCTATTTTTCTGGAAGTGCTCTTTTATTCTCAGAACTACCCTGGGTTAATTGTTTGGAGGCATTGTCTCCTAGAGGCCAAGCACCCAAGTTTTGGAGTCAGGCAGACCTGAATTCAAATTTTGACTCTGCCATTTTCTGTCTGTGTGACCCTGAGCAAATAACTTAATAGTAAGAGTAAGTTGTAATAGTAGTCGTAGCAGTAGTAGTAGTAGAGTAGCAGCAGCTGTAGCAGTAGTAGTAAAAGTAATTACATACTTAGGACTTACTAGGCTAAATGCTTTGTGTCAACTCTAATTTTCACAACCCCAAGAAATAGTTTATACTTTTATTCTCACTTTACAAATGAGGAGGTGAGGCTAAAATAGGTTATGTAACTTGCCTCTAAGCTTCATTTTCCTTTCCTACAAAGTGGAGATAATTGTGCTACCTGCCTCGTGGAGTTGCTGTCAAGATTAAATTACTGTATGTTGCAGGTTTTTCAGCGCATGACATATAATAAATGCTCAGTAAGTGGCAGTGTTAGCTAGTGTTAGTATACCTGATCTTATACAGCCATTGAAACCTTATTGTACTTTTATTCACTTTGCTAAGATAATAGAGTAATTGATTTCGCTTGTTCAGGAACAGATGATATGGATTAATAACAATTAGTACATGTGACTCAAGGGTAGATAAATTCTAAGCATGGTCTATGATCATTTCATCCCTTTTGCAAAACAATTTCTGGGCCTTTATGTACATGATTTGGAAACTGAAGCCACTATTGTCATATTAAGAGAATCTTTAGTAAGGAATGTCTTTTTTTAATTTAAATTTACTTATTTTTGGCTGTGTTGGGTCTTCATTGCTGCGTGCGGGCTTCCTCTAGTTGCGTCGAGCAGGGGGCTACTCTTCGTTGCAGTGCGCATGCTTCTCATCGTGGTGGCTTCTCTTGTTGCCAAGCACGGGC